>NC_045727.1:14649184-15351938 GCF_009834535.1 Camelus ferus
AAAGTTTCTTTGAAGTTCCTTCAAAGACATTGAACCAAATTCATCTATTTGATTTCTTTTTGTGGTCCGATTGTTTTGGTGTTGATCATTGTTCTGAAGGACAGAAGATTGTCTTACAGGAGTATTTCAAACACTCCTTTCATTTCCTCTGCCTTTGCAGAAGCACCCAATCTAATCAGGACATTCGCTTGCTTTGTAATTATTTAAAGGATTCCCTGTGTGTGTTCAGACAAATAACTCATTTTCCTTGTAAATGGTGAGGGGGTTGGAGATTGTACTGATATTCCCAAGGACTATGGAGCCCGACAGCTGCCGCGGAGTATTTGCCTTCAGAAGATCCATTAATCCTAAAATGTTAACTAACCGAGTATAACTGGATCAGGATTCACAAGATATAAATTCTCAGGCAATGATGGGGGAAGATGCAAAGGAGCTGCAGTTTGAAGCCCTAGGAGTAGTATTTAAACCTTGGTTCAGAACCCTGAATTTTTTAAATTATAAACAAGAAATTCTCTCCAAGAGTTTGAATGTTGTTTCTCGGAATGTTTTAATCAGAATGTTCTATTTTAATCTTCCTTGATCCGGAGACTTAAAAAAAATTTTTTTTCTTCTGGAAATGAATCAAGAACTTAAACTGAGTTTCTAAAGATCCAAAAGCGGAAGGGAAACTGCTTCGGGTGACCGACCGGAGAGCATCAAATGTCCAGGAAGAAATGAAAAGTGCTCCACTCCACCAAGATGGAGCTGAAAATATGATTAAGGTTTAATACCAGACTAATTCTTGATAATATTATCTATATTTTATGTAGATAAAATGTATTTATTTTATGTATTTAAGTGTAGGCCAAAGAGACCCTTAGGCAGCTTTGCATGGTTCCCAAAGAGAATGCCCTGAAGGTCACACCAAAAAGGGGACTGACGGTCATGCCACCAGAAGGAAGATGTGGTTCTAGAGCAGAGGGTGGCAAACCCATGTCAAATCCAGCCCACCACCTGTTTAGTAAACAACGCGCTGAATGGCAGAGTTGTGCAGCTGCAACAGAGGCCATACAAGCCTGCAGAGTCTGAAATATTTACTGTCTGGCCCTTTGCAGAAAAAGTTTGCCAACGCCCTCCCCTCCAGGGCCTCAAGTTGGCCTCATTCCCACCTCCTTATCCATGGGCCTAGATGGGGCACAGGGTGTATCAAATATCCCATGGAGAACTGACCACTCAAACTCTGGCTGGGCTGTGCTTCCACTGACATGACAGGCTTTGCTGTCACTAATGCTTGAGCTGCAGGTTTAATCAAGATGATAAAAGCGGTTGAAGCCCATTTAGTTTCAATGAGCAGAGGCTGGAAAAGAAATATATAAGAACTTTATTTTTGTTTGACTGAAACATTATGCTGTACACCAGGAACTGATGTGACACTGTAGACTGACCACATGTCAACAAAAAACAGAATGAAAAGAGAAAAAAAAAACTTTATTTTTAAAACTTTGAGATTAGCAACCATTAGAGGGGAATCTTCTTTAACTTAATCTTTTCTTCAACGTTTGAAAAGTATCTCATCTTTGTTAAAAGTTCCTTGGCTTTTTCAAAATCATCTGAAATAAAGAAAGACATTAATGTGAGGCTTTGTTTCCAGCAAGAATAAAGTCACTCTATTAACCTAGGCAGCTGGTTCAAAGCTGAGACCTGGGCTCTGGAGGGCTGACCAATTACGCAGTAAATCTGAGAGAGAGGGAAAGAGAGAGAGAGAGAGAGAGAACACGTGGATTGTTCATGGGACAAAGGAATTAACCAAAAGGTAGCAAAAGCATGCCTGTTCACGGGATTCAGACTTTAAATGAGAAGCTGGTTCTCTTCAGGACAGTCCCCAATAAATGGGCTGTGTTTTAAGAGTTTTCCTCTATCATATGTGGTGGTCTAGCCCTGATGAGGCGGAAGCACTGGGCGCTTCCTCTGTGGCAGGTACTGAGGTACAGAGCTGCTCTCCGGAGGCTCATGGTTTCTGGGAAAGATGCCCTTAGACCACCGGTTCTTGACGGGATGATTTTTTTGCCTACAGGGATGTTTGGCAATGTCTGGGGACATTTTGGGTTGTCACACTGGGGAGGTGGCAATGACATCTAGTGGGCAGAGGCCAGAGGTGCTGCTAAACAGCCCCCCATGACAAAGAACTATCCGGCTCAAAATGTTGGTAGTGCCAAGGTTGAGGAACCCTGACTTGGAGCTATGCAAAATGAAATAATAAACCACCACATTTATATATGGTTGAAACTACAAGAAAGGTAAGAGAATGATTAACAAAAAATTCAATTGCAAAGGGCCTACCAGGGGCTTGGAAGGCAGTTGTCATGTTCTATTTCTTTATTTTAATTGATTGATTTTTTTTTGTATTTAAAAATTTTCTTTTAATTATGATAAAACACTTGACATGAAATTTACCATTGTAACCAGTTTTAAGTGTAGAGCTCAGTGGCACTAAGTGCATTCACAAAACTGAATCTCTACCTATGAAACAGTAACTTACTATTTCCACCTCTGTTCAGTCCCTGACAACCACCATTCAACTTTCTATCTCTAAGAGTTTGGCTGCTCTAGGGACCTCATGTGAGTGGAATCATACAGTATTTATTTCTTTGTGACTTATTTATTTCACTTAGCATAATATCTTCAAGGTTCATGCATGTTGTAGCAGGCATCAGAAGTTCCTTCCTTTTTAAAGGCTGAATAATATTCCACTATATGTATGTACCACATCTTGTTTATCCATTCATCGGCTGATAGACAGGTTGCTTCCATCTGTTTGCTATTATGAAAAATTCTGTGGATATTGGTGGTGACAAAAATTTTCTCCTTGCCCAAACTCTAGCCAGGCTCCTCTGAGCCGCCTTCTTGACTAGCCCTCAACTTTTGGCCTAGAAAGACCTGAACAGACACTAACATAGTTTCTTACAGCTCAAAGGCCGCATCCCTCCGATGACCCCAGCCTCACTTTAAAATGCCTGCCTGAGAAAACAGGGCTGCCAGAAGAATTTATCATTCATTACAACTCACACCTGAATGTGGGGTCCCTGTCTCCCACAGTCTGCGGGAGGGGAGGAACCTAACCCCGAGAAGTGACAGTTAGCAAACCCAGATGGTTTCACAGGCCCAACTCCTGCTTCCTGCTTTTTTGTAATTTCTCATGTCCTTGACTCTGCTGAGCCCATGTGTCCCCCTCCTTACTCCCTCATTCTCCCTTTAAAATGGCAGTTTGCACATCGAAGCTGAGTTCAGTTCATGCTGGGCTATTTCCCTATTGCAATAGTTATTGCTGATTTGAACCTGTCCTTAGCACTTTGAATGATGTCTGGCTTTGCTTATCTTGGATAGTTACCCGGTGCTGTGACTGCGATTGGAAACACCATTAGAGACGTGAGGATTGGACCTTTTGGTGTGCAGAGACTTTGGCCTCTTCTCCAGTCGACCTGCTTGTTTGGGTATCTAGGGTGAGTGAGTCTGACTCCGGATCCAGTTCTCCAGACACAACTCCGCTGAAGCACAGTGAAGACAGATTTGGATTCTTACGATTTTGAGCATCTTCTCTGAAGGGTAAGGTCCCAGGCTTCTTTTGAAAGGAAGAAACTCCGTGGGCTGGGATTCTTCCTGGCTCCCAAGCTGGACATTTTCTTTTTCCTGGATCCTCGTGAGGCCTCTTTGTTCTATCCGACCCTGGTCTTCCCATGGGAACTTGTTGGTCCACTGAAACTCCCTGCTTTTGTTTTTTGTTTATTTTTATTTTTTATTGAAGTATAGTTGATTTACAATGTGTTAATTTCTGGTGTACAGCAAAGTCATTCAGTTATACATACATATATGTGTGTATATATATATATATCCTTTTTCATATTCTTTTCCATTACAAGTTATTACAAGATACTGAATATAGTGGTATTGAATACAGTTCCCTGTGCTATACAGTAGGACCTTGCTGTTTATCTATTTTATAATATAATTGTTAGTACCTGCTGATCCCAAACTCCTAATTTATCCCTCTCCTCTACTTTCCCTTTGGTAACCATAAGTTTGTGAAACCCCCCTTTTTGAACTCCTGCTGACTGCGTATCACTATGGTGCTCTGTCAGCTTCTTTTCTTGGTCCTGTGATTTTATGGGCAGACCTTGTTTCATTGTGCTTCACAGATACTGCGTGTGTTACAAATGCAAGGTCTGTGGCAACCCTGTGTCGAGCTGGTCTATCTGTGACATTTTTCTGATAGCATTTGCTAACTTCATGTCTTTGTGTCACATTTTGGTAATTCTTCCAATATTTCAAACCTTTTCATTATCATTGTGCTTGTGAAGGTGATCTGTGATCAGTCATTTTTGATGTTGCTATTGCAAAAGGATTACAACTCCCTGAAGGCTCGGATGATGGTTAGCATTTTTCAGCAATAAAGTATTTTTTAATTAATTGGTTTTATTAGATATAACGCTATTGTACACTTAACAGACTACAGTAAAATGTAAACATAACTGTGCATGAAAACCAAAAAATTTGTGTGACTTGCTTTACTGCAGTATCCACTTTATTGTGGTGGTCTGGAATCAAACTTGTAACATCTCCAAGATCATCCTGTACTTAGGAAAATTTGGAACTTCTCTGGCTTCTTCAGGTAACTTAAGATTCCCCACACTGGGTCATGTAAGATCCCTCCACTCCTCCTTCTTTCTCTTCCCACCTTCCATCTTCCCTTCAGTTCCTTTGCATACTATGCCAGGCCCCACTTCAAGCCCCTACCTCCTCAGCCCCTCTGTCTGCCCTACCAGGCCTTTCCCTTCCCACTCCTGCCCCTCAGCTCCCTACAGGCACTGGAACTTTGGGCCCCCTGTCCCCACCAGGAGCTCGCAAGGGACTCAGATACCTCCAAAAGCAACTATCTGAAGCTGAAAAGGAAAAAAAGAAAAGCCAATTGGAAAGACATTTAGTCCACAGTCTCCATTCGATTAATATATCAGGGCAAAAAAACAAAATAAAACCCAAACTTCCCAAAATCCCTAAGTGTCTTCTGCACAACTAGTGGTAGAATGCTTTAGTCCTCACATTGAGGAAACAACCTTTAAAACTTGCTCCATCTGTCAGAAACACAACTTGGATAAATATATGATATACAGCAAAAATGTGAACTCTCATTTAGAGAATTGAATATCCTTTTATTTTTTAAAAACTTTTTTTTCTCTTTTTTTGGGGGGGTAATTAAGTTCATTTATTTATTTATTTTAATGGGGGTACTGGGGATTGAACCCAGGACCTCATGCATGCCCTGAGCTATACCCTCCCCCTTAAATTTCCTTTTAAATTTCCCAATTTTATTGAGACATAATTGATATAACATTGTTAGTTTTAGTTGTATAACATGATGGTTTGATATATGGACTTATTGCAAAATGATTACTACAATAAGTTTAATTAACATCCATCACCTCATATGAAGTGAGTTTTACATTATTATATTTATGCCTGACTTATGGTTAAAATTTTTAAATGAAAACTGCAAGATCTCTATTTGCATCTATTTATAATACATACATAAACTTATATTTCCCTACCTTTGGATGGTATTACCAAATTAATTTATAAAATCCCTTAAAGGAGTTGTATCCTAATTTGCTTAGAGAAAAATAAATGCTTTTATTAAATTAAATCTTCCTAAAACTTCCAGAAATATTGGAACCAACTCAAATGTTTTTCTACTTCAATCTGGGTAAATCTTTGGTAAATAAGACTAGTTCGATGTTCTTGGTTTAATAAGATGGGTATGTCTTCAGAGTTGTTAACTTTAAATACAATGCAAGCATATCGTTTTATTCTACTTGCGCTTACTAGTCAAATAAGCTAATATTTACTAGATGTTTAAGATAGTAAAAAGAATACATTTGATATTACTCAGATTAAGTCATTCTGATGAACTTTATTTCAACAATAATTGTGTCTTATATATTGTTTAAAAATCATTTCCAAGATCTTTTTTGGCTAATCCTAAATTAAGTAATAGTCATTAAATATCTAAATTCTAAATAAGATAAAACATTCAGTATTAAGCATAAATTTATATACTTTTGGCTTCTTATTTTTATATGGTACAGAGAGGCCAAAGATATTTGGGTCTCTTGCTGAACACGTTTGTCTTGCCATGTAAAAATACTGTATTATAAAAGGCATATGCCTCTAGAGATTATGAAGTGGTATATTCATAAAATGTGTTCATCTGCTACAGAATACTGGTATCTGATAGACAGCTCACAATTTCTACTTCCTAGTTTTTGCTGTAAAATAAAGGTTATTAATGGTTATAATTTATAATTGATACATGAAAATAAAACTACCAGAAACAGTAACAGTGAAGAAAAACAACATTGTACACAAACTATGGGAGAAAAGTAGGATTTTTTTTTTGGATAAAAAGTACGTAAGGAATGTAAATGTGTTTTTGTTAAGATTAAGAAGGAGAGTAATTTTGTCCTGAAGGAGAATGTGAAAGAGGGAAAGAATAAGACAAAACCTGAATGGATGCAGAATGCTGTAGAGGGTTTGTGGAAAAAGAATTTTATGTTGTGAGGTCAAGGCTGGCTAAGATTAAGAGGATTTATATATAAGGTGCTTTTTTATTTTTTAAATGAACTTTAATATCAATAGTGTACTGATACAAAACCAGAGTTTGGTTCTCTCTCTGTTAAAATGACAGTTTCTTGGATTATTGGTCTGCTGTTAATAAAAAGTTGTAAAAGGTTTTTCTTTACCTTTTGCCTAGGAAACTCATATTCTGTGTCTTATCAAAATAATTTCCTGTGCTTCTTGTTGTCTTTATCATGTCCTCAATTATGGAAGAGAACCGAGTCTTCTCACTGTTAAAAGAGCTAAGGTTTTTGGGTTTTTTTCCATGTTACCTCATATTTGCCTTTGAAATCTTTTATTATCACTTTGGTTATACAGATAACTAATTATTGTTCCACAGTGACCTATGATCCTATTTAATTAAATATTCAAACCTTTTAACATTTTTGACAACTTCCTCAGATCACATTCTAAATAAGGTCTTCTTGACCTTGAACTGACTTTGAAGTTTCTGAGAGGGCCCCTGGAAAACCTCAAAGGATCTGTTCTCTTGCCTTGTAAAAAGAGATCTTAAACTAAGTGGGTTTTTGTGATGTAGTAAATTACAATGGAAGCACTGTCAAAGAAAAGATAGTTAACTTTCCCTAGCTTATTTTTACATGGGTAAAATGTTATTATTTCAGAAATTGTATAAAGTTCTTAAAATTTGTTAATGCCTTCACTATCCATGATACATTGTGGTAAGATGTTATCAGCCCAGTTATTATTTTTGAATGTTATATGTCACAGAAACAACCAGATTTCCTTTTCAATTGTGCTATTTTTATAATGACATCTCATCAGATCTTTAACTATGGCCATTTTAAGTTTTTTGCTATCCACAGATGGTTGCCATCTTATTCTGGTGCTTTCCTAAAAGCCCTTGCAACCAGCTGTAGGCCACAGTATGTGTGTTCAACAAAATGGTACCATGCCAGTTGCTCTGGGGAACAGGCTTCTGATGGCATTGGTTAAATAACCGAGATCAGGCCAGTGGACCAAGTGAGGATTTCTGAGACACTAATACAAAAGCCCATGGGTTTATAAAACTGTTAACCCAAGATCAAGCAGAACAAAACTAATTACATAGGATTGAGTAAACTGACAAAGGTTGATGGTAACTTTTTACAAATATTTTTTGTTCGAAATATTTCTGGCTCTTAAATGTTCTATTTTCCGGATGTAAGGAAACCCCCTTCTCTTTTCCCTCAAGCTATCTATGACTCATTAACAATCTAAAAGTGACATACTTTTGTAAACAAGATTAAAACATTTATGTTTTTCTCCCTGCCTGATCCCTCAAAAAATTGAAAACTATTATTGAGTATTCTTATTTTCAGGGCAATATAGTCATTTGTGTAGGTTCAGTAAGAACCTGTCCACTTTGTAATAGGACATACTTAAAAATAAGGCTTTGACGGGAATGTCGTATTTGAAAATGATGTAGAAAGTCATCAATTTTAAGGATTTAAGGTTGTGTTGACAGACAATGCTTTCAAAGCCCTGTTGCAAAAATTGGTCTGTTCTCTGATTTACAAGGTTCCCAGCTTTACAGGTGAGTAAGGTCACTTCCTGGCAGGCCCAGGAATCTTACGATATTTTGGGGACTTGGAGAGGAATTCACCTGAATCTATGGGTACTGTAGGTGAAGAAGTCTGATGGAGAATTCTTGGCTTGACTTTCCAGCACTGAAAGGCTTTTAAGGTCTGATCTGAGATTACTTATACAGGCATACTCAGAGATATTGTGGGTTGGGTTCCAGACCACTGCAGTAAAGCGAATATTGAAATAAAGAGAGTCTCATGAATTTTTTGGTTTCCCAGTGCATATAAAAGAGATGTTAACACTATACTGTAGTCTATTAAGTGCACAATAGCATTACGTCTAAAAAAACAATGTACATGCCTTAATTTAAAAATATTTTATTGCAAAAAAAATGCTAACCATCAGCTGACAACACAGGATTGCCACAAAACTTCAACGTGTAAAACAACGCAGTATTTGCAAAGTGCAATCGAACTAGTGATGCCTGTAAAAAGTTCCATTAAGAAAGCTTAAAAAGGCCTTTATGGTTGATCACCATTCTTGCTACACTTAAGTAAATAATCAGGCCAAATTTAATGAAACTAAAATTATTTTGGAAACAGGAACAATCTTACTTTATCTTTGGTTGAAAGGGGGTGGTGTTGACTATGGAGAGAAATTTTATGTTCCAGTGGAAAAGTATAACACAGCCTTGTGGATTATCAGAGTCCACTTCTCTTCACTGTCTTTGTGGTTTTATTATCTACCTGTAAACTGAACTGGATCCCGCCAATCTTACACATTTTGTCAGTTCTTGCCGAATCCTCAGTTCTAGTTTCCTTCAATATCATGCTAGTTTTCCAAACTGATGTTTCCAATTTCCCTCCCTCCTGACCTGGTGTCGCCAAGACTAGAACCTGGCTGCCCAGATGCTTGCTGGGACTCAGGCTGTCTCATAGCTCCTTTCCTCCAGGATCTGGAAAAGGCCTGCAGGCGGAAGCTGGATAACTTGATAGAAACTTCAGAGAACTCGTCACCACAACAAATCACAGGTGGGTAACCTTTGTGCTTGGAGTTGCTGGCACAAAGGGCGCTCAGAAAGCCCACTACAACACCCTCTTCTGTGCTGTGCTCTGGGAGAAATAACCATGACTGCGATGCTGATGTCTCTGCCATCGCCACATTCGGACTGCCACCCAGGAAGTGCATCAGACTGCCCCTGCTCTCCTCATGCCACCACTTAAAGATGCTTAAGAGTCCAGTGTCTTCTCCAGTGGTTGCCCTCTAGACTCGGAGACTGGGCTTATAGTCTGTTTCAACCATTAATCCTTGGTTTTCTTTTTGTTTCCATAGAGATGCTACTCATTAAATGTGTGACTGCTCACGTCATCCAGCAAATATCCTCTACTACCAGGTCTCAACGGCTGGCTCAGCTAGTCCTTCATAAACAAAAGACAATAGAGTGAGAAACGGGCTTCTGTTGTTCTGTCTCTTTCTGGCTGTTTGTTCCAGTCGACACCTGAAGATAGGGCCCCTGTCTCCTAGGCTCTGTGGGAGGGTGGGGGCCTAACTTCCATAAGTGCCAATTAGCAAACACAGATGAATTTCACAGGACCAACTCTGCTTCTGGCTTTTAAAAAAATTTTCACTTCCTTGACTGTACTGAGCCCCCACGTGCCTCCATCCCTACTCCCTCTTTCTCTGTTTAAAATGCCCAGTTACTTCTGTACAAATTGAAACCGAGTTCAGTTCACGCTGGACTCTTCTCCCTACTGCAATAGTTATTACTGATTCAAATCTGTCCTTACCAATGCTGACTAGTATCTGGCTTTGTTTATCTTTGACAGTGCATCTCTCTGAGCTCCTGCTATCAGTTCTTCAGGGGTACACCCAGAAGTGGAATTGCTGGATTGTACAGTAGTTCTATTTATAATTTTTTGAGGAAATGCCATACTGTTTTCCATAGTGGGTGCTCTGTTTTACATTCCCACCCATAGTGCACAAGGCTTCCAACTTCTCCACATCCATGCCAACATTTCTTATTTTCTGTTTTTGTTTTTTTTTAAATTCTTATAGCACCCATCTTAATAGGCGTGAGGTCGTATTTCACTGTGGTTTTGATTTTCATTTCCCTAATGATTAGTGATGTTGAGCATCTTTTTTCTCTTTCTTTAAGATGGGTGGGAGGGATATGGATATTTGTTCTGCTATTATTCCTTTTTTTTTAACCACTTTGATCAGAACTTTATTCAAACTTAGCTGTCTAAATGTTATTATTCTTTCAGTCATATATGTGTATTATTTGTTAAGAAATTAATATTTTGTAATTAAAAAATAAAAGTCTACAAAGATCTAACAGGAACTGGGGGTGGTCTCCGGTGGAACACAATCTGACCATCTTAGACAGTAGATTGGGGACATGGATTTCAGGCGGATTGTTGGGCTAGGTTCCTGTCTTTCCTGCTAGATTTATATTCCTTCTCATCTTTTTAGGGACCACCTCCCCACCCCCACCTTCTACCTGCTTCTCAGAATAGACTCCCATAGTCCCTGCAAAGTAGGCAGCACGCTTTGTAAGCGCATCTCCTCAGCCCTCACTGATAGGGCTGGAGTGGACATCTGACTCAAGCTGGGGCAATCAAATTCCCTATTCAAGGGATCTAGATTGGGTCTAGGAGACTCCGGACAGCTGGTAAAAGGTCTTGTTCTTATAAAGCAGTAGACCAAGAAGGACTAAGGAGTCAGCTAGGGGTGGGGCCATTTTGGAGCACTGTACACTAACAAGGAAGTAGCTGGAACCGGTGTACAGAGGGGAGAGAAGTATGGAGGGAACTGCCAGGGGCACTAAGTATTTAACCACAGTTTCAGTTCCAGACTGCTATCTGGTTCCCAGGTCCTGTTCTAGAAAAGCTCTTATCACACTATACCGTACTCAGCTTAGGGACTTTGCTCTTGGAGTTTCCTTATAATAACCTCTTTTATCTGGGCTAATATGAGTTGCTCTCTCCTCCCTGCAATCAAAGGATCCCTAAGTTAAGAGCTTTTATTCTCTTATTTAAGGGGTGGCACAAGTCAGGGATGGAGAAAAGGCTGTTCTTGCTTAAAAATAGCTAGAAACAGATCTAGCCTCTTGAATCTGAGAGCCAGGAGCAGTGGAGACAAGGATGCACACCCCATATTTGCAGTTTGGGCACAGTTCGGTCATGGGCTTCTCCTCCTGGGTTTTACAGAAGAGTGCTGACTGCATAGTCTTGCCTGTGTTGGCTTCAGCCTATATCCCTCACCTTATCTTCCCCTACTTGGCAAAGGGGGATGGGAGCACTCTCTCTTATATAATTCTCAATGGGCATATCTCTGGTTTTGGCAGACAGCTTGTTTCTTTAGCAAGACTATGAATCCTTAAAGGCAGAAATGTTGACTCCTCTCTGTTTTACAGCTCACCATGTACCTGCCATTGGATGAGTGTATAATAGCTACTTATTGAATGGATGGCTCTACTTCAGTGCTTACAATTTCTTTCCATATTTAAGAAAGTCAAGAAATGAAGAAAATACCTCCTTCAAAAGCTCTGCTCACACTGTCAGTCAATTCTTTCTGTTTAGCTGAAAAAGAAAACCATTATCTTAATTTTCCTATTTAAATAGACTTCTACTATGAAGACAACCCTCTGTCATCTTGCTGTGA
The DNA here is from genome assembly GCF_009834535.1 of Camelus ferus. Lineage (NCBI taxonomy): Eukaryota > Metazoa > Chordata > Mammalia > Artiodactyla > Camelidae > Camelus > Camelus ferus. The sequence goes on from NC_045727.1 coordinate 14,661,017, forward strand.
ACACAATGCAACAGGGAGCCTGGATTCAAGGGAAGGCTTCTTACCCTGTCTCTACACGTTCCATGATGGCAGCTCCTGATAAGTGCAGCTCAGGCTGACCTTGGTTACACTGTTTTTCTACCCAAGAAAGGGTATCACTAAAAAATCATTTAAAAAAAAAGAAAGAAAGAAAGAAAGAAAAGGACAAGGAAATGCTTTGTTTTTTCTTTCTTTCTTTTTTTTTTTGTTTTTGTTTTTTTGGGGATGGGGGAGGTAATTAGGTTTACTTATTCACTTATTTTTTTAATGGAGGTATTGGGGATTGAACTCAGGACCTTGTACATGCTAAGCACACACTCTATCACTGAGCTATACCCTCCCCACCCCAGAAATGCTTTGATTATCTCCACCAAGCAGTCCGAGTCTTCCAGATTTCAGCCTAACAAGCTGGGCTTGCCTATCAGCAGGGCACTATAGCATTTCAGGCAACCACTGGTGAATTACATAGCCTCTCAGGAAACTGAAATATTTAGATCACATTGTACCTTAAGAGAGAAGGTGCCAGATGAAGTAAAGGGGCAGCCAACTCATATTTTTATTGTTTCCTCATTAGGAAATGAGAAATTTTATGGTAAGTGTATTTTCCAGATGTAAACAGTATCAATCATTTATACGGTACCCACTTTCAATGCACTTTCAGATACATTACATCCGCACAGTCGGCACTGACAGGTATTGGGAGAATGTTACCATGGTCACATGGTTGGTGAGTGCAGGGACTAGGAACAGGCCCCAAGTCACCTGACTCCTAGTCTAGTACTTCTCAGGTAGCAATGTGGTGTCAACAAAAGCACACTGGACTAGGGGTCTGGTCTCTGCCAATCTGCCCCACATTTTGGACTTGCTAGCTCCCACAATCACATGATCCATTCCTTAAAATAAATCCACCCGCACACACATGGTATTGATTCTGTTTCTCTGGGAAACTCTGATACACTATGGAATAAAGTAGAAAGTAAAGCAATATGAAATCATAAGACCAGGGTTTTAATGTTTGCTCTGCTGTATCTGTTGTGTGACCTTGGGCACTTCCATGAACTTCTGAGGCCAATTTTTCTTGTCAAAGATAATAATATTACCCAAATGATGTCATGGGTGGGAAGGAACACTGCAGTCTGCAAAATACTATCACATTCTTGGTTTAAGTCGGCCTTCCTGAGAGGGATTTTGCAAGTCTAACCTCTAGACAAAACTGGTTTCAGTTTAATCAGAAAAAACGAACAAACAAACAAAAACCTTCCCTGAATCATTATGAAGGCCAATATGTACACTTTCTATTCATTTTTCACTTAACCTGTACTCGTACTCAAAATAGCAATAAAATGCATTTGGTGGTGTTTTATCTTTTACCTCTGACAATAGATTCAATCTCTTTCATGGCAGTTTCACTTTGAGCTTCTGCAAGTTTTTCATTGATTTCCATTATTTCCATGAGAAATTGACTGTCCATTTCATAATCTGTCCCTTCGGGAATCTCTACTCCACGGAGCTTTAGCTATTGGAGCATGAACAGGGAAAATAAGTTTAATTCAAGAAACTATGGCCGGAGTCATAAATCCTACTCACTGTAAATCCCCACTCACTCTTCAGAAAAGAATACTACTCATAGGGAAAGCCTGAACTGTCCCAGTAATGAAAGTGTGAGGGTAGGGTGCTGGAAAGTTGGACTGAGACAGGAGTAATGGGATGGGATTACTCTCTGCTACCTGGAACTAGGTATCCCCAGGGGAGTCATTCTTCCACTTGAGAGGTTGAACTAGATATCTGAAAAGATTCTATTAAATTCTAAGGTGCTCACTTCACCCCCAGTGAAAAGCAAAACATAACAAAAATTACTCTTCCCTAAAAGTCAGCACCATCCAATCCTTGAAATTTATAGAAAATGGAAAAAAAAAAAGCAATTGGACAAGTAAGATTTATAGAGACACCCAGAGAAAATTATACTCATATAGTATCTTTGAGGTTAATTATCGTTGGGTCCCCAGACTGGCTAAGGTCTCAAGCACTCTTCTGTTGAATATAGGGGAGCAGATGTCTCACTGAGCAATGGTACCATACAGTCATGCATAGAAGGGTAGGAAAATCACCTTACAAGGTATAGTCCCCTGCTCAGGGGGGCCAGAAGGGTCTTATAGGCATCATTCACCAGGGTTGAATGCTTCTCTGAGAAGTCCTTTTCAGTCTGTTAGTGGAGATGAAGATAGTCATATTACCATCCAAATCAGCCACCTTACTGTCTCACAAACTGTTTCATGAAATATTGATGGGCAGGCACCTAAGGAAGTGGTCAAAGTAGAACTGGTATGGGATAAACTGTTTTCATTTTCTGATGACGGGTTCTAATTCTGCTGGGAAGTCAAGTAAAAGCTCTGAGTGCAGGACAGATCCAGGACAGGCTGGCTGGGGACTGATGGCCCAAGGGTGAAGCTGGTGGTCAGCTCTGTCACATGACCACAAGGCCACCGCCACCCACCCAATGTGCACAAGTGTTTGGGTATGATTAGGGGTGGCCAATAGGTTACCTGAGACTTCTGGCTGAAGAAATCTGGGTGGACAAGACGCTGCAGTTGCTGGTACCTATGCTGGAGCTTCGCAGTGTCAACTCTGAACGAGCGGTTGCTGGAAAGAAATTGGGAAATGAAATTCATGCATCAGTGGAGTTTTCATGAGGGATGACACAATAAACATGTAGACAGAGCTATTTCAAAAAGTAGTAGGCACTGCAAGGGAAAACCGAATAGGATCAGAGAGTGGTAGATGTGGTGGACAGAGATGACCTCTGAGCTGAGACCTGCATGATGATAAGGAGTAACTGAAGATCAGATCAAAGAGTCATTCAGGCACAAGGAACATGTAAAGGCCCTGAAGTGGGAACAAGATTGACATGCTTCAATAACTTAAAGGGTAGTGTTACCACAGTTCATCCTAAGTGCTCAGTGACTGGTGGGGCATGATCCCAGACTCAAGGGGAAGGGGCATTCTAGAATCCCACCCTATTTTTCTAAGGCCCAGATTCCTTCATCTCTGTCTCCCATTTTACTTTAATCCAATCCCTTTCGCTTTCTATTCCCAGAGCCTGCCTTGTTTCATTAGTTCCACCTAAACTTCACCACCTCCCCAAGCTCTTCAACTTCGGAGGTAAACAGGAAAAACTCTGATTTCTCAGACTTTCTCCTTCCATTCTCACCTTTCCCTTAGACTCTGCCCACAGTGTTGAGATTTTTCCGTGCTTTTATTCCCTTAGTTTGGATAACACCTCAGTACTACTTTCTTAAAAGTCTCAACCCAACTTTAAACATTCTGACTCTTTCCTCAAGTCTCCGTCCTCCAATGCCGGGCAAGTACCGTTCCCTGAGACCCCATCCCTCAACTTCGCCTTCTCTCAGGTCTCAAGTCTCCCTCCATTGTAGCCTCCAAACCTCAGTTTCCCCTAAGTACACTCTCCGTCCCTCCAGTACTCTCTAGGGTAATCCCGGCTCCCTCGGCTCCCAGGCCAGTCAGCAGCAATAGTCTGGTCGGCTACTCTCTCTCTCTGCCCTACAGGTGACCAAAGGGAGGCAGGCCCTACTCCAGTCTCTGTCCCTCAAGGCGTCGTCATCGCTCAGGCCCGCCCCTCAGGGTCCTTTCTCTCTGGACACATCCCACCCACCATTCTCCCAGGCCCTGTTCTCTAGGGCTCCGCCCACCTAAAGTAACTGGTCCCGCCTTCTCCTCAAGCCGGACAGGCCCTCCCTTCTCGCACGCCCAGGCGCGTTTCCGAAACCGCCTCCCGTACCAGTCCATGAGGCTGAAGTAGTCTTGAGTGGGGTCAGGTGGTTGCAGCGCGCGGCACTGAGGGCAGAAGAACCGGTCCCCCCGCAAGGGGCCCTCTAGGCCGCCGCAGTTCCAGCACCGGAGGGAGTTGCTTCCTGCCAGCGAGGCAGCATTGCAGTTTAGCGGTCTCCTCCGGAGGACCCCTGTGGGCCACAACCCCGACACCCTCAGCAAGGTCCCGGTCCTTCGGCCCCACATCTGGCCGGCGGCCTGCCTCCCCGTGGCCACCTCAGAAAGTGGCCGACTAGCCTAGTGCTGCTGATTGGCCGGAAAGCCGAGGGGGCGGGATTACCCAGGGGAAACCTGGATCCTGAGTTCCGCTTTACATTTTAAACTACAACTCCCGGAAAGCATTGAGGCCATGTGGAGGGCCACATCCGCTGTTTCTCATTGGTCCTATGGAGGCAGAGGGGTGTTGTGATTGGCTGAGGGTGGAGTTTGTATCTGCGCGTTTAGCGCCACTCCGCTGGCTGCGGCTGCTTTGGGTGTGCGGTTCTAGGTGGGCTCACGCGGTGAGTCATAGTGGGGAACTTCTCGTGGGCGTTTGGGGGTTCGAACCCTGCCCTCAGGGTCTTATTGCGAGCTGAATTTCCTGAGCTTCCGCTTTGTCCTGTGTTTGAGCTTGGGAAGGGGGGAGAGGAATGTGTGGGCGACTCTTCCTTTTTAGATAGACTTCGAGGTGAAGTTCACTTCCCTTGTTACTTACAAGCTGAAACTGGCCCAGCCGTATGGGATGAGAGATAACAAAGTTGTGCTCTTGAAAATCAGAGCGAAGTTGCTTTGTAAAGAGTTTTATAAGTGTTAGTAATTATTTCCACACTTAGGTTCAATCTGGAAAATACCTATTGGGAACCCATTCTTAGCCTCTAGGCGCTGCAGGAACTGGAAACACAGACTAGTGTAGGAGGATGCCTGTGAGTGACCGTAAGGAAGTGTGGGGATAGGGTGGCGAGAAGAGGGTGGGAGGACACCATTCTTCCTTGGGACTCAGTTTCTCTGAAAAAAAAATGTGTTGCGGTTGTGAAAGCCTTTTCCGGCTTTCAGATACTTTGGGCCTGGAACTCCCAATTATCAAGCATTACTGGGGTGTGGAGAGTAGCGTTGATGCCTCATGTAATTCTCAGATCTTTCTCCTTTTTGGGGGGTTTAGGGAGGTTGTGATCTACCTAAAGATCGTGCAAAGAGTTGACTTATATATCTTTTTTTAAAAAATTCATTTTTCATTTTTTGTTGTTCTTTGTTTTGGGGGAGGTAATTAGGTATATTTACTTATTTTGATGGAGGTAATGGGGATTGAACTCAGACCTCGTGCATGCTAGGTACAACTCTACCACTCAGCTCTACCCTCCCCCTCGACTAAAACATCTGACTCAACTTCAGACCTGTTTACTTCTAACCTGTCCAATATACTTTTTCCTCGTGGCGGAGGCCAACGGGGTCCTGGCCTGGTGGACCCTTATTTATCATGAACCATGATGGCGGCTGTCTCTTGATGCACTGTCTTTTGCCAGTTTTCAGGGCAGAGAAGTCTTGCTCCAAAAGCTGCAGGAGGACACAGCGTGGCTGAGGTGGTAGAGCAGCAGGTCCTGCTCTGGCAGCACCTCCCTGGTGTGCTTTAAGGAAAACGCATCAGGACCTTTACATCTGGAAAGCTGTGTAAATGCAATAATCAGTGTAAGTCGTGTTTACTGTATTCTCCTTGAAGGATAGCCTGAGTGGGAATCTGAGGAGAATGCACCTTTATTTATTTATTTTTTAAAACTCAGATTAAGGATTTAAAGTTAGGGATTGAAAATTTGACTTTACTGTAGGTTCTGTTGTCAGAGTTGAACTGTCCATCAAATTCTAAAGCAAGGGTGAGAACCTCTGTTATGGTCTTCTGTGTCTTTAAGAATTGTTTCTTCAGGCTTCTGTTGGGCTGGGAGGCCTTTTAGGATGCTGAAAAGACCAACCCCATTGTTAATTAGCATCACAAAGCGCTAGGTGGAGTGGTTTAGAGCAGGTTTTGTGTTTTGCCTTATTAAGTGGCCTGGCTCTTAGTTTTGGAGTCAAGGAATCTAGAATGAACCACAGGACTTGGCTCCTCCAGGAGCTTGCTAGAGGGAGAAGGGGCATCAGTGACATTTTATGTAAGTAACCACCCTGGGGTGGTGCAGCGAATTTCTGTAGAGCTTTGCCCATTGTCTACCCCAAGCCACCTGACCCTTCCCCTTCTTTCCTTTCCAAAAATATATATGAAGTTTAGTAAATATAGTGTTGATTGTATTAATGAATACATTACTAATTTAAAACTTTCCATTTTTCATTTAAAACATTAGATGAATGTAAGCTGTTATGAGTCTCTCCTCCTCCTCAATTCAGTTTCATTGCTTTTTACTTATTTACAGTCTTCAAATAAATTTTTTTGTTTCTTTCCACTGTGGTTTGTGGCTGTCAGGCAGAAAACTTCGGGTGAAAATTATCTGATGAAAAGCTCAGTCCAGCAGAATTATAGTTAGTATGTCTAGACTTAGAGTTTTAATTTTTGCAGAGCATGATTGCCCTGGATGGATATATACATATATATATATTTTGGCTAAGGTAATATGTCCATCCTTCATTCTTGACCTTTAGTCTTGTTCCTTGAAACTCACCTTATTGTTGGACACTTATCTTTGAGGTCGTGATGTCTCGGGAGACAGATGTGGAGTGTCAGCAGTCCCATGGCAGTGCCTCCCCGCAGTCCCATGCCAGCGGTACCTGCTCTCAGTCCCAAGGCAGCTTCTCGCAGTCCCATGGTCCCTCCTCACAGACACACGGCTCCTCTTCACAGTCTCAGGGCATGTCCAGCTCCTCCACCAGCACAGTGCCCACGTCCAGCCAGTCTTCTCACTCCAGCTCGGGCACGCTCAGCTCCTTAGACACAGTGTCCACTCAGGAACTGTGTTCTATTCCCGAGGACCAAGAACCTGAGGAGCCTGTCCCTGCTCCCTGGGCTCGATTATGGGCCCTTCAGGATGGATTCTCTAATCTTGGTAAGACCCTTTGTTACACTGTAATATTTTGTTTAGAAAAACACTTATAGAAAGTTGTTGCAACAGGTAGCTCAAGACAATCCTGAAATGATCCTGGAGTTTGAAAGTGATGAAAGATGAAACCAAGGAAGCAGTAGTGCTTTGGGTAGTGCTCTGGCTCTTCCTTGCTGTGGATCCTTTTCTTTTTTTCTAATTGAAGTATAGTTAGTTTACAATGTTATGTCAATTTCTGGTGTCAGCGTAATAGTTCAGTCATACATATGCATACATATATTCATTTTCATGTTCTTTTTCATTATAGGTTACTATAAGATATTGAATATAGTTTCCTGTGCTGTACACATTTATTCTTTCAACAGATACTAACTGAGCATTTGCAGTGTGTTGTCCATATGAAGAGAGTTGTGGACCTGTTCCCTAGAAAAATGCTAATTCATGCAATCATGCAATCTTGAAAACATCTGTCATCTATTCACAGAAACTTCACCACTTAACCTCTGCTGTGCTGCAGCAGCTTCGGAACATCAGTGTTTCAGTGTCAGAATGGAGAAGGCTATTTGTTGACTCCCTGTTACTTGTTTTTATCTCAAAATAGCCAACCTCGCAGTTTAAATATATCCATTCCCTCTGACACCTGGTTGCAACAGTAAGGCTTTCGCTATCTGTGTGTTTTAAGTAGCATTTTCCCTCCCTGTCAGATTAAAATGACCTCTCCATTTAAAAGAAAAATTGAACTTGACGTTAAAGTATAGAAAATAATAATATAAAGAAATGAATGACTAATGTGCCATTTTGTGCCTTGTCACTCACCCTTCCCTTTTATGTCATGTCCAACTTTGATGACTTGAAAAAATAGTAAAAACTGGAGGAAAAATGTAGCAACATCCATATGTACAACTTTAAATCTAGAAGTAAACATTTGAAGCTATTTCTTACTCATTTAAGCCATATTTTAAAGATAGGCTTAGGGTTTATGTATGGGGAGTGGGACACAAATGGTGAGTTAGGGTGAAGTGGATGTATCACCTTTAAAAGTAAAATTACATGTATAAGGAGCTTGATAGGGTGACCAGCATAAAGTAGTTGCTCAACAAAAAGGAGCTATTTTATTGTTATTATGTGTCATGATTCACAACAAGTTTTCTTCTAATTATTTTACAGTTTTAGTTCTTATACTGACCCATTTTAAGTTGATTTTTGCATGTGGTATGAAATTTTGTCCAAATTCATCCTTTGGTGTGTGAATGTCCAGTTGTCCAACCACTATTTCTTGAGGAAACTATTCTTACTCCCTTGAATGGTCTTAGCACCCTTGTAAAAGATTATTTGACCATAAATGTGAGGGTTTAATTCTGGACTTTCAATTCAATTCTATTGATCTATGTGTTTATCCTTGGTCCAGTACCATAAAATCTCGATTACTGTAGCTTTGTAGTAAGTTTTGAAATCCAGAGAATGAGTCTTGATTTGTTCTTCTTTTTCAAGATTGTTCTGACTATTATGTTTCTTTAGATTTCCATATGTATTTTAGGATAAGTTTGTCACTTCCTTGGATTTTGATAGAAATTACACATTAAATCTATAGATCAATTTGGGTAACATTGCTATCTTAACTATGTTAAGTCTTTGACTCTGTGAACATGGGATATCTTTCATATTTAGATCTTTAATTTCTTTCAATGATGTTTTGTAGTTTTCAGTGTACAACTCTTACACTTTAAAAAATTCATTCCTAAGTATTTTTTAAATGTTTACTTTTCATTGTGGTAGAAAACATATATATATAACAAAATTTTGTCATTTTAGCCATTAAGTGTACAGTTCAGGGCATTAAGTACATTCACAATGTTGTGCAACCATCACCGTTATCTATTTCCAAAATGTTTTCCTCTGGTAAATTTTTTTTCCCCACCTCAGCTTTATTGAGATATAACTGACATATATAATATTGTGTAAATTTAAGGTATACAATATGTTGATTTGATACACTTACATGTTGCAGAATGATTACTAATATAGCCTTAGATCACATCACATAATTACCATTTCCTTTCCGGAAATTTATGCTCTTAGCAAAGATTATTTGACCATAAATGTGAGGGTTTAATTCTGGACTTTCATTTCTGTTCCATTGATCTGTGTGTCTGTCTCTATGCCAGTACCACAAAATCTTGCTTACTGTAGCTTTGTAGTAAGTTTTGAAATCTTGAGTATATAATACAGTGTTATTAGCTATAATCACCAGACCTCCAGAACTTACTCATCTTGTAGCTGGAACTTTGTACCCTTGGACTGACCTCTCCCCTTTCCCCTGCTTCCCAGCCCCTGGCAACAACCACTTTACTCCGTTTCTATGAGTTCTGCTTTTTCAGATTCCACATACAAGTGAGATCACACATGATTTGCCCTTTTTCTGTCTGGCTTATTCACTTAGCATAATTCCCTCAAGGTTCATCTGTGTTGTTGCAAATGGCAGGATTTCCTTTTTCTCATGGCTGAATAATACTCCATTGTATATATACTAATCTTGCTTGACTTACGATGGAGTTGCATTCCAATAAGCCCATGGTAAGTTGAAAAAGCACTTAATACACTTAATACAGCATAGCTTATAAGCCTTACTACCTTAAATATGCTCAGAACACTTAACGTTAGCCTACAGTTTGGCAAAATCATCTAATACAAAGCCTAGTTTATAATAAAGTGTTGAATGTTTCATGTAATTTATTGAATACCACACAGAGAGTGCAACACAGAATGTTTGTATGGGTTCGGAATGGTTGTTAGTGTTCTGGTTGTTCACCCTTGTGATTGCGTGGCTGGCTGGGAGCTGTGTCTTGCTGCCACAGCCCAGCATCATGAGAGAGTACTGGACTGCATCTCACTTGCCCGGGAGAAGATAAAAATTCAAAATTTGCAGTATGGTTTCTACTGAATAAATACAGGTTTTGTGCCACCTTAAAATCGGAAAATTATAGGTGGAATCACTGCGTCTTTATGCCACATCTTCTTTATCCATTCATCCATTGATGGACACTTGGGTTGTTTCCACATCTTAGCTATTGTGCCTTAATGAACATGGGAGTGCAGATACCTCTTTGAGGTCCTGTTTTCATTTCCCTTGGACATATACTCAGAGGTGGGATTGCTGGATCACATGGCAGTTCTATTTTTAACTTCCTGAGGAGCCTCCATGCTGTCTTCCATAGTGGCTGCAACAAACATTCTCACAAACAGTGCACAAAGGTGGTTCCCTTTTCTCTACATCCTTCCCAACATTTATAATCCCTTGTCTTTTTGATGATAACCATTATAACAGGTGTGAGGTGATGTCTTACGGTGGTTTTGATTTGCATTTCCCTGATAATTAGTGATGTTGAACACCTTTTCAAGTAGCTGTTGGCTGTTTGTACATCTTGGAAAAATGTCTCTTCAGTTCCTCTGACCATTATAATTGGATTGTTTGTTTTTCTGCTACTGAATTGTATGGGTTCTCTGCATATTTTGGATATCAATCACTTACCAGATATATGATTTGCAAATATTTTCTCCCAATCTGTAGATTGTCTTTTCATTTTGTTTGCTGTTTCTTTTGCTGTGCAGAAGCTTTTTAGTTTGATTTGGTCCTTATTATGAATTTTTGCTTTTGTTGCTTGTACTTTTGGTGTCATATCCAAAAAATTGTTACCAAGACCAATGTCAAAAAACTTTTTCCTTGTTTTCTTTTAGTTTTTTGGTTTCACTTCTGTTTAAGTCTTTAATCTATTTCATGTTAATTTTTGTGAGTGATATAAAATAGGGGTCCAGTTTCATTCTTCTGCATGTGGTTATTCAGTTTTACTAACACTATTAAAGAGATTTACCCTTTACCCATTGAGTTCTTCTGGTAATTTCTAACCAGACACCAATTTCTCTGTGTCTTTGAGTTTACTTGTTTTAGATATTTCATGTAAATGGAATCATAATATATGTCCTTTTGTGTCTGGCTTCTTTCCCTTAGCATATTTTCAAAGTTCATTCATGTTGTGTTATGTATCAGAACTTTATTTTTTTAATGACTGAATAATATTCCGTTGTATATATATACCACATTTTGTTTATCTATTCTTCTGTTGATGGACATTTTGCTATTTCTACCTTTTGGCTATTTTGATTAATGCTGTGATGAATATTTGTGATAAGCATCTATTTGGGTCCCTGTTTTCAATTTTTTTTTGGTTATTTACCTAGGAGTGCAATTGCTGGATAATATGTTTAACTTTTTAAGGAGCCACCAAATTTTTTCACAGCAGCTGCACTATTCTATATTCCCACTAGCAGTGTACGGAGGTTCTAATTTCTCTGCATTTCACCACCACTTATTATCTGTCTTTTAATTTTAGTCCTCATAGTAGATGTGAAGTGGTTTCTGCATTGTGGGTTTTTTTTTCTTCTGTAAGAGAAAACCAGGAGGTTTTCATTGTGGTTTTGGTTCACATTTCCCTGATGGCTAGTGATGTTAAACATCCTTTCATGTGCTTATTGGCCATTTTTATATCTTTGAAGAAATGTCTATTCAGATCCTTTGCACGCTTTTAAATTGGATTGTTTGTCTTGTTGAGTTGTAAGGGTTCTTTATATATGGTGGATATAAATCCCTTATTAGATACATGTTTTACAAATAGTTTCTCTTATTCTTTGAGGCTATTTTTTTTTCACTTTCTTGGCAGTGTTCTTTGATGCACACAAATTTTTAATTTGATTATACTATATTTTTCTTTCATTTCTTGTGCTTTGGTTTCATATCTAAAAAGCATTGCTTAACTCAAGGTTACAAATCTTTATCACTACTTTTTCTTCTTAAAGTCTTATAGTTTTAGTTCCTACAATTAGTCTTTGATTCTGTTTTAGTTGCTTTTTGTATATGGTGTGAAGTAAACTTCAGCTAGATTATTTTACACGTAGATATCCACTTGTCCTAGCACCATTTGTTGGAAAGATTATTTTTTCCCCAATGAATTGTGTTGGCACCTTGTTGAAAATCAGTTGACTGTAAATGTGATTTATTTATGGTTTCTTAATTCTTCTCCATTGATCTGTATGTCTAACCTTTCGCTAGTACCACACTGTCTTGATTATGGTAGCTTTGTAGTACATTTGGAAATTGCATAATGTTAAGTAAGCCCTCTAACTTTGTACTTCATTTTGAAGAATGCTTTTTTGCTATTTTTTTTTTCCTTTCTATTCTGGGTCCTTGGCTTTCCATAGGAATTTTAATTTGAACTTGTTAATTTCTGCAAAGAAGGCAGGTGGGATTTTGATACAAACTGTATATAGTTTGGGAGTTTTGTCATCTTAACAACATTAATCAATGAACATTTACATAGGCCTTTTAAATTTTTTTCAGCAATGTTTTGTAGTTTCTAGAGTATAAGATTTGTACATCTGTTAAACTTATTATCAAGTATGTTATTCTTTTTATGCTATTGTAAATTGAATTATTTTCTTAATTTCATTTTAGGTTTGTCTATTGTTTATATATAGAAATATAAGTGGTTTTTGAATATTGATCTTGTATCCTGTAATGTTGCTGAACTTGTTTATTAGGTCTAATCATTTTTAGTGGATTCCATAGGATTTTCTACATACAAGATTGTGTCACCTGTGAATAGAATTAGGTAGATTTGCTTCTTCCTTTCCGATATGATGCCTTTCCCTTTCCCTCCCGCCCTCCCTTCCTTTAATTGCCCTGACTTGAACCTCTGCTACAATGAGTAGAAGTGATAAGAGCAGACATCCTTGTCTTATGTGATGTTCCTCTCCCCTACCCCACTGACACCATCTCACCTGTGTCCATTCTTCATTACTAGGAGGAGGGGCCCATCCTTCCTGGGGTTCATACCCCAGTTGCCGCACTGAGAGCTTTTGGTCCCCTTCCCTCCTGCCTTGCGTTCCCTGCCCTCCTCCACACGTCTTCCTGAAGAGGGCTCTTCTAATGAGCCAGGGTCAGAGCAGGCCCTTCCACCCTTCCGTGGGCAGCCTCCTCTTCTACTTTCTGTCTATCATCCCTGGGCTGTTGGTGTCCTGATGAACTCTCCATGCCTTTCCTGGGGCAAGTGCCCCAGAAGCTCCAGGTTTCTAGTAGAAATACCATGGTTCATTTATTCCTCCCCCTGTTAATACATGCTTAGGTTGTTTCCAGTTTTCACTCCGGCAAGCAAAAGCTGTGGTGAATGTCCTTTTTGCCTCCTTGGTCAGTTGAGCAAATGTCTCTCTAAGGTAGACATTGCTGGGCCATAGAGTTGGCATGGCTTTATCTTGTAATGGATACTGCTATATTGCCTTCCAAAAGGGCTGTTCAGTCTATTCTTCCTGTCTTGCCTCCTCCATGAAGCCCCCTTGATAGCCCCAGGCAGAGTTGCCAAGGCTTTTAATCAGTGCTTCCCCTCCTGAGAGCCTGCCTACCTGCTGTATTGTTGTTGCTTCCATGTTCATTTCCCCACCAGACTGCAAACTCTAAGTGATTCACTTAAGTTTTTGAAGAAGTTATATTTGCATTAGGTGCAAAATTCAAAGGAGGTGCAAAGCCTTCATCCAATTTCTGTCCTTCCCCCAAATACTTCCTGGTATTGCTGATTTCTCATGTAGCTTTCCGAAAGTATAGAAGCAACTAAATATCTGTATGTCCTTTTTTTCTCTTTAATGTTTATACTAATCGTAATTCACAACACACTGGTTGTAACTTGTTTTTTATACTTAACAATGTATCTTAGATATCCTATCAGAATATAAAAATCCTCATTCCTTTTTATAGATATATAAATTTATTGAACTTGCCCCTTACTAATGGACATTAAAGTTGTTGACAGTCTTTTGCTTTGTGAATAACCTTGGACACATGTTCTTATGTCCTTCCAGAATGCATATGATTATACCGTAGGATAAATTCCTAGAAGTGGTGTGTGCTTACGTAATTTAAAGAAATTGTGAAATTCTGATAGTTGACACATGGAATCTTAATGTATTTATGGATTCTAAAATTTCTTGTATTGAGGTAGCTTGGCCATTTTCATATGTTTGAGCTGTTTGTATTTCTGTCTCTTATAAATTGTCTCTTTTTATCCTTTACCCATTTTCTACTGGATTATTTGTCTTTTCCTTATTGCTTTGTAGGAACTTTACAGATGCTAGGGAAATTAGTCCTTTGTGGTGTGAGTTGCTGATGTTTGCCCTGGTCTGTCCTTCCATGAACATTTTGCTTGTCTACCACATGCATTGTCCTAGGTGCTGGAACTGGTCTCTTAAAGGAGAGACTCAAGGCTGCCCTCCTGGAGTTTGTTCTAACGGGAATGCCAGGTGGCAATATACAGATAATAAAGATAATTTTCAGTTATGGTCCATACAAAGGCCATGGTGATTATAGTGAGCGGGTGGTGAATTGGGAGTCTGCTTTATATAGAAAGTGGAAGATGCTAATTTGCAGACACAAAAGGCAAGATGGCCATTCAAATAGTTGGGAATGAAGAGTTCTAAGGCCACAGGGGAGGTTGAGCCCTGCACATTTGGGGCAGTGAAAGGAGGTCGGTGGAACTGGGTGTGATGATCAAGGGAAGGGGAACAAGGTGAATCTGGGAGGGAAGCAGGGGCTGGATCCTGAGCATCTAGCCTGCTATGTGGAGTGTAGATTTTATACTAAGTGTGATGCAAAGCCTCAGGAGAGTAATAAGTAGGAAGTTATTATTATACCGTAAGTATTTTTTTCCAAATCGTTAAAAATCGTTTGAGAACTTTAACAACTGCTTATCATTTCATAGCTTTGTCTAAACCATAATTTATTTAGCTCTTTGGCATAATTTTTTTTCTCTACTCCCAGTTTTAATCTTATAAAATTGTGATAGACACATCTATAATCTTGATTGCCTTCTTAAGCCACTTTCCTACAAGTAGATTTTATGAGCAATTTTTAAGGGTGTTTGATTCAATGTCCCTCCGGTGTGTGCTTTTGTGTTACAGAGTGTGTTAATGACAACTACTGGTTTGGGAGGGATAGAAACTGTGAATACTGCTTTGATGAGCCCCTGCTGAAAAGAACCGATAAATACCGGACTTACAGCAAGAAACACTTTCGGATCTTCAGAGTAGGTGACAACTGGCTGTACGTTTGGGAAATCTGGTAATCTGGATATCACTCTTAGATCCGCACTAAAATGTCCCACTGTTAAAACTTTGAAATAAAATGTTCTCTATTTTAGGAAATGGGTCCTAAAAATTCTTTCATCGCATACATAGAAGATCACAGTGGAAATGGAACCTTTGTAAATAGAGAGCTTGTAGGGAAAGGAAGACGCCTTCCTCTGAGTAACAATTCTGAAATTGCACTTTCAGTGTGGAGTAATAAAGGTAATATTATTGTCTTCTGGTTACTGGATTTTTTCTCCCCTCCCGTATAAAAGGAAAAATGATGTTGTGTCCATTGCAGAATATGGTTTAAGTAAATAAAGTAAGTCGCTTAGCATTCAGGATTCATCTCAGTCCTAGTTGCATTTTTAAATTATGAAAAGTTCTATTAAGACAGATTTTCTAAGGTTGAATGGATTTATTTAGTTTTATTTAAAGCCATAGGCTGTCAATTGAATTATTGTCTGAGTTATTTATACTGTTTTACCCCATCAGTCTTAGATATCTGTGAGTTATCATTTTAGGCCATTAGTTCATTTGCCTCCCCTCTTCTTCCCTCCCTTCCTCATTCTTCCCTTTCTTCAATCCTTTTTTTTTTTTTTTTTTTTAAGGGTTTTTTTTTGGCAGGGGGAAGGGGAGGTAAAGGTAATTCGGTTATTTATTTATTTTGATGGAGGTACTGGGGATAGACCCCATGACCTTGTGCATGCTAAGCACGTGCTCTACCACTGAGCTATACCCTCCCCTCTTTGTTCCTTTCAGTCATTAATTTCTGCATATATTTATTGAGCTATTACATATAGCCCAGCATTAGGCTGTGGATTTTTCTGTAATTTCAGTTTAGACTTTCACCTTTTTAAATAAGACATAATGATCCCCTGCAAGTGGAGATGTTTATCATCATCATCAGATAGTGTTTTATAAGCATCCATTCCTAAAACGTTGTGAATGTCACACCTAAAAGGAACAATTGTCTTTCAGTGTGAATACAAACAAACAAACAAACTACAGAGTTCAACAAAGCTCTTGGTGATTTTCAAACCTTGGGCAAGAGAAATACTCTTGTTTCTTTAATTAAAAAACAAAATAAAACAAAACCCACAGAACTTCCCAAAACTATCTCAGAGTTGATTGACTCGGAATGGTACGTATTTGTGTGGGTAACATCTTAAAACTATAGATCCTCATAGACACTGTCCCACAGATCCTGATCCAGTAGTTCCAGGGATTTAAAAAATCCTGCTCAGGTGATGCTCATGTAGCCTGTCCCTGGCATCTCGGAAGTGCGACTATTCTGGGCATCCTGAAGTGCATTTTATGATTGACTTAGTTTTCCCTGTTTTCTGACTATTTTATTTCCTGTCTGATAATTATAGTCAGGGCAGCTGCATAGGCTTTTACTGTTTGAGAGCACCTGGCCAGCACCTGGGTACTGAAATTTGGCCTGTCCTCTACCTGACAAGCAGTGTGCCATCTTTTTCTAACTGGTCTATCCAAGTGGCACCTTTTCTAATTTGAGCCAAAGTGTTATGTGGATTGGATTGAATCTGGCCATGATTGAAGCAGGTCCAGCTGGTACTCTGCAGACTGCATTCAGCCTATGACATTTTATTAGGCCTTTGCCGATGTTTGTGCTTTAACGTGAAAACCCAGATTTCTTTGAAAAGTTGGAATATCTGGCCACACTGAGCCTATAACCTCGTAAGTCGAGGATTTGCAGGTGCTGAGTATAGGCTGCCTTCTTAAGATGGGCGATGTGTTTCTCGTTCGAGTCCCTACTGTTTAACGTCTTCCTCTCCCCCCAGCCTTACCTGTGTGTGTGTGACCTTCCTGGCTTGTGGAGGTACCTGAGTTGGCAGACCGTGAAGTAGACATTGGCATTTGGGAAAGTACATCTCCATAGCCCCTCAAATTCTCAGATTCTCGGGTGCCACTGGAACATCCAGGTTCATAAATATCCACAAGGAAAGAGGAATGGTTGTATCCTAGGTGGCCAGCAGGTCTCATTTAGACCATTGTCTGCCTCACGTGGACCAGCCTGGATTGAAGCGTGCTGAGGTGGTAAAGATTTGTGCCAGAGACTGGATCTCTATCTAGGTTACTTCAGGGAGGTCAAGACCCGTCACCTGAACTCTGAGAAACTCAAGGGTCTTAACAGATTTTACTCTTTCAAGAATATTATAGGCAGTTGCAAATTTACCACTGATGACTTTGTAAAATTGGAATGTTTGATAACTGATTGGCCCAATGGGTAGTTATATTATGAAATGAGTAGGTTTTTTGTTTTTGTTTTTTTTTTTTGGTTTTCTTCTGAGATACAGGCTGACCAGTGAAGAAATAAAGTGCTTTTTTTGGGGAAAAGATTATTTATTTAATTTTACAAGTAAGTTCAAGATGGTCTGCACTATAAAACACCAGATATGTAAAGGTAGAAATGGCTGAGAGAAGATAATACTGGTATGGTGACCTGTGGCCTGATTTTTATTAGGATATATACTTGCCTAGAACGTATTTTCTAGATTCTAACTAATTGCATTTTGTTTCTGGATCTGTGCTAATCTTCATGGATATTTTATATTAGTGCGATTGGTCACTATTCTGAGGCCAAGCAATAAGAATAGCAGTGATGTATGAGGTTCCTGCATTATGGGGAGAACAATGCTGCTCTCACTCTCATTCCTTTTATTTTATTTTATTTATTTTTTATTAACGTATAGTCAGTTTACAATGTCGTGATCATTCATTTCAGAATGATACCTATCTACCATCATTTTCCAAGGGTTTCACAATATGGGTTAGCCTAGTTAAGTGATTTCTTTAGGGTGAGTTGTTAAATGGAATTAAAAACAATTGTCTTGTATTTTATATGCTTACTAATTTTTGGCACCATTTATCTTCTCTTTATCAGATGAATTAATGAGACCTATTTCTGCCATTTTTCCCCCCTAGTTTTTGTATTTTTTGATCTGACTGTAGATGATCAGTCAGTTTACCCTAAGGAATTAAGAGATGAATACATCATGTCAAAAACTCTTGGAAGGTAATTCTTTTTTTCTTATGGAAATTGCACTTAATTTCTTTCTAAACATTTGTCATTGATTAGTTTTTTGTTCTGGTTTTGTAGCATTCATTATGTTTTCATAGCATTTATAGGGTACCTATTTGTGATCGGTATATTACTGATTTATTTGAAAATGATCAATTGATACGAATAGTTTTTCCTTGTAAATTTTATCAGTGACAACTTTTTAAAAGCAGTTTTATTAAGATATAATTTAAGTACCACACATTCACCCCTTTGAAAGTGTAGTTTAGGGGTTTTTAATATATTCACAGAGCTGTGAAACCTTTACCACAATCAATTTTAGAGTATTTTCATTACCTTCCATAAAGAAACATTTATTCCATTTCTGCCCTTTTCAGAATTGTGACATCTTGGGAAGTGAGATGAAGCTGACTGTTGAATAGGGCAAAGTTCTCAAAAATTTTTGGTCTCAGGCCATCTTACACTCTTAAAAATTACTGAAGACCCCAAAGAGCTTTTGTTTATGTGATTTAAGTCTACTGATATTTACTGTACTAGAAATTAAAATGGAGACGTGATAATAATATTTATTAATTCATTAAAAGGTAAAGTCACTTATGCTAAGATGAGTAACATTTTTTAATGAAAAATAATTAGTTTACAAAAGATTGGTGAGAAGAGAGGGATTATTTCACATTTTTGCAAATGTCTTTGATACCTGGCTTGCTAGAAGAAGACCTGAGCCTGATACTTGCTTTTTCATTTGGTCTTTTGTGATACCACATGTCATGGGAAGACTCTGAAACCTCATGAGAGAAGGAGAAAGAAAAGAGCAGATAAAGGGAGTGTGTAGCTCAGTGGTAGAGCACGTGCTTAGCATGCATGAGATCCTGAGTTCAGTCCCCAGTACCTCCCCTGAATAAATAAATAAGGCTAATTACCCCCTAAAATAAATAAAATTGTTAAAAAAAGAAGAAGAAGAAGAAGAAAAGGACAAATAATGTCTTAGTATTATTTGCAAACTAGTATTGACTTTGTGAACACCTTGAAAGTCTTGGGATCCTTCAGGGGTTGCCTGATCATACTTTGAGAACCACTTCCTTTGGGAAGGTATTCAGGTTACCTTTACCCTGGTACACAGTGTCCTTCAGCCTCCCATCCCTCCCCCACCCCCAACAGCCCTTCTATTTATTGATATTTTTGGAAACACGGAAGTAGAAAATAAGAGAAGGTAATAATCACCCATATTCCTGCCATATAGAATCAGGCGCAGTATATGCTTGTGCCCACCTGTGGGAGATATTTTAGTTTACGGACATTAAATTCAGTCACTCGTGTTTCCATATCTACATTGGCTGCTTGGAAGCTCATAGCCAAATTTGTGCCCACCCTTAAGAAATGTATGGGACTCTTTTTTTTTTTAAGGGAGGATTCAATACAAATCCTTTACTTATAGCAAGGATCAGAAACGTACTTGAATGAGCCAGGTAACAAAAGACATTTACTGGCTCTTGTAACTGGGAAACACAGGGGTACAGCTGACTTCTGGCATGGCTGGACCAGGAGGCTGTTAGGGCTTTATTTCACTCTCTGAATTCTGATTATCTATTTGGCTTTATCTGCAGCTGGATCTAAGGGCTCCCACAGTGTTGGCAGGGCTTTTGCTCCATCCCTTAATTCAGCTACTCTTTGCTGCCCTCCCATAGGATTGCTTTTTTTGTGTGGCAGGAAAAATGGCTTCCAGGAGCCCCGTCTTCTCATTTTCTTTTTTCTAGAAACCACAGCATAGAGAACCATTTCACTCCCAACATCAGCATTTAATTTCGAAGACAACCCTGATTGGCTCAATCTTGTTTACATGTCCATGCCATGGTCCTAGGAATGGATGTTTACTATTCAGATACTCCGCCAGACTCAGGGAAGATTTCTGAGGTGACTAATTAGCAGAGGAGGAACTGGAAAAGTGTTTTGAGCAGTTTTTAAAAAATTATAGTTACATGAAATTTTATCTAATACCGTATACAAAAATTTAACTTAAGATTAAACAAAAAAACCCCCTAAATGTAAGAGGTAAAACAATGCAACTGTAAGAAGAAAACATAGACAACCCTTCATGATCTTGGAGTTGGCAATAGTTTCTTAAATATGTCACCAAAAGCATAAGCAACAACAACAACAACAAAAAAAAAAAAAAGGAAAAGAAAAATTAGACTTCATCAAATTTAAAAACTTTTGTACATTAAAAGACTATCTAAAAAAAGCATGTTTAATTAGAAAGTCAAGCTAATCATATGCAGATGGAGGTAAAATTGTGGAAAAAAATTTTTTTAAATTAAACTTATATACAATGTGCTTTTAATAACTTAATTTTAGGTAATGAATTAAATGCAATTAAAATACCCCATACAGTAGTAATACTAATGGGATAGCTTAAAAAAATAAAATGAATGTATCTCTTAAAAAAAAAAGGCTCTCTGAAAAACAAAACAAAACAAAACAAAAACGACTATCTAGAGAGTGAAACAAAACCCATAAAATATTTGCAAATGATAAAATCTGGTAAGGGAGTAGTATCTAAAATAGATAAAGAACTCTTAAAACTCAATAACAAAAAGATAACCCAATTTAAAAATGGGCAAAGGATTTAAACAGACATTTCTCCAAAGAAGATAAATGACCAACAACCACAGGAGAAGATGCTCACCATCTTAGTCATTAGGAAAGCACATATCAAAGCACAATGAGATACCACTTCACACTGACAAGGAGGGCCGTAATAAAGAAACAGAAAATGACAAGTGATTGTGAGGATGCAGAGAAAATGGACCTCTTATACACTGCTGATGGGAATGTAAAATGGTGCAGCCACTGTGGGAAATAGTTTGACGTTTTCTGAAAAAGTTAAACAGAGAATTACCGTATGACCCAGCAATTCCCCTTGTAGGTGTATACCCTCCAAATTGAAAACAGATGTTCAGCAAAAACTTGTGCATGAACGTTCATTGCAGCTCTATTCACTAGTAGTGCAAAAGTGGAAACATCCTGTGTCCATCAACAAATGAATGGATAGACAAAATGTGATATATCCATAAAATAGGCTGTTTAGCTATAAAAAGGAATGAAATACTGATACATGCTACAACATGGATGAACCTTCAAAATGTGCTAAGTGAAAGACGTCAAGACACAAAAGGCTACATATTGTATGATTCCACTAATGGGAGATATTCAGAACAGGCCAGTCTCCAGAGACAGTAAGCACATTAGAGGTTTCCCAGGGCTGGGGGCACGATAAAATGGAGAGTGAATACTTAATGGCTATGGGGTTTCCATTTAGGCTGATGGAAAACTGGAACTTGATAGAGGTGATGATTGCACAATATTGTGGATGTCCTCAATGCCACTGAATTGTACACTTTATTTTATTTTTGGGGGGGAAATAATTAGGTTTATTTATTTTTTAGAGGAGGTACTGGGGATTGAATCCAGGACCTCGTGCATGCTAAGCATGTGCTCTACCACTTTGAGCTATACCCTCCCCCGTGAATTGTACACTTTAAAATGACTACAATGGCAAATTTTAAGTTACGTGTATACATAGTATATAATAAACAAAGATATCTTGGCAACTGCCTCGCTTCACCCCAAAATCCATAATGGTTATAAAAGTCTGTTTCAGGCAGGTAATGAGTGATTGATGTTCATATAGCCTTACCTTAAGCTGACCCTAGCTTTGGAGAGTGGAGTACGTAGGATTAACTTTAACTATGTGCTGGGTAGCATTCTGGGTAGCAATCCTCCGTTAGAGCATCCAAATTAATTGCAAATCTTCAAGAACTTGCTGCAAACAGGTTGATGGTGCACTTTCGGTTTTTTTAGGTACTGTGCTTTTTATTTACGGTGTAATTCATGGCATCAATTGCTTAGGTACTTCCACTGAAGATAGAGAATAAGAAAGGAAGAGAAATGTATCCATGAAAGTAACTCATTTGCAGACGCTGTTTACTGTTACTTGTTTCAGGCACTCATTTTTTAAAACTAGGGCTTGGTTGTGCTTGATGTTTCTCTGACCTCTCGGATAAGTCATTTCTCTCTTATTTGTTCTTAGTGTCTCTCTGAGAATCTCAGTCTGGAGTGACAGTAAGACTTAACTCTATCACTCAGTTCAAATTAAGTCTGTATCACTCAGCTCGAAGAGGGGAATTTAGAGCTGACTCAGCTTATGCCCTTGATGTTTTACCCTGGTGAGGTTTCTGAAAACAGTGGAAGGATGGAATATTGGACTGTCTTTAACTTGTAATAGTTGAGGCGTAGTGGGTCTCAGGATTAAAAAACATTCTAACAGCCAGTCCCTTTCTGTGTTTTTCCCTGTAGTGGTGCCTGTGGTGAGGTGAAGCTAGCTTTCGAGAGGAAGACATGTAAGAAAGTAGCCATAAAGATCATCAGCAAAAGGAAATTTGCTATCAGCTCTGAGAGAGAGGCTGTAAGTAACTGTGTTTGTGGCTGCTTGGCTGTTCTTCACACGTTTTAAAAAAAATTTAAAAATGTATTAATTTTGGGGTTTTTTTAGTGGGGGGCAGAGGTAATTAGGTTTTTAATTTATATTTTTAAATGGAGGTACTGGAGATTGAACCCAGGACCTTGTGCCTGCTAAGCATACACTCTACCACTGAGCTATACCCTCCCCCAACTTCACACTTCTTAACTTCCCCAGGTAATTTTAGAGTGGTGATTTTCAATGTCAGAAATTTATATTGAAGAACATTGAAAATTTCTAAGTATATACAGCTCTTATCACTTACAGATAATTTGGTTCCCAGAATATTTGGTTGTGTGTAATAACACACATAGCAAGAACTTTTTTTTTTTTCCCCTTCCAAGTTGTTACAAGAGTATTTTTACAATAAGTGAAAGGAAATTAGGGGGGGAAAAATCCAGCCATATCCCTGCCACTGTAACCCCACAGCTGTTTTCAGTTTTCCCTTTCCTTCTAGTCTTTGTTCATATGAATTCATGTTTCTAGATGGTTGAGATCGTATTGTGTATGCAGTTTTGCATTCTGCTTTTCCACGTAAGCATTAATGCATAAAGTTTTCCCTAATAGATCCTTCTTGATGATTGAGTCTCTGTTTCACCAACTTGATCATAATTTTTTTAGCCATTGTTTGATCATTTAGATAATTTAGGTCATTTAGAAAATGTCTGATTCTTTGCTCTTCCTGTTAATGTGGCAATGCATACTTTAGTGTTTATAGATATTTAAAAAATCTTAATTAAATTATTTTAACAGTCCCTTTATATAGTAGCCATTCATTTTATTACATTTTCTGTGGTATACACTTACTGCATTGGTGAAATGGCCAAATGTATTGGTCTTTCAACACATGAATGAACAAAGTAATGTAAAATGTGGCCTGTAATCATGTTTTCCTCTGTGGCCAGCTGTTTCTGGCTATTATACTTTAACATTCTTTAAAGATCAATTTTTTTTTTTCTCCCTAGACAATGCCATTCTCACGTAGCAAGAGGAATTTCCTTTCTGTGTTCACTTTGTTATAGATCTTTCCCCTGTGATTCTGGGTTTGTTTCCCATTTTAGGGGGAAGAAAATAACCTACCAGATTCTTAATGACTTGGAGCACACTTCTCCTTCTTAATTTCATCTTTCAAATCCTGTTGGAGTCTTTAGACTTCTCTGTTGTCAGAGCACACCCTGACTTGGTAATGAGTTTAACGGCTTACAGGAAGAGGCAGGCTTTTAAAATTAAACATCTGGGTTTCTTAGCCGAAGTCCATTTTACATAAATATGTAATTCTATATCCTCTTTGCTTGTGGAGGGTGTAGCCCATGAGGTTGAGTAACTCGAGTCATCCTTCTGGAATTGGAATGGAGAGCAACTTCACTGCCCTGAAGCTTCCTCTCGTTAGAGTCTCAGTAAATATTTCAGCTTGCACTTGAAATTGGAACCCATGTCTGCTCTATTATTAGAAATCTGACTTGACACTTACTTTAAACACTTTAATTGAATATCTTTTTGTCATGGTTTTTGTTTGTTGTATCATTTTTATGAATGCAAACAATTCCATAGCTGATGAGACAAGTAGAGCTTACCAGGTAAGTGTGAGAACAGTGGAAACATGCTTGTTTCTGGCTGTGGGAACTGAAACAAATGGCTTCTGCTCTCTGAGCCTCAGCTGCTCCACCTGTAAAATGGGAACAATTATAGAACCCAGTTCATCTGGGGATTATGAGGCTTACATGAGGTGACCCTTTTAAATAAAGAGCTTGGCAGAGAGCCTGGTCACTTATGGAATGCTTACTCTTTGCCAAGCATGTTGTGATTTTAAGTGATTTATGGAATTCTTCCACCTCTACGCCTTGATTTCGCTGTATGAATAGTGCTGATTTTGGAACTCGGGCAGCCTTTACTCAACTAAGTTGAACTGTAACTATTTTCTAAATATTGGCTATTATTATTATTAATAAACTAATGTTATTTATTAAAGGATCCAGCACTCAATGTTGAAACAGAAATAGAAATTTTGAAGAAACTAAATCATGTAAGTATTGCTGTAAAAAATGACTTATACTTAAATTTACTTATCTCAAAATATGGGAGCAATGCAAAGCACTTTGATGTAATAAATCTCGTATTAATCTGGGTTCCCTAATTGTATGTGTGTATGTGTGTGTGTACCTGTGTGTATGTGTGTGTATGCACGAATGCATGTGTTTAGCTGTCATTTAGCTGGGAAGAGCTTTACCCTGAAATTTTGAGAGGATAATACTGTATAAAATTTTCTGATTAAATAATTATGTGGTATTTCCACTGAATTAGTTCTGGACCAAAAGACATAGTAAATCTAAATATTATATCTTATAGGGACCTGATCAATTGATTATGTTTGGGGAGGTAGTGCTAATTTGGTAAATTTGATTTAATTATGCCTGATTTTTTAACACCTCTAAATACCTCTTGCTGATGCTAATTTCCAGTCATTTCAATTCGAGTATATCAAATAAATACATGGGTATCCAAGAAGTATGACAGCATCCAGGTAGATTAAGTGGTGTCTGTGGCCTCACTGAGTATAAATAGTTCCTGTCTTTTTGGTGCAGTGATGACCTTGTCTCAGTTGAAAGTCTCTAAAGATGTGAGAAGAGAAAGAGTAGTGGGACTGGTCTCATCTTCCTTTTTATTGTTCTTTCTGTTTCTCTGTTAATTCATGGGTCACCATGAAGTCATGAGCTACGTAGGACTGGAGTTCAACTTAAAATAAGACCTCTGGTCTGCTCTGCCAAGGATGATCTGCTTTGGTTCTTAACTTCCAAATGACAAAAGGTTTCTTCTCCCTTCTCCCACCTGCCGAGGTCCCCCTAAGAACAAAATCACATGGACGCAATAATTCAGTAGTCTCCTTTAGCTTTCCAGGTGGCTCTGAAAACCCACAAGAATCCCAGAGATCGACCTTCCTGCTTTGTTTTCTTCTAATTCCCTTGCAACTTCTCTCTCTTCCCTGAATGTGCCTCCTTTCCCCAACAGATATGGAATCTCTTGTTAAAGATAGGGGCCCTCTTATTTCCTGAGGTGGGGTTACTTCTTACACCCCCGCCTAAGATAAACACTAAGAATCCTCAGAGGATTTTCTCTGATGTCAGAAGATCCCCAAACATAACATGTATACAAATCGAATATGAAAGGAATTTTAAAAAGATCCTTGGAAGTATTTGTTGGCAATTTACAAGGGGACTTGGAAGGCCTTGGGAATTCCATATGAGCTCGTGAGTGCATTTTGATATTTGGGGACAATGAATAGCACCTAGTAAAGTCAGTTAGACCTCGGCCTTTGGAATCGGGCATTGGTTCAGTCAAGTGGGGGATATTCATTGTGCCAGCCTGTTTCCTAGGCCTGGGACAGGGAGCACAAATGGACGTGGCCATCCTTCCTCCTGTGTGACTTTAGTGACAGACAAACCTGGGTTCCCATCCCACTCTATCACCCCTTGGCTCTGAGCAGGTCATTTCACTTTTCAGAGCCTCTGTTCCCTCATCTGTATGATGGAGACAATAGGATACTTACCAGAGGTCCGTGGGAGCTTTGGAAGAGATGTGCTCCGAAAGCTCTCAGCACAGGGAACACACTCGGAATGGCGGTGATCGGTAATTCCCTCCCCTTTTCCCTGTAGATCTGAAGTGGAGGTTTCTGGTTTGGTGACGTCTTATTTCTGGGAGACACTTTCAGCTGTGACAGCTCCAGCCTATATGGCCTTGGAGATAGTGGGGACTGGAGACAGATGTGTTGGCTCCAACTAGTGGATCCTCTTTGTGCTGTCAGCTCCCAGCCCTACCCGTTTTTGGACGGGCACTGGCACTGCCTGATGAAACCAAGTGGACCAAGCAGTTTCCATTTCTTCTTCTAATCTCCTGTTCCTATTCCATGTATCTGTCTTTTCTTCTTCTCCTTTTTTTTTTTTTTAAATTTTTTTAAAATTGAAGTACAGTTACAGTGTGTCAATTTCTGGTGTACAGCACAATGTCCCAGTCATGCATATACATACATATATATTCGTTTTCATATTCTTTTCCTTTTATTTTGTCAAGATATCGCATGTATACATCCAGAGTTGGAGAGTGCTAAATGGTTTTTAAATAGCAGCTCTACCTCCTTCCTTCCTAATCTCTCTCTTTGCAAACATTTAAAAACTCTTTTAGCTTTCTTTAAAAGAATTTACCTCCATATTTCTACATAATATACATAAACTGCAGTCTCTTGGTTTATTCATAATATCTTGCTGCCTTCCTGTGATATTATATGAGAATTTTAGCTCTTCTTTCTTTCCCATTCCTCTTAATATAATACTGCAATTCATACTCAGTGTTTTCATTATTGTGAAATGAAAATGGTTATGCAGAGCCAAGTATAGTATGATCATAGGTAAGGAGAGGTGGAAATGGTTTGCCCTTAGTCTGACCCCCTTGGCTGTATATACTATGACCAAAATGCGGCTGGTGCAGAGCCTACCCTCAGTGGGTGGTGTGTGTGTTATTGATGTTGATGGTATGAATCTGGGCAGCATACGAGTGTCTCCTGTGTGCCAGCTACTATGCTGAGTGTTGGTCCTAGAAAGATAAGTAAGACTTGACTCAGCCCATGCAGTACCTGGTGAAAGGAGATCATGGTGGGTGTCAGTTTCCTTTCTCTACCCGACCTGGGTTGTGGGGCAGCACAGATTAGAACCGCTGCAGGAAGTGTGGACCTAAATTCCAAGGGGGACATTTGAGCTGAGGCTTGATATCTGAGGCCAAGTATGCCCAGAAGACTGGATCACCAGGCCTGGGGTGGGTAGTGTGAGCAAAGATGTGACACTGGGAGAGTCTGGGGCAGGCGAGGAGTTTTGCAGTCTGGAGAGGAAGATGTATGGGACCAGCAGCAGGAGATGAGGCTGGGTTGGTGGGTTGGGGCAGGAAGAGTCTAGGTCTCGAAGGGCTTGCTAATCCTTCCTGAGAAGTTGGGTTTTAGTCTCTAGGCAGCAAGGAGCTAAAGGATTTCTTTGTTCTTGCCGTCCTTCTTTCCCTCCTCAATTGCTCTCCTCCCTTCCTTCCTTTAAATAACTTACAATTATATAAATTTGACACATGTAAAGTAATACATGTAGATTACAAGGCACACCAATACAATTAACACCTTTGAATTTGCCATCATTTTAAGAATGAAAACTTGATCGTACAATTGAATCTGCTTCATATTCTTTGAAGTCTTTTAAGCCTTGCCTTTTCCACTGGGCATTATGTTTCTGAGATCCGCTGTGCTGGGGGATACAGTGGGGCATTCATTCACTGTTGTCTAATAGCTCATCAGGGGAAGGTACCATGTGGAGGATTTTAATCAGGATGATGAAAATTGATGAAATCTGCTTTGTAGGAAGATCACTCTGGCAAGTTTTGCTATTCTTTTTCATCTGAAATCTAAAAATTTTGTATCTCTCTTCCCTTTAATTCTGACATAACCATATCCTTTTCTCTTCTGGGTGGGTATAGTCCCACCACATCTCACCACATCTTTTGTGTACCCAGACCACTAGCTTTACTGCCTGTTGTTGGTACTATAAAAACAACAGGTGTGTTTTCCAAGTATAAAATCATACTATTAAATATGTTTGGAACTGTACAATGCTGTTCTCCCTTTCTTCAGCAAATGCACCCAGCATTGATCACACACTACCAGCCACAGGTGTGTGTGTCTGCCACAGATGGGCTTATGAAACTGGAATTTCCCTCTTCCCTGGAAAAATGGAGGCTCTTTTTTCAAAATCATGGGGTCCCCATTCCTCTGTGGTGCCAGTTGCCTGGAGCTGAATAGCCCTGCTGTCTGGCAGCATCGCTGGGCTCCCCACCTGGCCCACTTCCTTTCCTCCTGCCACTTGTCAGGCTCCCCAGGTTCCTTAGGTAACCTTGAGTACCTGTGCCCTGGGGCAGCAAGGAGGAAGGCTGGGAAGAGACTGGCCTTCCTTCCTTGGTGCCAGCCTTGTATGCAAAACATAAACCGCTCCCTTGCCAGCCTGGTGGGGTGGAGAGTTTCTTGTATGTTCTCATTAAGGAACCAGCTGAGTTGTGTTCTGTCTCCTCCCCTGCATGAACTTCAGGGTGTCCTGAGACAGGGGTCGAAATGCTTGGTCCTGGCTGCCCTGACCCTCTGGGTAGTTGTCCCGAGTTCTGCTTTTGTGGTTTTCCTCTTGGGGAGCGTCTCACTACTTTTCCTCTTTTTTCCCCCTTTTCAGCCTTGTATCATCAAGATTAAAGACTTTTTTGATGCTGAAGATTATTACATTGTTTTGGAATTGTAAGTAGTAAACGGTTTGTTGATGTGTTCCCATTTAAATGCTTATAAGCCACCAAAGAATCTCGTGCTGGCTTGCGTTTCTCATCCTGGGGACCCTCAACTCATGTATGTGGTGGGGGCCCACAAAGTGTGTGTGGAGGGTTCATATCAATTCTAAAATCCCCCAGCGTTTCCAAAGGCAGGTGATTCAGAGGTTCCAGGTCCTGGATCTGAGGCCTTGGGTTTGACTCCTACTCTGCTGGTGACTGACTGCCCATGGATTAGTTCAGTTCACCTCTCTGAGCCTCATATTTCTAGTATTAAATAGGGGAGATAATAATACCCCCATGCACAGAGTGATAAGGATTTTATGCTGTGAGGGGTGTAAAGCCCCCAGCAAAGCTCCTGGCAAACTAGGTGCTCAACCCCAGGTGCCTCTCATTACTCTGAAATAATCGGTCTGGGTAACCCTTGCTGCTCAGAATCACAGTACACATGCATGGTGACACCGGAGTATCTTTCGGGTGCTGGTTTACTTGCGGGTTTATTGGGTGTGTTTAAAAGAATTTCCTGTCTCATCCCTGAAAGAGGCCTGTCTTCTTGTCTGTTCCTGCATAAAGATGCAGTGTTTCTGGGAATGGCTGTCATGGAAGAGAGGCAAGGCTTTGGTCCTGAGGGGCAAACAGTAGGTATACTGGTGGACCATTAAGATTGTAAACAGCAGCCCCAGTCGTAGCACTAGGGGAGCCTCAACGATCCTTGTAGTGCTTAACAGAATATCTGTTGCTATTAAATAGGAGATTTGGATCTAGTTAAAACAGTTATCTGATTGGATCTAGTTAAAACAGTTAAATAATAGTAGGAATAATAATAATACTACAATATTATTATATCTGATTGGATCTAGTTAAAAGTTTAATAATAATACAATAACAGTAACTGATACCAATTAAGCACTTAATATGAGCCAAGTACTATTCAAAGTGCTTTACATGGATTGACTCATTTAACGTTCATAACAGTCATCCTGGGTACTTGCAAGTTACTGGTGAGTTACTGTTTTTAGCTCCACTTGACAGAAATGGGAACTGAATTGCAGAGGGATTGAATAATCTTGCCAAGCCCCTCCGCTGTGCCAGGTACTTTACCTACATCAATTATATCTTAAGTTTTACAACAGACATCAAGGTAGGTGGGATTTTATCCCCATTTTTTTGAAGAAGTAGAAACAAGCTCAGGGAGGTTGCATAGCTTGTCCAAAGTCCCACAGCTGGGAGCTGGTGGAGCTGGGGTTTAGACCCTGGTTATTGGAGTGTAGACTTCTGCTTTCTCCTCTCCATCAGTCTCAGAACCAGTGGGGTGCACAATAAAAATGCAGACTCCTGGGCCCAGCCTCCGATCTACTGAGTCAGATATTTAAAAGCTCCTGAAGTGTCTCCAGTGCCCACCCCACTCTCCCTCCCTGGTTACTGGCAGGGATGTCTTATTGTGGACAGGCTTATTACCTCATTGCCTTTACAAATGAGAGTCAAGAGTGAATAAACACTTTGCTTGTCTTAATGAGTTTGTTTTGTTTGTGTTACTATCTTCCATCCAAGTGAGTTTCCCTCCAGGAATGAACCCCCTGCTTTGGCTTTGTGTTTCAGGATGGAAGGAGGAGAGCTGTTTGACAGGGTGGTGGGAAATAAACGCCTGAAAGAAGCTACGTGCAAACTCTATTTTTACCAGATGCTCCTGGCTGTCCAGGTAAGAGATGCCCTCGGTTCTTTGGACAACCTACTTTCTTTCAGGTGAATTATTCTCCCAAGTCAAACAGAAAACCAGGGACCAGGGATAAAAACCCCAGAGAGCAGAGTCTGTGTATGGGTTGTTCTGTTTTTGGCAAAAACATCCCACCTCTTTGACTCAGATGAGAAAGCTCTTGCTGTGAAACTTAGGAGAGTTAAAAAAAAAAATTGGAAGTTAAAGAAATAAACACACATGGTCCACATGGCCTCTCTTTAGCTTGGAGGTATTTCTGGAGGGGCATTGATTTCTACTTCTACCTGATCCTTGCAGAAATCCACCTTATCTCTCAGGGCGGGAGCGGGGCAGGTATGAGGGTAAGATTGGCAGGTTCCCCGGGGCCCAGTGTTTAGTGTTTCCTTCACCTGCACCATCCTGTTAATTGCATGTGTGCTGCCTTCTCTTCAATATTTGGGGTAAGTGTCATCTGCTTAGGAGAACATCACCCTTTCTCAACCCATCTTTGGCTGTGGTGATTCCCTGCCCAGGTTTCTTCCCTTGAAAACCTACTCTGTGCAAGAAATGCAGTGATTGGGAACAGCTCTTGCAGGGAGTGAGGATTGAGGAAGATTTTCCTGGGGCTGTTCTACTGGTGCCCACCCTGGGGGCTTCACCAGGTTCCTTTCCTAGAGGAAGTGTTTTGGAGGGTTTTTGCTTTAGGCCAGAGGGACATCCAGGGAAAGCTGAAGCCCATAAACACCTAAAGAGGACTTTACTCTCTTAATG
Source organism: Camelus ferus (assembly GCF_009834535.1). Lineage (NCBI taxonomy): Eukaryota > Metazoa > Chordata > Mammalia > Artiodactyla > Camelidae > Camelus > Camelus ferus. The sequence continues at coordinate 14,692,396 of NC_045727.1, forward strand.
GTTTATTCCTGCTTGTATTACACCAAGAATATTAACATGAGTTGAGTGCAGATCAGTGGAGTGGCAAATTTTTTTTCCTAGAGAAATATGACTTACTATACAGAAATGAACACATAAACATCAATGTTCTATTTTAGCTGTTGAGTTTTCAAAGACTAATCTGTGCATCAAGGATTATGTTAACTCCAGGTGTTCAAATAGATAAGTTACATATATGTACTTTACGGAGTCCTTTTAAAAAGTATTCTCAGGATTAAATAACCAAATATACTACTTTGGTGGAAGTTTTATAGGTTGCTTTAATATGGTCTCAAAATATTTTACATCTGCCACTTACATTTTTTGTTATTAAAATTTATACCTTTTATTTCTGTGAATGTAAAGGGATATTTATTATCTTGAAGAGTGACATTAATTGTCATAAATTGCTTTTTTCACTTTTCTACTTTTCAAAGATTTTCTTGAAAACAAATTTATAAATACTAATCCATTTACCCAGTAGTTTCCTCTGATTTGGGAAATAGGGTTGTGAGTCATACGGCTGATACTTTCATCTGGCTGTGAGATGTGTGTATGTCTCCACTCACATACCTACTCCATAAATCTAAGGGCCGCGCCTCCATTTCTATGTAGTACCTTCACGAAAATGGCATTATTCATCGGGACCTAAAGCCAGAGAATGTTCTACTCTCGTCTCAGAAAGAGGACTGTCTTATAAAGGTAAGAAATATACATTCTGTATCTGGCCACTCTAGTAGATTTCTGTTCAGAAACTTTTAAAATTCACCAGGTAAAAAGTGAGAGCATAGAAAGGTAGAGAATTTGACCTTTCCACTCTTACCAGTTCTTTAACAATCTGGTGGTATTGCTCCAAACCAGATACTAATGAGCATTTATTGAGCTCCACTGAGTACAATCCACTTTGCTCTTCAGAAGCAGGAAGGAGAGGTCTACATGGGAGAAACTTCTCAGTCTTCCTCTAAGACAGTACTTTCCAAGCCTGGTTTCATTTTAGGATCCACTGTTGATTTTAAAAAAGCAAAAACAAAACCAAATGACACCAAGGCTACACCTCAGAGTCTCTGAAGGTGGCACCCAGGTGTGAGTGTTTTTTCAGGTATTCCAGTGTGACTCAAAGAAATTGGGATCTAAGAAGAACCAGGAATAACTAATTGGAATTCTAAAGTGTCTGATAAGGGTTATAAGCCTTTTGTAAGGTTACAGAGAACACATGTAAGTTGGGAGAAAACCTGGACCTTGAAGTTCCTTGGCTCAGGAATTTTCATTTAAAAATTAAATAACTTGCAGAGTTTAGAATTTCTTTACAAAAACATGAATTTGTAGATTCCAGATTGACAGGAGCTTGTGAACCATAGGTTAGGAACTGTTTCAACCTGCATGTCTTTTGGGACTGGTACACTATGTTACTCTTTATGACATCATTAAAAATGATTTCCTTTTGTTCTTAATTTTAGATTACTGATTTTGGGCAGTCTAAGATTTTGGGGGAGACCTCTCTCATGAGAACCTTATGTGGTACCCCCACCTACCTGGCCCCTGAGGTTCTTAATTCCTTTGGGACTGCTGGATATAACCGTGCTGTGGACTGCTGGAGTTTAGGAGTTATTCTTTTCATTTGGTAAGAAAAAGTTTTCATTGTTTCAGATTCTGGTTGCAAGTAATTAGGTGAAATCAGAAACATGTCCAGGTGGAGAGTTTGTGTTTAATTTAGGTCACTTTTTTGACCATTGATTTAAAGCAACAGCTAATTTTTCATTATGCTGAAAAATAAATCTGTATATCCGAACATCACTGAGAATTCCACTTAATTTCTTTTCCTTTCTTTGTCTACCAACATTAAGCCTTAGTGGGTATCCACCTTTCTCTGAACATAAGACTCAAGTGTCACTGAAGGATCAGATCACCAGTGGAAAATACAACTTCATTCCTGAAGTCTGGGCGGAGGTTTCAGAGAAGGGTATGGATACAAAAGGGTTAAGAATTTGTGGTTTGCTAAACTGTGTGTGTGCCATGGTGGGAGTTTCTTTTCAAATCTCTGATATTTTCTCCTGCCAATTCTGTTCTTATTTTCTGTTGTTAGTTTGCACCATTTGAGAGGCAAAGGAAGTTATTAGGAATGTGGGCTGATGGGCTGATGTACGTAGGCTTTTGTCCTGGGTCTCCTCCTTATAGTTCTGTGGCTTTAGGCAAGTTACTTAACCTCTCTGGGTCTCCATTTCCTTTATTTGTAAAAGAGGGTACAATAAACCCCTACCTTGAGGGCTTTTTGTGAGGGTTAAGTGTAACATACTCCTTGTATCTATATAAGTGTGCAAATAAGGACACCTTTTTAGTTACAAGGTCTCCTTGGGATAAATAAGCATCATCAGAGCTAAATGTAGTTACTTTGTGTTTTAGAATTAAAGAGGGTACCTTTGTAATCCTGAAAAGAAAAAGTAGAAAACTGAAACTAAATGTCAAACAGTGTAACATAGGTGATTGTGTTAAGTGTCAGAGTGTCTAAGAAATAATATTGTTGCAATATACAAGCCAGCCTCCACTTGTTGCTTTGTTTTTGCCAAGCCTGCAATTCCAAGGAGCCTCTCCCTGGCTGAGGAACTCTCACTATCACTCCGCAGGGCTGGGAGAGAGTTGGCCGAACATCCTGAGTGTTTTAGAACTAGGGGGAAGTTCAACTTTAATTAGTTTGAACTGTAGTCCAGCAACAAGAGCAGGAACAGAGAGCTAAGAGATTGTGATGCCCGAGCAAGGAGTGATGGGGAGCCTGGCGGCCACTCCTGGTGTTCTAGAGCACTTGGACAAATGAAGAGAGTGGTAGGGGGTGGGATTGGGGGGCCCTGCCTGTTGTGCCTGCTGCTTCACAATGACCTCAGCCTCTCCTCTTTCTGGATGTTGGCTTGTGGTTCTGGCACACTTTAATTTCGTTGATTTTAATGTCTTCATCCTTCTCACGGTGATTTGCCAAATTATCTCACTGCTTTAGCTCTAGACCTCGTCAAGAAGTTGTTGGTTGTGGATCCGAAGGTGCGTTTCACGACAGAAGAAGCTTTAAGACACCCGTGGCTTCAGGTGTGTGTGGGGCAGTGCCTGCCAGCCTAAGGTACCTCGGCGGCCCTGAGCTGTGCCTGAGAGATGGGGAAGAGGATGGAAACATAACATTTGCTTTGTAGGGTCTGTTTAATTAAATTAAAGATTGAGCTTTGGGTGTGTGTGTGTGGGTGTGAGTGTGGGTGTGTGTTTGTGTGCAACCTTTACAACCTGACTTAACATTCTTGGATGGACAAGCTCATTTTATGGCCTGTCTTGGTTCCACTTGGCTTTCTTGAGTCTGCAGTTCAGCCGTGTTCCTTTGAGACCTTGTTCTACCTCCAGACGTCCACCACCAGCTGTGTCCTTCTTGTCCCTCAAACTCCTACCCCAGACAGGCAGGATGGGCTGTGTTCCAGATATCTTCAACCTCAGATCAGGGAAGTGGGGGTAGAGGAGGAGAGCACCCCAAGTGATGGGGCATAAGGAGTCCTAATTCTTGTTCACTGTGAGTAACCTGCGCCTTTCAAGTCTGCATTGCTTCTGTGTCTCTGCTGGGGGCTGTGGCTGCCATTAGATTATGCGCTGACCTCATTCAAGCTGCCAGAGTTGGAAGTCCTTTGTGGCTTTGCTGGGCTAGTCTTCGGTTTTAGATTCACTGCAGCCTTGGGCAGGTTTTCTGATGGATGCCAGGTCTTCTATTAAGTGAGGTTCCTTTCAGCACAACATAATTCCCCTTTCCATTAACTTTGATTTTGTCTCTGTTTCCTGTGGGGATGGTGGACTTAACCAGGTATCTTGAGTTGGAGGCCCAAATGCTCTGGGAATTTCTAGTCCAGGAACAACTTGGGCCATCCAGTCTCAGCACTGTGCTTCTGGGACTCTGGGAAGACTGTCATTCTTTCTCTGTTCCAACCCTCCACACCTCACAGTTCTGCTCAGGTCAGCTCAGGTTGAGAACAATAAATCCTTAAAAGAAAAAAAAAAGGGTAGATATATGTGTTTGGGATGTTGCCCTGGAAACAGCAATCTCCCCAGAAAAGATCTGTCAGGTGATTTAGCACTTAATAGACCACACAGATTTGAAACTGCAGGACCCCGGAGAAAAGGAATTTGGAAACAAAGGGTGCCTTTGCATGTGGGGACTTAATTTTGATGAAAAAGAAAAACATGCCTCTTGGCTCTTTTCATGAGCCTTAATAGGCAAACTCTTGGGGGCCAGATATGGAGGTAGAGGAGCTGTGTTAGTCTTGAGAAAAACAGAGCTTGCTAGTTAGGGCCTGGGAATGGGATTTACATCTGCCCGAAATGTACAAACAAGCATAGCCTATTTTTCTTGTACTTTTTGTCTCAAAACTATTGTTAACAACCAAGGAAAAGGTGACTTTTAACCCTGCCATGGGGTCTCACCTGAGTACTCCTCTGCCCACATCTTATTTTTGCAGCAAAAGGTAGAGTGAACATTCAGTGAGGACAGGGATGCAGATGCCCACAGAAGTCATTGGCTAGTGGTAGTTTACATTTTATTTTGGGAAAATTCAGTGCTTTTGAAGAGACCAAATGGTTTTGTGAGCCTAGCACTGGACTGAGTATTTGGAATGTGAGTTCTGATCTCTGTTTTGTCACTGACAGCATCCGATCTGGGGAGCAAACTTTATATCCATCTTTGGCCTCTTGTTCATTTCCTGAAATAGAGGATTCCTTCTGGCTTAACTTGGAGGTATATTACAGCGTAATACTTTTTAATAGATTGTAGACATCTCCAAGGAAGAGTATTTACAGATACACATTCTACCTGTGGTATGTAATGAGCTCTTTTTTTCATATTATTGCTTATTGATGACTTTAAAAAATCATTATTATTATTTTTTAATGGAGGTACTGGCGATTGAACCCAGGACCTCTTGCATGCTAAGCATGCACTCTACCCCTGCGCCACCCCCGCCACCCTACTGATGACTTGTGGTCATGACTGTTTGGCTGCATGGTTTCCTTTCTTCATGAGTTCATTCATTCTTTCAGAGGACAGTGAAGGAGCTCATGTGTCAAGCACTGTTAGGCACTGTGGATACATAGTCGGGGTGGAGGGGCCAACCCTGACAACAGAGCAGTGGGATACCTGAAGTAATAGGGGCAGGTGCAGAGTATGGGGGATCCCCGGGATGAGATGGAGCCACTTCCTTGGGGGGGGGGGTGCCCAAAGGTTCACATGGTGTGAAGAGCATCCAAAGGCTGAGTGGCTTGGGGCCGACATGGCTGTATCACTTTGCTAAGGCTGCTATAACAGTTTATCACAGACTGGGTGGCTCAAACAACAGAAATTTATTTTCTCGCAGTTCTAGGGGCTGGAAGTCCAGTTTCAAGGTGCAGGCATGTTTGGTTTCCCCAGAGGTCTCTTTCCTTGCGTTGCTGGTGGCTGCCTTCTTTCTGGGTCCTCACTTGGTTTTTTCTCTGTATGCTCACATCCCTGGTGTCTTTTTCTCTTTTTATGAGGACACTGGCCATAATGGATTAGGCCCTATCCTAACAACCTCATTTTAACTTAATTACCTCTTTAAAAAGGCCCTGTCTCCAAATACTGGGGTTTGGGCTGCAACATACAAATGCGGGCGGGGGGAGGTCCACAATTCAGACATAACTCACGCAGTTCAGTCATAACAACCCCAATTCAGTTGCCATAACAACGGGGATAGCATTTTCAACATTGATGGAGACCCTTTGGTATGGAGGCCCCTGTTCTTATTACAATGCCTGGCATCTAAGGGTCTTCACGAAATATTTGATCACTAAATGAATGACGAAGGTGGGTGAGGTGGTTGGGCAGGAAGGCCTGGAGGGCATTCCTTGGGGAGGCTGTGAGCCAGTGGCATTGCCTGAGGAGTGAGATCCGAGGGGAGAAAGTGGAGTGGAATCCAGATGAACTTGGCGCTTCCATAATGAGTAGTGGGGAGCAACACTGAGTGATGCAGTAAATGGAATGAGGGAAGCAGGTGTTTCTAGCTACTAGATCTAGAACAGGTGAATTAATCCTTGAGCACTGTAATTTTTCTACATCTATGAAATTGCTGAATGTTGAAGGCCTTCACTCCTATGTCCTTTCACCCCATCCTCCGTGGGGTACTTGGCATAACTGGAGGAGTGGAGTGGGGGTTGGGTGGGAAAGTGCAAGGGGATTTGCTCTGGGTCTGTATTCTGCACATGCTACTTGGGAGTGGGTGTGCTGGCCGCAAAGCCCACAACTCTCATCATGGATGTTTCACCTTAATGAAGGTGGGAGAGGTTCACCAGATCACCTCTCGAGGCTCCCAGATGCAGAACTTTGAGCCCAGCAGAAGTGAACAGCCATGGAGGTGGGAGTTATCCTCATACACATCTGGACAGGAATTCTCTGTGTATCCTTCTCCCAACCCCCATTACCACCTCCCGCCCAAGAATCACCTGTAATGCTATGGCCTGTTCACTTGTCTTTTTTTTTTTTTTTTTTTTCCCCTTAATGGAGGCACTGGGGATTGAACCTAGGACCTCATGCATGCTGAGCATGCACTCTACCACTGAGCTATAACCCTACCCCTACCCCCCTTTTCTTACCTTTCTCATTAGCTCTGAGATATTGTGGTCCTTCTGGCAACTTGCACAGTGCTTGCTGGGTGAAATTTCCTAGGGTGCAGGGTTGCTTTGTTAGAGTGGCCCTAGTAGCTGGCCTCACTGTTGGCAGGGGAAGGGGAGACACCTGGAAAGGTCTGGGGGGCAGCATGGAGTCAGCCCCAGCCTCTGGCCCCCCTGATTGCCATCTCTTAGGATCTGGGTGGGATGCTGGTTCTGAAAGTCTTTGACTGCTAAGGTCTGTGGTTCTGTCTAACCCACTGAGAGCTGTTAGGCATATGGGTTTGGTTCAGCCATTGGTGACTGAGCGCGGACTGCTGATTAGACTGTTCTGGAAAGGTGGAGATTGGAAACACGTGGTCTTCGCCCTTCTGGAGCTTCAGTGAGGGCAGCTTATGTGTGGACAGACTGGACGTTTTAGCCCACTTCCCTGTTTCTGGGGGCATCCTGTCCCTGCTTTTCAGGAGCTTTCTTTCCCTCAGACACAGCCTACTTACATTTTTCATTTCTTCACAGGATGAGGACATGAAGAGAAAATTTAAGAATTTGCTTTTTGAAGAAGATAAGTCAACAGCTCTGCCCCAGGTCCCAGCCCAGGTATCCTGCATGATGGTCATTAACCGTAGGCTAAGTTTAAAGAGCCAATGAGTGGAGGATGAGTTTGAATAATCTCTTTAGCAGCAATTGCTTAACAATTTTTGTAAGAAATAACCTAATAGATACTTTGTTTCACCTTGATCTGCTCCAGTACCTTTAGAAGATTCACTAATGAAAGAGCACAGCTAGGGTTTGTCATTCAAGAAGTCTCCTGCAAGGCAAAGATTAGAAGACTGAATTAGGGGCACAGATTTAAATTTGTTGAAAAATTTTACATTTGGGGGAGTGGTAGCTAATTTATTGCTTATAAATTTATCCCTCTAAAGTTCTTTGTGTCAGTTAATATCTGTTCATTCCTATCCTGCCTTCTTTTAGTAACACGCCTCTTCCTACTGCTCCCTTGAAATTTTATAAGTGGGAAAACAAAGACATGAAAAAGATTGTCTTCCCACAAAAGAGCAAGACTTGAGTGAAAGGTATTGTGGTCCCTTTAAATTTCATAATTTAGGAGAAGACAACCAAGAGAAAGCTGGTTATGCTGCTGGCTTTCAGTATACATCACTGAGTGGTCGGAAGCCACAACGGAGAGAAATGTCAGTTCAATCAGTGTGTCTGAGTCTGGAGGGGTGAGGTAGTGATTCAGATTCAATGAGGACAACCAGTAGTTTTCAGTCCTCGAAGTTTCCCATGAAATGCTTCAAATTTCCTGGAAGCACATTGGGAAACTTTGACCATTGGAAAGAAGCCAAAGGTTTTCTTTGAACACTTCTCCCTTTTCTTTTACTTCTAGTCATCCACAAGTCGAAAGCGGCTCCACGAAGGGGAAGCAGGAGACGCCGACACCACAAAGCGCCTGGCTGTGTGTGCGGCTGTCTCGTGAACACCGGTTGGCCACGAAAGAAATGTGCCTTCTTGAACCGTGCTGTCATTTTGTTTAAATCTGTTGTATATATTTTGTATTTTCATGATGGGAACAATTGCTTTTCCACAATCATTGATACAGAATTCAAAACCTAATGGAACCTGGGCTTCGTGCTTCTGCCTGTAGGTCAGCCCTTACATACCTTCAGTGTGTATGTCTTTGAAGTTGTTATATGCCTTTTGTCTGGTGCTCCACCTTGGCTGTAACCAGGCAGCTTGGTGAGCTGTGTACAGATTCTAAAGGCCACTCAGAAAGTTGCAGGGAAAAGGGCACAGTGAGTCGCAGTGGGGTTTGTAGAGACTGGCTGCCTCCCTCCTCACTAGATGGTAGGTACCTTGGTGCATATACCACGGGCCAGCTTTAGAGTCACATTCTCACCCTCATAGTCCCTGAAACCAAAGGGCCAGATGAGGTGCAAAATTTTAAAACTTCTTGATTTTAGCAAGAGGACCAGGCACATTGACTATGTTATACATAATACCCACTTGAGCCAAACGCTTCAATATTTCTGCAACAAATATCCACAGGAAGAGGACAAGGAAAACTGTAAGTAACCTCTTGTCCCCTCAGGTCAGTCTTTTCTGTCACATGAGTCATAGAGGACTCTACAGTTTCAGAGCTGTTCAGATTTTGGAAATGCAGATAAGGCATGTGAACATGTCATGTTGACCCAATGATGACTGAAGAGGCCCTGTGTAAAGCCCTTTCCTAGGTTGGTCTTGTCTAGTCCTCAGTGATTCTACATGCAAGGTCCTCTGATCACCCTCAGGTTATAGGTGAGGAGCCCAGGCTGAAGGAGTAAAATGACTTATCCACTGTCACCCAGCTAAGAAGTGGCAGAGCTGGGACCCAAACCAGGGCTTTCTGACTCAAATTCATGTTCCTTATCTCCTTAGTCCCATATTCAGTCAGACTCATGGATGTTGACTCACATTGACAAAATTCACGTGAGACTGATGTCTAAATCTTGAGTGCCAGTTTGTTCAATCAGGGTAAGTGGGTACAACCCCATGTGGAAGTTGGGAATAAAGGAACAAAGGCACATTCAAATTACTTCATGGAAAAGGGGATTTGTTTCAACATTACAGATGGCTGAGGATGGGAGCCATCAGGAGTCTAGGCAGATCCAATAGCTGTCTCGTCTTTTTCTGACCCACTGATTTTGCTTCTCTTGTAACTTTGGCTGGTTGATGTGAAGCCACATTGTAGCTTGCTGACCATGCCATGAGTTGAGTGCTTTGGTTCAGATGCCACTAGTGAGCAGCCAGGGTAGGGTGGGGGCACATAGCTGATGCCCCAGGCACTGAGGGTGGTGGTTGGCAATTTCCATTAGAAGGGTGTGCAAGCGAGCATTCTGAGGCTTGGCTGGTCTGCTGAGGGCTAGATGGGGAGTTAGGTGGTTTGCATACTTAAAGGAATGAGGCTGAGATTGCCAAGTTAAATGGGTTTTAGCTCATTTGAATATTTAATGTGAAGGCTGTGGTTTCTTAGGGCATTTTTCCCTCTTGGGGCAGAGTCAGCCAGCCCTTCTCTGTTTCCCAAGTACTTCGTATCAGCTCCCTCTGATTATACCTACTGTGGTAGGGTGAATAATGGTCTCCAAACATGTTCCCAGCTTTATTCCCAGAATTTATGAATATGTTCCTTTACATGGCAAAAGGGACTTTGCAGGTGTAATTAAGTGAAGAATCATGAGATAGGAAGATTATCCCATTTTATCTAGGTGGCCCAATGTCATCACAGTGTTTCTTTTAAGAGGCACAGGAAGAGTCAGAGTCAGAAGAGATGGAGTGGTTTTCTTTGAAAACAGTGGAAGGGGCCACAAGCCAAGGAATACAGGCAGCCACTGGAAGCTGACAAAAAGCAAGGCCCCTCAGAGCCTTCTACAGGAACCAGTCCTTTACGTTACACCTTGACTTTAGCCAAATGAAACTAATCTGACTTCTGACCTGCAGAACTGTAAGAGAATAAATATGTGATGTTTTAAGCCACCCAATTTGTGGTAATTTGTTTCAGCAGCCATAGGAAACCAATATACTCACCAATGGTAGGTGGTCATCAGCTGCCGATTTAGGGCCACCCAGCATCCCTTCCTCTTCCTAATCTCACAGTCCAATTTCCTTTTGGGGGAATTCTTTCCCTATCACATGAAGTCATAGGGGGAGGGGGAGATGATAAATCTCAGTGTCTGCCTGCCCCCCACTATAGAAGCTGGAGGGGTTCCCTAGTCTCCTTCCTTGGTAGAGCTCTTTCCCCTGACTACCCAGCTGCAGTTGGGCAGAGGACTTTTATTAAACATGAGCAAATGATGCTAGGATGGCAGTGTTAGTGGTAGACACAATATTGTGCTAATCTGGGCTCTCTGTACTTCCTGACTTTGGCTTTGGACAAATTACTTCAAATTGCTAAGCTTTTATTTCCTTATCTGTTAAATGGGCACAATAAGAGTACTGAATTAATATGGTGTTTATAAGAATTCAAGAGTGGAAATTTCATTTAAAGTGCCTGGTAAGGAAGGGATCCATCAATGTTGGCTTCCATCATTAAAGGTGGGAGGGTCACATAAGTATCCAGAGGGAGCCATAGAAAGTTCTTTAGCAGGGAAGTAACATCATCTGTTCAGCTTTTTGGGGGCATATAAGATGGGTGGTTAATTGAGATGCCTTTGATAAAACAGATTTGGGGGATGCCAGGCCTGGGTGGGTGGTGGGAGCAGAGGCAGAGGGGCATTACACAGTGACTGAATTAATTGCCATTCCCTTTGGAAGAATGGATGTGTTGCTCTATAGTGGACCTGCTGTGCCTAGATGTTGGTGTAGTGGACAGCTCTTATCTGTATCAATCCTGAACCTGATGCCTCTTGTGGTAATTATAGCCCTATTTTTCTGGGAGAGGCATCCCTTCTTTCACTTGCCCTTACCCCACATCCTTCTGGTGGGGGCTGACCCTGTTCTCTTACTAGAAGGACTCCTTATAGCCAGATCTGGCCAATCTTGTAATTGGCTCAGGCAGATGAATGTGACCCAAATGGGTGCAATGAAAGTCAACTTGAGATTGGCTGGAATTACTGGGATTCAGCTCCTGCTTTTCTAGTCAGATATGACCTAGGAGATGCCCAAGACACTTTGTGGAGAGAAATGCATGAATGAAGGCATCACAGAGGGAAGCAGAGCTGAGAGACTGTATAAAGACTGAGGTTATTTGGAGCACTTGGATCCTGCTATGCCTGAAGTGAGATACTGCCCCTGGACTTTATTCCCTTTATTGTTTTACTCCAGGTGTTTCCCGCCTTCTCCCCTTCTCCAATCACTTGTTTCTGGAAAAGGCCAGACTAATAAATTCAAACATTTACAAACTCCGAGAGACTCTTGCACACTTTTTTTTTTAAGCAGGGAAAACATTCTCTACTGTTGTTTTTGTGCCAAGTTTTGGGTTTTTAGAGAGGTTTGGGGCAGAGAATGGAAAGCAAAGATGTGGGAAGTAACAATCCCTCCAGCCCCAAGGTTGAGTGAACCCCCTCCCAGCTAATTATGCCACAGGATTTGGGAGCAGAGCCCCCGTCATTAAACTTTTTAAGAGTCTTGGAAGGATAGGGCTGGAATTATACCAGTGAAGCTTGGAGAGCTTGGTGTGTACTAGGCATTGTGCTCAGAGACATGTGCCTCATCTCCTGAAAGCTCACCTCAACCCTGTGAGGTATTACTGCCAATCCCCCCATGTAGATTTAGAAATCAAGGCTGGCTCTGTCCTGTTAAAGGTTTCCCAGTGTCCAAGAGGTGGAGGGAGACTTGAACCGAAATGTACCTTTTCAAGAGCCCTTGGTTTTTAACGATAAAACAAAATTACCTAAGAGGTCTTATCACCTGATTACCACTTTGTAAGTACAAGGAGCAGGAGTTGACACTTCATCTGGATTATTTCGCGTCTTCCCAACATGGCTTGTTGGTCGAACCTTCCTAAGAAGGAACAGGCTCCTGGAGACCTGACATTAATCAGGCAAATGTTGGCGGACGTGTGGGACTCGAACTCAGTTTCCCCACTGAGTCTGGCTTTCCCAGGGACGTGTACATTCACCGTGCCACTTAGGCTCGTGCACGTGCTTGCACACCTCCGCGACTAGGATCTCATCCCCTCAGAGGCGTCTTTCCCCCCGCACTTCTTAGGGGTAACTCCGTCCTGGCCCAGACTATCGCCCCAAGCCCAAGTAGGTAAAGCAAGAAAGGCAGCGCCGGGTACGGGCCGCGGGGCCTGGTCGGGCGTCGTCCGTAGTGCGGCAGGAGGCAGCGACCAGCCCAGAACGGCGAGCGCTCGAGCCGGGCCGGACGGGTGCGGAGGGGGTGGGCGCGACGCTGGGAACAGCGGCGGGCTCTGGAGGGCGCGAGGCGGGGCGCGCGGGGAGGGGTCGGCGCGTGCGCGCTTGCGCGGTCGGAGGGACCCGCGGAGGCGCGCAGGGAGCGTGCGCGGCGCGTGCGCGGCGGGGGGGTGGTGTGGGTTGCCGCGGCGGCGCGCAGCACGGCGGGAACATGGCGCGCGGGGCCGGCGCGCGCGCCTAGCTGGCGGGACCGTTAGCTCGAGGCAGACGCAGCCCGGGCCCCGCGGGGATGGAGCAGTCACCGCCGCCGGCGCCCGAGCCCACCCCAGGGCCGACCCCGTCACGGAGCCGCAGGCGGCGTGAGTCTGAGTCGCCGCCGGCGCCGGCGCCGGTGAGTGCGTGAGGGGCGCGGGCCGGGAGACTTTCTTTGTGAAACTCCGTCGGTGCGAGCCGGGCCGGGCCGGGCCTCGGCGTCTGACGAGCACCCTGAGGCGAACCCGTCCCGCTGTCCGCGTTCGAGCCGTGCCTCGCGCCGCTCGGCGGCGGGACCCAGTCTGCCGCCTGCCCTCCTCAGTTTCCGCGGGAGTGTGTGCGCGCGTGACTGGGGCGTGGGGGGGTATACAGTCGGCGCCTAATGTGCGCGGTGCCTCCTCTTCGCCTCAGCCCACGGGAGAGGTAGACGGCTGCCACTGGGCGACAGGTGTCGGCCCAGCCCCCGGAGGCTCAGGTGCAGACAGCCCCAGGTAGAAAGAATCTGAGGAGTGAGCTGTCCGTCCTCGGAAGGAAGCAAATCTGTGGATGTCTCAGCACAGTGATTCTGGAATGCTTTACACCCACCTCAAATTCGTGGTGTGTTAGGGGTGTCTGTCAGTCAGGGTGAAGGATGCTGAGCGAACTGGACTTTGGAGGTGTGGCTCCCGCTGGATGAAATGGGTTGTTCCTGAGCACTGGACTCCCCCAAACAGCCAGGGTGTAGAAATAATCTGGAGCGCTTGGGGAAAATACAGGCGTCACAACTCACCCTGGGCCCACGGACTCGGACTCTCCGAGGTAGAGGAGCAGATTTTGACTTTTTAACAAGCTCATCATTTGTTATGATCAGGCCAATTTGACAAACACTGTTTTAGCATAAGCTTCCTGCGAGCAGGAACCTGGTCTGCTTGTAGCTCACCGTGGCATCTTGGTACCAGGTGCAGTGCTTGGCACGTGGTAGATGGTCAGTAAATATTTATAGGAAGGCCAAATAACCTAGGGAGTTTCCAAAATAGGAGTTCTGCAGGTATTTTCAGGAGCTTTTTGATATTAATATCTGTCAGATTTACTGTACAGTGTGATTTTTCTCAGGTCCCAACTTAATTGTTGTGACTTTATAAATGCCATGTTTTCAGTATGTTGTAGGCAAAAGCAGGCTATACATAGATTAGTATAAACCATCAACTATGTATATCCTGGCTAGGTTAAAATTAATTCTAAAACAAAATTCTGAATTTAAAAAAATGCATGTTTCTTTCTCTTCGTCATTTGGGAACACAAGGTTTATAGAATTTTATTCCTTTGAGGCAGGTAAATATTTACATTTTCATCAAAGCAAATCTGAATTACTGTTTACTCAGAAAAGTTGGCAATTTGCTTAAACCTCTGAGTATTTGTAATCTTTATGTGATATTTTGAAACTGAAATTTATGTTTAGTTCAGAGTCGGTGCTAATGTAGAATTGTTTGAAAGTTATTTATTTCAGGGACACTTTTTTTCATGTTTTAAAAATTTCAATAGTTGAATTAGTTTCAGTAGTTTTTGTTGTTCATGGACAAAATATGAATGTATAAGGAGATAAGATTTTGGAAGTTGAGATTGCATCTAAAGAAAAATGGAAAAATTAGATGCTCTTTTTTCTTTTGTTCCTTCTTGTTTTATTCTTGTAGTTTATAGGATGCCTTTTAAAAAATTCCTTCTTTCAGTTGAGCTTCAATTGACAGATAATGTATTAGTTTCAGGTGTGCAACATAATGATTTGATATATTGCAAAACAATCATAGAGTAAGTCTAGTTAACATCCATCTCCATACGTAGTTACAATTTTTTTTAAAGATCTCTAGCAACTGTCAAATACACAATGCAGTTTTATTAACTATAGTCACCATGACTTTTTCTACTACATATCTTTGGGAAAAAAACAGCTTTGTTGAGATATAATTGATCTTACAAAATATAGCCTTTGTCACTGGCTTCTTTGACTTAACACAGTGTTTTTTAGGTTCATCCATGTTGTACATGTTATCAGTGCTTTATTCCTTTTTATGGCCAAGTAATATTTAATTGAACAGATATACCACATTTTATCTTTTAATGCATTGATAGTTATGGATTTCCCCCCACCCCCCAACTTTTTGGTTATAATGAACAGTCCTACTATGAACATTTGTGTACAAGTTTTAGTGTGGACATTATGTTTTTATTTCTCCTAGGCATATCCCAATTTCTGGGTTATATGGTAACTCTATTTTATCCTTTTGAGGAGTTGAAAAAACTGTTTCCTAAAGCACCACATTATTCTGCATTCCCACCAGCAGTTTATGAGAGTTTTACAATCATGCCAGTACTTGTCTGTCTTTTTAACTTTAGCCATCTAAGTAGGTGTTAAATGGTATCTTATTGCAATTTTGTTTTACATTTCCTTCTTGACTAATGAAACTGGGCATTTTTTTTTTTTTGTCCCTGTTGACCATTTCTGTATCTTTGGAGAAATATCTATTTAAAGGCTTTGTCCATTTTGGGGGTCCAAGTTTTAATTGGTTATTTGTCTTACTGAATTGTAGGAGTTCTTTAAATATTCTGGATACTAAGTCAGATATATGATTTGCAAATATTTTCTCCCATTCTGTAGACTGTCTTTTCACTTTTTTGATAGTGTCCTTTGTTGCAAAAAAAGTTTTAATTGTGATGAAGTCCAATTATCTATTTTTCTTTTGCTCATGCTCTTGGTGTCATATCTCAGAATCCATCGCCAAATCCAAGGTTGTAAAGGTTTACCCCTATGTTTTCTTCTGAGAGTTCTATGTTTTTAATCTTTATATTTAGGTTGTTAATCCATTTTGAGGTAATTTTTGTGTATTGTGTAAGGCAGTGGTCCAAATTTATTCTTTTGCATATGGTGATCCAGTTGTCCCAGCACTATATATTGAAAAGACTGTTCTTATCCCATAGAATGTTCTTTGCACCCTTATTGAAAATCAACTGACTATATGTTAGTTTTAATTTCTGGACTCTCAGTTTTATTCTACTGTCTATCCTTATGCCAGTACTATACTATTTGGTTACAGTAGCTTTGTAATAGATTTTGAAATTAAGTGTAAGTCCTATAACTTTATTCTTCTTTTTCAAGACTGTTTTGACTTTTCTGGGTCCCTTACATATGGATTTTAGGATCAGTTTATTAATTTCTGCCAAGGAGTAGCTGGAATTTTTATAAGGATTGTGTTTAATATGTCCTTTCAGTGATGTTTTGTAGTTTCCAGGTTCAAGTCTTACCTTTCTTCCAAAAATTTATTCCTGAGTATTCATTTATTTGATTTGGTGCTATTGTACATGAAACTGTTTTTAATGTTTTGTTTTACATCGTTGTTGTTCATCACTAGTTCATTCTAGTGCATAGGAGAAATACAGTTGAGTTTTGGATATATCTTTTAATCACTATTTAGTGGTAGTCTGTTCAGTTTTCAATTTCAAATCTTTCCCTGCAAATAGTGAGGAAGAATGGTCTTTGAAAGCTCAAGTGTGGATGCAGATCTAGATTCATATCTCTAAGTTTTTGTTCTGCTACTTACTAATTGTATGAGTTTTTGCCAACTTTTAACTGCTATACATCTCCGTATTCTCAAAAGTATAATGGGGTAGCAGTATCTTTCTCAAAGTATTGTTAAATAAACCAGAATGTGGAGGAGGGGGAGGGTTTAGCTCAGGGGTAGAGTGTGTGCTTAGCATGCGTGAGGTACTGGGTTCAATCCCCAGGACCTCCATCAAAATAAAGAAATAATTAAATAAACTTAATCACTCCACCCCCCAAAAAAGAGAATTTAGGTAGGTGTTCAGAACAATGCCTTGGTAGGGATTTGCTACTTGTTGTTTATCTTCTTTTCAATAATTAATTCTATGTAAAAGCATGCCAAAAAGCAAACAAAACTACTAAACCAGAAAACCAAAACAAAATTAAAAACCCTTTCCCCCAAAACCCCAACCCTTCCCAAATAAATAAACGTAAAATGACAGGGAAAAAGCAAACAAACAAGCACAAAAACCCACAAAGGGAAAACCGCAAACAAAACCCTCAAACCTCTTCCTGTCCTCATCACTTTTCTGTGACCCAGAAAATCCCTGTGAGTGCTTGAGGAACAGTGAAAGGCAAAAGTTTCTCACATCACACAGTTGTATTATAAAAGCCTGCTAAATCTAGGCTGCTGTAGATGATATTTGACAATGTATTTGTAAGTATTACTAAAAATAATAAAAGTGTAACTGAAAGCTGTTTGCTTTTACCCCATAGTTTTTATTAATGTGCTATTATTTTAGTACTTATTTCTCCTAAAAGCAGAAGCAACATTTTTTCATTAAATTTGATGGTTACAGTTATCACTTCTTTTGATTGATTGCTATTTTTAAAAAAAACTCTTAGAGACGAAGTGTGATGTTTGAACTGAAATTTAATAGTACTTTTATTTTGATGTCTCTTCAGTTGCTGGAATATATTGTTATTTTGTCCGGGAAGAAACCAGAGACAATATAAACCAAATATGACGCTTGGAACATATGTTCATTGAATGTTACTCTGAATCAAAGAAAATAATTATTTACACTGTAAATATTATTTTAACAATAAAAACTTACCTTCAAAAATCACAGTTATAATTAAATTTATAATCCACAAGTCCAGATTGATAGCTCATAGACATTTCTATGAGAATATTTTAAATCAAAGTTGGTGTTTGTTTTTTTAAAATGCTTTTATTATTACAAAAGCTGCATGTGTCCATTGTACAAAATTATAATATACAAGATAAGCAAAAATACCCCCATAGCATTACAAATACAGTGATTACTACTATTAATATCTTAATATATATCTTCTTGGAACTTTTTCTGTGCATCTTTCTGTATTATAGTATTTGCACACATACACACAAGTGTTTGTAGGTGTTTTAACTAAAATAAGAGAACACTGCACAAAATGTCTTTAATTTTTATTATATTTTATTATATTTAAAATCAGCTTTATTTAGGTATAATTCATGTAAAATAAAATTTATCAACTTTAAATGTATAGCTTTGAGTTCTGACAAATATATATAGTTATATAATCACCATCACAGTAAAAGTAATAGAAGACTGACTGTTCCTTTTTATTACTGAGTACTACTCCAATGTATGTGTCCTACAACTTGCTAACCATTCACCAGTTGATGAACATTTGGGTTGTTTCCAGTTTTTAGTGATTGTGAATAGAGTGGCTATGAACATTCACATCTAAGTCTTTGTGTTTTCATAATACAGACATCCATACACATATGTATGTGTGTGTGTATACATATGTGTTTTTTCTTTTCTGGTAAATATTTATGAGTGGGGTTGCTGGAATGTATGGTGAACATATATACGTTGTGAAGCTTTTTTCAGTCAGTGATTTCCATCCCCCCGCCTTTTCATTTAAGTAAATTTTCCTCTTATTAAATTCTCAGACAGTATCTAGTATTATTCTTACATATTCCAAATGTTCTTTAAAGCTGTTATGTCAAAGTCAGTATCTAATCCAGGACCAGGACTTAATTAATATTCTTATGTCTCTTAATCTAGCATGACCCCTTTTTTCATGACACAGAATCATTGAAGAAACCTAACCAGTTGTTCTGCAGTTGTCCTCTGGATTTGTCTGGTGGTTTCCATGTGGTGTCATTTATCTTGTTCCTTTATTTCCTGTAAACTACAGGCTGTACAGAAAGATTTGATGGATCCAAGTTAAATATTTTTGGCTAGAATTACATAATCGGTAATGTCTACTTAATGTTGCAATATAAGGCTCATTTTATCATTAGTATTTTCTTGCTGTTGAGAAATGGAAAACAGTGATAATATCCTTCTATTCTTTAACTAGAGGTTAGCGACTAGTCCCTCTTACTAGAGATCAAAAGTAGTGTTGGGAGATTGAAAAGGCAGTAACTGTAACTAGAGAGTAGAACAGAGAAAGGGGGGAAGCAGATGTCATAGTATGGCTCTAATTACTCTCACAGTGACCACTACCAAAAACCCCTTTTCATCTCATGGCTACATTACCTCTAGGAGAGGAAATTTCAGTCTGAAGAACATGCATTATTTAATAATTAATAGTGCAAAGTTAACTTGAAGCAATCTGAAATGTGAATGGTTGAGATTCTAGCTGACAAATGATGATTTATAATGAGGATGTAGTACTATTTTGTGGATAAAGAACAGGATTGCTAACAAATAGCTGGTGGTCTAAGTAACACAGCTAACCTGACTCTGTGTTGTGGTTTTGCAAGATTTAAAAAAGTTTAGCTGGAACTGTTAAATATGGAAAGTTATTGTATGTGATTTCCCTTTTCATGATTACATATTTGGTATTTCCATGCTATCACTGGCTAAGCTTGCCATAGTGGACTTTCAGAAATTTCCATACTAGTGTTTCAAATTACTGTGGACTTAGTTCAGAAAATAATAGGTAAGGTTTTTTTTTTTTTTTAATTACTATTCTTTGCACTTGCAGAATTGCATTAAGAATATCACTTTGATGAAGATGAAACTTACTAAGATTATTATTTTCTTCTGTCAGTCATCATAAAAGGAAAATCAAATTAACCTTAATATTTAGCTTTTGCCAAAAAATGCATATAGAAATACATTGGTGCTCATTTTTAGATTATAGACACAAGAAAAAATAGTTTTTGAAGGTGAGGAGGAGAAAGTCATGATAGAATAGGTTAAAAGACAAAGACATACTGGGAAAGAATCAATCAAATAAATAGAAAGTAGAAGCAAGTGGAGATGGGAGAAGGAAAGAGGGTAATTATTAGATATAAAAAACAAACATTCTAGAAATTATTATTGGGATCTCTGTGTGACTATTCTTTTGTGATTGAATTCTGCAGCATCAAGTAAAGCTGAAATGGATTCAGTTCTTTGGGGCTGAAGGTATTTTTCTTGGTTGTTTTATTTTAGCAGTTGGACTGGCCAGTTTAAGGAATGTAGTTTTAAAATAAAAATAAGTCTAATCTTGATATCCTATGTTCATGGTCCAAAAGACTTAACAGTGTTAATATGACAGTACTCCCCCAAATGATGTGCAGGTTAAGCACAGTTCCTATCAAAATCCCATCTGCCTTTTTTTTTGCAGAAATCGACAAGAATTTCCATATGGAAATGCAGAGTACCCAGAATAGCTAAGGCAATCTTGAAAAAGAACAAACTTAGAGGACTCAGAATTCCCAATTTCAAAATCTACTGTAAAGTGACAGTAATCAAGACAGTGAGGTACTAGCATAATAATAATAAAGTAGACCAGTGGAATTGAGAATCCAGAAATAAACCCTCACACTTATTGTCATTTGATTCTCAACAATGATGTGAAGACCATTCAATGGGGGAAAGAATAGTCTTTTCAATGAATGTTGCTGGACAATGGACAACTGGATACCAACGTGCAAAAGGATGAATTTCGACCCTTACCTCATACTATAAACAGGAATCAACTCAAAGTGAATTGAAAAACTTAAATGTAAGAGCAAAAACAGTAAAACTCTTATCAAAAAGCACAGGCCCAAACTTTGTAACCTTGGGTTAAGCAATGATTTCTTAAATATAATACCAAAAACACAGGTAAGAAAGGAAAAAGTAGATAAACTGGACTTTATAAAAATGAAAAATGTTTATGTGTTAAAAGACAGCTGCCAGAAAGTGAAAAGAAATCTCACATAATGGAAGAAAATATTTGCAAATCATATATCTGATAAGGGACTTGTGTTGGTAATATATAAAGAACTCTTATAACTTAATGATAAAAAGACAAAATGTAATTAAGAAATGGACAAAGTATTTGAACAGAAATTTCTCAAGAATGCATACAAATGGCTAACAAGCATATGAAAAAATATGCAAAATCATTAGTCATCAGGGAAATGCAAATCAAACCACAATGAAATACCACTTCATGCCTAGTAGGATGGCTAAAGTGAAAAAGACAATAACAAGCATTGACAAGGATATCAAGAAACTGGAGCTCTTGTATACTGCTAGGAAGAATGTAAAGTGGTGCAACCATTTTTTTATTGAGTTATAGTCATTTTACAATGTTGTGTCAAATTCCAGTGTAGAGCACAATTTTTCAGTTATACATGGGTGCAACCATTTTTGAAGACTATTTGGTGACTCTTCAGAATGCTAAACATAGAGCTGCCATGTGGCATAGTGATTCTACTCCTAGGCATATACCCGAGAGAAATAAAAGTATTTGTCCACACAAAAACTTGTACATGAATGTTCATAGCAGCATTATTCATAATAGGAAAAAAGTGGAAACAATCCATAAGTGCATCAACTAAGTGTTAAGTGGATAAACAAAGTGGTATATTCATACAAAGGAATATTATTCAGCCATAAAAAGAACTAATATATGATACAATATAAATGAACCTTGAAACCATTGTTCTGATTAAAAGAAACTACTCATGAAAGATCACATATTGTATGATTCCATTTATGTGAAGTATTCAGCATAGGCAAATCCATGGAGACAAAAAATGGATTATTTGCTAGGTACTTGGGGTAGGAGTGGGAAGGTGCTCCTAATTGGTATGGAGTTTCTTTTTGGGGTGATGGGAATATTAAAATTGTGGTAATGGCTTTCAAACTGAATAAATCAAAAACTGTGGAACTGTATCCTTTAAATGGATGAATTATATGGTATGTGAAATATATCTCATTGGAGGTGTTAAAAAAAAAGGTTAACTAGGAAAAAAAAAAAGAATGTACAATCTTTTAAAACGCCATTAAAGATACTCTCTTTAAACCTTCATTTGCCCTACTCCCATTTTTGTTTTCACTAGTACATGTTAAAGTGAGCAGGCTTATACTGGTCGTCAAAGGTGGTCCTGTCATCTGAGGCTGTCCTGCCGAATGACAAGCTAAATCCAGAGGTTAAAATAGTTAAAATAGAGTATATATATAAAAATAATTTTGAGTATATGGAGAAGTATAGATTGAATCCAAATAAACCCATATATTCTCTCATTACTTTGATTTCATAATCATCAACATTTTCCCAATAATTGCATTTTGAGAAATAGTTAAGACTTGTAGTATCTGTCTTTACATTTTCTAACATTAAGAAAATATTCACTAAGCATTTATATAGAGAACACCTGAAATTAAGATGAATGAGAAAGTCTCTGTGAATTAAAAAAGTTATGTAAACATGTTAAAATGTCTGAACTTTCTTTGAAATAATCAGGTGTTTTAAGTGACAACATTTTTAGTGCAGGCATGTTAACCTTCATGTGCTTGTGAGATTATTGTGCCAAATTGTGGAGCAGAGGAAACTGTCAACTCCATAAGACTTACCCTGTGACCTTCCTCTACTAAGAGCTTGGTTTCCTGAAACTTTGTTTGTACAATTTGATATTGAAGTGTATATATTTAATAAGGTCAAGCACTTCGGTTGGGATAGGACCTTTTATTTTGGAATTAACTGGTCATTCTCATTCCGCTCTCAAGAATCTGCCTGCTACTAATAAGATTTTGGAATTCGGGCATCTTTATTGGACATTTGTCCTGTGTATACTTTCTTGTCCTTGGGAAAAGTATTTTGCAGCAGATTGCACAATTTCCTGAGAGGATACAAAAACACTGCCACAGTTGCTTTTGCTCTATACATAATATTTTTGTGTAGAGTGCTGTCTTGGATCCTTATGGTTTTAGCTTATGTAGAAAGAGGATTTTTGAAAGTTGCTCCACTGTCAGATAATGCTCTTGTTAAGTTAATTGATTCCTACTCTCCACAAAGATTTATGAAAACCATTTATAAAAATTGTTCACAAATTGGCAATACATTCCAAGTATATTTCATAAATTAAATTTTCATTTGGTATATTTAGAAGAATCATGTAAATTATAGAGTCCTTGTGTGTAGGTAGTGTTCCTTTCATAAGTATAGAATCTGTTGGTTTCAGATTATTACCACTAACATATTGTGCTTACTATGTGTTAGGCACTATTCTATGTCCTTTAAATAAATTAACTCATTTAATCCTCACAACTACCTTATGAGGTAGTTACTGTTGTTATCCCTGTTTTACACATGAGAAAACTTAGGTACAGAGGAGTTATTAAGTAGTAACTTGTTGAAGATCCACAGCTAGGAAGCTGAGTTGCTCTAGATTCTAATTTAGTAGCCTGTCTCTGGTGTCTCCGTTCTTAACCATTATGCTTAGACTATCTTTGATTTGAATGATCATTAAGCAAATAGTGATCAGTTATAACTATCTTCTGCTACTCAATGTTAGAATTATTGCAGAACAGCAATATAGGATTTCCCTTAGATATTTTGTTAAAACCTAGTTTTTATTGTGGGTTATGTTGGCACAGTATTCCAGAATTTGAATCTCTATGATGAAGATAGAGCAAAGGAATGAGTACTTGATACTAAGTTTATTCTTGCATTTTATTATCTAGTAACTTTTTTGTTGGTCAAAAGGTAAAATTAGCTATAATGTAAGCAGTTTATTTTCTTAAGTATTTAAATTTATAAAACTGTTACTAGACTAATACTTATGCAGTACCTGACATAAATATTTCTTAAATGAATGATGGGAATTAAGCCATAGAATGAAGAAAACTTAAGCAGAATGAGTCTATATGAAAATGATAGTTTTTAAGATAGTAAAGGAATGATTCTAATTTCATATGCATCTCTGAAATAAAGGGAATTATAAAATATTTGTTAACTGGAAACAAAGTGTAATTAGTACTGTAAGTTGTTTGTTGATTCAGAATTTTAGTCCAAGGCCAGGTTTGTGAAATAAATGTACAATTATAGTTTTCAGAAAGAAATTTTGTTGTTAAAAAATGGATTTCAGAAATTTATTCATTTGTGTGTTTCTCATTTGAATTTCCTGTGGGGCTAAAATGTAGGTATTTACTTAATAAATATTAATTTTTGAACTTACTCCTTATTCTTGAAGGAAAGAATTGAAATAGTTGAATGGAGATATTTTTACACTGCTATGTTTTAAGATACGTCTTTTTGTGAACTCAAGTATTTAGAGAAGGAAAGATTTAAAATTTATATCCTTTGTGAGATGGGTTGTAAACAATTTAGCAGGTATAGAGAAATATGATTATTCTACTTTAGAGTACATATTCTAGTTGAAGTTGGAAGAATTAAAATTAATTCATGTATTTACTAGTTAAAAAAAAATTTCAAATGTGGTTGGTTTCCCACCATTGTCATGTCATTTGATTGATTTTACAGAGGGAGTTGTGAAAGTGAATTTGTATCAATTTAGCTGAAATATTTAAAACTTTTTGTTTCTCCTTGTGTATTTCATCACTTTTTGTGCATAATGACTTTAGATGCAGCAGTATTTTAACATTGGCTTTTGAAAATCTTGAATCCTTAATCGTGACACTAAAATCACATATCATTATGTTTAACAATACCACAGAAAGTAAAAAATACATTTATTAAATTTCCACTTACACAAAGTTTATATGTAAGACTTTTATTATTTACTATTAAAGATCATAAACTCTTTTAAAACCTATATTCTCAGCCCAAGATATTTTTAAGCTTCAGTAAATAGAAACAATGATTTATAAAATAAATTGGTGTATCTACCAGAATTACCTTACTTCCAGTTTCTGAATGGGACAGTAGTGAAGGTAGTAGTTTCATTTTGCAGTGTGGAAGATTATTTCATTGCCTTATTTTCTACTTATTTTATCCTGTGTGTGTTGTCAGGTCGGATGTTATCAACAGAGTCTTGAAAAATTACTCCATGTGTGAGGAAATTATTTCCCGTTTGGCTGAAAATTCAGATATGAACTTTAAAAAGTATGTAAGCAAGTTGTGTTTAAGTGTTGCCCTTCAAAGGCTGCCTTAAATTTTAAGAGTCATGTCTCATGGCATTGTAGCATATGTAATGGTCAAAAGCATGAGATCTGCACCTTATTGTCCCATCTATAAAGTGAGAATACTACCATTGTCTGCTTCACAGGGTTGTTGTCAGGATTAAATGAATTAATACATATGTACTATTTAAAACAGTTCTGAGCTTGTAGTGAGTGCTAAATAAATGCTAGATGTGGTTTTTATTGTTATTATTTGCTACTTTTGACTTAAATTGACTGCCAAATATTTTTCCAGCAAGGATGGGTTTATTTGGGATCAGCAGAGAGTTGCAGTTTGGGGTCTGCAACCATGGTGAGCATGCATGGAAAGGGAAGGAGAACAGTTTTAAAGAGAGGAAAAGGAAATTGGGAGGGCCGTAGTAAATGAAGAGTCCATGGCTTTTCATTGGCTGAGTCCTTGCCAGGAAAGAAGAGGAGTCTTTCTTCTTCCTGTTGGGCTCTGCTGTCGTTGCAGGGCATGGGAGCTATCCTTTCTTTCTTGTCTCCCAACTGTATTTAACTGAGGTTTCTGTTTATCTATTTGTTTTTTTACATTTCTCCTTTTTGATCAAGATCTTTCTCTGAAAGCATCACTTATCATGAGTCAGGTTTTCTAATTTGAGTGGATTTTGTCCTTTAGTGCCAGGAAGGACATTTCCTGGGTGTAGTAGCTCATGTTGGAGGGAAAGTGCACAGATTGGAAACTTAATGAGGTCATATTTGAGTAACAAGGAGGGTGGGAGGGAGAACTCTCAGGCACTTTTTATCTAAAGTCCATGTGTTATTAGGATCATAGACACTGGAGATCATCTGAAGCACTATGTCATCATCAGCAGTTTGGCGACAAACTTCCAATGGTCCTGGTCCAGGTATTCTTGGGAAAGCTGTCTCATCAGATGTTCTCTGCTTCAATTTCAGGAAATCTTTACTGTCAGGTCATCAGAGGATGTGTAGGTCCAGTCAAGGTTTGGTGCTGTCTTTAGATGTGTCATGTGAATCCAGGAGTCTGTTCCTTGGAGTTTAGTTGTAAAAGGGTTGGTTAGCAGTACCTGATAAGGGCCTTTCCATGAGGTTGGAGAGTGCTCTTCTGGAGGTGTCTTTTCCAGTAAGCAAAATCTCCAGATTTCAAGATGTGATGCATAGGTTTTCGTCTCCTCAGAGTGCACTATGAAAAGATTGCTCTATCAAAGCATGGTTATTTTTAACAGAAACAATTAAACTTTTGCAGTATTGGAGTATCTCTCTTTTTATCAGTTGTGGGTCAAAAGAAGCAGTAGCCAAGTGCATTAGGCAACCTGTGACTATCTCAAAAGCTGAGCATTTATGAATTCCAAAAGGGGTGGATTTAAGATTTAGAAGGACCAATGGCAATGCTTTTGGCAAGGTATTTGGAAAGCCTCTACAAATTTTTCCAGTTGAGTCTTTTTTTCCCCCTAAGGACACAAGAAATTTTGTTTATTTATTACGAGGAGGATTGTTATATCATTTTTTAATTGAAGTATAGCTGATTTACACTATTGTGTTAGTTTCAGGTGTACAGCAAAGTGATTCAGTTATACATACTCACATATACATATATGTATTCTTTTTCGGTCTCTTCCATTATAGGTTATTACAAGATATTGAATATAGTTCCCTGTGTTATACAGTAGATCCTTGTTGTTCATCTATTTTATATATAGTAGAGTGTATATGTTAATCCCAAATGCCTCATTTATCCTCCCCACCCCATTGAGTCTTAATGTTGTTAGTGCATTTGACTAAACCAGAGGATTGAAGGTAGTAAGCACAGTGAAAGTATAGTAAAATCAGCCAAACTGCACAGACTTGTCAAAGTACCTGGCCACTAAAATGAGTTCCTCGATCACTGTGACATTAAGTTTGAGAGGAGCTCCCCAGGTAAGGATAATTTTTTCCAAAGTGTCTTTTTAACCATAGAGGAGGCAGTAGCCTGTCTGAAAGGGTAGGCTTCAGTCCAGTGTGAAAACAAACAGGCCATGACTAGAACATATTTATATTCATGAGACAGAGGAATTTATAAGAAATCCATTTGCCAGACCTTGAATGGTCCATTAGGTAGTTTAAAATATCCAGAAGCAGTACAAACAGGCTTCCCTGGGTTGTACTTCAGACAAATGGGGCAAGTGAGGTAGATACTTTTTGTGGCCTTGTTAATGTTTCCTCACCAGTATTGACTTATGAAGGCTATCATTTTGTCAGAAGACCAGTGGTTTATTGCACATACAGTGGTGAGGACTGGTAATTTTAGTTAGAGTCTCTGGTAAGACTAGGTTGTTATTTGGTTCAAACCAGAGCTTTCTCTATCAAGTCAACAGTTGTTGAATTTCCATTTGTTTTTCTCTTGCTGAGGCCAGTTGTTTGGCTTCTCTAGCTAGTTATTCAAAGTTATCATTTGGGAATATATCCCTTTTGACCATGACAGAGGTTTGGCTGTTGTTGGCTTCTTTAAAGGCAGCATTCCTTGCAGAAATGTCAGTAAGGTGATTTCCCTTAGCTTCCAGAGAGTCAACTTTAGAATGCCCTGAAATCTTAATAGCTAAAATGGCAGGTAAAAGTATTGCATCCAATGATTCCTGAACCTAGGGGCCATTTTAAATTTTATTTCTGTTAGGACTAAGAAAGCCACATTGCTCCCACAACATTCCAAAATCATGAGCCACCTAAAGCATATCTACTATTGACATAACTATTGGCAGTTTTGTCATTGGTTAAAGTACAGGCGTACCTCATTTTACTGTGCTTCACTTTGTTGCACTTTGCAGATACTGCATTTTTTTTTACAAATTGAAGTTTTGTGGCAATTCTGTGCCGAGCAAGTCTATCAGCAGTGTTTTTCCAACAGCATTTGCTCATTTCGTATCTGTGTCACATTTTGGTAATTCTCACAATATTTCAATTTTTTTCATTATTGTATTTGTTATGGTGATCTGTGATCAGTGATCTTTGGTGTTACTATTGTGATTATTTTGGGGTACCACGAATTGCACCCATGTAAGATGGCAAACTTAATTGTTAAATGTTGTGTGTGTTCTGACTTCTCCACTGATTGGCTGTTCCTCTGTCTCTTGCCTTCTCCTTGATCCTTTCTATTCCTGAGACACATCAGTATTGAAATTAGGCCAGAGAATAACCCTGCATTTGCCTCTAAGTGGTCAAGTGAAAGGAAGAGTCGCAAATCTTTCACTTTAAATAAAAAAACTAGAAATGATTAAGCTTAGTTAAGAAGGCATGTCAGATAGAGAAGGACTAGGGAAAGTATATCCCTTTTTAAAAACTATACACAAAAATTGCTTTTTCTTAGCCTCCTAAGGACCACATTGTAACCAGCTGAGTAGACACAGGCATATTTTGACAAATTTGGTGCTTCTTTCAACACTTACTAGAGTCTATTTTTCTCTTAAATTTGTGGGCACTTGGCGGTGATGATGGTGTTGGAGTTCTCTTCTAGTGTCTGTAATCTTTCTGCACTAGCACTAGCTTTTCCATGGTGTTTTACTTTGCTCTTGAAGACCTTATTTAATAGTTCACATCAGTGTTTCAAGTAATTTCTGGTCCAGGTAGGTACTACACCAAAAAGGTCCTTTGATCTCATAATGTATGATATTTCCCCTACCAGATTCACAGTGTGCAAAATAAAAGTTAGAGATCTTCCACTAAAGAAGCAGCTTATTTAACTTTGTCCCAGTCTCCTGAGGACCTAGGGGTTCCTTGTTTTGGGAAATGTTACTTTACATTATTGTATACGGAGGTAATAGAATGCAAACTCTTTCTTTTCTTAATTTGATTCTTATCTATGTTGGCATTGAACCAAAATTATTACCCTTCCCAGGGAATGCTGTATAATATATCATGTCTTTATTACTTTTAGACTACCTATGAGCCTAACCATTTTACTTTTAAAGGCTGTTATTGCTTTTTTTATGTTGTACGCCTGAATCTTCCTTTTTCTTTTGTCACCCCTATAGGCCTCCCTGCAGGTAGTTAGCTGCCCCCTTGAATTTTCAAATGTAGGATTTGTTTCTATAACTTACGGCCTAACCCTAACCCTTAGGTAGAGTTATGATGACTGTATTTCTCAAAATGAAATTAGTCTTATACATTGTTAATGTCTTACATATTAGTTTGATTATGTGGAAACAATAATGAAAATCAAGGCTGTTCAGAACAGGAAAATCCTGGTTGTTCGGTAAATGTTACATAGTCCATTCACTTTCATGCAATATGTTTCATGATCATGAAAGAAAGAAAGAAAGAAAGGAAAGAAAGGAAAGAAAGGAAAGAAAGGAAGGAAGGAAGGAAGGAAGGAAGGAAGGAAGGAAGGAAGGAAGGAAGGAAGTAAACCCCCAAAACCTAACCAGAATATATAATTGGCCACTTCCAGTATGAGGAAGTTAAGGGATATAACTTGGGCACTGATGTTTGAAACTTCTACGACGTTTTAATATTTCAAATTGCCCTGGAAATGTAGGATGTGATATCTCTATAAGTAGAGGAAAAATTGTAGTTGCCTGTGTGGAAAATTAGCTCTGCCTTCTTCCTTCTCACTTTGGAATCTGTTCTTTTTAATGTAAGTACCTCTGTAAGGAATCTGTTATTTTTGTACATGTTGGTGTGTTACATATCAGATCCATTCTCTTTTGAATGGAGAGACTGGACTTAGTCTTAAATGAAGACCTGGGGAAGGAAATTACACTTTTTGTTTTAATTTCACTTAGGGCAAGCCTGCTTAGCATTGCAAACTGTCTCTCTTGATAGTGCTGTCTTAAGTGTCTATCCTCGGGACTCCAATGCAAGTTATAATTTTCCTGTTTTAAAAATGAATAACATTTGACTCATTCACTCCCTTTTGTTTTAAGGTCACTACTCTAAAGTCATAGAAAACTTAGTGATTTGGAAAAATAAATGTCAAAAACCGTTCTTAAATTGCCAAGATACAATTTACAGCAGATTTTTTTCTTTTTGGTGATCTCCAAAAACTGGTGTTTGTCTTTGAAATTCCATGGTAGTGGCCAAATTATAGTTACAAAATTTGCCAGTCTAGAAAGATTCTTTGATACATGAAAGTTTATTTTTTTAATTTAAAACTTACATGTGCTTATTGCGTAGCATTTGGGTAAAAGAGAATTTTAAGAAGACAGCTCATAATCTTATATTCAAAGAAAACCTAACAGGGTTAATATTTTGATCTTGTTCCTTTGATTAATTTCTTAAGTGCAACCATCTTAACCTAGTTAAGATCATATTGTCTACATAGGTTTGTATTTTCATTTTTTTCTTAGTAAACTTTAAATTACCAAAGAAAAGCCTGAGTGCCTTTGTTTGCATTCATTCTTTCATTCATTCATTCTCTCAATCAAAAAATATGTACATATATAAATATGTATGTTTACAATAATATGTATATAATATGAACACACACATACATATATACATATTTATTTAAGGTACTATGTTGGCTGCTTCTTGGAGAGTTTATTGTCTTTCAGGGCACAAAAGTTAACTATAGTATAAAGCAGACCATGACGAATGTCCATGGACGCTTGACGTTCAGGCAAAGAACCCCTCTGGATTATCTGAACTTTGTCTCACGAAGTTTCTTTGTTTGTAGATTCCTCTCTTTGGTGCTAAGACTATTGGCCAGAGAAGTCCTGATGGACCAGTGCTGAGCAAAGCTGAATTTGTTGAGAAAGTTCGTCAGAGTAATCAGGCCTGTCATGATGGAGATTTCCACACAGCTATTGTTCTATACAATGAAGCTCTGGCTGTTGACCCTCAGAACTGCATCTTATATAGCAACAGATCTGCAGCCTACATGAAAATCCAGCAGTATGACAAGGCACTGGACGATGCAATCAAAGCTCGACTTCTCAATCCCAAATGGCCAAAGGTAGAAATTCTGTTTACTTTTATAGAATCTTTTGTTCTTATTTCTTCTTTTAATGCAGCATTTTATTGACTCAGTGCAGTTATTAATGTTTTAATAGTTTACTTTAGCAAGATGTGGAATGGCTTCAATGAACTGGTACACTAATGAATGGCTTCCTATTTTATGCTTTGGCAGTAGGCTTTCCATTTCTAATTCTTTTCTTGCATGTTGAGATTGGAATTTTTTTTTCACTCAGCTTCTTGATTGGATGCTTTCTAGTTATTTATATAGGTTTTGGATTTCTTTTTTGCACAGATGTTTTAGATGGGGTATGATGATCATGCTTCTGTCCTTCAGTTTAAAATATTACCTGTCAATGATTGCTTTTTTTCAGAATGATATTTAATCAGAAAATTTTTTTTCTTATAAATCATTATAACTATCTATATTCCCTTGAATGGTTTAAGGCTTGAGTTGTTATCTTTGTTTTATATATACTTTATCTTCAGTGTACCTATTCACTGCCTAACCCCCAATTTATTTTAGAAATGATTTCTTAAGCTGTGACTGAAGTGTTTGAGAACTTTTTAATTGACCCACAAAACCATTTGATCCTATTCTTGGCTTTCTGTTGGGTTAACAAAAGTTAGTGGATATTTCCTAAAAGTTTCAAAAACACTGTTGCTGTTATTAACATGTGATAGTCATATTTCTACTTTAATTCTGGTAGATATTTTTGGAGTCATACAGTGGAATTTCTAGTATTGCTGCTGTCTTATGAGTTGTTTAGTATTCTGTAATTCCCTAAAGGATTTATTTTTATAACTATAATAATTGTAAAAAAAAACAAAATCGATTTTAAAATATTGTTATATAACACATTTGGGAGTTAGAATGCTGTTTTCAAAGGATGAACTGGGTTCAAATTTCTTCTCTTTTAATGACAGTATGGTTTTGGGTAAATCTCATAATCTTTCTGTGTTAGGATAAATGGGATGATAATACCTATCTTGTAAGGTTATTTAAGAGTTAGAGATTATTTGTTACTTGTACATACTAGGTATTTGGTGTATAACAGCCATGATTGTGACATTTTTATTAAGTGTTCAAATTAGTAACTTATTCTAGCAAGGCTTGGCTTGTGTCATCTTCTCTTTTTCTTTCTTCCTTTTTTTTTTTTTAAAGCTTAGGATTGATGCAATGAGCCTGATAAATTTGGAGAGCTTAAATCTCCATTCTTTCCTTATTCAGATCCATTTATCTTGTGTCCTTCTTATACTTGTGAATACCTTTAAGTTTTGATCTTTTTCCTTTTTCTGTCATTTCCACTTTCTTTTGTCAACTTCTTGTGATTTTTAACACAGAAAATGGCTGAAAATGTGTACTTTTAGGATTATAGATGAGAGAAATTACCCTAAAAAGTTAATTTTTCAAGTTTTAGTCTGATTTTTTCCTTTATAAGAGAAGTTATTATATATTAATATTTGCATTAATATGAGCTCCATGTTTGGCTGAAGCGACCTAATTTAGGAGAATCTAGAATTATATAAAATATAAGTTAGGGTTTATTATTGAAATCATGAAAGGATCTTCCTATATAATATCATTCATAATAAAGTTAATTTAAAAAAAGGTTTCCACTACTGCATAAAAAGTTTCATTTTATAAAAACTTGCTTTTATACTTATTTTGGGGGGAATATATTCATTATATAAAAGAAGGTTCACTTATACTGTCTTGTGATAAAGATATATCTGGTGAAATTTTATCAACTCCTTTTTCTTAATTTTAATCTTTTTAACTGGCTTTTTCATTCTTCTTTGACTTTCTAAAATCCTTCTCTGAAGTCTCACTGTTTGATGTGGGAAAACATACCTTCCAATTTCTCTCTCTCTGTAAATGTTAATATTTTATGTAAAGACCCAAGGGCTACAGAGATTGGATGGAAAGTCTATTCATGTTTATTTTGTCTGAATGAAAGTATGATTTTGGTGTGATATGGGCTACAAAATACATATGAACAAAACCAGTATGAGACCCCTCTCCCCTCCAAAAATAAGCCAAATCCCATTATGATACCTTATCTCTAACTGCTTCTTAGCTGTTGTCTGTGTTCATTCTTTCTGTATCCTGTTTAAGAAATATTTGTGTTATTCTAGGTTATAAAGTTTTTCCTATCTTTTCTTCTAGAATTTTTATAGTTTTTCCCTTTACATCTGTGATTCATTTTGAGTTGATTTTGAGGTATGGTGTGAGGTAAGGATAAAGATTTATTTATGTGTTTTCCATATAGATAACCATGTTCCAGCAACATTTGTTGAAAAGACTATGCCTTCCCTATTAAATCTTTGGCATCTTTGTCACAAACCAATTATCCATAAACACATGGGGGTTTTAGTGCACCTTCTGTTTTGTTCCATTGATCTATCTATCCTTATAGATAACCTAACCATACCGTTATATATGCATATATATATAATTGAATTATAGTCAGTTTATAATGTTGTGTCAATTATGCATATATTTTCAATTTCTCTAGGTCTATGCATTTATAATACTTCTCTTTTGGACAGCATATAATTATGTCTTGCTTTTTAGATCAGTTTTGGCACTCTTGTCTTTTAATTGGAATCTTTGTCCATTAACATTTAATGTAATTATCAGTGCTGTTGATTTTGCCATTACCATTTTATTTGTCTTCTCTATTTTTGTTCCTCTGTTACTCACTTCCTGACTTTTACTGGTTTATTTGAATATCTTTGAGTTGATTTTTTTTTCTCTTGAAACTTTTTCTTTGTTTTTAGTTGTTGTTTGGCAGGTAATTATCTTGGTTAGAACAGAACTGCATACTTTCTTTTTTTTTTTTTTTTAACATTTTTTATTGATTTATAATCATTTTACAATGTGTCAAATTTCAGTGTAGAGCACAATTTTTCAGTTATACATGAACATATATATAATTCATTGTCACATTTTTTTCTCTGTGAGCTACCATAAGATCTTGTATAAATTTCCCTGTGCTATACAGTATAATCTTTTTTTATCTATTCTACATTTTGATTTCACAATGCATACTTTATTTCTTGAATTGAAGCTCTAGCTTCAGTAGAGATCTTTTGTCTTTAGTTGAACTGGTTTGAATTTGTTTCATACATGGTAGCTCAAGGGCTGTCCAAAGATGTTGGTATACAGAAATTGAGTATCCTTTTTCTGGTTTTCTTCCTTTTGGGAATCCCTTCCTCCTTGGCCAAAGGCTATGGTTTCCTGTGCTTGAGCATTCTGATTCCCCAGGCCAGAAAGACAGCATTCCTGTTACCCTGTGCACCACTATGGTTGCACATTATGTCTGCACTTTAAAAATGGGAACTCACGTCACAGTTTTCTTCAGAATCTTCCTTCTTCTCTTTGCTCTCTAGTTCTTTCAGGTAGCTGCTTTTTGTGTTATGTCTAGATTTTATAGTTTTTTTTTTGTGTGTTAGTGGCTCTGCTAGAATCTTGCTCAGTCATTACTGGAAACAGAAGTGACATCTTTTCAGTGATCTAAAGTTCCTCATGGTCAGATCCTCCCTACAAGCTCATCTTACTTCTTTGGACCAAGTGGCTTTCTTGATGTTTTGAATTCTCCAGTGGGGTTATTGCTCCCAGTTACCTGGTTATACATTTAGGTTATTGATCTCTTTCCTTTTTCCTTTTCTTCTATCAAATTGGTTAATAACCTCTTTGCATTTTTTCTTAAATATATTCCATGTATATCTGTGTAATTTCTTTACATAGCCAGTATTACAATCCAGGTTCTTATAGTTTCTTTCTTATTTTGTTGTAGTAACCTTTTATTATAATAAGTTTCTCACTGGAAACTTTGTTGTTCCATGTTGCCAGTTGGCCTGATATTTAAGACTCTGCATAAGTGGTCACATTTCCTCCTTTATTTCTTGATACTTGGCTGACAGACCTGCTCTTGTTGGTCCAGTCTTCCTTTTTCTTCTTTCTTCTTGTTTATGCCAAGCTCTGTGCCCGGAGTTTTCTTCCCTGCTCCCATTATTATTGGGCTACATAAGCTAGGTCCAGTTCAACTCTTACTTTTTCCTGGAGGCTACACTGAGCTTCTGTGAATATAACATTCATTGTCTATTGGTAATTTCATTTAATTAATTATTTATATTGTTATATAAACATGCCACTTGAAGGTATCTGAGTCTTGGATTAGCTTGAAAATTCCTTGTAAGTTTGTTACTTATTTTATAACCCCAAAATTGATGAGCATTTTTTTTAAACCCCAATGTCTAAATCAATGAGAAAATTAGGAGGCATAATTGTGCATTTTCTTCTTGAGGACTTCTAAGGATGCGGATGTCACAGACCATAAAATTATCACCTTGATGTTTGTAAGTTCTTGTTTATCATTAGCTGAAGTCCTCAATAATTTAGTCTACTTTTTAATCAGTTCTGGAAGGAATCTAACGTTTCTTTCAAATCTCCCACATTAAAACCTTTTGTATGTTTAGTGAGATAGCATAGTATAATGCAAATAGCATATGCAGGCGGTCCTTGCTTTGCATTGTAGCACAGTGCCATAGAAATGACTGTGCAAGCTGAAAAAAATCTTGCAGTGTGACCATTGCAGCAGTTTTACTGCTCTGTGACCTTTAAAATTTTTGTCAAAATATTGAAAACTCTCTTATTATAGATTATAAAGATATAAGGAATGGAATAATATTAAAACTAATATTTATTTAGTACTGTGATTTAAAATGAAACATTGAAAAATTTTTTCTGTAAAAATCTTATCCAGAGTTATTTGAACAGTGCTTGCTGCCTTCTCATCATGTAGTTTACAATACATAGTGAGCATCTTTTCTATGCCTTTGCAAACTGTCCTACTCCTTTCTGATCTGGATCAGCTTCTAACATTTTAACATGTGTGCTTTCAGTTTTGTGAAATATCTCTGAGAATTCCTATAATTCTAATAATTTTAGCAGCATTACTTTCTCTGGAACATTTTCAGCCTTTTTGTCACAATTGCTTTATGTTCATAAGTTCATCTTCACTAAGTTCTTCTTGCAGTCTCTTGAACGGTGGATGTGTCAACATTCCCATGATCAGCTATTTCTTCTGTATCTCCTTTTATATTTGTTTGAATTTTACTTTCAGTGTTGTCACTTTTTATTTCTTTGCTGCACTCGTCTTCAGTCAGTTCTTTCAAAAATCCATTTTTATGAAATGTCTACATGAGTTTATCACTGGGAGATAAGGAGGCAACACAGCTACCTCTTTGCTGTTTGCATATGAGCTGAATAACAGATGTGCAGTGACCAATCACTGACAGACTTTGAAACAAGTGATGTGGTCACTAATCATGATGCACATCTCTCAATTACATAGCGATTATGACTGGAGAGCTAGCAGTGCAGTTTGTGCTTTATGCATTTACTTACAGTTAATATACCATGGTAACTGAAATTTGAACTGTGTTATTAGGGAACTGGTGTTATTTAACTATGGTAACTGAAATTCATCTATATTGAAACATGTGAAGTAAGGACTGCTGGTGGTTAGATCATCTAAGGGAGTTTCACTCACATTTCTTACAGCTGGTATGCTGTTGGCCAGGGGAACACCAGCAACTGGTCTGTGTTTCTCTTATCATCCATCAGATTTTTCCTGGACTGCTTCACATGGCAGTTGTAGGGTTCCAAGTACTGCAAGAGTGGAAGAACCAGTGCGCAAGGATTTTTTGAGTCTGTTTGCATCACATTTGCTGTTTTCCCATAGGACAGAACAAGTCACATGGCCACACCCAGAACCACTGTAGAAGGGGATTACCCAAGGGCATATATAGAGAGGGAAGCATTTGTTCTATCTTTCTAATTTACTTCAGTATTCTTTATCATATCATATGTACGGTTTGGTACATGTTCATGTACCCTCGTTCCTAGGACATATCATATCCCTTTTTAGTTGTATATGTTTTAGTTTGATTTCTTCCCCTTTATCTTTTTGTTTTGAAATAAATTTCTTTCTTTTTCTTTGAAGAAATTTTCTTTGACACATCTTTTCAGACAAGTCAGTTTTGAAGTAGTTACCATCATTTTAGTGTGAATTATAAGTTACAGAAATAGTTATATTCTTCAAGGCTACCATAGGAAGAGAAACCCTAAGGAATTAGTTTTCATATGGTGTAACACTATGTAAAAAAAGTTCACAGTGGGACTTACCCATTAATTTTAAAGTGCACCGTAAATACCTCTTCTTTCTGTAAAGCTCTTCCTGTATTCTATTCACTGATTGTACCTGATGACAGAATCCTATCATCAGGTAAAATACTTGATGAAAGAGTATTATACCTTATTTGTCAGGTATTATACCTGATGACAGAGTTATATGTAATAAAAAATGTTACAAAAATATTGTGGTCTCATGCTTCCTTTTGGTTTACCTAAATTATAATAGTAACAAAATATAATAGCTCTTATCGAGTGCTTATTTTCCAAAGGGTTGTCTGAATCCTTTTATTTGTGATATCAATTTTATAATCACAGTAATCCTATGAGGTAGCTATTAGTATCCCAGCTTTGCAAAAGTGACTGTTTATACTCAGTGACAGATTTAATAACTTGTCCAGGACATCCAGCTAGTAACTGGAAGAATTAGACTTTAAACCCAGGACTGTCTGATTCTAAAGAATTTTTCATTAATTGGCATACTATACTACTTCTCTGGAGAAAGGAGTTCATTAATTAAGGAATCTTAAGAGTTCAGAATTATCTTTCAAGTTTTAACACTGGTATGTCCATATGATGTTGAGCAGACTATTCACTTTCAGTTTCCTATAGTATAAACCAGTGTCTGAGATTGTAGTTTATTTGCCTTTTACTTGTCATTACAAGTAAACAAAGTGTGTTAAATGCTTTGGGGCTTAATAACAGAAATATACAAAATATTGTTTTTATCTCCATTTTTATAGATAATCTGACTAGTGTGCCCTCATTACACACTTTCTGGGTATATATATATAAATATATATATTTAACTTCAGTTCATTTCCTCAACAAGAAATTTGTTTCTTCAGCATTTCCATATACTAGGTACTGTTCTAAACCTTAATGATTCAGCCAAGAATAGGCTGTTAAAACTAACATTCTAAAAAAAAAAAATTCTAAAAAACAAAAACTAACATTCTAGTCAGGAGAAACAGAAAATAAAGTAATAAATACATATGAAAATGTTTGAAAGTGATAAATGCTCTGAAGACAATTTAAAACAGATTAAAGAGAAAGAGTAGTGAGAAAAGAGAATGATAGAGTTATGGGATAGTTTATGGGAGGAAATGAGATTTAGATGAGAACTGAAAGAACTAAATGTGACAATCTGGACAGTCATTCTAGACAGAGTAAACAATCAGTCTGAACTTGGCTAGTTGAAGAAAATACCACGGAGGTCAGTGGAGCACAATGAGTGAGTGAGTGAAGAGGAGATGGTAGGAGATGAGGTTGTTGAAGTGTCCAGGAGCCAGGGTATGTACTGCCTTGGCCTTTTAAGCCATTGTAGGGTGGCAATATTTTATTCAAAGACTGATGGGATGTCGCTGAAAGAGTTTAACTAGGGGGATAACATATTTAATTTATTATGATCAGTCTAGTTAAAGGTTATGAGTATATTTAGTTTTTGCATATTTTTTACTTTCCCAATTTCCTTCTGCTATTATGGCTTAATATATCTCTCCTCAAGAATATTTCATCTGCACTTGAGAAAAATATGTATTAAGCTGTTGTTGGGTGAGATGTTCTATAGATGTCCATTAGTTCTAGTTAGTGTTGTTCAAGTTTTCTATTTCCTTGCTGATACGGAAGTGGAATATTGAAGTTCCCAACTATTACTGTTGAATTTTCTGTTTCTCCCTTCAATTCTGTCAGCTTTTGCTTCATGTATTTTGGGTGCTCTGTTGTTTGATGCTTACATTTAATGTAACTGCTAAGGCAGGATTCACACCTGCCTTTATGTTATATTTTCTATATGACTTTGTGCATGTCCTTGTTATTTGCTTTCTATATGTCTTTTTCTGTTCTCTTCCTGCATTACTTCCTTTTTTATGTTAAATATTTTCTAGTGTACCATTTAAATTACCCCCCCTCCTTTTTTTAAAAACTATTTTTTAGTTGTTTTCTTGGTGATTGCCCAAGGGATGCTATTTAACATTTTAATTTAAAACAATATAGTTTGAATTTATATCAATTTAATTTCAATAGTATACAAAAACTTTGCTATGATATACCCCATTCCTTTCTCTTTCCTTTGTGCTTTATATACAAATTACATCTTTATACATTACAAGCCCTTCAGTGTGGTCTTATAATTATTGCTTTATGCCATTGTCTTTTATATCATACAATTTCTGTCTCTTTATTGATATTCTCTACTTGGTGAGACATTGTGCTCAGGCTTTCCTTAATTCTTTAGACATCACTTTCTTTAGTACTTTGAACATGTTTATAATAGCTAATTTAACATCTTTGTCTCCTAAGTCCAACATATGGGGTTCCTCAGGGACAGTTTCTATTGCTTGCTTTTTTTGCAGTGTATGGGTCTTACTTACCCCTTTCTTTGTGTATCTCATCATTTTCTTGTTGAAAAGTGGACATTTTAAGTAATACATTGTGGCAACTTTGAAAATCAGATTCCTTTCCTCTCCCTCTACCCTCCCCGGTTTTACTGCTGTTTGTTGTTGCCTTTGTGAGTTAGTGACTTACCTGGACCAATTTTTTTTAAGTCTGTATTCTTTGTCATGTGCAGCCATTGAAGTTGCTGCTTGGTTAGCTTAGTGGTCACCTATTGATTGGACAGAGATTCCTTAAATGCCTGAACCAGTAAGTCTCCTACCCTTTGTTGAAGAGTTCTCTGTGAGTGTTGGGGCATACCTTCAACATTCTGGCAGTTTGCAACTCTATCTTAGCCTTTCACTTCCTGCTTGTATAAAACCTCAAGCTCAGTCAGAGGTGAGAAATTAGGACATTCTTGGGTCTTTCTTCGGCATGCACAGAGAGCCCTGTACATTCCTAGATTCCCAAGAGTATTTTGGGGTCTTTCAGAGTCTCCTATGAACATCAAATTCTCCAGATGTTTCTTCTAAGTTTTTTTTCTTTAGCCTCTTGTTTAGCCAACTGGCATTGCTGCTTCAGGTGGCTGCGATGGTAAGCAACTGCTACTGATTTTGTTTGACATGTGCTCTGAGGGGAGGGTTGTTTGCACTGAGCCATCTCTGAGTCAGATCAAATAAAGTCCTATGACTGGGTCTTTCTTAGGAAGCTGCCAAACAGGTCAGATAGTGGTAATTTTCTGTGGATAGAGTGTTGTGGAAAGCTCCAAACCATATGACCCCTGCACTCTCCTAAGATGGGTTCCACAAGTATTGTGCTTGAGAGGCTACAGATTTTCACACCTACCACGAAGTTTGGGGAAGGGGATAAAAATAGTATAAGGTTAAACCCCACAAATTTACTGTTGAGATTCAGATGTTTCTCTTGCAGAAACACTTCTTAGGTTGCTGCAAGTCATTGGTTAATTTACAGAATTCTGAGAAAGTTGGTTTCGAAAAGTTTTGCTAATATTCTCATTGTTTTATGGAGGAACAGAATTTTGGAGGTCCTTACTTGGCCATTTTGGAATTGTTTCTCCCTAATTTTCTTTATGGAAAAATAGTAAAAAAAAAAAAAAAAAAACAACAAAAAAACTGAAGCAGAAGCAGGCAGCCCAATGATGATGCTAACTTAGACTAGAGTAGTGGTGGCCAAAAGAAATGGAAGGATTTGGAATATGCTCTGTAAAAATTCACTGAACATTGTTAAGTTCTCACTGATTCTCATAACAATCATCTGTTACAGGTGGTACTGCCTCTATTCTATAGGGAAGGGGAGGCTCAGGGAGTCAGAGAGTAAGAAAAATCAGAATTAGAAAATCTGACTCCAGTTTTCTTTTTCTTTTCTTTTCTTTTTTCTTTTTTTTTGGTGGGGGGAGGTAATCAGGTTTACTTATTTATTTTTAGAAGAGGTACTAGGGATTGAACCTGGGACCTTGTGCATGCTAAGCATGCACTCTACCACTTGAGCTATACCCTCCCACCCAATTTTCTTAACATCTGTACATTCTGCCTAATGACATTAAAATCAAAGTTATGAGTCAAATATTAAATTCACAATAAATATTTATAATAAAGTTGACTATCTTCCATAATTCTGTTGCACAATTTTATTCTTGTTTTTAAGGA
The DNA here is from genome assembly GCF_009834535.1 of Camelus ferus. Lineage (NCBI taxonomy): Eukaryota > Metazoa > Chordata > Mammalia > Artiodactyla > Camelidae > Camelus > Camelus ferus. Next base: position 14,733,195 of record NC_045727.1, read on the forward strand.
GATAATTTAGTTATTAAGAAGTTTTTTGTGGACAGTTGGAATGATAATCAGGAAAGGGGATTTTTCATAGGCAAGAATGTGACATTTCCCTTAAATTTCAGTGAACTCTGCATTTTACTGTAAGTGAAATCCATCACAGCCAGCTGTTTCTTCTTTTAATGTTATTGATTTAATTACCAATACAAATATTATTACCAATTTATCTGGGAATAAATGGTTTCTTATTAATATAGGCTGTTATTTCATATGTCTTTTTTAATATTACATTTTATTTTATTTTACTTTTTTTTACTGAGTTATAGTCATTTTACAATGTGTCAAACATATGTCTTAAACATAGGATTCTATGACATGCTTATTTGTATGCACTTGAAGCTATGTTTCAGGTGTTTGGGTTAACCTATAAATTGTACATGCACACACACATAATTTTTTAATTTCAAAAGTAACTCAAAATTACTTCTGGAAAAATTTCAAACAATAAAAATTATATTTCTCACATCACCTGATCACCCCATTCCTCATCCCCTATTTCTATCCTAGAGTTAACTGTTTTTATTCAGTTTAAATATTTTTGAGATCTTTTGCAATGTATGTACAACTCTACACACACATACACATGTGCTCACACGCATATACCTACATACTTTTTAAGTGTTAGATTTATAGTGTGTTTACTTTTCTCTCTTAATTTGTATACCTAATTATTTTTAGCAGCTATATAATATTCCATACTATGAATATGCCAATTTAATATTTTTGACTTAAGATAAAAATCTATAATAATAGATAAAGTGAAAGTGGATGAAAGGTTTCTATATTTTCTTGGGCGCATGTAAGAAAGCACAAAGTAGTCTTTGTTTCTTTGTTATACCAGAGAAGACTACAAAGATCACAAAGCAAAAGTATATTTTCTAGTTGCCACCATTTGATTGGTAGCTTTTTCTATTTGTCGTTGAAGTGAGTCTTAAGCTTGCTTGTCATTGTTTACTTATTTATACATTTAGTTTTTATTTTACTGTTGCTGATTTGAGATGAGAATCACGGTTTTTCACGGAGAGGAATTTTTCTCATAAATGTGAGCCTGAGGTAATGCAGAGTCCACAGCATCTCCTTGGAGACCAGGCTTTTGTGGGATAGAACCAACTACTTTAAGATGGGTGCTTTGTCCTTAGGAAATGATTCAGGAAGTCTGGCAAAAGGGAAGTCTTGCTGTAAAAGAAATTCAGGAAATAGGAGCTCAATTATTTAAAGTCTCAGGTTTGTTTGTCATAATTCATTTCAAGAATGTTCTAATGACCAGGCTATAAACATATGATAAGTAACAAGTTTTACTTCCAGCTCCCAGATGGCACATATTTATCGCTAAGGAATGTGAATGCATTGTTTCAAATGAAGTGAAAGTTTTGTTGCCATTTATACTTGACAGTTGATTAAACAGTAGATATATACTTTGTGGGTGATATTATTCAAAATTTATTAGGACGCCCAGCTTCTAAAGGTTTCTGTTTGTCTTTTGGATTATGCTTCTGCACATAGGCTCTGTAATCTTAGTCTGGTTGCCTCACATACAGAAACTTCTCAGGTGGTAGTTTATTATTTTGTGAAGGAGTGAACTAATGAAATCATAATCTATTATTGGGATCGGTTAAATGGCAACCTGGAATAGAATGTTATAGACAGAATGTTCACTACTCAAGAATTAAGTAGCTGATACTAGTAGGATATAGATTTGCATCAATTTAAAAAAGTTGTAGGTCTATTTCCGGTAACTATGTTTATTATGATTCAAATCACTCAGTGGAGAAGCTTTAAGTTATTTGAAAATAAGCATTTTAACAGTTGAATAGCTTTTTTAGGTTTATAGTAGATTTTCCAAGGAGAAGTTGGATTAAAAAGTGGCATAAACTTCTGATTAAGAGTCATAATTTTTCTTAATGACAAAATATTAAATACAAGTTTAAAGTCAATTTGGATAAGGAATTTGTGTTATCAAGAGAAGCAGTGATTTGATTTCTGGAAAGTATATTAAGAAAGGGAAATACTTTTAGTGCAATTGACCTCTAGTATGTGCATACAGAATCCTTTGTAAATCCATGTGATAATGCTTTAGGAGCTGTAGATTGTTGAGCAAAATGTGACTTGCCTTTGGTTTTATGAATTTCCCAGACTTGGGTGCCCCCTTGTGTTTATTTATAGTTAAGACTATTCTGGCTTTCAGTAGTTTATGGGTTGGGTTGGTATATGTGCATTTTTGAAGGGATTAAAAATTTTAAGTATAATAATAAATATTCGATGCATATTACCCAATTGTTATTATAAGAGGAAAGAATGTTAAGTATTTTCCTGGTTCTTTTCCCTACATTTATTCTCATATACTCAATCAAATTTTATTATATTTAATTAGTGCATATATTAAGGTGTATGTTTCTGAACAAATTATTTTTTAAAAGGCTAAGAAGGTTTGATTATACCATTTTTATATGAAGGTTCTCTGGCTGTTGTAAGCTATATTGTGTGATCACGATAGTAAGTGCTTGGCACATTGCAGACATTTAATAAATATTTGTTGAAAGGAAGAATGAAAGTACCATAACCAATGATACTTTTCTTATTGACTGGAAGAATTGAAATTAGTTGGATAATTGTCACCTTGCTATATTCTGAAGGACAGTTTGTTACTCTGGTTCCAAATACACTTGGAGAACAGGTGCCTTTTTGATCTTTGGGTCAGTATTTAATTTAGTTTTATACCACATGGTACTTATAACCATGTTAAAATCTCAATCTATAGCCTTTTTCTAATTGACATGGAACTAGGGCCCCCCTTATCTGGACCTTTCATGAACTGAATTACTTTGGTTGATTTTGTGGATCCCATTAGAATCAGATCAACTTTGGTGCAGGTTTATGAGCCATTGTGCCAAACTGATTTTAGAGGCTTAGCAAATAAAAAAAGCATTCCTTTCAAAATGGGGAGGAGTTTAAAAGATAATTATAAAAGAGTTCACTATCAAAGGTTCAGAATTTGAGAATGCTTTGCCTGCCTACTAGATAATAATAAAGCTCTTGTACATTTGGTTTGTACAGGCATTTATAGGCTAACTCATACAATTTGGAGATAGAAATAAGGAACTTTATGTGGACTTTCTTGATTATATTCTCAAATTCTTTTAAAGAATGAGATACAGCATTCTTTATGTAAACCCCACATGGTTCTGTAACTCAACCATGTCATAGAGAAGTAATTTTGTTCTTAATTTTGGTGTTAATTTGTCCTGTACAGAATCTTGCCTCTGCTTGTGTCCTTGTAATCTTCATTGAACAGGCATTTCAGTGATAGTTTTGCAATCTATCAAATCACCAATTCAAAAACAAATTATTTTTGGAAACAGTTACTTACATATAATATGTTTTTCTAAAGATCCACTGCTCTGTGTCATAAACAACCAAACTCATAATTCTGCCTCTTTTCTTCTTGTCACATGCAGTCTGTAGATTTACATTTTGATCCTTCTTTAATTTTGACCTCACTGTTAGCATATTTAAGACTTTATTTTCTGTGCACTAAATGGACAGAGAAAATTTGCTATCTCTTTATATTCAGGATACTCTATAAATTATTTGACACATATTTAGTGAACAGTAAGCATGCATGGCACCATGTTGACTGTTCCTTGGTTACAAGTAATACATTTAAAAAAATTTATCTTTAGACAATTTTTATATATATATGTGGAAGTGTTTACAACTTTCAAATTGTGTTTACATTTATTATTTCATTTTTTCCCCCTGTTTCAACCTTATGAGGTCTGAATAGTAGGCATTTTTATCTTCTACAGATGAAGAAAACAGATCTGGAGGGATTGTGACTTAACTAAATGAATTGGTATATGTGGAAGTTCCTGGTCAAATATAAAAATAAAAGAGAATATTATTATTATCTGTTAGGCTGTTCTCAAAGTTAAGTCTTTTTAAGCTCCATATTCATTCTTCCTATGCACTATGTATTTTTCCACATAAATTGATCATGTCATATTGGCTTGTTGGCAAATAGTAGCCAGTAACCTTGCTTCTCTGTAATAATCTGTTAGCATTAATGGTAGATTGGACATAGTGTACTGTGTATTACAGTATAACTCTCCATTAATTCTTCATACTTATTGGAAACAATTCTTAGCCTCTTCTATTATCCATATTTTGGTTGAGGAAGCAGATATGAAACTGAATTTAAACAAAAACAGACCAACTAAAAACCAACTCAAAAGCTTGTATACATGGTTTCTTTTGTAGGGGCTTGGGTACGTTACAATGTCATATTAGTAGAAAAACAAGGAGTGATATAGAAACACAAGGTGTAATGATGATTGCCAGGGACTAGAAGGATGGGGAATAGGCAGTGGATATAGAAATTCATTTCTGCAAGATGAAAAAGTTCTGGAAGTCCATTGCACAGTGATGTGAATAGACTTAACAGTACTGAACTGTACACTTAAAAATAGCTAAGATGGTAATTTTATGTAATGTGTTTTTTAACTATAAAGAACACATTAAAAAGGTAGAAAATAACACAAAATTTAATATATCAAATGTCCAGAAACCTGCTACTTACTAGAATGAGCAAATGATAATATTTTCTCTGCAGTGACTATTTGTGAGATTAAATTTAACTGGATCTTGGTGGTGTAGCTTGGAATTAGCCTCGAGGTTTCTGTGGCATGTATTTCATCTCAGGTGAAATACAAACCTGCCTTTAATTTTTAGGCTCTTGCTGTATTTTGTTCAGTTAATCTCGTGAGAAGTGTTCCTGCTTCTAAATGAATGTTACTTTTTTCATTCTGGTTTCTCTGGTAAGAGGAGGAGATTTATCATGTTTAATGACACTTCCATACTTACACCCAGAAACCTCCTCTCCAGATGTCTGTCTGGCACTCATCATGAGATATTTGGAGATATCTTAGGCTTTGCAAAATTAATAACTGATTAGCATAAAAGCCTAGTATAGTCATCTATAATGTACAGTGGTTTATGCAGGAGCTCTTCAATTTCTTCCAATAATGACTGTCAAAATCTCATTATTCTAACTTCTATTAAAACGTTAGTAGACACTGCTGTTTTATCCTTTAGTCTGAAGATTTAATTATAAAATAATTTTTCACTAAAAAGTAATTTATTAAAACAAGAGATTCCCTAACCAATAGCATAGTATTTTCCCTTTCTCAGTATTAATTTTCCTTTAGTGTTACCTACTATGCAAGTACAGCAATTCAAATCAGCAAATACATATTATGGAGCGTTAAAGAATTTTCTGTCTCACTCAGAATAAAATTCTTATCATGGCCCAAGAAAGCCCTGATCTGGTCTCTGCCCACTTCTGTGATTTCATATTTTATCACTCACTCATTGGCCAGCTGCTCTATCCATAGTCTTTTTTTTTTTTCTCCTGTTTCTTGAGTATTTGCATTTCTTGCCCACTTTGTCATTTGCCACTTGGAATTGTTTTTTCCTCATACAGGTATGGCTGGTTCTTTTTTACATTCAGATACCAGCTTGAATATCACTGCCTAATCTAATGTAACTACATAGCCATCTGTAGTCACGTTGCCCTGTTTCTATTTTCTCTATAGTTCTTATTACCTCGTAGTGTTTTGGTTTTGGTCATCTGCCTTTGCCTCCTAGAATATATGCTCCATAAGAGTAGGGAGCTTGGTTTTCTTTTTTCCACTGTATCCTCTATGTCCAGAATAGCACCTGACTTGTAGCAAATGCTTAATACTTGGAAAATGACTGAATGATTTATTGCTGTGTCCTGCTATGTGTAAGATGGACACTGTGCAAAGTCCAGTGGCAGTACAGAGTGTAGTTACAGAGACTGCCAACTCAGTGCCTACAATACAGAAGTGTTAAGTCTTATCCTAGAGGAATCTGTAAAATGTTATGGGGCCACAGATAAAAGAGTAACTAATTTCTCCTAGCGGTCGGTCATGGGGTATTAGAGATGAATTAATGTATTACTGTTATTTATATTTCACATTAAATCATTCTGTGCACTTTGCTGATTAGAGTACTGACTAGTTCTTCAATTTCTAGTAGTTGACTTAACCTTGTTGTTTACTTTTCTGTAAAAAGATGGTGGTAATACTGACCTCAAGGATGTTGTAAAGATTAATCATTTAATGTTGGCTAAGTGCTTTGAAAATGCAAAATGCTGTATAAGCCCTGATGTTCTTAATCATATTAACAACCACTTTCTGTAATTAAATTTTATTATGTACCTTGTTCTCAATTATTCAGACAGAAATAAATATGACAGTTAAAAAAAGAGATTATCTAGGAAAGGCCAACTTATTGTTTGGCATGGACCTTTGCATTGTGTTTTTAGTAGAGAATAATATTGGTGTTTTCTATTTTTGCCAGTGTTTTCTCCGAAGAGTAGTAATGTTCTACAACCCCCAGGAGGCAGTAGTATACCAAGAAGGTTGTGTGCTTAGGCAAGCTAAATAGCCGAGCAAGCCTGTTAGTGATTAGTGACTTGATTTAACATGCAGAGGCTTCCCTTTTTATTGATCAGATAGTGAAGGTTGCAACAGATATTTTAATTTTCATTTTCCCATAGTATTGTATTTATCTTGTGTTTTAAGAGTTTTTCCTTCCTAAAGAGAGGATCCTATTTTACTATTTAAAATGTAGTGCTACCTAAGGATTATTATACACACAGGGACACCTTACTTTATACTATATTATACTATCTTATGCTCTATTATAGATTTTCTCTAGAAGAAATCTACCCTAAAGTACTAAGGGATAGGATATATTTAAAACCCTGGCTTGCTGCTCCAGTGATTCTCAACTTATGGCAATTTTTTTTCCAGATCTTAGAGGGCTTCATGTTTCATTATATAACTAAAGAGTCCTCCTTCAGAGAATTAGGGTTATTCATTTTCACAAAATTAGAGTTAGTGGCCATCAAAAAGAATATTATTTTTAATATTTTACCTCTGTATCCCAGTTATCCGTAAGAGTTTTTTTATATTAAACACCAGCAACAGTGTTTTCTAAAGTGTGGAAATGTAAAAGATTTCTAGCAGTAAAGCAATTGGGCATTTATAGGTTCTTCTCTGGGTCCCGTCTCTGTGTTCCCATAATACTCCATCCTTATCCCTACCCTAAGCACTGACTGATCACAGTGTATTATAACTGACTGTTAGCCTTCTCTGTATCCCTAAACTGTGAGCTTATTAAGGGTGGGGACTTTGTCTTTTTCACTTATGTGCTCCAGGTCCAGTTTGATGCCTGGTACATAATAGGTGCTCAAGAAATATTGTAAATTAATGCTGGATTTGTGTAAACTTGAGATATTTTAAATAAAGATACTTAGGGCCAAAACAGAAAGATGGTATTTACAAAAGGTCTTCTGCTGTAGAGGGTGTCTGGGAGTTGTTTAAAAATGTTTACAATGCATTGTATCAGTGAAATTTTAGTAAATCTTACTGGGAATACTGATTTCAGAGCTTCCTGAAAGCACCAGTGGACTTAAAACTGGTGTTACTCCTCTGTGACAAATATATGGATGCTGAAAGTTTAGATAATATTTTCTGGAGGTGGTTTTGGCATATTGTTTCATTGATTGGGAATTACGGAGTTGATGAAAACTAGCATTTTAACTAATTTCAAAATATGTGTGACACTTGATTTTAATATTTAGTACTAAATATTACTTTTTTTAAAACCACTTCTGTATAAAGGCATTGTACCCTCCATGGAGGTGTGAAGTAGGTATAAAACCCCTACTCTTCCTCCCGTGGTGCTCTACCCTTGTGCCTACACACGTATTTTCCTGATACTGGTTCTAGAGTTAGCACATCAATAGTTTAGGCCATGCTGTCAAGCCAAGTAGCTTAAATAGATTAGTGACAAAAGGTACTGTTCTTTTGTTTAATTCTAGAGATAGAGTCTTTGGCTGAAGCTTGATTGTCTGAAGTTTCACCTGCCTATAGTTATGATAATTATACTCTCTTTACTATCGTCTGTACTAAAAACTGCACAGCTTTATGTTACTTAGGTTGTTTTTTTGTTCTTTTTGTTTCTGTCACCCAGAATGTGAGGAAGTACTTTTAAAAATACTTGAAGCTCTAAAATAAGTCTTCTCACTACAACGATTGATTTACTTCTTTGGGGGCTCATTGACAGATAAGTGCAAGGAATATTTTTCCTCCATTGTGATTTACAAGAATTGAGAAAGAATAAAAAAAAAAAAACCTATTCTCTTTAAAAAGCCATATAAAAACTGTGAATTCTTTGGGAGAGAAATACTGCCAGTTGATAATGGCTTTGGTATTGGAAGTTAGGGAAAATATTCTAATGCTTCATTTACTAGGTTCCTCAGAATGTATATTTTAGGTTATAAGGTCTAATAGACTGTAGTAGTTTATGTAATTCCTGATTAAAATCCTCAATTCATTGCAATTCCCAAACTATACTTCTGACTAGTCTCCTGCTTTCAGAGAATAAATGTTCGAATTATCAGTCTCATAATAAGGTGAAAAAAAAAAACTAATTCTCTGGGGTGAGAGAGAAAATTAGCTTATTAGCAATTACACAATAATGTTGGAGACTAAACTTTAAAACTCATTTGTCTTTAAAGTTTTTGGTACAGCATAGACGTCTCTCATCACAACTTCCAGCACTTCATCTGTACCTTAATTATAGCACTGGGAACTTTTTATTTTTGTCTTTCTATCTTTCACAAGTGGTTGTTAAATATACCAGTGAACAAAGTAGAAAATTTCTTCTTCCAAACTCGAGGCTTTCACCGATAGCTCTATAGCTGATCTTTCTCCTATGAGTACAAAACCTCACTCCTAAGAAGTCATTCTTTCCCTCCCTACTCCACTACTCCTTACAGCTCAGAGCTTTGAAGAGTAAACCTAGTAAATGACCATAGACAGAAAAAACCCTCTGGGTCCATGGGGCCTTTAGGGGCATAAAACAATAATTACGTGGGTATGTCACTTTTTAAATAATTACTTCATTTTTGAATAGGTGATACCTGCTTATACAATGATATTCAAGAAGTTACAAAAGCATATACAGTAAAAAATAAGTTTTCCTTTCATTCCTGTCCGCTAGGCATCCAGTTTCCCTCTCCAAAGGCAACTGCTGTTATTAGGTTGTTTTGTATACTTCCCACAGTGTTTGATGGATGTATAAATCTGTCCTTTTTCTATATGTATATAAAGACAACAAAAAGTAAATTTTATATATCCATATCTGCCTATCTACATATAGATAGATATATATCTATATGTAATATGTCTATATATCTATAATATATATACATATTTTATATATTTAAAAGATGTATTATACCTATATATCTAGACATATAAAATAGACCTATATATCTATAAATCTATATGTATAGATATAGATATAGTAATATATATTTTTATGTTAACCATAAAGATAAAGATTACCAATATATAGATACATTACATATAGATACATATTTTTATATATAAAAATGTGTTGTATCTATGTTATGTGTTAACAGTTTGGGATTGATAAGGCAAATAAAGGCGTTTATTTTAGGAGTAAGGGTTTTAATCTAGGAATTAGGGCTTACATGAACACTAGAAGAGCTGGAGGAGTGAATGTCAAGGAAGTTACTTTGGAAACTCAGGAAAGTTTCTGTGGGAAGGTCAGGGAAGCAGACACTGAAGGTCTCCAGGGTTCTCAAAAGCTGACTGGGAAACTTTTATCATCAAGCATCTTTGAGAACACTTCTGTCATATGTCTTGGGCTGTATCAATAAGGCAGGTGATTCTTAAGTACATGCCCCAAAGCTACTGTGAATCTAACATCTGCCTCCAGCCACCTTCAAAGAGTAATGTAATGACTTCTACTCTTTCCAGATCTCACATGCATTCCTTTCGCTGACACAATCTAACCTGGATCGATACAGCGATCGATCGATTTTCTGGGAAGTACAGAGAAACCTTAGTAGAAGAGTGGCTGGTTGTGCTAAGTTGCCCAGACAATGGCCAATGAGATTTTTGACCTCGGAAAACTGCTATGTCCCAAGTGGGACTGTGATTCTTTCTTGTATTCTGTGAAAGGGGTCTGAGGTTTTTGATAAAACGTAATACGTTATAGACCGCAAAAAAGGAGACAACAAAAAGAGTCAAGGGAGTGCAATGCCCTGAGAGCCAATGAAGGAAGAAGTTTCCACAAGAATTAAGCAGTTAATTGTAAACAATACTGTCATGAAGATAAAAGGGAGGAGAAAAAAAAATCTACTAGGTTTAAAATTGAAAGACGGTCTTTAGATTCAAGAGTTTTTGTGGTCAGAGAAGAGATGTCTTAATAATTGGTCAATAGTATCATAATAACCTTTCCTCATTTATGTGATTGGTTATCAAATCAACTTTGCCCTATTTTACCTTTTAATTATACCTTCAAATCCCTTTTTGCTATATTATTTATTATTAAGTATAAATGCCTAAAGTGAAATGTAATATTCCTGTAATTGTTAGAGCAAAATAGTGTATACCTAGAAATTATGTCTTAGCTTATTTATATAAACTATCTTCACTTGTTAAAAAAAAAATCTTTGAGTCATATCGTTTGTGGCTCATTGTCATTCTCAAGCAATAATAAAAAGTACATTCATGGATTTGATACAGTATCTTATATAACATGTAAGCATTGGAGGGAAACTGGTGAAGGGCACATAAATCATCTGTACTATTTTTTGCAACTTCCTATGAATCAATAATTATTTCAAAATTTTAAAAAACATACATGGACCTAGAATTGAATCTACTTACTAGGTAAGTCACCTTGGGAAATTTATCTAAGTTCTGTAGTTACCCTGTCAGTGAAATGGGTTTGATGATAATACATCTCTCACAGGATTGATACAAGGATCAAATAAGAGGTTTTCTGAAAACAGATGATAGACAGCAAAACTGTATATGAATCTTATTTAAAATTGTATTTTTTTTATAATTAAGAATACTTTCACATATTAAGAATCAACTGTTTTTTTTTTTTTTACAGAATTCTAGTTTCCACAGTTATTCTTCTAAACTTGATTTTACCTGCAGACAATTAGTTTGCTCTCAAGACCAGTGGGTTAAGGTCTCTTGGATTAAATTCACGTTTTTATTGTCTTAGGAACAATGAAGCTGTGATTTGCAAGGATGTCATTAGTTGCAGGGCCAGTAGGCTTATAATCTGTTAGGTTAGAGTGAACAAAAAAAAGCATAACGTCTAGTGGCTCTTAGTGGTTGCGCTCCATTATCATTCATTAGTCACTAACAGGCCACTGGCTTATGAGTTTTGGTTCTTTCAGTCAACACATGTTAATTGGGTTTTGTTACATGTTGGATAATGTTGCAGGCACTTGGGATAAATCTGGAACCAAAAGAAAAAGTTGCCATCAACTGAGATGGAGACTTCTAATGGGACAGGAGAGAAATAAACAATAACAAAAAGAAATATGTGGTACATTAGAAAGTTATAAGTGCTGTGGGGAAAAAAAAAAGCAAAGTAAAGGTAGAGCTGGTGGGAGGGGTGAGAGTGAGGGTAGGTTTTATACAATAGATAATATTTGACAAATATTAAACAAAGAGTTTAAGGAAGTTAACCATGAGGATATCAGGAGAAAGAACCCTGTAAGCACTGGGAACATCTAAAGAAAAGGCCCTTGGGCAGGAGGGTACCTGATGCATCTGAAGAAGGAATTTCTCATGGTTGGAGAGGAATTAGCAGGGCAGAGAGTAATAGGACATTAAGGGGACAAGATCATGTAAGTCACCATAAGCCACTGTAGGAACTCTGACTGTCATTCAGAAAATGTGAGCAGAGATGTAATAATCTAACTTACCTCTTAAGAGGATTACTCTGGCTTCTGTGTTGAGACTGGACTGTGAGAGGGTAAGAGTAAGAATAGAGTCCTGTTAGGAGGCCATTGCAGTAATGTGTGCATGAGAAGATGCTAGAAATGTGGAGGTATTGAGGAGTAGTCAGATTCTGGATATATTTCACAATAGTGCCAACTATAATTCCTGAGAGTTTGGAGGAAGTCAAGGATTATTCCAAGGCGTTTTGCCTGAGTAACTGGAAGGATAAATTTGCCATCAACTGAGATGCAGAAAGCTGTGGTTGGAGTTGGATCGGGAAGAAGATCAGGAGTTCAGTTTTGGACATGTTGAGTCTGAGAAGACATTCACGTGAATTGTTGAGTAAGCAGTTAAATGTATGTCTGGAGTTTTAGAGACAGGTATGAGCTGGAAATATAAATTTCTATTTAAAACCATGATACTGGATGGAATTACTGAGGGGAGGTAGATAGAAAAGAGAAGATGTCTAAGGACTGAGTCTGGAGGTGCTCTACCATTCAGAGGTCAGGGAGGAGACAAACAACAAGCAAAGGAGATTGAGGAGGAGTGATGAGCAATGCAGAAATAAGAAAGAGTGGCATCTTGGAAACTTCGTATAACTCATCATTGGGTCAGTTATCATTGGGCATGAGCATGAGCAAGATACTGAAAATACATATAATATCAAAAGGTGCTTCACAAATATCATTCTTGGCAGTAGTGGGTTTAGTTTAAGTGGGTGTAGAAGTTGCTGAGGGCATTCTCTAAATGTCCTTTAACTGAACAATAAAAAAAAATCACAATTTCTGTAATTGCTTTGCAAAGGTTCATCAGTCCTGCCCTTTCATTGCATACGCAGGTATTTTGCATCATTGCTGGAGATTTTGGGAGTTCTTGCAGACTTGTTCTCAAATTTTCATGGAGAAGATTAGTGAGACTCCCCCTATAAGACTGAGAAATTAGAAGATGCCCATGAAATCAAATAAGAATTTATAGGAATCTTCGTAAGTTCTTTGTTATTTTTATAATTCAAATAACAGTAATTGTGGAAAGTTACCAGAAACCCCATGGATGCCATAAAACTGGATTTACATACAACAGTCCATTTCAGGCAAAGTGTCACTAAGAATGTGCAGCAAGATTATTTAGATAAACTAGAGGTTGGAAGATAGGGGACTGGTAGTTTTATCTTTTAGGACACAGGAGTGCTTGAGGTAAGAATTGGAGGTACTCATTTCAGAATATCTCAGTGCTACTTTATTGTCCTGAAGTGGTAAAAGAGAAATGAGAGCCAAGAAGGCTTGAGTATAGTATATACGTAAGTTAAGGATGATGCTCAGTGAAAGATGCATAGCTTTTTTCCTCTAGGATCTGAAAACGTGAGATAGGTCTTGTGTCTCATAAATTATTTTTGAGACATTACTTAAAAAAATCACTTAGAGATTCTACTCTTTGGAGGAGAATAATCAAAAGGCAGTTTTAAAATAAGAATGGACAGGTTTTCAAGAGCCCCAGAAGCAGCATTCAGACCCTGGGTGTAGGCATCCTCAGCCAATTTGTAAAGTTAGGAGTAAAGTTGCAAAAGTCCATCCAAAATGGAAGCTTTTTCTATGGCCCTGGGATAGAATGGAGTTTGGCTTAGTACCTGTCTGCTAATGGTGGTTGAAGGTCTTCAAGTTTAAGAAGGTATTTCATTTTTTGTACTACTGTGCTGATGTCAGATCTGCTGGTATTTGTGCAGGTGTTAGGGAAACAAAGTGAAATGAACTTGGATCCTTTCTTGAAGGAACTAAGAATCAAGTTGGGAGATAGACATAAGCTATGCCTTTTCCATTTCAACTACTGTCATTTTAAAAAAGGCCCTTTCTACTAGTCTTTGCCATGTTAATCACGGTGATTTTAAATTCCCTATTTGTTAGTTTTAATATCTGGGTGGATTCTGTTGATGGCATTGTCTCTTGAGAATGTGTTTTCTTTTTTGTGTGTCTTGTATGTTTTGGTTGAAAGCAAACATCTTGCATAGAACAGCAGACACTGAAGTCAGTAGCATTTATGTCTGGAAATGGTTATGCCTCTTCTTTTGCTCGACCTTTGTAGCAGGAGTTGTCTGGTTAGTCAGAAGCTCATCTGAGTTTGGGTTTTTTTTTGGTTGCTGTTATCCTCGGTCCACCACAGGCTTCAAATTCATCTAATATAACTTTGTGTTCAGCATGAGTGCTGGAATACCAGACTTGTTATTAAAGTCTGATCCACCTTCAGCTTACCTTTGTACCTGCACATCAGAGAGGGTCCTTTCCACATTCTTGCCTCTCCCCCAGCAGTAGACATCATGTTGTTACTCAGTGCCTCCTAACTTGGTATTGGGAGCCTGGGAGGGGGTGTTTTCTGCTGTCTTTGTTAGGCAGTTACTGTGTTGGGGCCTTCTTGATGTTCCTCACCCAGGTCCACTTGTTTTGCCTAACTCTGCATGTTTATTTCTGTGTATGAGGTGTATCAACTACATCTCCCAACCCTACATCCTTATCTCTCTAATGACTTCTACCACACTTCTGCCTCCCTGGCAGACACCCTATGTTAGTCAGTGAATCTCCTTCTCATATGACCCAGGCACTTTACAAGCTGTTCCCTCTATGCTGGAACTGAGAGCAAGTGGATTATGTGCAAACCCTTCAAGAATAAAGTCTTGGTTTCCCACAGCCCTTCAGTTCTCCTGGACACAAGCTCCACTGGTTTTTAAACCCAGACATTATGGGGCCTTTTTTTTCCAGTTCAGGTCCCCAGGCTGGCAGAGGTGGGGCAATAAAAATGCAGTGCTTTTAGAATGCACTCAAACTTAAGAGACTATCAACTTAAAATAGACTGGTATAACATAGGTTGTTACATATGAACCTCATGGTAACCACAAGCCAAAAACCTGTAACAGATAACAAAAGTAAAGAGAAAGGAATACATGCATAACACTAAAGAAAGTCATCAAATCACAAATGAAGAGGAAAGAAACAGAATAACTACAAAAACAACCATAAAACAATTTTTAAAATGGCAATAAGTACCTACCTATCAATAATTGCTTTAAATGTAAGTGGACTAAATGCTCCAATTAAAGTTTAACCAAACAGGTGAGAGACCTGTAGTCAAACTATGACATTGATGAAAGAAATTGAAGATGACATGAATAAATTAAAAGATATACTGTGCTTGTTAGAATTAATATTGTTAATGTACATACTACTCAAAGCATTCTACAGATTCAGTGCAATACCTATCAAAATACCAATAGCATTTTTCATACAACTAGAATAATTTTAAATTTTGTATAGAACCATAGGATATCCTGAATAGCCAAAGCAATCTGAAGAAAGAAGGACAAGGCTGGAAGTCTCATGCTCCCTGAATTCAAACTATACTACAAAACTCTATTAAACAAAATGTATGGCACTAGCCCAAAACAGATACATATATCAATGGAACGAAATAAACCCATGCTTATGTGGTCAATTAATCTGTGACAAAGGAACCAAGAATGTACAGTGTGGAAAAGACAATCTCTTCAATAAATGGTGTTAGGAAAACCAGATAGCTGCATTGAAAAGAATGAAACTGGACCACATTCTTACATCATACACAAAAATCAACTCAAAGTGGATTAAAGACTTAAATGTAAGACCTGAAACCATAAAACTCCTGGAAGAAAACATACGCAGTACACTTTTAGATATCAGTTTTAGCTTTTTTTTTTTTTTTTTTTTTTTTTTTTTTTTTTGCTTTTTTTTTTTGTCTCTGTCTCCTCAAGCAAGGGTAACAAAAGCAAAAATGGGACTATATGAAATTAATGGGACTACATCAAACTAAAAAGCTTTTTCACAGCAAAGGAAACCTTCAACAAAATGAAAAGGCAGCCTGCTGAATGGAAGATACATTTGACCCTCTAACAGTGCAGGGGTTAAGGGCACTGACCCCGCCCCACACAGTCAAAAAATCCATGTGTAACTTTATAGTCAGGCTCTCTATGCTCAGTTCCACATTTGCAGATTCACCCAACCATGGACTGTGTAGTACTGTGGTATGAACTGAAAACCACCTGTGTGTAAGTGGACCTGTGCAGTTAAAACTTGTGTTGTTTGAGGGTCAACTGTATTCACAAATCATATCTGATAAGAGGTTAATATCCAAAAAACATAAAGAACTCACACAACTCAATATCAAAAAGTTAATACCTGATTAAGAAATGAGCAGAGGACCTGAATAGACATTTTTCCAAAGAAGACACACAGATGGTCAATAGACACATGAAAAGATGCTCAACATCACTTATCACCAGGAAATGCAAATCAAAACCACACCTCACACCTATCAGAATGGTTATCATCAAAAAAAACAAAAACAAAAACAAAAACAAATAGCAAGTGTTGGTGAGGATGTAAAGGAAAGAAAAGCCTCTTGCACTGTTGGTAGGAAAGTGAGTTGGTGAAGCCACTGTGGAAAACAGTATGGAGTTTCCTTGAAAAATTAAAAATAGGGCTTCCCATGATCCATCAATTCCACTTCTGGGTATTTATCTAAAGGAAATGAAAATACTAATTTGAAAGGGTATATGCACCCATATGTTGATTGTAGCATTATTTACAATAGCCAAGATATGGAAGCAACCGAAGTACCCACTGATAGATGAATGCATAAAGAAGATGTGATATGTATATGCAATGGAATATTACTCAGTCAAAAATAATGAAACCTTGACATGTGGGACAACATGGATGAACTTTGAGGGTATTATGCTAAGTGAAAAAAAATCAGAGAAAGACAAATACCATATAATTTCACTTATATGTGGAATCTAAAAAACTAAACAAATGAACAAAGAAAACTAAATGGGGACAGATTCATAGATACAAACTGG
Organism: Camelus ferus; assembly: GCF_009834535.1. Classification (NCBI taxonomy): domain Eukaryota; kingdom Metazoa; phylum Chordata; class Mammalia; order Artiodactyla; family Camelidae; genus Camelus; species Camelus ferus. The sequence continues at coordinate 14,749,980 of NC_045727.1, forward strand.
TGGTCGCCAGTAGGGAAGGGCGCTGGGGTTGGGCAAAATAGTGAAGAGGATCAAGAGGTACAAACTTCCAGTTATAAAATAAATGTTATGGGAATGTAATATATAACATAGGGAATATAATCAGTAATATTGCAGTAAATTGTGTGGTGATAGATGGTTACTAGACTTATTGTAGTGATCAATTTGTAACATATCAAAGCACTATGTTGTATACCTGAAACTAATATATGTCAGCTATACTTTAATAAAAAAAGACAAAATTTGAGTTAATTACAATTAGATAAAATACAACAGTCAATTCCTCTATCACACTGGCTACATTTCAAATGTTTTATAGCCACATGTGACTAACAGTTAACATATTATTAGCTCAGATATATTCTCATTATCATGTAAAGTTCTGTTGGACAGTGCTGATCTAGATTCAAGACATTTTAAAAACAGGAGACAGATTAGCATTATAGCAGACCTAGCTGGGCTGAGCAAAGGAAGCAGAGGTCATGATGCTCTAGAGCTCATGTTGTAACCTGCAGAGGTAAGGCTCCTGGGGAGAAGCTGGAGCTGCCTTGAAATCAGGAAGACTTTGGAAGATCAGCAGGAGCTACTTCTGTCACTATGTTGGACTATGGATGAGGAGTAAAAGGAGATCTCAACTGACTAAATGAGAGAAGAAAATGGAAGGTTTAACCTTTTGGTAAATGATACATCAGACCTGATATTAACCTATCTGCTTTTTTGACTTAAAGGAATTTTTCAAGCATAAATGCCTTTACTGAGTCAAAAGAGACATTTTTGTCCTTATGTTCTGTAAATAGTTATCTACAGTCTTTAGATTTATTTTCTGTTCAGTTTATATTCAAGAATGTTGTGATTGTTTTACTCCCATCTGAATAAGTTATTAATGCTGTGATTTTTGTAAGCTTCTGGATATTAATGTTTTAAGTTCCTGAACTTCCGAAAAACAGGGTCTGTACTGAAGGAGGCAGCTGTAAAATCCAGATCCTGACAAGCAGAAAAACAAAGAGATTCTCACAAGGAATTGTGGGTATTTAATGTAACTCTTTAGTTCACAGTTCAATAAAACCATGTTGTTTCCATAGAATTACGTCCTGCATTAACCTTCTGCTGAATTACATACACAGTTACTTTTAAGGAAGAAAGATGTGTTACGCTTGTTATCTGCTTTCTAGCCAGCATTTTAACTTTCAGTCCTCAGAAGGCAGGAATTCTGTTGTACCAGCACAGTTTAATCTATTTAAAGTAGTTTTGTACACATTTGTAACTTTTACTTAATTATGGATGAGTAAACTTCTGTTTGCATTTTATTATGCTTGTGAAAATGAAAGTGAATCACAAATTGTAAGTGAAACTCACTTTTTATTTATATTTGCCCTATTTTCTCACTATGTCCTTTTAATAATGATTTTGTAAAATGAGAATACTGAAATGCTGTAGAGGAAGAAAGGGAGAAGAGATGTTTGTATTTCAAGGGTGGATGAAGGGGCAGTCACTGAGATCACTAGGCAACAGTCTGTGAGAAATGTAGCATTTCTCAATTGTGTTGTCATGTAACTATGGAAGAACAACCTAGAGCCTAACCTGGTATTTCTTTTTTAATCAAGTCCAGCTGTTGGTCATATGAACACACTCTTTCCTCTGAGTATTAAGGGTGTGTTTTCTCCTTTCCTATGGTATCTTAAATGGCTACTTACTTGTCATCTGGAATGTACTCATGTGTTCTAGGAGCCCCTGGTACACTGGTCATTTTCCTTTATGAAGCAGAAGTAGAATGCTCACCCCTAGTTGCATGAAACTTTTACAACAAAGAATGTGACTTGACCACATAAGTGTGTGTGTGTGTGTGTTTTTTTTAATATATTTTATGAATAGAGTTCTTGTTTTTAATTTGATGAGCAGGGAACTTTCCAACTCTAACCCTCTCTTTACAGTCTGTCTTTAATTTGTGAAAAAGATGCATTCCAATTTTTCAGATGTAAAAGTGTTTAATGGAGTTTTTTTGATTTTCTAGTTCTCTAGTTGTAATGGGTTATCCTGAAATTCATCATATACCATTTCATGGGTTTCAGTCTCCTTTTCTCATTTGCACATTTACATTTACTACTTTGATATTAAAAGGTAATTAGATAGTGTCTGACCTTAGTCCTCCTTAAATAATACACAGTTGCAGCTGTTAGACTATTTTTATAGTGTTGTTACCAACCTGGTCTTCCATGAAAGAAGTATGAAAGTGTTTTCAACATTTTAGATTGTTTAGTTCATTTTACTTATCCTTGTGAGGCATAATCTATGTGTATTTTTAAGGTTGTTCTGAGTTTGAGCATGGAACTTTTTAAAAAAATTCTTTATCTTCTTGGTGGCATTAAGAAACAATTATTTTTTCCCTCTGTTTTCTGTAATCTTCTCCCCATTGCCCCTTAATTTTGTAGCATGTTTTTAAGACACTTTTTAAGTCCTAACACTGGACAGAGCTTGGTCAGGTAATCATCCTGATATATTCAGATAAGATAAATCTAAAAACCTGTATAGTAATCATCTATTCTTAGGTGAGAAAATTAGGTAGTTATTATAGGTATGAATATTTGCTTTATAGACCACAAAATGGTCTATATCAGGTACCTGATATGTTTTAGGTCTTATATCAGGTTCTTGAGATGCCACATACACAAGTGTGTTGTTTATGATGCACAATCTACTAATAAGATTATGCCAACTAATGTAGATGTATAGGAAAATAATCATGTGACAAAAGGAAGACATGTTCTTGCAGTCATATCTGTAGGTGAAAATCATTGAATTCTGTTTGTTAGTGGTCTCTTCCTCTTACCTGTTGAAATTTTAAATTATACATGTACATTTGGTAAGTATTCATGATTATTAGTTTCCTTAAATACTTTGAATAGTTATTTAAAATTTTCTCCACCAAATCATAATATGTTATATATTTATTTCTTGGAATTGCCTGATGTTACTTAATTCACTACTCTATTCTTATTTTGTGACATTCTGCAGTATATTAGTTATCTCAAGGGATGATATAAAATTATTAACATAAAATTACTTTTATTTTATATAAATATGTTTGTCTTAATTATTTTTGAGGAAGAATGCTATTGCAAAGTCAAACAATGATAGAATGAGAAGATTTATTTAAATAAATGCTAATTTTCACTTAGTCTAAGAGGATATGGTTTGAAGCCCCTGGGACTTTAGCCTCCTAAGACAGTCTTTGCAATGCTTTTAGAATGAGAGATATAACTGAAACCTGAAGACCCCAAATGTCATATTTTATAAATCACCGTAGGAGTTAATAGCAGATTTGTCGAAGAAAAGCAATTAGTGTCAGGTGAAAATAATTACAATTCTGTGTTCAGTAAGAACAATTTTTTAGTTCTAGATCTCTTATACAGTGTTCAGTACATTACCGGTATTTGGTAAATATTTTTATCATGTCTCTAGTAAATACTTAATTAAACATAGCTATGTTTGAAATTTGTATAAAAATGACATTATTTCTGAGCAGACAGATATATTCATGGGACGTCTGAAAAAATAATTGCATACAGCATGACGAGGTAGAGAGGTAAAGAGGTACTGCAAGCTGACACAGTACCTTAAACAGAGGACAGATTGGTGGTGACCAGAGGTGGGGGCTTGGAGGTGGGGAAGTGAGTGAAGGTGGTCAGAAAGTACAAACTTCCAGTTATAAGTAAGTTCTGTGAATTTAATGAACAGCATGGTGACTGTTGTTAACAATGCTGTATTTTATATTTGAAAGTTGCTAAGAGAGTAGATCTTCAAAGTTCTCATCACAAGAAAGAAAAATTGTGCTGTGTGAGGTGATGGATGTTAACTAAACATTGTGGTAATCATTTTGCAATATATACACATATAAGATCATTATGTTATATACCTTAAACTTATACGATGTTATATGTCAATTATATCTCAATAAAACTGGGGAAAAAAGTGAAAACATTCACTAAGGAAAAATCAAAAGATAGCTTGGTAACTTAAGATTTGGAGAACAATCATATTAAAGGTAACAACACTATAACAAGAAAAATACCAAGATGCAGATATCCTTCCAGCTTATATAATTATCTATTATTTGGTAGAGAAGGAATAATATGTCAAAAACTATCTCCAGGTTGGACAGTGTGCCCTTTCTCTGTGTTTCTTTATTACTCTGTATGTATTCTTATTGCTGTCTTTATCCCAATTATATTAATTAATCATTTCATTATATAACAGGAGAAACTTTGCCATCTCATTTTAAAATGATTTCAGCACTTCTGAATTTTTTCCATCTCTGATAGTAAATATATTTTCCAACTCTGAATCAGTCATTCTCAGTCATGATTTGTGAGATGTAATCTGAAAACAAAAGTTGAAATTAGGAAGCAGTTAATAAAGAGCTATGTTAATATTCTTATGGCATTTCCAGAAGTTGGCTGGGATGTGCAGATTCCATTATAGCTGCTTTTCATTTGGGAACTCTTGGATCAGATCCAGTTCTTTGAAAGATGGATTATGTGAATATAGAAGTGTATTTTAAAAGTGTATCAAACTATATAATCAAGGAATCCCTTTTGATAGTGTTCAGACACTTTAGGACTTACTACTCCAAGCACCCTGTCTTATTAATTCTTTAATATTCCTGTCAGGGATCAGAAAGTGTCCTCTTTGGTACATTTTGAAGCAATTTGATTTTGTATGGAAACTTTGGTAGATTAAAATTGTTCTTAATTTCCTTTTTCTGGAGATAGAGAATAGCCATGTATTACCCGGGTATATTGTTTATCTTGTCTTCTCAGCTGAAGTGAGTAGTAGTTGTGGATTATTGAGTTGTCAGCCTAGAGTATTGTAATATATATATGGATGAACCTCGCTGAATATAGCAGGATCTTCACCTTTGATGGGGGTGGGGTGTCATGTTCTTCTTTGAGAGTCTGATGGAGGCTATTGATCATTTCCCTCCCTGTACCTTTGCCCCAAAATAGTAAATAACAGATTTTTTTCTGCTTTAGCTTTTTGCATTGGAATTTTTAATGTTTAATTGGATTTTTTTTTTTTTTTTTTTTTGCTGTCGAGTTGTGTGAGTTCTTTATATATTTTGGATACTACCTCCTTATCAGATAAATATTTTCTCCCATTTGATAGGTTGCCTTTTCATTTTGTTGATGGTTTCCTTTGTTGTATAGAGCTTTTTAGTGTGATGTTAGTGTGATGTAGTCTCCCCTGTTTATTTTTGCTTTTGTTGCCTTTGTGGTGTTAAATCCAAAAACTCACCAAGACTAATGTCAAGGAGCTTACTGCCTATGTTTTTTCTCTAGGAGTTTTATGGTTTCAGGTCTTACATTCAAGCTTTTAATCCATTTTGAGGTGATTTTTTGTGTTTGATGTAATATAGTCGTCCAGTTTCATTCTTTGGCATGTGGTTGTCCAGTTTTCCCAGCACCATTTATTGTCCTTTCCCTGTTGTATATTCTTGACTCCCTTGTCATAAGTTAGTTCACCATATATGTGTGAGTTTATTTCTGACTCTATTCTGTTCCATTGATCTATCTGTCTGTTTTTATGCCAGTATCTACTGTTTTGATGACTATAACTTTGTAGTATACTTTGAAATCAGGAAGTGAGATGCCTCCAGCTTTGTTCTTCCATAAGATTGCTCTGGCTATTTGAAGTCTTTTGTGGTTCAATACAACTTTTAAGATTGTTCTGTTTCTGTTCTATTCTGGAAAATGCCATTGGAATTTGATAGGGATTGTATTGAATCTGTAAAATACTTTGGGTAGTATGTACATTTTAATACAATACAATATTAGTTCTTCCACTCTATGAGCATGGAATATCTTTCCATTTATTTGTGTCTTCATTTTTATTTTTTCATTTTCTTAATGGTCTTCTGGAGAGAAACATATATTAAATTTATGTTTAATGTTTTTTGGATATTGTAAATGATATTGTTTAAATTTTTAAAAAATCTCATTTTTGCTATTATAAAAAGTTACTAATATAAGAAATACAGTTGATTTTTGTCTATTGACTTTCTATCTTGTGACTTTTTTAGATTCACTTATTTTTTTTAATTGAGTTATGGTCAATTTACAATGTGTCAATTTCTGGTGTACAGCACAATTCTTTAGTCATACATGAGTATACATATATTAATTTTCATTTTCTTTTTCACCATGAGCTACTGCAAGATATTGAATATATTTCCCTGTGCTATACAGTATAAACTTTTTTGTTTTGCAGGGGGGAAGGTAATTAGGTTTATTTATTTGTTTATTTTTAGAGAAGGTACCAAGGATTGAACCTGGGACCTCGTGCATGCTAAGCATGTGCTCTACCACTTGAGCTATACCCTACCCCTCAGTGTAAACTTGTTTATCTATTTTATATATACCTGTCAGTATCTGCAAATCTCGAACTCCCAGTTTATCCCTTCCCACCCCTCCTCCCCTCTGGTAACCACAAGTCTGTATTCTATGTCTGTGAGTCTGTTTCTGTTTTATATGTAAGTTCATTTATCTTTTCTTTCTTTCTTTCTTTCTTTCTTTCTTTCTTTCTTTCTTTCTTTCTTTCTTTCTTCTTCTTTTCTTTCTTTCTTTCTTTCTTTCTTTCTTTCTTTCTTTCTTTCTTCTTTCTTTCTTCCTTCCTTCCTTCCTTCCTTCCTTCCTTCCTTCCTTCCTTCCTTTCTTTCCTTTCTTTCTTTCTTTCTTTCTCTCTTTCTTTCTCTCTTTCTTTCTTTCTTTCTTTCTTTTCTTTCTTTCTTTCTTTCTTTCTTTCCTTCCTTCCTTCCTTCCTTCCTTCCTTCCTTCCTTCCTTCCTTCCTTCTTTTTTGGTTCCACACATGAGTGATATCATATGGTATTTTTCTTTCTCTTTCTGGCTTACTTCACTTAGAATGACATTCGCCAGGGACATCCATGTTGCTGCAAATGGCATTATTTTATCATTTTTTATGGCTGAGTATTATTCTATTGTATAAATATACCACAATTTCTTTATCCAGTCATCTGTCAATGGACATTTAGGTTGTTTCCTTGTCTTGGCTATTGTAAATAGTGCTGCTATAAACATTGGGGTGCAGGTGTCTTTTTGAATTAAGATTCCTTCTGGATATATGCCCACGAGTGGGATTGCTGGGTCATATGGAAAATCTGTTTTTAGTCTTTTAAAGAATCTCTACACTGTCTTCCACAATGTCTGCACCAAGCAACATTCCCACCAATAGTGTAGGAGGGTTCCCTTTTCTCCACATCCTCTCCAGCATTTATCATTTGTGGACTTTTGAATGATGGCAGTTCTGACTGGTGTGAGATGATACCTCACTGTAGTTTTGATTTGCATTTCTCTGATAGTTATGATATTGAGCATTTTTTCATGTGTCTATTGGTCATTTGTATGTCTTCATTGGAGAATTACTTGTTTAGGTCTTCTGCCCATTTTTGGATTGGGTCGTTTGTTTTTTTCTTATTAAGTCATATGAGCTGTTTATATACTCTGGAAATCAAGCCCTTGTCAGTTTCATCTTTTGCAAATATTTTCTCCCATTCCGTAGGATGTTGTTTGGTTTGCTTATGGTTTCCTTTGCTGTGTGAAAGCTTGTAGGTTTAATTAGGTCCCATTTGTTTATTTTCCTTTTATTTCTGTTCCTTTGGTAAATTGCCCTAGGAGAACTTTGCTGAGATATATGTGAGATAATGTTTTGCCTAGGTTTTCTTCTAGGAGATTTATTGTGTCTTGTCTTATGTTTAAGTCTTTAATCCATTTTGAGTTTATTTTTGTGTATGGTGTGAGGGAGTATTCTAACTTAGATTCACTTATTGCTTCTACTAGATTTTTGTTTGTAGATTCCTTAGGCTTTTTCTTGTTTTATTTCACTGGCCAGAACCTCCAGTACATTGTTAAAGAGAAGTGGTGATAATAAATATCCTCACCTTAGGAAGAAAGCCATAATCTTTCACCTTTAAGTATGGTGTTAGCTGTAGTTTTTTTTTTTTTTTTTTTTTTAACAGAAGCTCTGTATCATGTTGAGAAAGTTCCCTTCTAGTCCTAGTTTGATGAGAGTTTTTTTAAAAAAATCATGAATGGATATTGAATGTTATCAAGTGCTTTTTTACATCTATTCAATTGATTACATTTTTTTGTTTTTATCTGATGTAGTAGATTATATTGTTTCATTTTTAAATGTTAAATCAATCATATGGGATATATTCCAGGAAGGCAAGATTTGTTTAACATTTGAAAATCGATTCCACCTGGTCATGATTTCTAGATTTTTTTAGATATTATTGGATTTGATTTGCTAAAATTTTATTCAGAATTCTTTCATCTTTGTTCATGAGAGATATTGGTTTGTATTTTTCTTGTAATATCTTTGCTTCCGGTTATCAGTGTAGTGTTGGTGTTATTAAAGGAGTTTGAAAGTGTTTTCTCCTATTCTGAAACTATTTGTATAGAATTGATATTTCTTCTTTAAATATTTGATAGAATTAACCAGTGAAGCTGTCTAGGCCTGCAGCTTTCTTCTTGGGAAGGGTTTTAGATTCAACAAATTCAATTGTTTTAGTATATGTAGGGCTCCTCAGTTCTTCTGTTTCTTCTTGAATCAGTTTTAGTAATCATGTCTCAAGGAATTTATCCATTTCCTTTAAGATGCTCAGTTTATTTGCATAAAATTTTTCATAGTATTTCCTTATTATCCTTTTAATGTCTGTAAGACCTGTAGTAATATCCCCTTTGCCATTCCTGATATTGGTAATTTGTGCCTTCTCTCTTTTTATCTTAATGAATCTAGCTAGCATTTTATAATTCTTACTGATTTTTCCCAAAAAACAACTTTTGGTTTGACTTTCTTTATATTTTTTGTTTTTAAAAATTTTATTGATATTTATTCTTATTTTTATTATTTCTCCCTTCTACTTACTTTGAGTTTCTTTGCTCTTATTCTCCTATCATTGACTTTGGACTTATTTACTATAAGCATTTGAAGAAATACATGTCCCTCCATGCACTGCTTTAGCTGTGTTCTACAAATTTTGATATATTGTTTTCATTTTCAACCAGTTCAAAAGTGTTTTCTGTTGTCTCTTGTGTTTGTCCCTTGACCCATGGATAGTGCTTTAATTCAAATATTTCAGAATTTCTGTGATAGCTTTTGTTTCTGATGTCTAATTTAACATTTTAATAAATTTATTTTTAATTGTAAAATATAGATAACATAAAATTTATCACTTTAACCATTTTTAAGTTCAGTGGTGTTAAGAATATTTGCATTATTATGGAACCATCGCCACCATTTATCTTCAGAACTTTTTTCATCTTGTAAAACTGAACTCTATTAAACAATTAACTCCTTATTTTGGAATGTGTATTCTGGTGTTAAAAATAAATATTTTTAAAACACTTGAACATAGTCATAAATAGCTATTTAAATTTCCTTATCTGCAATTTCATCATCTCTGTCATTTTGGGGCATGTTTATTGAATAATTTTTTTCTGGTTATGTTTCACACTCTCCTGATTTTTTCACATTTCTGGCATTTTTTGGATTGGATTCTAGACATTATTAATGTTTTCCCATTGTGTATTTGGATTTTGTTGTCTTCCTTTAAAAAATGTTTATCTTTGTTTTAGCAGGCAGTTATTTATAGATCTATGTAGCTCCCACCTCTTTGGGAGTCTGCTTCGCCACCTTTAACTGCCTCAGTTTTCTTGAATTCTGAACTCTGACTCTCCTACTCAGAAGACCTCTGTGCTTTGTTTCAGATTTGCCTCTGTGGCCTAGAGTAAGAGGCAGAAAATTCTGAAAGGCAGAAAGCGGGGCAATCCTAGGGCTCACCTCATTTGTTTCCCTTCTGGGAGGCATAACAGTTTTGTGCTGCCTATTTGGTCAGTGTGTAAAAACAGTTGTTTCCTATGTCTTGTTCAATTTTCTAGCTGTTCTGGCAGAGCATAAATGTGGTCTCTGCTACTCTATCTTGACCAGAAGTGGAAGTCACCAGTGCTTTCAGTGTATTTTGTAACACTTTTGAGGTTGTGGTAAATAACATGTAAGTCTATCAAAGATTCTTTCTGAGTAAAAATTTGTGAAGATAGTCTGATCTTTTCTTGTTGCCTTTTAACTAGTCTCCCCTTGTTTTATGGTAATAGTAATGGAGGTGGAATGATTTAGTCTAAAATACAGAATGAAAACTAGATCTGGAGAGATTGAATCTCATTTTGCCACTGACTTGTTGTATGTGTCTTTAGACATATTCAAAGTATTCAAACATCCATTTCTCCCACTGTAAAATGAAAGAAGCATATTGAACTGACCTAAGATCTGAAGTCTTGTTCATCTACAAAATTCTGTGACTCTATTATGTCTATAAACGTCACTGCAGGTTGAATTCGAAGTTCTGAAACCAGTTAAACATTATTTAAAAGTGAAAAATCTGGGTTCTGGCTCTAGCAGTTTGTTCCTTATTTGCTCTAGTTAAATAATAAATCAAGGATGAGAACAATATTAGAGTATTGGATTATATAGTACAAAGGGCATTTATTCATAAATATTGCACATCCTAACAAGTGTTTTATGCAAATAGATGGTGAAGTGCTATTATGATATCTTGGGTTTGCATATGATCTCATTTAGAAACAACTTCCTGCAGGGAGAGGCACAACTGAATATATGGATATTAAATTCTTAATCTCTATTAAAATTCCTACCCAAGTCCTTTAAAATATTAACTATTGTGATTATATTATTAATAATGTTATATTATATTATATGCATATCATTCCAAATATGGAAGGTACTTACAGGAATTTATAGAAATACAAATGTTATCTACTTATCACCCCACCCCAACCTTCAGCAATCTAGTTTCCCTCTCCAGGACTGCTTCTCACAAGGAACACTCATTATCAGTTTCTTCTTTGTACTGCCACAGGTGTTCTCTTTAAAGTGGTCCATTTGAAAAATGAAACTCAAAAATCAAAGCATAAAGGGTATTACAGAAATTGGAAGGCAGATGAAATTTGTTTCCATTGGAAACAGACTGATAGATTTGCAAAATCACTAGTATACTGTGAATCAAAATATTTCTACATCATGTTAATATTACAGAATTAACTTATACAAACTTTATTTCAATTCCTAGGTTGACTTTTTTTAGCAAATTAGTTTGCAATTTTTAATATGCCACTCTAGGGTTTATGGTATGCATTCTTGAGATCTGCTGGTACCAATTCATGTAAAAGGTAAGAACCTCACAACAGTGTAGTTTTGTTTATCACTTCCCTATCCTTTGTGATATTGTCATATATGTTGCACCATACACTATGAACCCCATAATATAGTGTTTTAATTTTTGCTGTTAACAGTCATGTGTTGATTGGAGGAGGCTTAAGGACGCATTATAATTACATGCAAAGTGTGATGCTAGATTGTATTGTGGAACAGAATATGGTCTATAATTTAGTTAATGGTATTGCACCAGTGTTAATTTCCTGATTTTGATAATTGCACTATTGTTACATAAAATGTTTAGTGGGTTTTAGATAAAGGGTATACAGGAAATCTCAGTACTAGTTTTGCAACATTTCTGTAAGTCTAAAATAATTTCAAAATATAAAGATTAAAAAAAAACTATTGTAATCAGCCATGTGTCCTTTAAGAAATTGAGAAGAGTTTTTTTTTGTATTAACTCACAAGTATATCATTTCTTGTGCCCTTCCTTCTTTCCCAGAGATCTCAGTTTTCATCTTGTATCAATTCCCTTCAGTTTAAAAAACCTCCTTTAGAATTTTCATAGGGAAGGATTGTTGATGATAAATTCTCTCAGTTTTTGTTTTTCTGAAAGTAGCTTTATTTTACCTTATTTTTTGAAGAAGTTTTTTGCTGGATATAGAATTCTAGATGGATAGTTTTTTCCCCCCAACACTTAAAGATATTCCATTGTCTTCTGGCCTCATTATTTCTTGTATACAATCTTCCCTATTTCAAGTTTCAGTATCCCATTCTTTCTCAATCAGTGTCCTAAATTTCAGATGAGAAACTTGGTGAGACTGAATTCAACTGTTATTGTAATTCAGCAACCCATACGATTAAATTCTGTTTTTGATTTTTAGGAAGATTTTTTTCTGTATCTGTAAGAAATAAAAGATTATTTTAGGATTGTCATGGAAGCTGTATGAATCTCAGGCCACATCTTGGGCTGAGAGGCAACAGACTTGAGTTTGTCAGTTTTCTCCTTGTTAGTATGGAAGTGCAGTCAAAATTTATTCCACCCCTCTCCCCTTCTCCCTTGGTAACCATAGGTTTGTTTTCTGTGTTTGGGAATCTGTTTCTGTTTTGTAAATAAGTTCATTTCTATCATTTTTTTTTTTAGATTCCACAAATAAATGATATCATATGGTATTTTTCTTTCTCTTTCTGTCTTACTTTACTTAGTAATCTCCAGTTCCATCCACGTTGATGTAAATGGCAATATTTCATTCTTTTTTACACAGTGTAGTGTTCCATTGTATATATATACCACAACTTCTCTATCCAGTCATCTGGCAATGCACATTTGGGTTGCTTCCATGTCTTGGCTATTGTAAATAGTGCTGCTATGAACACTGGGGCGCATGTATCTTTTCGAATTAGAGTTAACTCCAGATACATGCCCAGGAGCAGGATTCTGGATTATATGGTAAATCTATTTTTAGTTTTTTAAGAAATCTCCATACTATTTTCCATAGTGGCTGCACCAAACTACATTTCCACCAATAGTGTAGGAGGGTTCCCTTTTCTCCACACCCTCTCCAGCATTTATCATTTGTGGACTTTTTAATGATGGCCATTCTGACTGGTGTGAGGTGATACCTCATTGTAGTTTTGGATAATCAGACTATTTAATCAAAATGATTTATGAAAGAAAAATGCATTCTATTGTCTAAGTTTAAATTTTTTTTCTATTTCCCCATAGTGATCCTAATTTTAATCATTCATTTAAAAAAGATGTGAATGTGTTTCTGCCTGAAAGATTTGTACTAGAGAATAATACAAACAAAACTTCGGATTAAAAGATTTTTTAAAATACAGCACATTTTAGTTGTAGATCATTTTAAAGATGCTTTAAGTATAAAGAAAAATTATAAATAATTTAACCCCGAGCAATAAATCTGATAAACATTTTTCCCATCTGATACATCCTAAGCACTTTTTCATGGCTATAGACATTTTAAAAAAATATGATTTAGAATAATTAAATACTATTTCATTATGTGCAGATATTATAATTTTATTATGACTTATTTATTAAATATTTTTCTATTTGGGAACATGAAGATTGCTTCCAGTTCTTCCACATTAAAATAATACTTACATGAATCTTTGCCTATGATTATTCCTTAGTATATATTCCCAGAATTAGAATTATATGGTTTAAGAGTGTTACGATTTTTGTGGACAAAAAAATGCAATTCCAAATTGTCCTTCAGAATGGTTATATTAATTTATATTTTCATAAGCAGCATATGAGAGTGCTTATTTCATCATGCCTTTGCCGATGCTGAAGGTTATAATTAAAAAAAAAACAACACTATATTTTTGTGAGGTAAAGAATGGTTTTTCAATTTGCATTTCTTTGATATCTAGTGAGGGTAGCATTTAACATATTTACTGGCTACTGTTAATATTTTGTGGATAAATTACTTATGTTTGTTCATCACCCTTTGAAATGACTAAAATTTCAAAGAGATTCTATTAAAATAGTTTTAAATAAGGGTGAATTTTGATAAAACTGTGAATTATTCAGAATTTGCTTTTTCATACTCTTCCTCCTCCAGGTTTTCCTACTAAGTACTATTTTTCCTTCATGTAGATTTTAAGAAGGCAGCAGAAAAGTGGGGAAAAAGAGGAAGAGGAGGGAAAATATGAAGCCCTTGGAACTTTGCATTTAGTAAGCACTTTGCAAAAATTGTTAGTATTACCACTGCTATTATTGTTATTACCATAAAAACATACTTGTTTTCTGTTGGATTTCTTTAGATCTCTACTTTTTAAAATTTTAGCTATTTGGGTCATGAAGTCAAACAGATCTGGCTTTTTAGTTCATTGTTTTACTATTTATAGATGTACCTTTGCACAAATTACCTCATCTCTCTGAGCTTCAGTTTTTACCTCTCTAAAATGGAAATAACATTTATCTCATAGGTTTTTTTCTGAGGGTTACATGTGAAAATGAATGTAATGTTTAGCTCGGTGTTAGCATATAGCAAGGGATCACTGTTTATATTTGAAAAGTTGATCTTTACAAGATAATCTTTTCAGAGCTCACCACTTACATGTTTTCTTACTAAAATGGTCTTTCTGAAAATCATGCTTTCATGATTAGTGAAAGGGTAGGGGGTTTCAGTGTGGCAGGTGATGGAAAGATTTTTGAGTAAAGGAGCACACTTTGGTGGTGAGGAGGAAGACTAAGGGAAGTAATTTTATTTTTGAAAAGGAAGAAGAGAATTCACTAATACGGAGAAAAATTTTGTATGAAAGTTCAGTTATTCTTAAACTTGAAGCTCTCACCTTCATAGCTCCCACTGTTGTGGTGCATTTTGAATGCTGCAAACATATGCTAAACAATGACTGCAAGGATAGGAGAGGACAAAAAAAAAAAAACTATCAAATGATGTGTCATGTAAAATTTGTATTTTACTGTATAACATATTGGCATTTGTTTTAGTAACAGATGATTCAGGTTACTTTATAGTGAGCAAAACTGATACTGCAGGAGGATACACCGTGTTTTTTTCTATGGTTTGGGTTTCTTCTCCATCACTGCCTCTTTGCTAAGAAGTTTCAGTATCAGTTTGGAAAGTACTACTGCCTTTCATTTCAGAGTTTGTTTCTGCCTTTTGGATAAAACTTAAATTAGATGGATGGCCTTCTGAAAGGTTACAGAGAATACATTGCAAAGGCTTCATCCAGGATTTGCCTTGGATCATATTCAGGCTGGTTGTCCTTTTTCTGGCTTCCTTTAAGTTTTCTGGAAAGAATATGGTTATTTTAATAATAGGCTTGGCATTGAACCATGGCTCTACTATTTTCTTTGCTAGCTGTGTGACCATGAATATATTCCCTAATCTTTCTGAGGGTCTGTGTCCTTGTTTATAAAATGGGTGTAATGATACAGCTGACTGATTGTGCTATTTCAAGGCTAAATGAGACAACATATGTAGTGCTGAGCATGTAAAGGCTCTCAGATACTGACTTTCCTTTTTCACCCTCACCTCCTCTCACTTCCTTTGAGAACCCGAGAGAGCAGAACTAGAGCAAGTTTTGCCTCATCGAGGTGTCTGAAGAGTGGATTCGTGTGGCTGCCCAGGCTGAGTATTGCTGATCTCATTACTATCTGAAAGTGTCCTCAGGGGTCAGGCCAGCCCTATCCCAGTGATGATGGTAGCTGATTCAGGCTGTGCAGTTTTTCTTTTTAAATTGGCTCACACCCTTTTTACTGGAAAATTCCTGTTGGTAACAGTAAACACCCAGATAACCTGGCTTTTAATAGCATGGAGTTGAATGGGAGCAAACACACTAAGATTCAACTCTGAAGTATCTTGGCAGCAGAGTGGAAGGCCCCAGTGTTTCTGATTTTGGATATTAGAGCTGCCTAGCCTCATTGTGTTATGGTGAGAAAAGATCTGTATAAATTGATCATGAGGTTAAGCTGAATTATTTATTTTAAAATTGATATCCTAAACACCTGAGAACAGGGATATTTGAGCCCCTTTTAATGGCACTTACCAGCTTCACATTGTACCTGCTTTGTTTCTGATATTCTTTTAGACACTAGTGATACAACAGTGAAAAAACAGACTTAGAATGTGATTACAGACTTTTCATATTTATATACTAGTTGAAAAGACAGATAATAAATTGAATTATGATAAATGCTAAGAGGTAAGTACATGGATTATTAGAGAACAACAGGAGAGACCTAATTTTGATAGGACAGTTAGGGAAGACATTTCTGAGAAGATGACTTTTAACATGAGACCTGGAAGGTAAGAATCATCTGCCTTCTATCTTTGTGAAGAACCTGGAGCACAAATGATTTGAGGTAAGAAAAATTCTGTTTGTTCTCTGCATTGACAAGGAGGCTCCAGGTTGTAATGTAGTACTTGAGGGACAAAGTGGTAGGAGATGAAATTGGGCATGTAGGCAGGGGCCAGACCATACAGAAGCTTTATTTTAAGAAGGCAGTAGGAAGTCATTTAACGGGTTTAATTAGAGAAGTGTCATGACCTGATTTGCATTTTTGAAAGGTCATTCTGGAAGCTGGGAGGAGAATAGATTATAAAGGGGGTCAGAACTGGAAATGTGAAGATAAAAGGCTACTTTGGTGTCTAAGTGAGATGTGGTGACAGCTTGGACTTTGGTAGTAGTGTTGAAGGTGAAAAGAAGTGGAGGTATAGGATATGAATTTTGGAGATGGCATTGACAAGCATTGCTAATGAAATGTCACATAAGGAGAAGAAAACAAAGATGACTGAGGTTTCTGTCCTTAGTAACTATTGGGGAGGAACAGACTATGGAAGGAAAGGGATGAAATCAAGGGTTCTGCTTCAGACATGTGAAGTTCGAGAGCCCTCTAGTAGACTCAAGGGGAGATATCACATAGGCAGTTGGATATTTGAGTCTGGAGCTCAGAGAAGAAGTCAGGGCTGGAGATAGAAATTAGGAATTATCATATAAATTGTATTTAATGCCAAAGGATAGGATAAGATCATTATATATTATGTGTAGTTTAAGTAAGGGAAGAGGGCTTGGTACTGAACTCTGTGTAACTCCTGCATTTAGAGATTGAGCTGAAGAGCCAGCAAAGGGGACTGGGAGGAAGCTGCCAGTGCAATAGGAGCAAAATCAGGAGAGCATAGTGTCATCAAGATGAGAAAGACTATCTTTTTGATAAAGGGTGACAGTCAAATGTGTCAAAGGCAAGTTGCGAGGTTGAATAAGATGATTTCAGAGAAGTGACCATTGCGTTTGGTAATATAGAGGTATTGTTGGCTTTGGTAAGTGGTTTCAGTGGAATGGTGCTACCAGATACTGTATTCACAAGAGAGGAAGAGAGGAGGAACAAGGGTTTGAGAAAGTTGGGGGGTTATACATATTGGGGTACAGTATTATGGGAGAAGCATAGCTTTGAAGCAGAGGGATGAAATGATATTTAGTATTTTACATACCTAACATTGTACATGACTTTATCCCAAACCTGTGAAAGAGGCACTGAAGGTCACATTTTTTTAAAGCTTAAATTCAGGCCAAAAGTCAACTATACATACGACTTGAACTTCAATTTTAGCCTTGTTTATCAGAACATGACAGACAGTACCTTCTGCTGCAATCTTTTCTGTTCAAACGATTTCAGTTTTATCATTAACTAAGGAGGTATGATACCAATTTGTTGTAATAAAACTAGCTGAATATTCAATTCCTCCTTGTTCTTGTAAATTTTTGTCTGCTTGCTCTGTCAGCCATTAAAAGAAGTATATAAAGTTTTCTGCAATAATTGTGGACTTGTTTACTTTTCCCCTTTTTGTCAATTTTTTGCATTATATATTTTGATATATTATTGAGTTGTATTAGGTGACTTTTGTGGCATAACAAACCTCAGAAATCTCTATGGCGTATAATAATAAATATCTATTTTTTGCTCATGAATCTGGGGTTGACTGGATAGTTTTGCTTCAGGCTGCAGGTTGAGTTTAGTTCTACTACATGTGTTGTTGTTTTGCAGCCCCTGCTGATGGGTTAAGACTATCTGCAGCATTTTCTTATAGTGGATCAATGAGACAAAACTCAATCCAAACTGTGCAGACACATTTAAGGCCTCTGCGCATGTCATGCTCACTGACAGTCCATTGGCTGATGCCAGTAACCTGGCCAAGCCTAACATTAAAGAGAGTTGGGAGAATACCTTTGGTGAGCTGTGGAGGGAAATTTATACTTGCTGAATAATAACCCAATTTATCATACGGGTATATATAGATTTAGAATTTTCCCTACCCTCTACAACCGCCCAGCCTCTGGCAAACACTAATCTACTTTCTATCTCTGTAGTTTTGCTTATTCTGAACATTTCATATAAATAGAATCATATAATATCTGGTCTATTGTGCCTAGCTTTGTTCACTTTGTATTTTAGACTCTTCTATATCATAGCATGTATTAGTATTTCATTCTTTTTTTAGTAATTTTTTCTTGCTCTGTTTCAATTTATTTTCTACTGGCTGGCTTTCTAGTTCATCAGTAATCTGCTGTTAAACTCATCTATTGAATCGTAATTTCAGTAGTTGTTTTTCAGCTCTAGTGTTTCAATGTTATGTTTTTAATATTTTAATTCTCTGCTGAAATTCTCAGTCTTTTTCTCAATATTTTCCATCTGTTACTTCATTTTCTTAAACATATTAATTACGGTACTTTAAAAGGTCTTATTTGCTAACTCTCCTTTCTAAATTGCCTGTGATTGTCTTTGTTTTTTCTCTTGATTGTCCGCCTTGTCTTTCTTGGCATACCTGGTAAATTTGTATAGAAATGTGGGCATTATGTATAAAAATTGGTGAGTCTTCAGAGAATGTTTTCTTTTGGAGAGGTTCTTTCTTTATTAGGCATATAGAGTGGGGCTGATCACTTTAATGAGACAGTGAGTTGAGGCGAGCTTTCTAGTGAGAGCGCCGTATGTTCACCAGGGCTTCTTGCCCCATGGGTTCTGAGCTCTAATTCTTGTCTCCTCAGCATTCTGAGGCTGCTGAAAACTTTCTCCTGCTTTTTGAAGGTTTTCTGCTTAGCCTCATGTCCTGCACTATTTGGCAGATGTCTCAAGGAGAAAACTGGCTTTGTGTCAGGCTTAGTTCTCTACCTCTCTCTTCTCTCTAGGATCTTGGTCCCTCAAGTTTCTAATTTTGTTTTACTAGCCTCAGGAGACAAGCAAAAGCTCTGCTGGTTTCTCTGTTATCCAGAAGCAGCCTTCCCTCTGGAGAGGAAAGCCTGGGTGGATTCGCAGCTTCTTGACCTTTGCCCAGAATTAGCAATGCCCCCTGGGAAAGAGGGGCAGCTGAATATCTGCTCACCTCTCAGTTCCTTTCTCTTCTCTGGACTCTTGGTTGCTGGAATCCTAGTTGCTTTATTAGCTCTCTCTGATACCTTTAAACAGCTAGTTTAAAGATAGATATTATTTAGACATTGTGGAATATTTTTGATAGGAGAGTTGGTCTGCCACAAACTACTTCATCATACCTGAAATCAATAGTTTGACCTAACTGGATGATCTCACTGCTTTTGTTTATGAGTGAGTCAAGTAGTTGGTCAGAGAACCACACTAACTTTCGTAGTTTATTCATGTGCAGTTCATTTCTAGTTATTCTCTGTAAGAAGGTGAAGGTTTTTTTTTTTTGTCTAGTTTTGTTTGTTTTTGTTTTAACCTTTTTTTTATTGACTTATAATCATTTTACAATGTTGTGTCAAATTCCAGTGTAGAGCACAATTCCTCAACTATACATGAACATACATATATCCATCGTCACATTCCTTTCTCTGTGAGCTACCACAAGATCCTGTATACTTTTCCCTGTGCTACACAGCATAATCTTGTTTAAGAAGGTAAAGTTTTTATATGAATTACTCCAAACTTTGAAGATGGAGATTTATAAGATATGTATATGAGACACTAGTTTGTCAAAGGTTTTATGTAATTGCAAAACACTTTCAAAGATTTCAGCTCATTTGGTCCTTTCAACTTTATGAGGATAAGCATTATTATCTTCTTCAATTTTCTAACTAAGAGTTGAGCTTGAAAAGACTATGACTTGTCCTCTGTGTTTCATGTGTTGCTTTTGAATAGAATGAAATCTCAAATCCATATCATAGAACGGCAAATCAGGTATTTTTCCCCACACGCGTCCATTTGGAATTCTAGAAACTGGTTCCAGTGTAAATCAATTTGTCTTACTGCCTAATACAATACTATTAAACTGTAAAGTACCTTTAACTATAGAGTAGTGTATAATTTATAGATATACTCAAAGGATACATTTTCTCTTTTTCTCTCTCTTTAATTTGTTCTAAGTAGAACATAAGTTCACAAATAGTTTGTGTTTTGCTTTAGCTGTTAACGCTTGAAAGTGACAAATTTTATTTCTATCTTGTCTGTTTTTCTACTAGTTTTTCAACTAGTTCAGTAAAATGACCAAAGCAAAATTGAAATGCTGAAATAGAAATAAGACCCTTGAATAAACTGTAGATAGAAGAGGTGTTTTCCTCTATTCCTGACAGACTCAGATTATTGTGGGGTTCCTGGGTCTAATTGTTAAAATATTTTAGGCACCTCCTTTGTCAGTTGCCACTTATGCCATTATCAGTGGTTTACTTCTTGTTATACTGCTCTCTTCTCTCTCTAATTGACAATTTTTGATCTGCTATTGCTCAGAAAGCTAGATAACCCAGGGTGTTAATATTGTCTTTAAAATAAGAATACCATTTTAGGACTTAAGAGGGTAGCTGGAGTAGCTTTTCTCTCTTATACATAATGAAATTGAGGTCCAGAGAAGTCAAGTGCTTTGCCAGTTAACACAGGGCAACAAAAACTAAGTCTTCTTTCCTGTGGTCTATAGTATGGTCTTCAGTTGTTTCACCATTTTTATTTTTTAGGGCCTGAATGAGGGTCTGGAAGACTAATGAATAAGGCACATCGTTCTTGAATATTTAGAGACCTTTTTACTTCCTTCCTTACTGATAGATGATTTCTGCCAGACATGCTATTCAACATAAGTTTGATGTGTTTGTGTTATACTTACTTAATCTTGTATACTAATTCTCAAAAACTTAAATTTGTCACCTGTGGTCGTAAAACAGGTATCTGTTAACATAAATAAACCAGTTAATATCTCAGTTTATTGAACCCCATGGAGCTGAAACCCTATAGCAGTCTTCATTTTCATGAGTCTGAAATTTCCATGCTGAAGCCAGAAAAAGCCACTGATAGGGAAAAGTGGGGCTTTAATAATAAATAAAATAGAGCAAGTCTTAGCAAACATTAAAAAAAAAGCTAATTGGAAGAAACTCTTTAGCCACTTATTTACACTAGACTGTTTTAATATTGAAGATCCATCAATTTTTCCCTTTGGGAAGGCAGTTTTATATCCTGGTTTTAGAGGGCTGTTTTCCTCAAACACTGGATGACAAATGGAATGACAGAATTTTAGATATGGAATATATCAGGGAGTCTGGGAAATACTGGAGGTCGAGGAGTAGTTTGCTTAGTAATTTAAATTACATGTATTTTAACTAAGTAGTTAGTGTGTATTTTTGATGTTAGTTAACAAACTTATCTTTATTTTTGGCTATCAAAGAATGCTGGAAGATTTCTTCTTTTATCCTGTTTACTTTCATATTATGGAAACTATAGCTTTAGTCCCAGTCTTCTCTGCTAACTAGTACTTAGAGAATTGAGCTTTATACATTTATAGTTAATCTCTTTAAATTTGGTCAGGTTCATATAGAGGAAAACTGGAAGGCTTTTAGAGTCAGTAACCCCAAGTTTGAAAACCTAGCTCTGCCATTTATTAACTCTGCAACCCTGGGCAAGATAGTGTCTCTGAGCCCAGGTTCTTCAACTATTAAATAGGTTGTAGTGAGTATTATCTGCTTGCTACAGAGTAGTGAGTTGTAGTGAGTATTATTGATAACATATAAAAACTATTTTATTATCCTGGAGCATGGCATGTATTTTACAATTTAATCGTTGATTTTTCAGAACCTTTTTATGTCTTACATTTCTAAATAGATTTTGGTTTTGAAATACAAAAGAAGCATCATAATATCTTGTAAACATGCTCATGCCTCAGAAAATTTATAGCATTGCCATGTTAGTTTACTATTTATATTAAAGTATGGTTAGTAAAGTCATCTCTTTTGCAAATCACCTGAATTCATTGAAACTTTCTTATAAATGGAAATATGTTACTATCCATCTTTATAAAAATATGTGACAGCTTTATTATATAATAACATGACTTATTTTGTAATTTATGAAATTTCAGACCCCATGAATGGTGGCTAGCCTGTATCTCAGCCTCAAGTGAGAAAGGCTAGCTAAATGAAGAGATGCTGAGGCCTTTCAAAAAAGAGTGCTCAGCTCTATTTCATTGTTTAAAGATTAGGTTTCTTAAGATTTGCCTTAAAACCCTGAATAGTTTGTGCTAAGAGCTTTGCTTATCTGCTAAACTGCCTCAGTAACCAGCATGCTGTGAAGCAAGACCCCATTTGAAATCTTGCAGCAGTATCTTTTTACTTTAGTTTTTCTGTACTTAAATGTGTAGTTGTACGTCGTAGACCAATGGAAAAAATTTTATGTGAGTAATGTTTCTTCCTCCAGCTTTTTCACTGGTTTGAAAAGTAATTAAGAAAGGCCTTTAATACCTCTTTGAAAATTATTATCAAGGTTTTTAACTATCTTAAAAGATCATACAATCCATTATATAATCCTTTTAACATCTTTTAAGTGGGATGTTTAAATTAGAGAAATCAGAATATTATTGGAAGCTTTTCTTTGATAGCAAAGCTGCTTTGATTTTTATTTCATAATCATTAATTAAAATATCAGTTACACAAATTATGATTTAAAACCCATGTAGTAATTTTCATCTATCTTCATAATAAGAATTCATTCTGTAATCTCTTGCATAAAAAGACAGTAAACAGCACCTGCCAGAGCACTGTAGTAGTAAGAGCCATCAAGTGTGTATTCACTTGACTTTGCAAAACAACATTGAAAGAGTTAATAAAAGCTGAATATATTACAAGATTACAAAGGTTTTTATTTATTAGGGGATAGGGAAGGTATGGAATATATGGGATGAAACATTAATAACCTCTCCATTCTGCAGGACCGACCTGTTGCTTTGGAACTACTCTCTTGGTCCCACAGGGACTGTGAAACTGTGTTTTGGTGGTCTATAGGAGAGGTTCGACTTGGCAAATGTAGTGGTGAATGATGTCATTGAATGCATACCATATGTACTGAGAGTCAGTGAATGCTATTCTCACTGCCGTGCACAGGCATATGTAAGTGTTGGAATGGAAAAATCATTTTTATGAAAATACAGAGAAGTAAAACAAGAATGTTCTGTCCTGAGCCTGATCAAATCACCAGTAGCTGCCAAGTACGAATACTCCTTGTAAGGTTTTTTCTTCTTCATTCTCCAGCTTCCGGCCTTTTGTTGGCTCTAAGAGTAGTCCATTCGGAAGGCCTTATTCAGCATGTTCTTTCTGTTGATATGATATGAACACCAAATGAAAGTTCCATTTTCTCCATTAAGTAAAGCTGGGAGAGTATTTTAGTGTGCGTGGTTTGCAGCAGATGGAAATGATTAATTGATTTAGCTAACTTGCCAAATTGTTCTCTTTTTCCCAGTAGAAAAGGATTATCTGAGAGATTCATACTGCTAATCATTGTTCCACTTATTAATATATCAGAAAGGATATAATTGTTGTGTATTAATTATTCTCATTACTGTTATTTAAGGCATACTCTAATGATACAGTAATGGATATGTCGAATAAATAAAGCAATTGATTCCTACTAGGAATTTACGACCTATAAGATAGAGTAGAAGAATACATGGAGATATAAAAAAATGTGATGTGCTCGGTTATTTTATTGATAAAATTTTGCTTTAAGTTACAGTGTCCTTAGTAAAAGTCCAGTGTCACTTTTCTTAAGCTTGAATATATGCCATCTTTAAATCTTAAACTGTGTTGTATTATATACAAAGACCACGTCATATAATAAACATTATGATTTTACAATTATACAAAAATAAAAGAAAAGCAAGAACTGATATCTTCCTGACTTTGCAACAGAAATTCAAAGTGACGGCTAGTTAATAACCACTATTTATTGTGTTGTCCTGAATATGAGTATTGAAGAAAAATTTTCAGGTGAAAATATTCTAAAAAGCACAGTATGCAAATTCATATGGAAAATTACTTTTTTCAGTTAAAAAGTTTTATAATGGAAAATTTCAAATATATATGAGAGTATAGTATAATGAACCCATATTAAAAATTCATAAATTATCAGCTCATAGACAATTTTATTCACCTTTATATCACCCTTCTCCCCTCACTGGATTTTCTTGACAAAAATAACAGACATTGTATCAGGAAAGTATTCTTTATTAAGGGCATGTCTTCCTTCAGAGCTGGAAATGGACAGCCCCAGAGGTTGACTATTACAAAGTGTGAGTCAGGTGTCAGAAAAATATTATGATGGAGAGAAACTATAAAATCCATTTAGCAAATATCCACTGAGTGTTACTACATTGAAATACTGCCCTAGGTGCTGAGGATAATGCAGAGTTAAAAGACATTGACTGCCTTCAAAGAGCTCACTTTCTAGGAGAAGATACGGACAAGTACTACATAATTATAATACAGTAGAGCAAAGGTTGAGCTTATATATATATACACACACATATACACATACATGTCTATCTATTGTGCTTTATAATATGTATGTGTATATGTGAGATGAATATTTATACATACACACATGTACACATACGTACACACAATCATGTAGGATACTATAGGAACACCTAGGAGAAGTATGTAACTCAAGGTGTAAAATTACATATGATTAGTAATTGCCCTTTGTGTGTCTAGCTTTTAGTTGTTTACATACAATTTTTTAAGTCTTCTCATGAAGACAGTTATCAGAAAGAGATAACTGAAAGAGGTGAGTGGGAATTGTTACTCAAATGAGAGGGAAAATAGTTTCTTTCCTTTACCATATTCATAATCAGATCACTGTAGAACACAGGAAAAGAAATGTATGTTGTTTTATTGCCAGGTTTATATTAAAGATCAAAGTCTGTAAATGTAGCAAATATAACAAATTATTGATTGACATGAGTGTATTGATTCGAGCATAGTTGGGAGTGAATTGGAGAAGCTCATCTTTCCACTATTGATCCACATTTTAACTGGTGTATTTGTTTGTGAGGCTGACTCCATAGGAAATGCGTCTTTCTGAAGCATGAATTACAGTGGGCCTGCCAGGCTTTCATGTGAGATGGACAATTATTATAAAGCTGGCAATCGTTAGATCAGTGCTTGGATGTCACAGGCTGACTGGAACTAATGACCACTTATTAATTTTTGTCAGATAGTTCCATTATTTATTAGCATCTTGATAGTCTATAAGATTTTTCGAAGACTTTAGATAATATTATTAAGATATAGCTAAAGACAACATTAGCTATGGTATAATGTGTAATATTCTTGCTGAGAATAGTAATTAACATTTTTATACAGCATTTTAAAATTTAGAGTTCACCATAAATCCAAACAACTCAGTAAGGTAGCCTTTTCATTATCATCATTTCATAGATATGAAAACTGAAGTTTAATAGTCTTAAGTGATCCTTTCAAAATTACATAGCAATTTGTACAGCTAGGGTTCAAACTCATTTATTTATTGACAGGTACTCATTTTGAGTCTGCTTGTCAGAGGCACTGGGGATAAAGTTGTGAAAACTCATGGCACTTACATCTCCAGGGAGAACCAGATATTAAACCAATCAATCACAGAATAATTATTTAATTATAATTATGATTAATGGTGTGAAGGAGTACAATGCGAAATGAGAGCAAACAACAGGAAGACCTGCCCTAGTCTGGAATTCCTTGGAGACATATTTCATCTGAATTCTGAAGCAAGTGGAGGAGGTGGGTTGAGAAAGAATGTTGTTAGGTTTAGGAACTGAAATTAGGTGTGTTTGGAGCACAGAGAATGAGTGAAAAACATGTCTGGTGAGGTTAGGATCCAAATCTCATGCTTTTCATCAGAAAAATTCAACAAACTGTTTAGTGCCTACCACCACCCATGAGACAATATGTGACACAGTGTGAAAGAGTATAAACATCCAATCTAAATTAGAAAATGTAAAAATAAAAGTGCTGCCAAAAGCCAGTCATGGGCTTTTATGGGTACTGTGGTATTTATTACATGATCAATTTTTATTAGCAAAATATATAACCCAAGCTAGGATATGCTTGCTTTTATCCTTGGTTTGAAGGATCAATCCCTTTCCTTTGACTTTTGTTAAAAAAAAAAAAAAAAAAAAGGAACTCTGCATTAGCCAGGATTTCTGCATCAACAGCCTAGTCAGAATCTTGTGTAAAGCCCTTTAGAAGGACTTTTGGGTGTTGCTTTTACATTTCCTTTATGCTTTCTTCAGAAAGGAGTTTGCACAATTCCCAATGTGTTGCCAGTCAGTAGGTGATATGTAGTGATATCGAAATCAGTAGATGAACGTTTTCCAAGCTGCAGTTCTTTCAGATGCAGGGATATCGCGGGACTTAGACTATATTAGAGAGATATTGATGCTTCAGTGTAGAAACAGCAATTATCTCTTAACTGAATGTTACCAGATGGATTTTCAAGTCTTAGTTACAGACCATCACCAAAAATAGTAATGCCATTCTGGTCCATTTGGGAAATATGTATGAGAATACTGTATTAACTATGTAAGCCTTAAAAGATTTGGTGAAAAAACATAATGCTTTTATAGATACTAGAGAAGTTTTTAGTACCAATCAGCTCTTCAACTTAAAGCATTAAAACACACTGTAAAATCCAAAACTTAATGACAGTTAAAAAATTCATTGCATCAAAGGAGAATATATATAAAAATGTGAATAAGTTAAGTGATGATTTAAAAAGAGTGTATTTTCCAACATTACACTGATTATGTAAAAAAGCAAAAAGAGTAGCATAACAAAAAGACTCCTGGGTCATCTGTTTGCATTTATCATGAAAATATGAAGTTTTGAAATTTTTTGGGAAAGAACTCAGTAAGATTCTAATTCATTTTTTAAAAAATCTTAATGAACAAATAGGATTTCTTCAAACTTATGTAAAAGTTGTTCTTAGAGGAGATCTTGTTAAGAAGTAGAATAGGAATAAATACGTATTTCAAACTGACTTTATCAGGCATTCTGAGATTTAAAACGTGAAATTTTTTCCTACATTGAGTGTGCAATATAAGCGATATGTTTTGAAGTAATACCTTGCTCTTATATTTATATTGTATCCCTTACTACATCAGATATAGCATCTGCAATAAAAAAATTCCATCTTTTCCTCTCCATTCCTGCTGTCACTGCCCTTTTTCTGACCCACGTTAACTTAAAAAAAAACTCCATTTTGTTTATAATATACACACAGAGAAGTGCAAAATCATGAGTATGAATCAAGAGTGAATGTACTCATATAACCACCACTCAGATTGAAGAAATGGAATATTACCAACATCTTAGAAGCACATCCTTTTGTCCCCTCCAAATCATCCCCCCTTCATTCTTCTCTAAAGGTGAACACAGTCCTAATATCTAATATAGATTTTGACCTTTCCTTAAACGGAATCCAACAACGTGTATTCTTTTGCAGCTTTCTGTGTGTTTGGGCTCCTTGACCTTCATAGTGTGTTTGTGAGATTGACTTGTGTTATGTGTAACAGTTTGTTCACTTTAATTGCTGTATATACAATTTACTTTTACATTCTATTGTCGGTTATTTGGATTGTTTCTAGGTTTTAGTTGTTATGAATAATAGTGCTGTGATCATTCCTGGGTATGTCTTTGAATGTACACATGTATACATTTCTGTTGGGTATGTACCTGGAAATGTGATTACCTCACCAGGTAAGGTATAATTATCTGGGGCATAGGGTTAAGTGTGTGTTCAACTTCTTGGGTAATCCCAAGCGGTGTGTACCAATTTGAGCTCCCACCAGCAGTTTATGAGACTTCCATTTTTCCACATCTTTGTTGATGGTTGATATTTTCAGTCTATTTAATTTTAGCCATTCTGGTGATTATATAATGACATCTCATTATGGCTTTAATTTATGTTTCCTTCATGATTAATGAAGTTGAGTACCTTTTGTTTACTGTCCATTTGGATATCCTAATTTGTGAAGTGCTTATTGAAGTCTTTTGCTGATTTTTTGTTTGTTTGTTTTTGTCTTTCTCTTACTGATTTGTAGAAAAACTCTTTATATAATTTGGATACAAATTCTTGGTCAAGATATACATTGCATGTATTTTCTTCCACTCTGTGGTTTGCCTTTGCATTCCTCTAATGGTGTCTTTTGATAAACAGAAGTTCTTAACTTTAATGTAGTCCAGTGTACTATTCTTTTCTCTTATGGTAGCACTTTTGTTTCTTGCATAAGAAATCTTTACCACTTCAAGGTCATGAACATATTCTATTATATTCTTAAAGCTTTATTATTTTACCTTTTACATTTAGATTTACAATTTAAATTGATTTTTGTGTGAAAGAGGTAGGTGTAAAGTTTTATTTTTTTCCCAGTGTGGCTATTAATTGACCCAACATTATTTATTGAAAAGTCTGTCTTTTCTCCACTGTTCTACAGTAATTCCATTGTCATAAATCTAATATCCATGTATGTTGGTCTGTTTCTGGATTCTGTATATAGTTTTATTGGTGTTTTGTTTTGTTTTGTTTTGTTTTGTTTGTTCTATTGGTCTTTTTGTCTGTGCTTGCTTTAAAACTACACTGTCTTGATTACTCTTGGTTTGTATTATGTTTTGCTATCCAGCAGAATGAGTGCTTGTACGTTCCTCTGCTTCTTCAGAGTTATCTTAGTTATTCTTTGCATTTCAGTATACATTTTGAAATCAGCTTGTCATTACTACATATGTGGGATTTGGGGTTGGGATTGCACTGTATCTATAGTAGATCAGTTTAGGGAGAATGATCATTTTTACAATAATGAAGGACCTGTAGTGATTGCCTCCCTTTTTATTCATAGTGTTAATTATATGAGCCTTCTTTCTGTATGCTTTTGATCAGTCTTTTGAGTTTATAAATTAGTCTTTTTAAAGAATCAACTTTTTCTTTTGTTGATCCTCTCTATTGAATTTTCTGTAGTATTAAGTTGTTTTTAATCTTTATTATTTCTTTCCTTCTACTTTCCTTGAGCTTAATTTGCTCTGTGTGTGTGTGTGTGTTTAGTTCTTGAGGAGGATGCTTAGATTATTCATTTTTCAGTCTTTTTATTTTCATGTATATGCATTTAAGGCTATATATTTTCCTATAAGCCCACAAGTTTTAATATGTAGTACTTTAATTATCATGTATTTAAAAATATTTTCTACCATTTTTTGTAATTTTTTCTTTTATCCATTTTTTAGGAGTTTATTGTTTAATTTTCAAACATATTCTGATTATCTTTTTGTTGTTGATTTCTAGCTTAATCACATCATTGTCAGAGAAATACTTTATATGGCTAAAGTCATTTGCAATTTATTGAGATTTGCTTTTTTGACCTAGCCTGTAGTCCAATTTTTTAAAAAATCAACTCTGTTGTGTAATTTACATACAATAAAATATACCTATTTTAAGCATAAGTTTAATGAGTTTTGACAAATGCATATACCCATTAAACTACCACCTTCTCAGTAAAGGTAAAACATTTCTGTCATCCAAAAAATTTTCTTATACTCCTTTGCAGCCATCCCCATTGGTACTGCCCCTGGCCCCAGGCAACCACTGATCTGCTGTCACCATGGATTAGTTTTAACTGTTCTTGAATTTCATTTAAAAGGAATCATACAGAATGCATGTATTCTTTATATTCATCTACTTTTACTCAGTATAATATTTTTGAGGTTAATATGTGTTGTACATAGCAATAATTTATTCTTTTTTATTACTGAGTAGTGTTCCATTTTATGAATCTATCACAGTGAGTTTATCCATTTACTTGCTGAGGATATTTGAACTGTGTCTAATTTTCAGATATTATGAATGAAAGTGCTATGAACATTAGTCTTCATGTAAATGTATGCTTTCATTTCTTTTGGGTAAATACCTATCACACAACAGCTCTCCATTTCCCCTCCCCCAACCCTGGCAACCACTTTTCCACTTTCTGTTTACATAGTTTTGACTACTTTAAATATCTCTTTTAAATAGAGTCATTATAGGGGAAGGTATAGCTCAGGGGTAGAGTGTGTGCTGAGCATGTACAAGGTCCTAGGTTCAGTCCCCAGTGCCTCCATTAAAAATAAATAAATAACCTGATTACCCCCCCACACACAAAATAATAAATAAATAAATAAAATCAGGGTAAATGGGATCATTATAGTATTTGGCCTTTTGTGTCTGGCTTATTTCACTCAGCACGGTATCGTCAAAGGTTTATCCATGTTGTAGCATGTGCCAGAATGTCCTTTTTAAAAACTGAATGGGGGGAGGGTATAGCTCAGTGGTAGAGTGCATGCTTAGTTAGCATGCACGAGGTCATGGGCTCAATCCCCAGTACCTCCATTAAAAAATAAAGAAATAAACTGAATTCCCCCCCCCAAAAAAAACCCACTAAAAACCAAAAAGTAAAAAAAAAAAAAAAAAAAAAAGGAAAAAAGAAAGCCAAATAATATTCCATTGTGTGTGTATATATGTATATATTTATAAGTGTATATATATGTGTGTATGTGTGTATACGTCTGAATTTTCTCACTTAGAGTAATGTTCTTAAGGTCCATCCATGTTTTTGCAAATGGTAGAATTTCCTTCTTTTTTATGGTAGAATAATATTCCATTGTGTATATGTGTGTATATATATATATATATATATATATATATATATATATATATATATATATCCCATATTTTCTTGTCCATTCATTTGTTGATAGATGCTTGTGCTGCTTTCATCTTTTGTCTATTGTGAATAATGCTGCAATGAACATGGTTGTGTAAATACCCCTTCAAGATCCTGCTTTCAATTCCTTTGGATATATACCCAGAAATAGGATTGCTGGATTACATGGTAATTCTATTTTTACTTTATTGAGTCATCTCTATGTTGTTTTCCATAGTAATACCATTTTGTTTTCCCACTAGTAGTGCACAAAGATTCCAGTTTCCCTACATCCTCACCAAGACTTACTATTTGCTTGCTTGCTTGCTCGCTCACTCTCACTCTCTTTCTCTCTCTCTTTCTTTCTGATAGTAGCCATCCTGGTAGGTATGAGGTTAGGGTTAGGGTTTGTTTTGATTTACATTTCCTTGATGATTAGTGATGTTGAACATCTTTTCATATACTTTTTGGCCGTTTGTATATTTTCTTGGGAGAAATTTCTACTCGGATTCTTTGCCCATTTTAAAAATCAGGTTACTGAGTCTTTTTTGTTGTTACTGAGTTGTAAGAGTTCTTTATATGTTGTGAACAGGAACTCCTTATCAGATATATTATTTTCACTTATTTTCTCCAAGTCTGTAGTGTGACGTTTTTCTTTGTTGATTGTTTCCTTCGGTGTGCAGAAGTTTTTAAGTTTGATATAGTCCCATTTGTCTGTTGTTGTTTTTATTGCCTGTGCTTTTGATGCCATATCCAAGAAATCACTGCCAAATCTAATGTCCTGGAGTTTTCTTCTTGAACTTTTATAATTCTAGGCCTTACGTTTAGATCTTTAATCCACTTTGAGTTATTTTTGTATGTGGTGTAAGCAAGCGTCCAGCTTCATTCTTTTGGATGTGGATGTCCAGTTTTCCAGCACCATTTGTTGAAGATTGTTTTTTGCCCATTTTGGATTTTGACACCATTGCCAAAGATCATTTGGTTATATTTGTGAAGTTTTATTCCTGGGCTGTCTGCTCTGTTTCATTTGATTATATGTTTGTTTTTATGTTTTACCTCACTGTTTTGATTACTGTAACTTTGTAATATGTTTTGAAATCAGGACATATGGGGTCTCCTTTGTTCTTAGAGTCTTCTTTCCAGGTTCTGGGAAAAAAAAACTAGCCAGCATTTTGATTATATTACATTATATTACATGAACTACAGATAAATTTGGTGAGGACTGACATCTTAACATTACTGGCTTTTAGTCCACAAACATGGTATGTACTACATTTATTTAGGTCTTCCTTCATTTTCCATCAGGGTGGCATTCCAGAGTCTCCATGATCTGACCTCTGCTGAAACTTTCAGCCCTAATTCTTGCTACTTCTTACCTCTAACTGCTTTTTTCATGTACACTGAACTATTCACAGTTCCCTTCAAACATCATGTCATTTTATGCTTTGAGATGCATATGATTTCCTTACCTGGAGCATCTTACAAAATACATCTTTGTATGATTAATAACAGGGCCCAGCACCAGACAGCCTGGGTTTGAATCTATGTAAATCTCCTAAATATAGTGCCTATCTCATGGTAGTTGCTCAGTAGATGTTAGCTTTTATGATACTTACATGTCTTATGTCCACTAGATTGTGAACTCTAAGAATAATGACCATTTTTGTCCTTTTTTTTTTTTTTTGGTACATCTAATGCCTAATACAATGCTTGGCATGTAGTATGTGCTCTACAAATGTTTATTTTATGAGTTTTGCAAAAGTTCTAGAGATAGAATGAAGAATATTTTCCAAAATATTCAAATTTCATGCTAGTAAGACATATTCCTCTGGCTTATGAAATTTCATCAAATAAGATACCATTTTTCACATTTGCAAGCAAATTAAAGGCAAGTATAATAGAGTAGTTGATGTGGTTTTTTTCATTCCAACCACGAAGTGCAGTGCCTCAAGTAATCTGTTCTAGTTTCTCTTCTTCTTGTCTTATTTCGTGAAATTGTTAACTAAATCTTAAATTGATTCTTTGTACAGCTTTATGAACTCATGCTATCAGGAATAATACAGAAGATTGTTACTGCTAACAAATAGAAATTGTTACTGCTAATGAAAATTATGGGATTATTGTGATAAGTAAGGAATTGTCTGTTATAAATGTAGAGGTTTCTGCATATTGTACACTTTAATGCAATTAGCTATGTCCTAGCAAGATTTTATATTATTCAAAAGATAAAACTAATCTGAATATTAAGCATAAATTGAACCTACATTAGACTACTTCTGCTGTTACCATTTGGTAATCATTTTCTCTTTGTAATGATAGATCCTTCTATGAGACAAATACTTTTGAAAGATATCTGACATATTTCTGATTTCTTCCTACTTCATGAGCAAGCTTGATAAAGCCATATGGACATAATGATTAAAATAAATGATCTTAAACATAGTGACAGTGAAATTCTAATAGCAGAGTGTGTGAATGGTTGATACCAGATAAATGCTGCTGCTGTCAGGCAGCTCATGGTAGTCTTCTAGGTTAAGGTGGTGATGGCTCCTTGCTGGAGACTTCTTTCACTTTCCAGACTCTCCAAAGGGTTTATACATTAGTGCATCAACTGAACAAATAGTTATTCAGTACATACTGTTTGAATTGTTGGAAGAGTGTTAAAATTAAGGTGTATTATTGTTTTTCAGCTTTATTGAGATATAATTGTAAGAGATATAAGTTGTAAGATATTTAAAGTGTACATCATGGTGATTTGATATATGTATACATTGTGAAAGGATTCCCCTAACCTAGTTAATTAACATATCCATCTCCTCACATACTTATTTATTTTTGGGTGAGAACACCTAAGTTCTACTTTCTTAGCAAATTTTAATTATATACTACAGTGTGACTGATTATAGTCTGTGTTTTACATTACATCCTCAGACCTTATTCATTGTATAGCTGAAAGTTTATACCCTTTTACCAACCTCTCCCTATTTCCACCAGCCCCTGGCAACCACTTTTTTACTGTTTTTGTTTTTTGTTTTTTTTTTAGTCTGAGTTGTTCCACCCCTGCCTCACCATCAATTCTAAATATATGTGATATCAAGCAGTATTTGTCTTTTTCTGCCTGGCTTGTTTCACTTAACATAATGCCCTCACATTATCTAGCTGTTTTGTGAAAAATGAAACATGGGAAGAAAAATATTAAAACCTTGCATGCATTGCTGAAAATGTCTTTATTTTACTCCCCCAGGAGATAAACAGTTTGACTGGTTATAGTATTCTAGGTTGGGAATTATTTTCCCCTCTGAATTGTGAAGAAGTCAGCTCAGCCATTGGTCGTCTTCTCTTTTTGATGTTGAGAATCCTGATGCAATTTAAAATCTTGATCCTTTATATGGAAATTTTCTTAGCTCTGGAAGCTTATAGAATCTTCAGTGTTGTCTAGGGAGGATTTGCTTTCATCAACTGTGCAGGACACTTGATGGATAACTCCCAATGTAAAAACCCATGTACTTTAATTCTGGGACATTTTCTTGAATGATTTTGTTAATGATTTCATTTTTATGGTTTTCTCTGTTCTTTTTCTCGTGAACTACTTTTATTTGGTTATCCAGTCTCATTAGCTGATCTTCTAATAATTTTCTTTCTCATTTTCCATCTCTCTTATTCCTTAATGTGTTTTCTGCAGTATTCCTTCAATTTTATCATCCAACTCTTCTGTTTATTTTTTCATTTATTATTTTTTACAAGACCTTTGTTCTCTGATTAGCCTCTTTTTTTAACATCCCATTCTTGTTTCATAAATGCAATTTTTTCTCATTTCTCAAATGGTAGTTTTGAAATTTTCTTCTTCAATCTGTTTTCTCCAAGTTTCCCCTTCCCTCCATACTCTCTGTATTTGAAGATTCCGTCTTTCATTTTTAGGTACTTCTTTTCAAATATCAGATGACCTTTGAACTTAGTCTAATTTTAGGAGTGGGGTACATGCTGGTACTTGTTTTCTGGGGTCATCACCACAGGGTTAGTGGCTAGGCTGTTCGCCTGGGAGGAACTCCTGATGTCAGTCACTTTAAGTCTCTTCTCTTGGGCTTGTGAGATTCTGTAGTGAAGACTATTTCAGTTTCTGGCCTGAGGGGTATTTTTCTGACTGCCAATGCTTTTGAAGTCAAATAGGAGAAGGAGGTTAGAGAAGAATCTCAACATTCCTCAAGTAAACTTTCAAGTAATTCTCATTTCATGCAATATCCTACACATAACTGTTTCTGGTGTCCCTTACATCAGAGACCCAGTGTTTGTACCTCTGCAGAGGATAAATCTGTGCCATCTTCTGTTGGGATACGGGGAACAGTTATTACATAGTTTTAAAATAGATATCTGGGTGGGGGGTGTTTAACTGCTTTTTAAAGTTTTCATTACGAAAATTTCAAGCATGTATGAGAAGAGGAAGAACTGCTCCCATGTGCAGTTACTAACTCATGACCAACCTTTTTTTAAAAATCTGTTATTTTGAAGCAGTTCTGGACACCATTATTTCATTCATAAATATTTCAATATGTATCTCTAAAGGAAAAAGACATTTTTTTTAAAAACAAGGAACATAACTGCAACAACATCATCACACCTAAATGTAAAAAACAGTGATTTCTCTTCACAAATAGGTTCATCAGTGTTCAGTTTTACCTCATTATTTCAGTAATGGTTCCTATTTCCACCCCATAGCATATTTGTTTGACTCATGATCTACATTAAGATCTACATAATGTTTGCTGTGTCTAGTCTCTGAATCTCTGTGTCTCACTCTGTCTTTTTCTCTTGTGTGTGCCCTTGCTCTCAGTCACTCTCTGCCTCTCTTGCTTTCTTGTTTTTTCTTTCTCCTTGCAGATTACTTGAAGAAACAGAGTCAATTGTTTTATAGTGTTTTATAATTTTTCAGTCTGGACTTGGCTGATTGTATCCTTGTGGTGTCTTTAACATTTTATGGTGTCTCTTCTGTTTCCTAAAAACTGACTCTTGGATTTAGATGCTTTGTCAGGCACACTGTTGCCATCTTTTTGGGTGGGTGAGGGAGGAGGAAGACTTGCCTCAGAACCATTGTTGCACTTCATGAGGCACTAATGCCTTGTTCCCCCTTTTTGTGTTGCTAGCAGCCACTGATGATCATTGCCTAGGTCCTTAAATTAATTCGGGGTTGCTAAATGAAGGTACTCTAAGTAATTTCATTCTATCTGCATTTATTAGCTAGAGACTCTAAAGCAGTCTTCTCCTTAACAGCTATTTGGTTACCTATGATGTGGTTCCTATAGGAAGGCAGAGTGAATATTTCTTTCCCTTATTTTCCTGTTTTCACAGTAATGAATTGTTTCCTTCACATCCTCCAAAGGAGACCAGTGAATTTTTTTCTTTTCCTTTTTAAAGTATCATCATGAATCCTTGGACTCAAATGGACTTGATGTGCCATTATTACCATTGTCAATGACCAATCTCTGGGCCTTGAAGCCTCTTCAGGTTGGCTTCTGAATCATTTTGACATGACTCCAATTATCTTTGAAAGCTGTCTTACTTTTTGGAGTAACAAGATGTTTTGGGCACATTTTGTACATTTTCTGCCTGTGACCTAGAATCAGCCATTTCATTAGGGAATTCTATTCCTTTCTGTGGACATGATATTTAGGGACCACACTCTATATTCTAGGTGCTTCTTAAACAGATTTTTGACCAATCTTCCTATTTTTAGACCAATCTCCACATCTCTTTTTAGAAATGCTTGGTGCTGTTTCTTCCCAAGCCTTTGGGAGACTCATCACCATAAACTGATTATTCCTTAGCTTTCTGTACCATTGGTTTAACTTTCTTGGATCTGCCTAGTCTCTTAAAACTAGTTCATCGACTTTACAGCTTCCAAACTTTTGTTGCTCTTTTTTTCCTTCTGTTGTTGGTTGTTTTTTTTCCTTGTGGATTTATGACTTTAACTAAATTCTCCCATTTTAGTTTTAGAGACTTTTTTTTTTTTTTGTGCTAACTGCTTATGTTTAATCTGTTACCTTTAACTAGAAGCCACCCATTAACTTTGCATAAGCAACAATTTGGCTACCTTGACTTTGCCCTCTTCAGAGTATCTATCTATTAGGCTATTTTCCTAAACCAAGATGGTGCTGTCCTTAAGAGAAACTCTTAAAATTATCTTTTATCACTTACCTTCAATAAGGAGAGGAAGAGAGGGAAATAGATGAGAAGGAGAAAACCAAGGTGGCAGGGAGAAATGACAAGGCTGAGGATTTCATAGATCATTCCTAAGTTTAGAAGCTTGACAGTTTTATTGCCCATGTCTTTAAAAAAAAGTTCTTGACTAAAAACAGCTTAAACTACTATGTGATTGACTCAAGTTTTAGATAAGAGCCATTGCTAGTGATATCTGCGGAATTTAAGTGCAATTAATAATAGTGATTTTTTTTGTTATTCCATCTAGCAGTAGCTTGTTTATTTTCATTGCTGTATATAAAATTGTACGTTATACAAAGTATATTGTAATTTATATATCCATTCTACAGTTGAAATCTTTATTTCAGTGTTTGATATTTAAATAATACTGCTATAAATATTCCTGTTATTTGTATATTTTATGCATATATGATGCATTTCGTGAAGTGGAATTGCTGGGTCCAAATAGGTTTGCTTATATTTTGCGAATATTGCCCAAGTGTTTTCCAAAATGGCTGCACAACTTCTCACTCCTACCAGTAGAGTATGAGAGTCCAGGTGCTCCACAGCCTTTGAGATAAGTGGTATTGGCAGTCTTTTAAATTTTAGACTTTGTTTTTGTGTGTGGTGCTTCCTTAATGATGTTTTTAAATTTTTTATCCCAGATGACTGTTGAGGTTGAGAACCTATTCAAATATTTACTGGCTATTTGCATGTCTTCTCTCTTGACATGGCTATTAAATTTTCAGTTCTTTTCTTATTTTTCTATGGGATTAATTATCTTATTCTTAGTGATAGATCAGAATTTTTACATGTTCTCAGTAAGTCTTATTTTCCATTAAATGTATTACAGTTATCTTCTGCCACTCTTGATTTGATTTGTTTCTCTCTTTATGGAGTATTTGGTTGAATAGAAGTTCTTAATTTTAATGTAGTTCAGTTTATCATCTATTTCTACTAAGTTCAGTGCTATTTTGTCTTCATTAAAATTGTTTAACTACCTCAAATTCATGAAGAAATTTTTTTCTATCATCTTGAAGGTTCCTTGTTTTACATTTCTATGTTACTTCATACTGTAAACAAAAATCAGTTCCATATGGATTGTCACTCTACATAGTGATTTTTGTTGGACTTCTGTCTGTTGTGGTGTGTCAACCATTTTCTTCTCTGATTAGAGAAACATTAGGTTGGAGGGTAAATTAAGTGGGAGAGTAGATCCCTGGATAACTGCTCCATTTACTCATTGGTAAGGGGCCTAGTAGCTGAAGCTGTTGTCCAACCCACCCTTCACTGAGACTATCTTGTGGTTCTCCATTACAACCTAGCAGGGGAATTAATACATAAACTTTCAACTGCATTCAGTTCAGTGTTTCTTTGTTTACACCAGCGTAGGTACTATTGGAAGAGTTGAAATGATTGTGCGTGGTGTCCCTTAGGGCTATTCATCAGTATTTCTGGTTCTTCTCATTCTGGGCATGTGGTAGGCTTATACTTCCTTACCCGCCTGAACTTGGTCATGGTCGTATGACTTGCTCAGACCAAGTGAATGTCAAGGAATCAGGTCACAATTTGCCATTTGCTGTGTCCTCTTCTACCTTGTGACCTGCCTTGTTTCATACGAGAGAAGCTCTTGCAGCTCACATTCCTGTGTGAGGGCTGTTAAAGAGCAGAGCAGTGGACATGCAGTGTAGGTGAGAAAAAAAAACCTTGTTGCTTTAAGACCCCGTGATTTGGGGGTTGTGTTGCTGTGGTGTAACTTAGTCTTTACTAACGTTACAGTGTAATGCAGACTTAGTTACTCAGAAAGATGTGCTACTGTTTCCCTTGATTCCTGCTTAGGGAGTTAAGAACAAAAACATAGATGTGAATGATTAAAAAAAATTATGGCTATTTAAAAAATTAAGCTTCAATTTATGAAGGATGAAATTTGAAGGTGCTTTTCCAGG
The DNA here is from genome assembly GCF_009834535.1 of Camelus ferus. Lineage (NCBI taxonomy): Eukaryota > Metazoa > Chordata > Mammalia > Artiodactyla > Camelidae > Camelus > Camelus ferus. Next base: position 14,788,853 of record NC_045727.1, read on the forward strand.
GTGAGATTTGGGAGGAATATGTTCTTCACATCCTTGATAGTTATGGTTGTATCTTACGGCACAGAAACAAAACTTTCGAATTCTGACCTTGTGAGAAGGTAAATAATTTAATGTAGTGATAAAATATAGCTTTCTTTTAGGAAAAGCAATACATTTGGAAGTTTAAACCCATCATATTTTTACTCTCAATTATGGTGGCTTATTTCCTTCAGTGGTTTAGTGATTTTTTTTTTTTTAATTCTTAGTACATATTTGAGCTTAATCTGTGAGAGTCCTAAGGGTTTAAATTGGGGACTGTTTATTTTAGGGAGAATTTGCATTTACTTCTGTCCAAAGCCAACAGTTCTATAGACCTGGGACCACTTTAGCACCATTCAAGAGTCTGGTTTAGTTTTGAGGTGGGAGATTCTCATTCCGTTCATCTAGGTTTAGTTCTTTCATGTCCCCTATTCTATTTCAGCTCCCTGTTCCTTTCTCCCCCTTAGAGCTTTCTCTTACTTACTTGCTTGCAAGCCCAGAAATACATTAAAATATATATTTTTATAACATGTCTTGATCTAGTTGTAGAATAGAAGAAGAGTCTTATTTTGTTTGCTGTGGAGTGAAAAAATCATAGAAAAGTCATTCCTAAGAATACTGAGAGACATCATATATGCTTTCAATGTCCATAGAAACACGCTATGTTCCATTGATAATAATGACATGTTACATTCATATAACCAATGCTTTTCACATCTCATCGAGTTTAGTCTCCACAGCAACAAAGTATAAAAACCTTAAAAATAAAGGTTGGGATGTTTGTAATTAAAACTAGTCATTGCCAAGAATGAGGAATTGGCTTTATAAGTCATAATCCGGAAGTGTATTTTAATATTAGTTCTTATAACAAAGTGTCTGTGTTGTATTTTACTTAAGTATTTTCATGCAGCAACATGGAACATGCTTACAATGGATAAAGAAAGAATATAAAATTGTATCTTTTATGATTATAATTGTGTCAATTACATGTTCATATGGGCATGCATTAGAAATGGATGTGGCAAAAATAAAGCCATAAGTTAAGGTGTTGGGACTATGGAAGTTTTATTTCATTCTAGTATTATTATTATGATTTTATACAGTTAACAGAAGACATTCAAAATGTACTCAAAGGATATTATTCTCTCAGTTTTTATTAAAACCTATGTATACATTTATACAGAGAAAGAAATCTAAGATGGGTGTGTATTTATGTGTGTGTGTGTTTACATGTCAAAATCTTAACCATATTGGGTAGGATTTCAAGTGATTTCAAAAATTTATTCTTTATAATATTTTGGTAATATCCAGTTTTTAAAAATAAGGATAATTTGTTAATTTTAAATTATAAAAATGATAAATCTATTTTTCATCTTGGGAAAAATGCCCCCATATTCTATTAAAAAGTAAGCTTTTATTTAAAACTTTATCTTTTTGTGAGACTGAGGAAAAAAAGCTTATGTCTAAAGGAAAAAGAGTATGAGAGGTACATAAATCTTCCCATAAGTCTTACCTCTGTATGAAAGTACTTAAAAATTAAAGACTAAATTTCTCAACTAAATGTTGAGTGAGTCATTGGCTTCAGACAATCACACAGTATACTCAAAATTTTGATCATTTAGCAGTATATCTCAGTGTTTAAATAAATGTTTGCCTGACTTGTATATTTTACTAGAAGAATTAACATTTACTAAGGAAAGAGCCAGGTACTTTATATATATGATATTTAAAGTCACAATCATCTTTAATCTCACAACAATCCTGTGGTGCTAGTGTATCCTTCATTTTGTATATTTGTGAAAATTGATAGTTGAGAGATTCAATAAATGATGCAAAGACTTTTTTTTACATTTTTTTATTGAGTAATAATCATTTTACAATGTTGTGTCAAATTCTAGTGTAGAGCACAATTTTTCAGTTATACCATGAATGTACATATATTCATTGTCAGATTTTTTTTCCACTGTGAGCTACCACAAGATCTTGTATATATTTCTCTGTGCTATACAGTATAATCTTGTTTATCTATTCTGCATTTTAAAATCCCAGTCTGTCCCTTCCCACCCCATGCCTCCTTGGCAACCACTAGTTTGTATTCTATGTCTATGAGTCTGTTTCTGTTTTGTATGTATGTATGTATATGTATTTAGATTCCACATGTGAGTGATCTCATATGGTATTTTTCTTTCTCTTTCTGGCTTACTTCACTTAGAGTGACATTTTCCAGAAACATCCATGTTGCTGCAAATGGCATTATGTTGCCGGTTTCTGTGGCTGAATAGTATTCCATTGTACAAATATACCACCTCTTCTTTATCCAGTCATCTGTTGATGGACATTTAGGCTGTTTCCATGTCTTGGCTATTGTAAATAGTGTTGCTATGAACATTGGGGTGCAGGTGTCATTTTGAAGTAGGGTTCCTTCTGGATATATGCCCAGGAGTGGGATTCCTGGGTCACATGGTAAATTTATTCCTAGTCTTTTGAGGAATCTCCATACTGTTTTCCACAATGGCTTTCCTTGCTTCCCTCTCCCACTCTTAATGATTTAGATGTCTTCTTTTGCAATTTTGTGTTTACTCTTTTTGTAATTCATGGCAGTTATCACCTTTCCAGTTATGAGTTTCTCATTTTTGTAGCATCCTGTTTCTTTTCTATTTAGAGTAGACCTATCAGTATTTCTTTTAGCATGGGTTTAGTGTTGCTAAACTCTTTTAGTTTTTGCTTGTCTGTGAAGTTCTTTATGTCTCCTATTCTAAATAATAGCCTTGCTGGATAGAGTATCCTAGGCTGCATCTTGTTTTCATTCAGGACTTTGAATATATCTTGCCACTCCCTTCTGGACTGTAGTGTTTGTGTACAGAAATCAGCTGAGAGCCTTATGGGGGTTCCCTTGTAACTCACTCTTTGTTTTTCTCTTGCTGCCTTTAGGATCATTTCTTTATCCTTGACTCTGGCCATCTTGATTATGATATGTCTTGGTGTGGGTCTGTTTGGGTTCTTCCTGTTTGGGACCCTCTGAGCCTCCTGTACTTGGATATCTGATTCCTTCTTTAGGTTTGGGAAGTTTTCAGTCATGATTTCTTCCAATGCCTTTTCAATCCCCTTTATTCTTTCTTCCCCTTCTGGAACCCCTATTATGCGTAGATTGGCACACTTTATATTACCCCATAGGTCCCTTGTTTTCATTGTTTGTTATTTGTTTTTCTCTCAGCTGTTCTGATTGGGTGCTTTCTGTTGTCCTGTCTTGTGGGTCACTTACTCGTTCCTCTGCATTATCTAGCCTGCTTTGTACAGCCTTTAGGTCAGCTCTCATCTCAGCAAATGAGTTTACTAATTCTACTTGGTTCTTCTTTATAGCTTCTATTTCATTTTTGACATATTTTGTATCTCTAAACACTATTTCTTTTAGTTCCTTCAGTACTTTGATCACTCTTTCTTTGAAATCTTGATCTGATAGGCCATCAATGTCTATTTCCTTGATCATGCTTTCAGGGGAGTTCTCTTGATCTTTTAATTGGGAGTGATTCCTCTGCTTCTTCATATTGCTCATATCTCTCTGGCGCTGTGGCTTAAGGAGTATCAGTTATCTAGTTCTCCTGGAGACAGTGTGCTCTTAATGATTTTATTGAGAGGTCTTTGTGTCTTCGCCGTGTTTCGTGAACTCAGCTTGCTATTTCCAGAGGCCCTCTGTTGGTGCCCTCTTCTGTGCTGCTCCCAGTGGCTGTCGGCTAGCAGATCGTGCCCCCTCCCAACACTGCAGGTGCTGAGCTCTTATCCAGTGGGCGGGCAGGTCACTCCCCCTTCCAATGCTGCAGTCAGATGCTGTGCTCAGGGGAGGCAGGTGGGCGGATTGCGCCCCCTACAGCACCATGGTCAGGTGCTGCTTTCCTGCCAGGAAGGTGGGTGGCCGCCCGCCCTCTCCTGGCGCCAGTCACTCTGCTGCTCTGTGCAGCTGCCCTCTGTGCCTTGGGTCGGTGCTCTGTAGGCGGGCTCGGGGAAGACCATGGAACAGCCCTGCCCCTGCTCTGTGCCAAATCTCAGCTCCTTGTTTATCTTGGCGGCGTGAGTTCTCTGAGGTGCCAGGGCGGAAAGATCGTATCTGCCTCAGGCTGTAAACAAGTCTCAGTCTTGACTAGGAGGTTGTGGAGCTCCCGGGTGCGGGTTCAGGTCTCGGCCCCATCCCTGCCTGGGCGCTTGGCACAGGAGGATATGGCGGCTGTGGCTGCGCCCCAACTTTCTTCTCACGAGAAGTGCCAGTAATGGTGCCGCAGGTCTGAGGAGACAAAGGCTATGGTGCCCTTCCCCCTAGGGCACACCAGCTGTGTTGCTTTGCTTTTTTCGCAATTTATGGGGAACCGAGGCTGTTCTGCTCTGTATCGCCTCCCAGCCACGGTGTGCATCACCCTACAGTCCCCTGGGGCTGCCTCAGTGCAGCACTCCAGTCCTCCGCTTGGCTCGGGCAGCCTTTCCCGGCCCCAGCTGCTGGCTCGCGTCTTGGGCTGGGTGTCACGGGGACCCTTTGTGCCCGTTTAACTTAGTTCTGTCAGTTAAGGGGTGCTCGGGGCAGATCTGAGCCTTGGAGGCTCCCCCTCCGTCCCACAGGCCTCTCCGTTGGAGAGGGGAGACCCAGCAAATGAGTGCTAGTCCTCCTTTGCCACTCCCTCCCCGCAGGATCAGTCCCACACTGTTTTGCTTTTTCTTCTTTCTTTTTTCCTTTTCTCCTACCAGATTTTTGGGGTCTTTGTCTTTTGAAGAGGGCGATGTTCTGTCGGAGTTCGGCAGGTGCTCTGATTGGCTGAGTAGGTCTGTAGATGTGAGTTTTGGTGTATTTGTGGGAGAGGGTGAGCTACAAGCATCCTTCTACTCTGCCATCTTGCTTAAGTCTGGTGCAAAGACATTTAATTAGGAAATGAAAGAGTTAGAATTTAAACCCAGTTTTGAAGGATTTGAAAGGCTTTGCTCTGTCCAGCATGGCCTCCCATGAAGAGTAGACTCTTCTTGCTGTTTATCTTATTTGGTTTTGCTGCGTTTCTATACCATTTCTATTGGCACTTGGTTATTTCAGCAAAGGAAGCTATTGAAAAATATACATAAAAAGTTGATTAGTTGTAATTCTTGTAAGATTTGAGAGATCCCCCTCCCTTCCCCAGCAGTCTGCAAGTGGTTAAACTTGATCATATACTAATGAAGAATTACAAAGTTATTTGTTTGACTTTGCCACTTGGGACACTTCGCAAATGAGACAATTCATCTCAGTGTGCAGCTAGTCTCATTTCTTAAAGAAAATTAATTAATGCAGTTTGTCTTCCTCCCATATCTCTGATTATGGTCCTTTTATTATACCTTCACTTTCCTGCTTTACTTTTCTTCCCTGGAAATATCAGTTTTTCCAAGGCATCTTTATTTCTTTCAAACTAAGTAAAAGCAATTTTCCTCAGTATGAATGTGTATTTGTAATTTTAGTACACTTTAGGCAAGACAAAGACATTTGTGCAATATCCCATAGGAAAATTCCATAGTAAAGAATTTCAAAAGCATCAACCTCTCTTTTAAAGTGATTTAATCAATTTTCTTGTATACTTGTCTTTAATATTCTTTGTCTTTTTCTTTTTGGCAGAGGTGGGTTAGTATTATGTGTATCTTACTCCAGTTGTCTTCCAGTACAACAGCTCATTACTTAAATGTATTAACAACATAATTTTGATTTTAATACCTTTACATTTTAAAAATAACAATACCTTTGATTTTAGAACCATATTTTAGTGGTTTTTGAAGCACAAGGACTTGTTTTCTATAATTTTAACAGTTACAATAAAAAATGTAATTTCTTTGCAGGAAATGGCTTGGAGTAGTTTGTTACTCAGTCTCTTTGAATATATTTTTTTCTCTATTTTCACCGTGTGGACTTCTCATTTTAAAGGTAGAATGATGACATGCTCATTTTGTTTCTCTTTTGATATTCATCTGAAAAAGTCAGATTTCAGAAAATCTGGCTTTTAAATCACTTTTAACATTTTTTACACCCCACAGACCCAGCAAGGAATCAGTTTGGAAAAAAAAAAGATTGTTATCACTCATCTCCCATATCAATGTTGTATAATTTTTTTTTTTTTTAATCATGCTGGTCAGAACGTGGAGAATTGGCATGAATGTATTTAAAGCCGACCAAATTAGAAAAGATATGGGAAAGAAATTGTGCAAGTGAAGTTAATTAAGAATTAAGCAAATGCCTCATATTAAAGATAGCAGTTTGTAGTTTTATATTAAAATTAAGTAAAGGCAATATAGAAGTCACTGTTATAGATTATTCTGGTTTTCAGATTATTTTATGATATATATAGTATATTGACTTCCATTTAACTGAAAATGAAATGTAGTGAAATGGCTTGATTCAGTCATGATATGATATCAGTTTAACAGTGGATACCAGTTTAACAATTTTATTTTTCCTAAGATTTGGTAGTCTTTTCTAATTTTCTCATCAAATGAGGTTTTAGGATTATTGGATCATTTCATTCACTTACCTTTTTAAAAATGTTGATTCTATGTAGATTACAGAAATACTGTTCCATTATTTGCTCCTGTGATAGCTGATATCTGGCAGTTGAAGGAATGGTAACCTTTAAAATGAAATAACCTTGTCATAATATTGTGGCAGAAAACTGACAGGATAGTAAAAATATACTGGACTTGGAGGAGCATTCTACGGGGAGCAGTTTACAGATATTTTTATTAGGGAGATTTACAGATGTTATGCTATTCTGTGTACTTAGTGTCAAGCTGAGGAGACAGATCAGACACATAAATCATGTTTGAGGATTCTAAGATAACCCAGAAGATCTTCAGATTTCTGAGAACAGCTGTAGGGTTTGTCTGCTATTCTTTTCTCTTTACCTTTTACTTACTTATTCCTCTTACTATATACTTTCGTTGAATTATTTCATTGCAAATCTATATAATTTTGCCATTTCAGGTTCTTTCTGGGTTGGAGTATGGAGGGTTTTCCTTTCTGGCCTCAGTCTATCATGAGGTTAAATCCATGGAAAGGATCTTCGGTAGAGGGAACAGACTAATTGTAGAATTAGACCTAGGGCATGAGTATAGGGAACAGTTTTGAGGTTGTTTACCCTCTAGACTTCCAGGGAGGGATCAGAGGAACTCCAAGTATTAAAAATGACAAACCATGGGGTTTACCTGTTCCTACGAATAAATTTGATGTTCTGAAGTGCTAGAATCATAAAGCTTTTCATAAAACTTTGGGGGTGATGGGTAATGACTGTAGCAGAGTTTTTGAAGAGCAAAGACAAATAGATATCACTTATCAGTCTTTACAAAGTTGAGTTATATATTATGAACAAAATATAACCTCATATTAACTTTCCACCAGTCCTGTTGTGAAGTAGTATATGTCATGTTACTTTTTGTATGTTAATTAAACATTTCAGATTTTTTTATACTTCTTCAGTACTCTGTTGAATTTCATATTGGATCATATACTTAATAGTAAGCTGTAAACCCAGTTTCTCCCTCCAGTGATTATTAATTAATTTTATGTTGTACAGTTTTTTCATTGCTCAAAGATCCTTCTGGCATTGCTCTGATCTCATAGCAGAGAAAACTATTCTGGAAGGTTACCCTGTTGTAATATCAAGTAATAATTATGTCGCCACTATGACCTAAATAAACTTTTGGCTTGCTTAAGTTTAGAAAAACCTCAACTTCTCTGAAAAGTCATGAATTCAAACAGATATAATGGCAAGCTTTTTCTTACAATCTTCAGTTAGCTGTTGCCAACATTTGTCTTGAGGAGGCATGTCTAGGTTCAGATTTCAGCTCTGCTATTTACTTAGTAGTTGTGTTACTACATTGGGCAAGTTACTTAAGATCTTTTTTTTAGCTCTGATATCTGTAAAATGTGGATAATGATATTTCTTATCTCACAGAGTTGTTAAGCATATCAAATCAGATAAGACATAAAGCATTTAGAACAGGGCCTGGTACATACTAAATGCTCAATAAATGTCAATATAGGCATACATAATGAAGCATAAGTGTATAATTAAGTATATTTTAAACACTTTAGAACAAAGTTTCCTTCATTAATTTTAATCTTTTTTTTTTTTTTTTTTTTTTTGCACACCTACAATATTACAAGGCGCTGTAGAAGTTTTCTGGTGATGGGCTGATGAATTAGATTGAGTTCACCTTCAGGTTGTTAGGGGTTGTATTGTAATAATTTTGACTTGTAAAAAAAAACCCTATGTCTGTGGATTCATTTATTCATTTACTCATTTATTTAATAAATATTTATCATGTGTCTGCTATATAATAGGGATTTTTTTTTTTGGAGGTACTTGGCATACAATAATAAACAAAACAAACCAGATTTCTGGTCTCAAAGAACTTGTCTTTTTGTGGGAGGAAACTGGTAATAAATATACTAGAAAAGTCATTCTAGATAGTGATAGTGCTCCAAAGAAAATAAATTATTTGATGAGATAGTGATTTGATCTCACTGTGGAGGTAACCTTTAAACTTGGACCTGAATGACAAGATGGAATTAGCTACATAAAGATTTGGGGACAAAATTTCCTGAGAGAGAAAACCACAAATACCTGAGACAGAAATGAACTTGGGGTACTTGAGGTATAGAGAGACCAGTGTGTGGGAGCACAGAGAGAAGGAAATGGTGTCAGGGAGTTTGGTGGAGACCGGGTCATGAGACTTTGTCACAGCGTATGGAAAGATGTTTGAATCTTACTGAAGTGCAGTGAAAAGCCACTAAAGAGTTTTAAGCCTGGAAATGCCATCATCTGAGCAGTGATTTGAAAAGATACCCATTGCTGCTGTGTGGATTGTAAGGGGTCAGAAAGGAAGAGCAGTTAGAAGATGAGTCCTGTTTCATAGTTTGAGTAAGTGATGATGATGACTGAAATTAGGGAAGTAGCAGTAGAGAAGAAGAGACAAGATTCTAAATGTATTTTGGTTACAGAGCTGATAGGGCTAGGTGATAGGATGGATACGGGGAGGAGGGAAAGTTAAGAATCAAACGAATAGATGTATGTATTTGCAAGACTGGGACATTGTGCTGTATACCAGAAATTGATACATTGTAACTGACTGTACTTCAATTTAAAAAATAAAGAATCAAGGATGGATCCTAAGTTTTAGCCTTGAGTGATCAGTTGGATAAGAGGTGCTATTTATTGTAATAGGAAGACTGGAAGAGGAACCAATATGGCAAGGAAAATATAAAATTTGTCTTGTCCTTGTTAAAGTTGAGGTGCTCTGAAACATCTAACTGGAAAGATTTTGAAGGCAATTGGGTATAAGAGTCTGCACCTCACTGGAGAGGTTAACGCTCAAAATACAATTTGGGAGTCGTAAGCATGTAGATGATAGGACTGACTGAAATCACCTGGGGAGAGAGTGTAGGTGGAAAATATGTTAAGACCTAGTATATTTCTACAATGGAGAATTTTGTTCTAAAAGATATGTTGTCTGTGAAAAAAAGAAAAGTCAGTTAAATAGTTGATAAGGTAGTTTTGATTTTAGAATGAAGAAATAGGGGCAACTTTTAGATGAAGAAACTTAAGAAAGTTGATTTGATTTTAGCTGGGATTTTGGGTTTTGTTTACATCCTGGGTTTATTTATATAAAAAAAATATAAAGAACTTACGTGCAGAATAGTATCTTCAGTTATATTGTTAAGGTCTTTCACTATGTAGTGGATTTTGAGTCATTCAGTCCTTTCTGGGTTAGAATTCCACTTTCACTATGTATATCCGTGTAATCTTAAACACTTACTTGATCTTAGTCTTAGTTTCTCGTGTGTAAAATGGGAGTAAGGGTGTTTATCCATGTTAGATGTGTATGATATGTATTATATATATTTTGCCTAACTATACCAAGCATGTACTAGGCATTCAAAAGATAGTTTTATGATATTCTGTGCTGACCTTTCAATTCTTTCCATATATTACTACCCTTTGACATATGTTGATCTTAGAATTCCTTACCGATTTGGATGGTGATCCTTGGTTTAGGTTGTAAACTTCCAATTTCTCAATTCATCTGTTTAAACTGAGGCTATACTCTAAAGTAGGATATGGATAGCCACTTTTTCACTCAACTAAATTGACTTAAAGGCAGCCAAAGCACAGCTGTGTTTGGGTTCCTTTAGCTGCCTTTTAGAGGCTTCCAGATGTACTATTCAAAAAGCATCTCTTAAACTTCAGACTAGAAGGGACCTTAGGTATTATCTCTCCTTTGCCCTCCCTGCCTCACTTTCTGAAAATTGAGATGCAGAAAAGGTAACTGACTTAGCCAAGGTAGTAGAACAGTAAGTAGAACTGGGGTTTCTAATCCTTAGCCAAGTGTTACTGCCACACATGTGGGATTTAATACTTTATCTGAGATATTCATAATTTGCTAGTTACATTCTTTTGGGAAATTGATGGTTTGTGAGTACTACAGAGTCCTGACATTCCTCAACATTTTATTTGATGATCACCTCTAACTGTGATCATATCAGAAATATAGGTTTGTTGCCACAGCGCAGACTGGTGATGAACAAGATTCACTAGCTGGATTTTATTTTGTGTTGTACAAAATAAATAGCAAGAATCTTTATTTAAAGTTATTAGTCTGAATTAACATTCAGAAAAAAATCACAAAGGGAACATTATTCAAGCCAGAAAGATGAAAGTACTTTGGAAAAATGTAAGAAATAATGTTTCATAAAAAATAAACAATGTTTCACTGGCTATTAAAGTGGTCTAAAAATACTTAATGATCTCATTTAATGTTGTTTACATACCAGAGAGGCTTTTCCTGACCACTCTATATAAAATAGTGCCCTCCCACAACTCTCTGGCCTCTACTCTGCTTATTTTTTTCATATCACTTACCACCATCTGACATGACACTTATATATATATACACTTACATATATAATAAAATTGGTGATCAATTTATTTATATATATTTTCTCACTAGAATGTAAACTTTATGAGGGCAGGGACTTTATCTAGTACATGGTTGGTGCTCAGAAATGCTTGCTTGGCTGTGGAAAACAGTTTGGCATTTTCTCAAAAAGTTAAACATAGGATTACTGTATGATCCTGCAATTTCATTCCGAGGTATATATGCAAAATAATTTAAAACAAGCACTCAAGTAAAGGTACACAAATTCATAGCAGCTCTAGTCACAATAACCAGTAGGTGGAAATGTCCATCAGTGAATGAATGGATAAACAAATTGTGGTATATACATGCAACAAAATATTATTCAACCATAAAAAGAAATGAATATCTGATATATTCAACAACATGGATGAACCTTAAAAGCATGTGCTAAGTGAAAAAAGCTAGACACAGTAAGTCACATAATGCATTAGTCTCCTTATGTGAAATGTCCAGAATAGATAAATCCATAGAGACAGAATACAGATTGATGGTTTCCAGGGGCTGAAGGAGAAGGGGGAATGGGGAAAAACTGCTTAATGGGTATGGAGTTTTTCTTTGGAGTTACAGAGATGTTTTGGAGTGATGGGAGTGTTTTGGAGCAATGGTGGTTGCACAACATTGTGAATGTACAAAATGTCACTGAATTAGTTCACTTTAAATGGTTAATTTTATGTTAAGTGACTTTCACCCCAATAAATTATTTTTAAGTATTCATGCTTGCTTGCTGAACAGTGAAAGTTGTCAGTTTGTTTTGAGTACCTGCTCTGTAGGTTATTGTGCACAAGACTGCCAATTACTAGCTCTGGGATCTGAGCAAAATGGGAGAGTAGGAACAAGCAATGATTAGATTAAAAATCTGCAGAACTGTTTGATTCATATGGGAGAAGGAGAATCCTTGATTGACATGGAGCACACCTAGAAATAGTTCCTAAAACCTGACGTAATATGAGGGACAGAGCCGACTAAGATTGCTGGTGCATGTAGACTCTCTGTGAGTGTGACGTTCACTTGTCAAATTCAGAAATGCTAATTCTTTGGCTCTTTCCTTCCCATGAGACTGACTGCCTATGTGACAGAGCTCATTTTACTTCCTCTCCCTTACTTTACCCCTATTGTGGATCCTATATTACAGCTGAAATCTTTCCAGTTTGGAGATGCAGTGAAAGCATTGCAGCCCCAAACCCCCTTTAATTGGCTAAAAGTATCATGTTGAGTGACATGATCTTTCTTTCTTGGGGAATGAAGGAGAACAGTACCAAGAAATTAATCCAAATTCTGTCTTAACGTTTGAATTCAGTCTTTTCACCCCAGCAGCTAGAAAATCTTGCCCTATTTCAAAATAGAACAAATTTTCTTTTCCCATCTTTTCACTTAATTTTATTCTGTAGCTTTTTTGGGCTCCACAATGATTGTTTGTCACATGCAGACTTTCTGCATTTTGCTAATCAGAATCTAGATAAATTTGTAATTATTGGAAATTACAACCAAGTATTCAGACTTGGTGTTTTTCTTACTAAAGTATAGCCTTTTATGTATGTTCTATAGTCACGAAGCACTATTTTCCCCCTAATTTACCCATGTTCCCTTCTTTCTATTCCCCTGTGTTTAATTGTTAGCAATGGCTTCTCAATTATAGGCATCTCTCAAAATGGGGGAATATCTAAGCAGTAAGCCCAGGGTTATTCTTAAGTGTAGATTGTAACTGCTTTTCTATGGAAATTAATAATGAACAACCAAAATTTCTGTGGTATGTCACCTGTCATATAAGTGACAGAAGTTAAAAAGAAACATTTTATTCTTGTAAAAGTACCTGTCTTGAAATAGCCAGTTTTTTATGTTGAGTAAATTTTATAGATATAATGCAATATATAACAAAGAATAGAATAGGAGTAGCATAGTGGTTAAGGGTATAGGATTTTGGAATCAGACCTAAACATGCAACCCTTCTCTGCTACTTGCTATCTGTCTGACCTTGGAGAAACCATTTAACCATAATAATCCTCAGTTTATCCATTTGTAGAATGAGAATGGTCAACCTATCTCTCTGGTGTGTACAGCCCTTTTGAAAAATAGGATCTGACATGTAGTCAGAGTGATTATTCTCTTAATGGTTTTGAAAATGCAGTAAGTAAATTTGCAAAGTAATTTCTCTTTTTGCAGCTGTGAACATTTGACTGTATTTTCTTGTTCTTGGTTTTCTTTCTTTGCTGTTGTCTCATTTGATAGGAAACGGTCTTAAAAGCATAAAAAAGCATATGCAAATTTATGAATGAAATGCCCTTTTCTCCTCTAGAACCTCAGCATTTGACTTGGTTCTTATGTATATATGCAAATGAAATACTGAAGAACTGTAGACAGGACCTAAATAAAACATTGGTTTACCAGTCATTGTTAGTACGCTAGAGAAACGTGCCAGACTGCTTTTGACAGAACCAGAATGAAAGACTTTTTAAACAACGTGCCAAATACTAATTAATTTTCTGAACATATCAAGATTCCTACTGAGTGTATATTCCTAAGTCTTTCCGTAGAGTCTGTGACCTGATATTATTGCCAGAAAGTTGATGGTGAGGTCATCAAGATTGTTGGCATTAATCCTTAAGATCTATGTATAGCTTAGTTACAAGAGAAACAAGTATCTGAAAAACAAGAGAAAGAAAATTGTTGGATATCTTTGCAAAAATTTTCCCAACTCATTAAACAAATGCTCTTAGCATGAATGCTTGTAGCAGCACTCTTGTTTCTCATATGCAGCCTTTGTGAGATTGCTGTGGTAATCATTGTGACTGACAGTTCACATCTGGAGACTTGTAAAATCTGCATATTGATAACCCCCATTTGGCCTTGCCTCATCTTCTGTAATGTAAGCTTGCTGCTTGCCTTTTTCTCTCCCTCAGGAAGGAGATACTCAGTCTGATAGGTAAAAATGGTATCTTTTTCTAGTTTTATTTTTCATTTCTTATATTTTTAAATAAATATTTAAAAAATGTGAATAAGTTCATTTTAATGGAGGCTTGGAGGGTAAGGGAAGAAAGAAGGGTAAGACAAGGGATTGAAATGGGTATGGAGGAAAAGGAGAAAGGAAATGGAAGAGAAATTGAGAATGGATGGCAGAATGGCAAAGATGAAGAGACTGGGGTGTTGGATGTAGGGGTGGGGGAAATGGGGAGAGAGGACAAAGATGGTTATTTTGAGATTAGTGTCAGTGAGAGTTTACACTTTTCATTTTAAGCTTTGGGGTTTTGATTATCATCTGTTTCCTACTGTCCTTTGGAAGTGTTTATTAAGTAATTATGGTTCATCAGCTCTAATACTTAAGTCATTAGAGGTTTTATTCTAAATGGGGAAATCAGAGCAGCCTATTAGAATGGAAATTCTCTTAGGTGCAACAGCAGTGACTAGTGTAAAATCACATGAAGGTCAGATTTGTCATCATCTTGTGGTTAGACATGTCTTTATGGTCCCAAAGAAAAGAAACATGTATTACCATTTGTATGAGAATTTACTGTGAGGATACATGTGCATAGCACTGAGTCACCCTAATGGGGATGTACTCACCCCTGATGCCAGCAGTGGAAATGTGGTGGTGGTTATGGAGAAAGCAGCCTGCTGATAGTTAACAACCTAAGCCAACTGGCTCTCCTCATTCCATCTACTGTTTATGTATTTTCAAGACAGACATTTGATTGGGTCAGCTTACCCCTCTGCATTGAGTACCTCTTTTGGTTGTAGTTCTGTGAGGACACCCAAGAGAGGTGTTTCCTTTCTCTTGTACTTAGCCGGTATACATAACCCTGACTTAGGCATTTGAAACTCAGTTCAGTCAGCTGTGGTTTGATTTCTTTCTTTATTCTTTGAGTGCCTACAGTGAGCTACTTGTGTGCTAGATGCTGGGAAATCAGAAGTGAGCAAGATAGGCCTTCCCATCCCATCCCACTCTCATATTATTTTGACATCATATTATTTTCTAGACATCACATTTTATCTAGGAATATTCCACCGTGTGTCTAAAAGACAAGGACTCTTTTAAACAATGTAACCAAAATATTAAATCATAACTAGAAAAAAATTAGCAGAAGTTTCTTAATATCATCAAATATCTAGTCAGTATTTACCTTCCAGTTGTCTCAAAATGTTTTGTCGGTTTTGTTTTGTCACAGTTATTCAGTATAACAAACAACCACCAAAGCTCAGAGGTTCACAGGAGCAAATGTAGGGTCTGTGGATCAGCTGGGCTTGGAGGGACTCACTCATGTGTCTGTGGTCAGCTGTTGGTGGGCTAGGTGATTTTGTTGATTTTACTTGGGCTTTTTCATGTATTTAGGGCCTCGACTAGGCCAACTTGTTTCTGCTCCACATATTTTTTCCTCCAGGAGGCAATCTTGGGCATGTTTTCATAGTGAAAGCAGAGAAGCAAGAACAAAGTCCAGTTGTGCAAGAGAGCAGGTGAGAATGAGTGAGTGCTTTTCAAGCTTCTGCTTGCCTTACTTTTGTTAATATCCTGTTGGTCAAAATAAGTAAGAGTGGGAGGGAATGACAAAGATGCTGGACAAAGTGGAGTGAATTCAGGAAAGCCATTCATTGACTTTATTGGTGCAATCAGTCTAACACAAATACTGTAAATGATTTTCTCTTGCATTTTGTTTGAATCAGAATTCCAATAAAGGCCACACATTATGACTAGCTGCTGTTTCTAGATTCTTCCCCCTTCACCTTTTTTACCTTGTATTTTATTTTTTAAAGGAGATTTGGGTATTTCTAATAAATATTGACAGCCTCAATGTGACTGGAATGTAGTAATGAGGGATAGAATGATAGGCAATGTTTGGAGAGTATCAGCTAATTCATTCAGTGCCTGTGCATCATGGGATGGACTTTGGGTTTTATTCTAGGAGTGATTGTGCAGCCATATTGGGTTAGGAGCAGGAGAATGACAAAAATCTGACTTTTGTTTTGTTTTTGGTTAAGTTCAGGGTACATTTGCATGTAGTAAAATACACAGATGAGTTTTGACAAATGTGTATATTCATGTATATAACCACTACCTGATTCAAGATATCAGATATTTCCATTACTCCAGAAAGTGCCCTCTTGCCCCTTTTGAGTCAATCTTTTTTCCATTCTAGCAACCACTGATCTATTTCCATCATCATAGATTGGTTGTACCTGTTCCAGAACTTCATATCAACAGAATCATGCTAATATATTCTTTTGTATTTGTCTCCTTTCACTCAGCATGATGTCTGTACTGTCAGTTCATCTGTGTTGTTTCAAGCCTTAGCATTTCATTTATTTTTATTGCTATGTAATATGTGATGGTTTGACTATACCACAACTTATTTATTCACCTGTTGATGGACATTTGGGTTATTTCCAGCTTTTTGACTATTATGAATAAAGTTGCTATGAACATTTGTATACAAGTATGTCTTTTTGTAAGCATGTTCTCATTTTTCTTGAGCACATAATTTAAAAGTGGAATTGCTAAATTACATGGTTTAGTGTTTCAGTTTTATAAGAAACTATTAAACTGCTCTTCAGCCTTGTACCAACTCATTACAATCAGGGATATGGAAATTAATACCACAGTGAGATACTATGTTCACCTTCTAGATTTAACAGAAGTACCATTTAACAGAGTTTTGCAGAGGATGATTATCACTAGAAACTTATACCTTGCTAGTGGGAATGGTAACTGGTATAGCTGATTTTGAAAATAGTTTGGCAATATTTTGAAAGTTGAACTTTATACTGTACAACCCTGCAATTTCACTCCTAGGTAGAGAGGCTCCTGTACAAGCACACTAAAAACTATGAATTAGAATTTTGAGAGTAACGCTGTTTACTATAGCAAAACCCCTGCAAACTACCCAAGTGTCCATTGATGAGATAAAGGATAAATTGTGCCTATTTGCATATTACAGTATTATACATTAGGGAAGATGAGTGAACAACAATTATATGCATCATTGATAAAGTTTATGAACAAGCAAAACTAAATAATATTTTGTTCAGGCGTAATGTGATAAAGCTATGTTCAAAAAAGGCAATGAGATGATAAATACAACAGTAAGAGTATTTCCTCAGGCAGGAGACAGGTGGATGGGGTGGCGGAGGTAGATGCAAATTATTGGCAATGTTCTGGTCTTGGATTGCTTTGTAACTTAAATACAATCTTTGATATATCTCTTGGTATATCAAATATTGAAATGATTATACAAATTAAACAAGTACTCTGGCTTTTGTGTAGAAGAATTGATTGTAATGAGGCAAAAGAGGAACTGACTTCATTCAAAGCGGAATTTGTTACAACTATTGAAGGAAAAAATTAGTTCATGCCTTTTACTTGGAAGGGGACACAGTATTTGACAGGAGTGGACAGGCTTGGCAATCCATTCTGTACTGTGTGTTTCTTGGGTTAGTGATTCCCTATTCATACTTCAGTGTGTATGTCCAGATTTACATTAAATGGGCATTTAGAAACTTGGAAACAATTTAAAGAATTAATTTATAGCATTAATTCTTAATTTATTAACTCAGTGTCTGACTGGCATCTCCTTAATTACAGCATTTATGTTATCACTTGGAATATAAATAAGAATAAACCTTTATTGATGGGTTGATTAACTAAGCCTGATTCTTCACATGTGTAAGAGCCAGCCCCCTCAAAGTAGTATTTTACTATGCAGTTTAAGCCCCCTCCCCACTCCCTTTCTTGTCTTATCTCTGCTCTGTAGAGAGATTTGTTGTGAAAGGATTTCCCTTTATCATCATTTGGAGAATCTGTTTCTTACCTTTTTGGATCTTCTTTCCCCTGGATCCCACATCTTCATCTTTTTTGGTTTATTCTCTCATTTTGGTAGAGCATGCTCTTCAGTACCTTCCTAAGAAAGGGAGCACAAAAGATATATTTTACTCTCACAATTAATTTAATTCTAGTTTAGAAATTATTTTCCCTCAGAATTCTTAAGGAATTGATTCTTTGCTGTCTAGTTTTCATTGTTGCAACTAAGAAGTCCAGTACTGTTCTGATTCCAGACTCTTTGTATGAAAACTGTTTTCTTCTTTCTCCTCTCTCTTTAGAAGCTTTTAAGATCTTTTCTTTATCCCTAGCATTCTGCAGTTTCACAAGAAAATGTCTTAATATGGATCTGTTTTGTTTCTCTGTGTTCAGGTAAATTTTTACAGAACTTGCGGACATATAGTTTGACAGTTTACCTCTTTCTGCTTTTTTCTATTTTCTCTTTGTAGAATTTCTGTTACTAGGATTTTGAACCTCATGGACCTGTCGTTTAATTTTTTTCTTATTAATATTTTTAATGTTTATCATGTGTTAAAATGTTATTTTGGATATACTGGATTTAATAAAATATATTATTTCACATGTTTCTTTTTTTACTTACAAAAGTTGACTACAAGAAAACTGAAAATTATATATGTGGTCCATATTTGTGGCTTGTATTATATTTCTGTCAGACAGCATTGTTCGAGAGAATGCCTTAGGCAGTTTTCTGTCCTTGATCAATCTTCAAGGTCTAGGTTGCACTCAGATTAAAAACCAAAGTAAAACATTAATTTTTAGGTAATGAAGTAATTCTTTTGATTTTTGTAAAGAAGCATGGAAGTGTTTCCCCCCATTTAGAAGATTTCTCTTACTGACTTTCCACCTAATACCCCTCTCCAAAAGAAATTAAGTTCTTTGACCTGTTCTTGAAGTTTGCTGAAAATTCAGGTAGTGGTGATTTTATACATTAACCAAAAAGAGGTTACAAAAAAGACTAGCATCCTAGACTGTCAAGGCTAGAGTAGTGAAAAATCTTCCATTTTTTTCTCCTGATTATGTTACTTTTTCATTTTGCTTTACTTTCTGGGACATTTCCTCTGCCTTATCTTTCAAATCTTATTTTGAATATTTCATTTCTTGTATCCTATTTTTAATTGTATAAATCATGTACCACAAAACCTACCATTTAAAAAAATGTGTAATGCAGTGATTCTTAGGTTGCTTTCTAATTACAGAACATTTCCATCATTCCAAAAGAAACCTCTACCCATTAGTCATTCTCTGTTACCCTTACTCCCCAGCCCCTGGCAACCACTAATCTACTTTCTGCCTCTATGAATTTGCCTATTCTGTGCATTTCATGTAAGTGGAATCATACAATATATAGCTTTTAATTTCTGGTATCTTTCACTTAGCATAATGTTTTCAGAGCCAATTCATGTTGTTGTATGTATGTCCTTTTTTTTCCTGAATGTTCTTTTTTAGTACACCCTGTTCTTGTTTCGTTCAAGCAATATTTTCTTTTATCATCTTTGAGGGTATTAATGGTAACTTTTTGAAATTTTTAGCTATATACATATTCTTTATTTTCTCCAAGTTACTTTTTTCTGTTTGTTTTGGCATCTTCTTTTCATATGAGATGTTTTTCTCAAAAATGTCTGTCATCCTTATTTTTCTGCTTAGGTTTAAGAGTGAGGTACAATAAAACTTAATGGAAGCTCTCTAAGCAAGGGTGAGATTGATTGACTGTACTTTTTCATCACATGGTGGTCTGGCTGAACTATATAATTCCTTTGGGTCTTTTTTTCCCTTCTAGGGTATAGTTAGATTTTCTAGCACCAACTCTTCCATTTTTCTGTCTGAGGATTTATGTTTGGCTGCCTGTCTGTGTTCTGAGAGCCAAACATATAAGCCTATGATTCAGCTACATATTTTCAGTATGGAGGCCTCCAACCATGCCTGATATCTCCCAGTTCAGAGATCTCTGTTTTCCTTTATCCGGCTTCTGCCAGAAGAAGGAGGAGCAGTCATCTGGGAATGTAACTGCTTTTAAAACAGACTTTCAACCTGTCCTCCTCTTTCTAGCCTGTCTCATCTCAGCTTCCAGACGTACATGGTGCTGCCACTTCCTGAGCCTGATAGGGATTCTGCAATAGAAATTGGGTTGCTTCCAGCTTCTCTCAGTGGCTTAAGTTTTGGTTCTGCTAAGTCAGTTACCACTTGTCCATCTGCTTTCTAGCTTTTAAAACTTTGCTGTTTTTGCCTCTTCTGATTTTTTTTTTCTATTGTAAGTTTATGCCATTTATAAAATCCTTTTAATGTTATTTTAGTGGAATTTTGGAAGAGAGGAGGCCTAAATGCTTGTGTTTAATCCACCATGTTTAACTAGTATTAATTATTTTAACAGAGTATTAAGAATATTAGCTTTCTAGGGCTACCATAACAAAGTACCACAGACTGGCTGGCTTAAATAGCAGAAATTGATTTTCTCAGTATTCAAGAGTGTAGAAGTCCGAGACCAAAATGTCAGTAGGATTGATTCCTTCTGAAATATCTCTCCTTGGCTTGTAGATAGTTGTCTTCTATCTCCACATGGACTGTGTGGTATGTGGTGGGTGTATGGTGCCTGTGTCCTAATCTCTTTTTACAAAAACACTAGTCATATTGGATTAAGGCCCACCCATATAACCTCATTTTACCTTAATCATCTCTTTAAAGATGCTGTCTCCAAATACAGTCACATTCTGAGGTACTTGGAGTTAGGATTTCAATATATGAACTCAGTTCATAATAACAATATTTTTGACATTTATTAAGTGAATTGATTTTATTATTTTCATCCTGTGTACCTTTTCACTTTTATTTCATTATGATGTAAAGAAATCTTTCATGTTTGTACGAATGATTATGGGTCACTTTCTCTTTTTATTTTTTGAGTTATACTTTCCTCAAGCACCATGAGATTAGTAATGTTTTAGTTAGGGCTCTTTTACCTTTTTTTTTTTTTTTTGCAAGGAGTAGAAACTTAGCCAAACTAGCTTAAATAGAGTATTTTTGTTGAGAAGTCTAAAACCATTCTGGTTCCAAATCCTTTCTTCATGTCTCTTTAATATCTTCCTTTCTCTAGAAGCTTATAAGATTTTCAGTGTTCTGAAATTCCCGGTGTGATGCATTGATGTGAGTGTATTTTCATCCACGGCATTGCATATTTGTTGGGATTTTTCAATCTGGAAATTCAAATCCTTTAGAATTTTCTTGAATTATTTCTTTAATGATTTCCTTTCCCAGTTTTCTTTTTCCTCCTTTGCTGGAATGTTTGTTATGCAGATATTGACCCTCCTGGGCTGATAATTTTTTCCCTTATGTTTTCTCTCTTACTTTCAAATTCTTTTCCTTTTGGAGAGATGTCCTTAGGTTTTATCATACTACTACCCTCTTAGTCCTTAATTTTTATTGTATATTTAATTTCAAAGAATTCTTACTGCATCCATGAGGTTTTTGTTTTTTTTTAAGTAACATGTTCTTATTTCATAGTTGCGGTTTCTCTTTTTATATATTTGGGGATACACATACACACATATACTTCTTAAAACATTATCTACAAACACAAAGTATACAAAACAAGGTATATGATTTACCACTAAGCAAACATCGGTGAAACAACCAGGAAAGACAAGTAATAGAATGCAGTTTTTCTATCCTCTCCTTGTTACCTCCCATCCCCAATAAGAATTAGTGTAAATTAATAAAGGAATGATAGATATAAATAGATGCTCTTTTGTGTTTCTTAGTTGATTAGAGTATGGTATTATATTTGTGGCTTTAAATAGCTTATATGGGAAATGTTGAATCTTTGAAGAAAAGTTTTTGATATTAGCTTGTGTCATTGATTTATCAGCCAACCATACATCATCTATTAAGCACTGAAGATTTGAAGATGCATTAAGCACAGTCACTGCCCTCCTGAGGCTTCAAGATGCTCTCTGACTTCAAATGGACCTTTCTTTAAAAGGTAGATCCTAATAAAGGGTAGAAAACGAAGCATTAAGTTTTTATCCGAGCAAAAGAGATGTATCTGAGACTGGCCTGGCAAGAGATTGGAATATTATGTTAATGTTCCCAGTGTTCTTTCTCATCTTACACAGAAATCACACTTCACTGATTCCAAGGTTCATTGGATTAGAGGAAAATCTTAAACCCAGGAAGATTAATTCAAATCCTGTATTAACCTATTTGATCATTTCACTGTATTACTAGATAATTTGTAATTAGTGACAAGCATTTAGAGTTCACGCATAATCCTGTTTGGGTGATTGCTCCCCTGTTCTGACCTTCTATGTTCCCTGTTATTTCCAAGAGATAAATGAGCACTTTAGTTATCTCTTGTTGAGGAATTCTGCTTTTTCTTCACCAAATGATACAATATCTTCCCAATTTATTTTAAGTATGCAACATCTCCTCCAGGTCTTTTCTTTTGTCAGATAGAGTCCTTTCTAAGTAAGTATATCTTTATTTCCCACGATTTTGGCTGTAGCATTTCAACCTGGATTATGTTTCAGTTATGTTAGGATTTTATTTTTCTGCATCACTAATCAAACAGTTTCTAATGACATCTTGTCTTTTCATATGAATAGAAGATTGACTACTAGGAATTTCAGCACTACAATGACCTATCTCATAGAGGTACTACAAGGAAAGATAACACTATTTGGAAAAAAAATTGATCATGCATACCATTAAAAATGCAAATAAAAGACTGATAGGCTAATAATTACTCACAAAGGCACAACTTTCCAAGCTTTGAAAGATAGAAGGACTGTTTTTCATTGTTGTGAAGGGAAACGTACTTCTCTCTTTCTACTGAAATTTAGTGATTCATTTTGGGAGAGTATAATTTCTGTACTGAGCTTTTAAAATACATTTGATTTTGAAGCACATTTTGGTTTCTCTGTTGATCTTCTGTTTAGCCTTAGGCTGAAATGTGAGGAAAATCTGCTCAGATCATCTCCATGTTTTCCATCTAACCTTCTCTGAGTACCCAGTCCTCTTATACTGTTCTCTACCTGCTAAAACCTTTTCCTTTTTCATCGCTAGTGTGTGAGCTTTTCCCACACCAACAACCAGTTTTCTGATTATCCAGACACCAGCTGGCGGTCCAACAATTCATTTCTGAACTAACTACCTGGAATTCATGCAGACCCCACAAGTTAAGGGCTCAGTTTCACAAGACCGCCCTACTTCAGGCATCAATTCCAAGTCTTGGTTTACCACCTTTACTTCTGACCAACTGACTGTTGAAGCTATTGAATATAGTTCCCTGTGCTATACAGTAGGACCTTGTGTTTATCTATTTTATGTATAGTAGTTAGTATCTATGAATTCCAAACTCCTAATTTATCTCTCCCTATTCAGCTTCTTCTTGGAGAGGATTGCATCTGTTTCTCCTAAATTATGTTCATGTTCTTTGAGGATGTCTTCCTTTTGGACACATTGTCATATTTTCATAGCATTCTTACTTTGTACCTTATTTCTGTAAAATAAACAGGGCTTTTCTGAGCTCTTTCAGATTTCTTTCATTTTAGGGTATAATAAAAATTCTAAGCTTATGAATGCTTGAGGAGCATTTTTATTTTATATCTGCTTGTGATGTGTAATTCCTAATACGACAATTCCACACTGAAGACTAGTTGAGGATCTATTAATTGACGGCACTTGAGATAGAAGAAAATGACCATATTCAACAGTATATTGTTAGTCTGGAAACAAATTGCTACCACAGCTGCCTTACTGAATAGGCTCACATGATGTGTCTGATTGGAGCTAGATGCCAACAGATCAATAAGTATAGAGTTATTATAATAATTCAAAACCAGTATTAAAATTTAACAAATAAAAGCTTCGGTTTTGTAATTTTTATTGAATTTTCAAGAATATCAGTTATTAGTGTGGATTATTCTTTGAAAGAGTAGTTTTTATACTAGTAGAATATATAATTCACATTTTTGGTAGGGGGTGTTAATTTTTCACCAATAGAATAAAATGTCCAGTTTCCAAATTGTCATCCTAACGTGTTTTAAGTTAAAGTAATAGTTGCCTCTTCATGTCCTCTCTAATATATTACTTAGCAAGGTTATAGCAGATTTTGGCATAAGTGTATTGGATGTCAGAATGCTGATTATGGGAAGTGGGGAAAAAAAGAATAAGGGGTTTATGCTAGGAAACTAATGAAGGGTAAGGGGTAGGTACTGCCAAAGCCTCGGTACCCATAAAATACAGAAGATGTGGGTGCTGACCCACGAGTATATGCAGAGTGCAAGTCTCTAAAACCATCTGGCTTAATGCATTTATATGAGCAAATTAGAGATGTAAATGTGGCCATGCAGGATTAATCACACACTGCTGCTCTTTGCTAGTCTTAGTGCCAAATAACATTTCACATTCTTGGTACTCTGTATGATTTCTTTAGATTTATTACTTTTGTTTGGTATACTATCTTTTATAAAGCATTGATGCTTTACAGTGGAACTTTTTGTTGTCTGTACCTGCAACACAGAGGAAAGATCTCAGAGGGAGAGAAGAAACAGAGAGCATCAAATCAGTATTGTTTTATTTCCTTTAATTGCTCCAATGCTACCTAAAATCCTTAGGAAATTTACTGCTCCCTCTAAGTTAAGACTCTCTTGGTATTCTCGATATAACCCTATATTTTCTGGCATTTTTCTTTCCTTTTTTTCCACCAGCTTTATTGAGGTATAATTGTCATGTAACATTGTGTAAACACTTACATACTGCAAATGATTACTGTCATGGTAACAGCAAACATCTCTGTCATGTCACATGATGACCTTTTTTTTTTTTTCCCTTATGGTGAGAACGTTTAAGATTTCCTCTCTTAGCAATCTGCAATTATGTAATAGAGCATTATTGACTATAATCACCATGATGTACATTAGATCTTGGAACTTATTCATATTATGACTGGAAGTTTGTACTCTTTACGTTTTTCTGGTTGATATTCTTCAAGCCAAGAGCTGGGAGACTTTTTGATTGAGAAGATTGAGAAAATGTAAATTGACTTACCTGAGGTCACAACTTGAGTCCTAGTGCTCAGAAACAACAAAATGTGATCATCACTGAGGCAGAAATTGCTAGCTCTTCCCCAGTATTCACTTCCCTTTTTCCCATAGCATAAACTCTGCAGTTATTAACTGGACTTTTGGCCACCCGGAATAAAGACTACCCAACCTCACAGCTAGGATGTATTCATGAAACTAAATTCTGGCCAGTGGAATATAATCAGAAGTGTCTCATATAATTTCTAGGACATCTTTATAGGGAAAGATATGCTTTTCTTCCTGTCTCTTTCCTTCCTGCCAGCTGGAATGTGGATATGATGGCTGGTGCTTAAGTAGCTGTTTGGACGTAGTTGAAAACTATGGGTTAAAGATGAGGGAAGGCAAGATAGGGGCTGGATCCTTGTTGATAGTGGAGATAATGTATCAACTTGAACTTCTGATCTCTGGACTTCGTTTATATAGGAGAAAATTAAACTTCTCTCTTAGATAAGCCACTATTATTTTGAATTATCCAGTACCTGCAGCTAAATCTAACCTTGGCTAATATAATCATGCCAAGATAAGATTTATTTTGTACCTGTGATAAACTTGGGTTAACTGACCATTTCTAGAATTTAGGTATATGTTTTTAAAATTAAAATTTAGCTTCTGATTTTCTTTTCATTACTTATATCTAACCTATAGTATTCCTGCAATTTTCCTACATGTGGAGCTCATCCTGTTAATTGTATCTCAGTTAGACAGCTGAAGAAAAATTTTTCTCCTAAATGAAGGAAACCAGAGTTTGTAAACCTAAACCAGTAACCAGAAATGTAAATCTATAATGTTTTATAGTTCTGCTGATTATATATGATCATTGGACACAGAGGTGCAGAACAGCAGTAAGAAATTGAAGTTTTAGGGAGTCTATAAAATGGGAAGCATCTGGTGTGAAGTCTATAAAAGACTACAATATCAGGTCATTTCAGGTTATTTTAAAATTTGGCTTAATATAAATGGCTTGCAAGTGGTATTGCTTCCTTCTGTTCTGGAAGAGAATATTAAAGCAGTGAAGAATGCTGTAGTTTAGTTAGGGGGATGTAAAAATCCTGGGAGGGTCAGTACCGGATAAGTATCATATCTTCTAGTATTGAAAATGAAGTGATAACAGGGAAACTTAGAGATGGTAGAAAAAGTAGAGATAAAGTACAAGTCCTGATACTGAGAGAGAAAGAGGATATTTCATTTTAAATTCTGTTCTAAGGAAGATACACGCCTGAGGATTTTTTCCCTTTTGAAGTGAGCAAATGAAGACCAATCTTATCACACTCTAATTTAGTCTTTTTCATAGATAGGAGAAATCCTTCCTTAAGAAAATTGAAAAGTAAACATCATCAAGAGATTATAAAAGATATGCACGTAATCAGGAAAACGAAGGTGCTGATACGGTAAATTAGCAGCTGGCTTCCTTAACCATCTTATGAGGGTATAAACATGACATGGCTTTATTTTCCTATAAATCGTTGCCTTCAGCCACAATCTGTCAAATCCCTCTTTCTGGGCAGATTCCTGGTTCCATAACTTTCTGTGTACTTTTGGGTATTACAAAAAAAACTTACTTCGGTCCAATTCAACGTTCTTCCCTTCCTCTTTCTCTAGAGTCAGTGACCCAGGCTTCATCATAAAAAAATTTTTTTTTCTCCATCTCTTCTATGTCTCTAGCTCTTACAATGTATTAAAAGGAAGGAGATGGAAAGAATTAAATATCTCTCCTTTTACTGGTGCAGTTGTAGCTCACTCACTGTTGTTTGTTGCAGTTTCTCTGGTCACCATTGGCAGGTGTCCAAATGCTAGTTCTCTTATGGAAGCATGTGTGTAAATATTTTGAAGGATCCTCTAGGAACTTCCCCATTGCAGTTTTTTAATATGAGAGACTAATTTCCAGTTCTTTATCTTCCAGTCTCTCAGGGTCCACATCTTGTGGTACAATCTTAAGCCTCCTGCACCTGGAATCCCCTTGCCTCCAGGCAGTCCTCTTGGGTGAGATACCCAGGCCACCTTCTATGATATCTAAATTTTGGAAATTCTTTTATCTTTGCCATTCCAAATGATCGGAGTTAAGCTACTCCACTGATGCCCCCTTTCTGCTAGTTCTTTAAAATTATCAGGGCAGATCAACTATTCATTGCCTAACCCAGTAGTTCTTAAAGTTTCTACTGCCTGGAAATTTGGTAGACATGTAAATTCTGGGGCCTAGTCACCATTGATCTGTGATCTAACACGCCCAAACAGCTAGTCTGATTATCCGAATGGGGAATGAGAGCCAGTCTTCTGTTACCATAGGTACTCTCAATGACTAATTTTCTTGGAAGCTCCCAGCCCCACTTTGACTAGGGGTAGGGAAAGCTATAGGACTCCCCAAGTAACTTCTTGGAATTTCTAGTGTGGTAGTTGTGGTTACTGTTAATGTGTAGACTGGAAAGTTAGGGATGGAGAAGGCAGCAGCAGGGGGAGGAATGTTATTTAGTATTATACTGGGGTAACAATCACCAGACCTCAGTGGCTTACAAGTACAAAAGTTTAGTTCTCACTCACATTGCTTATTCACTTTGGTTGCAGGTCAACTGCAGGCCTGCTCTACAACTTTTCCTTCCAGGACCCAGACGGGATTCAGCCCCATATCTTAGACATACCAGTCTCATCACAGAGTAAAAAGAGGCATGATGGAATAGTGTGATATCTCTTAAAATTCTGTTAAGATGTGGCATATGCCACTTCTATTCACATTCTTTTGGCCAAGCCTGACATCAGTGGAGCAGGAAGTATACTCTTCTCAAAGGGAGGGATTTTTTTTTTAGGTGGACCAGGTAGAGTAGAGCTGTGAGTATTTTGAACAGATAATTCAATTTATCACAGTTGCTCAGTAAACTGTAGCTATTACATTATTGTTAAAATACTGTTCCTACCTTCAAAGGTAGTAGGAGAGTAAATACTAACAAATATGCAACAATCAGAGAACAACTAATACCAAACTATATACACGAAGTATAATTATAACATGGGTTTAGAGAAGAGAAGCTGTTGAGACAAGTTTTGTGGTGAATGATGGCTGTAATTGGGGTGACAAGACATGAGAAGGGAAGGATATATATTTGTTGGTATTTAACCTTTTTTCTCAATGAACGTGTTCCTTCACCTCCCCATTCTTCCTCCACAGGATAAGTAACATTTCCTAAAAGGGCAGCCTTGAAACTGATAGTTACAGCCAAGCCTGGGGTATATGAGAACAGTGGATGGTCTAGAATAGGAGATGCATACCAGGGATCGGAGCCAGATAGTACAGGTCAGGTATCAAGTTGTTTTTGAGGGCAAGAACCAGGCTTTGGTTCAGATTTCTGGGTAGTCAGAAACCAGGAATAAAAAACTTGGATAAAGAGTGGGCACCAAGGAGTCAGGACTCAGTTTAGGTGATTGAGGACAAACACAGGATAACTGCATTGTTAAGAGGGAGCAACAGCAATAACAAGAAAGAAAAGAGACTGCTAATGTATACGTTCTGCAAAAAGCAGAAACTGGTCTTGGAGTATGGGTGGACCTGACCCGGAAGAGGGAGCAGGTGGTGCTTCGAGAGAAAGGTTGGAGGGCAAGGCAGTTTCTATCAGGTTCTGTTCACCCTCTTTAGGCTTTTGATTAGAAAAAAGATTAGGATCTTTGGAGTAAGAATATAAAAACTCCCAAACCAAACCACATACCACTCCCATCCCCTTAGTCAACACACACACACACACACACACACACCCACCCACCCACCCACCCACCCTGCCTACAGCTAGGAGATATTTGGACTTTGGATGTTGTGTTCAATAATCTTTTACTGGGATACATGATACATTAATGATCTGATAAAGCAAGACTACATTGTTGCTATCCTTGTAAATATTTCAATACTACCTTTCAGAAACTGACTTTTTTTAAAAAAAGATTAAGCCTCTTGTTTAGGAACATACCTTTTGATGTTTCTGTCTTTACCAAATCCTGGTTTGTATTAGAACTTCTATTTCTGGGAAGATTATTGAGAAAGTTATTGAAAAACAGGCTTAGACACATCTGGAATTTTTCAAATTGTCTCACCCATTTTAGAGTGGCTTTTTTAGATAGAATTTGAATGAAGTCCGTAATACCTTCAAGTTAAAATCTACTTAAGTTTTGTATTTCTATTTGGATAAATTTGTTTCATTCATTCATTTATTTGTGTATTTCTGGAAATCCTCACACCCAGCTTCTTTATCCATTTAAATGCATTTTACTATTATTTCGAATTGTACTCTAAGCTTTTAGAGGTAAAACTTTTAAACAGATTTTTATATAAAATTAAGGCAAAAATATTTATAGGAAACATATTTTATACCTAGAAAGTCCATGTAAGTTTACTAAGATACAGAAAAAAGAGAGTTCAATAAAATAAGTAGTATTCCACTTAGTAGATATGAAAATTGTGACTATTACTTGTCATAAGAGCTGTCTATGCTTCAGGAAGCAGAGGTTTTTGTTCTTTTGTTTTTGGGGTTTTTTTTTTTAGATTTCTTTTTAAGTTGGAACTGATTCTGACACATAGAATAGTCACTGTGTTTTAGGATTGGAATTTAAAAATTTTATCTTTGAAGTGGTGCTGAAGGTGGTACTGCTGAAGTTGGTGAGGATTATAAGAAACAACCTTTCCACCTCCTTTTCATGGGCAATTGAGAAACATTTGTGCACAGGTTTTTATTTTTTGCTTTTTTTAAAGAGTTTATAGTCATAGGTGCGCTATGTTAGGCTAGCATATGTTGTTATAAAGATAAAGATTATTTTCATCTTTTTTTGGCCTTATTAGCTTTGTTTGGTTTCATTGGCTCTAACATGTCTAAACATGACACCGTTTAGAGCTATGGGGTTCTTAGTAGAATGTTATATAGCTTTCTTTCAAATGCACTATAGACAGTGATGATTACAGAAAATGGTTTTGTGGTGCATACTTATAATAAATTAATATTATCAACACATGTCCATGAATAAAATAACCCATTCAACTAAGAATGTTGATCTGTTTTTTTCAACTTTTCATACTGACATTAGTTTGCTAATTTTTAATTTTTGTTGTCTGGTGGTAGAAGATGAGTAATAGCTCATGCTAAAGAGTTTAAAAATTTATGAGAGGAAAAGTTTTAAATAGAATTATATATTAACTTAATTCTTCTGTGAACTGGGGAAAGCTGACCACCTTTTTTTTTTTTTTTAAAGTAACAGCTTTATTGTGATATTTTTCACATAACCATAAAATTCACCCTTTTAAAGTGTACAATTTGGTGGTTTTCCATTTAGTCACAAAATTGTGCAACCACTATGTAATTCCAGGTGATTTTCACCTCTCCCAAAAGAAACCCTGTACCCATTAGCGGCCACTCTTCATTTCCCCTGCTCCCTTGAACTTGGCAACCACTCACTAATCTACTTTTGTCTCTATGGATTTGCCTAGATATTTCACATAAATGGAATCATTCAATATGTGGTCAATTTCTTTTTTAGCAGTAGAACATCTGAACCCAAGTCTAGAAATACCAGCATTCTTACCAAAGCAAATTTGAACGAAAGTTCAGTATTATTGCTAGACCGGATTCCACATCCCAGAAAGTGGGATGATACATGAGAGTGTAGGTTTGATGATGGATTCATCATCCAACGAAGGGAACATTTCAAGATGTTCTTTTATTTAGAATTATTAGTGTTGCAAGAGGGAGGAATACCCAGCAGAAATGTGAACATGAAAACCCTTGAAGATACTAAATGAAAAAGGAAAATAATTTAAAATAGTATTTGTACATTTTGGTTACATCTTTAACTCTATTTGTAGTTACTTGCTATTCAATTTTTGCTGTTTACAGTATATAATTTTTGCCATTAACAGTATATAGCTAACCCCAGCTGGTAACATGGAATGTCATCTTTTGCACTGTGTCCTATATATAGGAGACTGCCAATAATTGTGTTAAGTGGTATAATTGATAAGAGTTTTTCTGTGGGGACTGGATCTTCTGAATTACCTTCCAGGCAAGTTAGTTATTATCTTATATGTTCATTCATAAAAAACAGAAAATTCTTTACGATCTTAAATGCTGTCGCTTAATTTGGTAATCAGAGTTTCCACTGTCTGATCCATTCATATACTCTTGAAATAGGAAGAAAAAGCCCTCATGTTTTTATATGGATGGCCAGATAGACAGCACTTTAAAAAATTAGCATATGAATGTTTTGACTATGTCACTTAAGACAGCCTGTCAGTTTGGCAGCTCTGAGCCTGTTACTTCTGTGTCTTCTCTTTTCTCATTTTCGTGTTTTGACAAATGAGATTGTACTTTTGACAAGTGATTTGTACTTTATCTAAGGTTTTCAAAGTGTTTTTAATTTATTTATTAAACTATGTAGAGATCATTTTATCTACCCATTTTGGGGTAATGTAAGATCCTCCCCTAATACAAGTGAAAATAGAAAGTGATAATAGTGGAGTTCTTGCAATAAAAAAACCACTATTGGACCATAATTATTTTTCAGAATAATTATTGCTAATTTTTCAGAAGCTTATATTTCTTTCAATTAAGTATCTTTGGATTTAGGCGAGTGGGTAGCACTGACTTAAGGGGAATAGCCCTTTCTGGTGTTACTTGGAAGAGTGCATCTTTCAAAAGTGAAGATATTTACAAGTGTCCTTTGATAAATGAACAAAAGCCATCCTGGAAATTTTATCACAAAAGGAAATTCTATGTATTCAATCTTATATAACTGATTAAATAACATTAAATTCACTCATTCATTGAACAGGTATTTAATGAGTACCTAATGTGTGCTGGGAACTGTTCTAAGTACTGGATTATAGTGGTGAACAATATAGATACCACTCCATAGATCTTACAATCTGTTGGATGACATAGTGATCAAATGAGTAAATAATGCAATTTCAAATGTAATACTTGGTTTGAAGAAAACAAAGCAAAGTAAGAGAATATGTGGTGAATTTGGGGAGGGGATTTGATTTTGTTCAGGAGGACTTTCTGAGGACTTGCTATTTAAAAAGAGACTTGAATATTGAGAAAGAATACCAATTCTGGAGGAAGAGAATTCCAGGCAGACATAACTGCAACCACTTAGGTCATGAAGGAAGCATAAGAAGGCCGGTCTGGCCACATCACAGTTAATGAGAGATGAGGGTAAAAGGCGAGGCTAGATGATGTGGGGCCTTGTAGGACATGGTAAAGTCTTTGTATTTTATTCTTTGTGCAAAGGGAAGCCTGAAGTGGGTTTCAGACATGAATGATCTGATTCACAGTATCAAAAGATCATTCTAGCTACACAGAGAGCTAGATCACAGGAAGGAAAGTGGAAGCTATTGTAATAGTCCAGTTGATATTAATGCCAACTGTGGCTAAGGAAGAAGGGGTATAGGTGATGCCAAGTGGCAGAACATGAGTTAGAATTTGTAGATAGAGAGCTGAGTACTTACTAATGAATTCGATGTTGAGGGTGAGGAAAGGAGCAGAATCCAAGGTAACTGTTAAGTTTTTGGTCTGAGCTGCTGGGTGAATGGCGATGCCATTAACTGAGATAAAGTAAGATTGAAGAAGGACCAGATTTTTGCAGGGAAATTAAGAGTATGGTTTTGGCTATGTAAGTCTGAGATGTCTGTTAGCCATTTTAGTGAAGATGTTGAGTAGGCAGTTATCTATACAAGTCTGGAGCTCAATAGAGAGGCAGGAATTTGAGGTATAAATATGGGAGTCATCAATTAAGAGATGGCATTTAGAGGCTTGAGACTAGGTGAGATCTCAGAGAGTACTTCTAGGCAGAAAAGAGGGCAGAAGACTGTGCCTTGGAGCTCTCCATCATACATACATGTTTGTTCATGCAAGACAATCTTGTAGCCTAATATAACCAAATCAAACGTCTCTGTGTGAGTCAGCTGTGGTTCTTAGTTGCAAGTAACAGAAAACAACTTGCTTTAATCAAAAGGTACTTGGATTTCTGCAGAATAGTGCCACAGTAACTGTTGTATCCTGGCTGCCAGAGCTGGAACCACTGCTGCTGGAGCTGTATGTTGTATATCATTATGAGCCCTTTGGCTCTGATAACCGGGTGTTGCCATTGCTACTGCCAGAGTAAATTCTCTCTGTCACCATTCCTTGTGTCACTTGCTTCACATTCAGACTTCTGGCAAAGAACGGAACCTAGGTGTTATGTCTTCATCCTGGCTATCAGGTGGTAGGGGAAGTAATTATCTGACCTTTTTGGT
Organism: Camelus ferus; assembly: GCF_009834535.1. Classification (NCBI taxonomy): domain Eukaryota; kingdom Metazoa; phylum Chordata; class Mammalia; order Artiodactyla; family Camelidae; genus Camelus; species Camelus ferus. The sequence goes on from NC_045727.1 coordinate 14,822,001, forward strand.
TTCTGTCATGAGAAACCTAGATTTCACCAAGATTCAGATAATGGAGAATTTTCCTAAAGCAGAGGATGGGAGTTCAGGTACCAGGGAGTTCAACAACCACCATAAACAAGTGTCCATTTTGTGAATAATCCATTTGGTTGCTTACAAATTCATTACAGAGTTAAGCAGCAAATCATTAGAATGCCTTCAAATGGACCTCAAGAATAATGTTTTATCTCTACTGACTTTCTTTTCTCATAGCCTGTTTCCTGCCCTGGGGTTGAAAAGAAGTTATCTTCCCCATGTTTCTTTTAACCATAGCCAGAGAAATAAAGCCTCATTTGGTTAAAAACACAACTAAATAAGCCCCAGTTCAAGCATCTTTCTTAAGTAAAACTTGACATATTAAAACACACACACACACGCACGCACGCACGCACTACCCCTGCACGTTCAGGCTCCCTTTAGGAAGGTTAATAAATCCAAAGCTGCATATTCTGTCCCAAATATTTGACTACTGAGTTTACGTCCAATAAATTCTATAAGTTTTAACTGAAGATGACATATGCTGAAAATTCTCCCCAACTGATAAATTATATAGCAGCAAAATTACACATGCTTTATGGCTATGGCTACCTGGTAGAGAGAAGTAATCAGATTGTAGCCCAGAATTTATATGAGAAATTTGCATCACAGTCATAGAAAGATAAGATAGAAGAATAATTGCTTACCAAAGAGATAAGAAAGCATTTCCAGGTTAGCACCCATGTCCTCTAATAAGCATCATTGGGAAATGATTGAATGCTAGACTTTTTCTTTGAGTGCTAGATTTTGTTGTTTTCCTCCAAAGAGTGTTGAACTTTGTTCTGACAGATAGTTACTTGTAGATTAAAGTTGCTTTTTTCAAGGTTTGTTTTTAAGCTTTATTAGGGTGAGTTTTCAGTATACTTTACTCCAGGCTAGTTTACCTCTTCTGTTAAGACATGACTTTTCTGAGGTCTCTACTGAATATCCCAGGTATTCCTTCCACTCTGGCTGTTGGAACTTGAAAGACTGGCAGCCCTAGAGAACTCTGACAATTGTTGAGCTTACAGCTTTCCTTTGCCTAGCCTCTTGGAGTTTCACCCTACATTGGACAACTTAGTACTTGGCCAAGACTCAACAAGATCTGTGTGTTGATTTCTGGAGCACCTTGTGTATGTAGCACCCTCAGAGTTCATCTTCTCCATTTCTCTACCCTGAATGTTCTTGCTACTTTGGCTTCCTCATACTCTGATCTCTGTCTCCTTCTCATTGTGCTCTGCTTGGGACCCTCTTCATGCTTTGTGATCCAGAAGGCGCCTCTGGGCAAAAATCCAGGGTGATCATAGGGGTTACCTCATTTGTTTTGCTTCTCTCAAGGTTCGTAGTACTGTGTGCATACTGTTGCCTGCAACAGTATGAAAACAGTATTTTTCCTGTATTTTATCCAGTTTTCTAGTTGTGTCAGATGAGTAAGCTTGGTCCCAGTTGCTATGTCATGAACAGAAGCATAAGTCCCATTAGAAAAATGGTTTGACCACTGAAATACGAGGGTTAGCTCTGGCAGTTTGTAGTCCTTAATATATAATCACTACAAAATCCCTGGTTTGACAAAGAAAGAGAAAAAAAATGTAGGTTTAGCTTAGTAAAACAACAACAATGATAATACTAAACACATAGTATTATTTACAGAGTATATTATGTATGTGTATAATTACAGATATAGTTTAATCTTCCAACAGCCATATTTAGGTAGTTGCTGTTATTATCTCCATTTTACAGAGTTAGAAACTGAGGTACAGAAAAATGAAGTAACCCAAGGTCACATAGCTAACATATGATGGATCTAAGGTTTGAACCAGGCAGTATTTGCCAAATAAAAATTGCTGCCTCAGCAAACTAGGTAGGTCTCCCACCCATTCCACTGGCCATTGAGTTATGTTGTATTTAGAAATATAGATTCGCTCAGACTTGGTTCTGTTTTCTCTTTCTCTCTATTTTTATCTTCTTGCTCCAAACTCCATCCTTGGGACAGTCTTTTTTTTTTTTTTCCACCACCAAAAGCTTTGTGCATATCATCATTATGTGACTGACCTACACATCTCTTCATAGCTGTAGGTACAGATATATATCCTCAACTCTAGACCATACCTCCACCTGCCTACTGCATGTCCCTGGTGTATCTTTTACCACTCCCTCAGACTCTATAAGTTTCAAACTGAATTCAGTATCTACCTGTTTTTTTCTGTGATCCTTACCTTAGTGGGGTATCTCTTTCTCTAAAAGATGTTGAAAAATTTCTGGATCATCTTTAAAGTCTTCCCTCTCTGTCTCTTTCATGTAACAGGCCCTTAGGACCTTTTACTTGTAAACTTTCTCTCGAGAAGGTCCTTTTTCTGTTTCTACTGCCCTAATTCAAGGCCTCTTCATCCCTTATTGCCCTATTCTGACAGAAAATTATTTGACGTCCCTGTCTTGATTGTTCTCCTATTCTTTCCACCCTTCACAGGACTTCCAGAGTTAGCATAAAACTCAAATAGATTTTGCCAATACCTTGATTAAAATCCTGGGCTGCTCATCACTGTGTTCTAAGTCAGGAGTTAAGAACAAGGTCTTGGAGTCTGACTGACTTGTATTTCCTTTCAACCACTTTCTAGCCGTGATTATTTGGGAATTTACTCAACTCTTTATCTTTAATTTCCTTGTCTGTAAAATGGGCATGATAATAGTTCCTCCTTGTAAAGGTGTTAGGATGAATCAGTGAATAAAAGAACTATATAAAAGAATTTAATGCTTGGTACATACTCAGTAAATGAGATTTATTATTATTAGTTTTAAGGTAATAGCATTCACAGCCCTCTACCTTTTAATTCCACTTCACCTTGCCTTGTGTTAAATGTCTCAGATCTATTAGATGACATGCTAATAATATGGCCCATGTTCATACCTTCATGTTTTGGCTCATGCTCTATTCTTTCAATCTGGAACACTCCTCCTTAAAACTTGTCTCTCCTTGTTGAAGGGATACTGTACCACCTGTCCTGTAAAATCTTCCTTAGTTACCACAGTCAGAATTAATTACTCTTTGAGGCTCCCATAGTCTTAGTGAGATACTATGCCATTAATTATTCCATTCTTCTGGTACTTAGCTTGGGCTAAGAGCATGGGCTTTTAAGAGTCAAATGAATGGCAAGATCAGTAAGGGTTAGCTGCTCGTGTTGTTATTTTTATTGGTTGTGTACCTGTCTTCTCCTTCAGCCTCCACCAGACTGCTCTGTCCTCAAAGACAAAAGCCCTCTGATTTATTTTTATCTCCCCTCACAGTACCTAGTACAGCCCCTTGTATATAAAGAGCACTCAGTCAATTTGTGTTGACTTTAAAGGATTGGGCTTCAGCCTCTCTGACATTGCCTGATGTAGTGGAAGGAAGTGATGTGGGTAAGGTTAGAGGTGATTCTCTCTGGATGTTGTGGAGCAGTTTCCCTCCCAAGGAATGAGCACATGGTCCTGCATCAGCTTGGCTGTGTGGCAGAATTTGTACTGTGACAGGTTATTTTAGTTTTCTTTTTTTTTTTTTTTTTATCAAAGCAAGGCCCTTAATATTCTGAAAGCACGCAATTGTGTGAAATATTACTAACAAGGTCAAATTTTTTGGTCTCAGATACACTTCTGCCTTTGTCCCTTTGCTTTCCTAACATCTCTTTAGACACTTGAAAATAATTTAGAGGTCTTTAGGAAAATTAATATATTTTCCAAGTACTGTTTAACATCGAGTTTAATATTTTACTTCCAAAGCACAACAAATGTAAATAAGTATGAGACTAGCTTTTCCAGGCATTTACCCTGTGATCAATGTCAGACGTATCACTCTTTAGGAAATCTTGAAGAAATTCACAACAGAGGAAAAAGTATATTTTCTCCATTCATTTCCTCTTTTTTGCTTTTGTTCCGATTTGAATAGACACGTAGTTATTGAGGAAAATACCACTTTAATAGACTGTTTTATAGTATCTGCTTTTAAGGAAGTGATTTGCAAAGTGCTGTGTTAAAAAATAGAGTTGTAAAAATGCCTTTTAGTGACTGCAGATCTAAGAAATTATGTTCTTACCATTTGACTTTAGATCTTTGAAACAATAAGGTAAGTTACAATATTTTGAACTGTGTTAGCTTCGTAGTTCTATATAAGAAATTCCTAATGGACAAAGTACATTGGTATAATGGTAATTCTATAAATATTTCAGGTATAATTACTGAGTCTCTTTGGATTAAGCAAAATAAAGAAGTAAAGACACAAAGGAAAAATAATATGATTTAAGATAGTATTCATAATTAAAGGCTTCTAGGTAATGGTCCTCTTTTGAGTGGTACCTATTAAATGAAAGCTGAAACACTCAGGAGTGTTCTTCCCCTGTTGAGGGGAAGAAATGCCATACAAATAAGTGACCCAAAGGAAATATACCTAAAAAATTAAAAAACAGTTATTTAAAACCTTTTTATCACTTTGAAGTTTTAGATTGTCTTTCTATCAAAATATAAATATGTTTTCTCTCTTTCCTTTCATGGTACAGTCCACTTTTCTGACTCCTTCTCTTCCAATTTAAGTAACTTTGTCCTTTATTAATCCAATAACATCTGAGCATGGGAGAGTGCTCTTCAGTCACAGACCACGTGTGGTATGCATATGGATTCACAGATGCCTGCAGAAAACCACTCCATAGATTGGGAACCATGTAGGTCTCTTAATTTACATATGGGAAAGTGAAGCTTTGAGTGGTTTAAGTCAGCAGTCACAAATTATGACTTGCAGATGGAATTTGGACCTACAGGCATGTTTTGTTTGGCCTGTTAGGATGCTTTAAAAGTTTTGAGCAAACAGTTAAAAATCAGGAAATGTTTAGCTTCTCGTGAAAATTTAGACGCTCTGGCACCATTAGACTGATATTCCTGTGTGACATCAATTGATTAGCGTTATGTAGCAACTACCTCTTTTACATGATTTATCTATCTACAGATTTATAATCTTTAGAATTTTTTTATCTTATACCTGATTCTTTCATTTATTCATGTCACCTGCCTTACCCTTCTAACAATTTTTGTTATATAGCAAGTCAGAGGCAGAGTGAAAAATAGAAACTTTTATCTTGACCCCTAAGCAATTTTTGGTTCCGGCCCCCATCGCTCAGGCATTGGTTTATAAGCCCTGGTACTAGTCCTTCCATTGCCACTGACTTGCCATGTGGTATTGAACAAGTAACTTAATTCCTCTAAATTTATTTTGCTATCTGTCAAATGGTCATTATAAGCATTTTAATTATGCATGTAGTTAAAAAAATCTAAAGGCTCATAAACAAAACAGCCTCATAAAATCATAGTTAATATTTTGTTTTATTTGATTGCTTAAAAATGCTGTTTTAACTATGCCCCCTGACTACTGTTAGTACCTTTAATGCCCTGCATTCTACAGCAGGATAAAGTCCAAATTTCTTTGCCTCACAGTGTTCCCTACTGTTTAGTTTCAACATACCTTGCCAAACTATTTTTTACTTCATATGGAACGGAATGGAATTTCACCCATTCATCATGCAATCTCCACCCTCCACCTCCTGCCCCCCCACCCCCATTTATTCTTTTGTCCCATGAATATTAAACACATCCGCTGTGCCAAGCACTGTGCTGGGCACTGGGGATTACAAAGCTGAACAAGACAAAGTTTCTACCTCTAACATTCTCATACTTAAGCCATATCTCTTAGGCAGGTCAATGTATTTTATACCTTGAATACATCTTACATGGGCTTGCCTCCTTGGCTCACATTATTCTCCTTTTTCTCTTTCTTTCATTGCTTTATTCAACAAATATTTATTGATTGCTTACTGTGTCCAGCATCGTTCTCTGGGTGTTGATATTACAGCAAAGTCCCTGTTCCCTTGGAATTTATATTCCTGTGGGATAAATAAGATATTAATTAAATAAAATATATGTCATAAGGGCTATGAAGTAAATGTGGCAGGGTGAGGAAGATAGAAGGTAACAGTGTGTGGGTCATGGTGCTATTACTTTAGAAGGGATGATGACAGACAGCCTTTCTAATATGATATTTGAGCTGAAGGAACTAAGGGAGGGATCCAAGAGGGTTTCTGGAAGAAAAGTGATTCAGGCAGAGGGTGCAAGACGTATATGCTTGACATGTTCAAGGGACAGTGAGGTGGCCAGTATAGCAGGGGCTAAGTAAGGCAGTGGGAGGTGGGTAAGAGATGAGTTCTGAGAGGTAGAATGGGTCCAGATCCTGACAGGCATTACTGGCCATGGTAAGCACTGTGGCTTTTGGCTCTAGAAACAATGAGTTATATCTCTTCTGAATGTCTACTTCACATTCCTTCGTGACACCTTCCTTGGCTTGCCCTGTATACAATGATTTTTCCTTCTAACTCCTGGAACGCTATTGACCACGTAACTCATTTGTTTAACTGTCCAAGGCAGTGTCTTGCAATGTCTTACAGGTCTTCAGTTCTGTGCTTACTTCTTTGTAACTTCTTCTAGCATAGGGACTTAGTTTTATACCTTTCTGTCCTACATGATGCTTTGAACCTAGTTGGGACTTAATATATATCTGTTTTGTGAGGTTCTGACCACAGATGTCAGCAGTAGGAATCTGAAAGCAATGTCTAAGAAAGAAGTGAAAAGAGTTGGTGATAGATTAGGCATGAGGAATGATATTAATTAAGGTTTTGGTTTGTGATCCTGGAAGAATAACAGTGCTATGGACAGATATGAGAAAGTTGGGAAGAGAAACTGATTTGGGGGTAGATTGATCAATTTGGTTTGGAATGTATTGAACTTTTCATGTTAGTAGGATATCCAGGTTAAGCTGTGCAGAATGATTTGGATATGTCAGAACATATATAGAGTATTGGTATTATGGTGACTGCTGCCTGTAATATGTAATTTCAAGAGCAAGGATAGCCTCTTATTCATATTTCTAGTGCCTGGAACAGGGGTTGGCAAATTATAGGTGATTAAGTCATAAGCACTTAATAGTTTTATTGGGAAGAGAGGTAAGGTTGGTGTGATGTATGATGCATGTAGTGGAAAGGGCATAGGCTCTGGAGTCAGGTCACCATGGTTCTGAATTCCAGCCCCGCCACCTTCTATGTGTTGTGGTCTTAGTTAAGCAAGTGACCCCTCTGAATCTCAGTGTCCTCATCTAAAAAATTGAACAATAAGACTTTGCTTCTATGAGATAATGAATGTAGGCATAGGTCCTGGCACAGAGCAGTGGCTCAAGAACTAGTATGTATTCTTTCAGCTACAATTGTTAATATTACTATGTTTTAAAAGATAATGATTTCATAATTAAATTTCAGACTCTTGTGGTTAGAAAAAAACCTCAAAAGTAATTTGTTTTAGTTAACTGTTTTGGGTATTTCAATGATAGATATTTATATCTGATATAGTTAGTGTCCAATCTGCATATCATCACCCACATCAGCCAGTCTCACCAATGCATTATAGAAGTCAGAGCTGTAAGTTAAACATCGGAACATTGGACTGATAGTACATCAGTTACTGTTATTATGTACATCAGGTAGTATTCTAGTAGCGTACACTGCTCATTACTTCCCAGCTATCAGAGTAGCCTCCTGGGGGTGGGGGTGGGGGTGGGCGGGGCAAGAATTGATAGACATGTTGGATGACAAGTAATAGAATTCACAGTATTTTGTGTTTTGGATATGTGTCTCCTTAAATAGGGTGGAATCATTTTACATAAACTGAATGAAACTCAATCTCTATAGCAATAAATAAAATTAAATTAAATAAATAAAATAAAATAAAATTAATGCTAGATTTAGAGAAGCAGAGTGTATTCTTGATTGAAATTTTTATCTTGTCAGATAACTTAAATCTTTTTCCTTCAAATCACACTTTTAGATTTTATAGCCTTTTGGTCTAAGAAACCTCCTCTATTCCTTTTTTCTCTTGGTATAATGCACAAATCTACATCTTTTGAAATTGCTTCCTGATTCTATAGGTCTCTTTGACTGATTCCTTGGGAGCTATTGGATGGCTCTGAAACTGTATGCATTACTTTTTGCTTTGGAACAGATGTCGTGGCACTAAGACCCAGAAACCGTTTGCTCTGTGTGGCTGGAGCTGGGCAGGCTGCGCTCGCACTGAAGGGAAGGAAGTCATTAGTGCAGACTGAGCTGTGGAGTTGGGTTCTTGCAGGATTTCCTTCCAGCCTTTTCCCACTAAGGTTCTTGGGAATTAAAAAAAAAAATCTAAACACACAAACCAAGTTTTCCTATTTACAGTGTTCAGGGAAGGTAGGCATTTTGGGAAGGGCTGATCCTTTCCCCAGGTTATCCAAGAAGGAAGAGAAAACAGCGTAAAGAAGCTCTGATTACAGATCTTTGGAATTTTCTTTGCTAAATTTTACAAACGAGAAATACACCCAGAATTTTGGGAATTGCTCCAGGCTGCGCGTGAGGGTTTGATCGCTTGTCTAATCTTTATCTGAGAAGAGGAGAATTCGCCAAAAAGGGTTTGGATGGCAGGAGCCCGGCTGGGTTTCTGCAGCAGCCCGTGTTCTCCGTCTCTTCTCTGAGGGAGGGTCTCTGCCGCCGGCTTGGAGACCCCCTGCCGCAGGCTCCTTTTGCAGGCACTGGCCCGGGGGGGAAAATGCTCCGCCCTGGCAGGAGTACGCCGGTTGCTGCTGGGACTTCCTAGCCCGCTGGGAAGTGTTTTCGTGGTTTGGGGATACTTTCCATTGAACTGAAGGCGAAAAGACTGGACTCTGCAGGGCTTTCCCCTTTGCAGTGAATATGGGAAAGAATTAGGGGGTGGGAGGGAGGCAGCATGACTTGCAGTCGCCGCTGCCCTGCATCTGCCCCCAGCCCCCAGCCCGCATCTTGATGTTCCACGTATCGGCTGTACAAATATGATGAAATGGCAGCCCCGGAAGAAGGTAAGTGTCCCCTCGTGGGGACGGGGCCCTGATGCTCGACCCAGGGAGTGGTGACAGGGGGCGGTTGCCCTCGGGTCCCTCCAACCCTTCCGTAGTTTGCTGGGCGGGCAGGTCCAAGCAGCTCTGTCTCTTTAGGGACTTAGGCCAGTCCCTTAAGAATGAGTTGCCAAGTCTGGTCTGCGTCCGCTGCCCCTTAAGTTTTTCCTTCTTGGTATGCTCGTACTGGGGTTGGGTGGGTGGGTGGGGGTGACAGCTTAGAAACATCCCTTTGCTTTAGAAGCCCTCTGGAGCGACCAACACGATTAGCTTTGCAGGAGCCAGTCAAGAGCTGCCAGGGTCTAAGGACTCGGTGGTGCCTCGTCTCCAGGGGGCCGTTTGGGGTTGTACCCCCGACACATTCCAGTGTCCCCGCAGGTGGGTGTTGTAGCACCTACTTCCCCAAGGGGTTAATAGGCTCTGGGCCTCTGGCAGCCGCTTCCCCAGGGCCCCGCTGGGGGGCGAGCATCCCCAGCACAATCGCCCCACAGTTGATTCCTAGGCAGCCGGGCCGCGCGGGGCCTCCTGCCGGAGAGCCTGGGGCCCGGCGGGGCCGAGCCTTCCGCCCGCGGGGCTCCCAGGCGGCCGCGTGGGCCCGCTCGAGTGCACACGCCGGCCATTGTCACGGGTGTGTGTCTGTGCGTGTCAGCGTGCACGGGCATGTGTGCATCGATCGTGGGGAAGAGGGGGAGGGGGCACTTTGCTTTTTGCGAGATTATTTCCTAATATGGCTCCTTTGTTGAGAACTCAAGAAAAAAAAAATCCAGCGGTTCTATCAAAATAAATTGCTATTGGTTCTAGAAATAACGTTTCTAAATGTGGGACTGGTCGCTACCCCAGGACGTTCAGGGAGAAAGACAGCTTTCTTCAAGTTGTTGGCGGCTGTAGCTTTGGCTAGGGGTCCCTTTTGCTAACTTGTCTGACTAGTGCTGTTGGGTGAACCCAGTGGTTCACTGCATAGCAGGACTTTTGCCTCTCCTCCTCCTTCAAATACCTCATTTGGCCGTGGTTTTTATTGACATTCTTCTGACGGAAAACATAGCGAACTGAATGTACTGTGCCCCTCCCCAACGGTGACCTGCCTCTGTTAGCAGCTGCCTGGTGTTTTACTTGAACTAGCTAAACTGACTCTTTCTTTGTGGCGTGATGTGTGTGATACCATGTTTTACATCAGAGCTGAAATAGAAATCATGTGTGAAATGCACGAGAAGATATTGTGCATTTGTTTTATTGCTGGAAAATCTAACAAACCCTGCTTCAGCACAGCCTGGTGAATTGAAAGGTTTTCTTTGATATCTAATTTGCTATCTGAAATGAAGTCATTTCTACCTCATTCTGAAGTCAAAATCTCTCAGATATTAGTTCTCATCATAGAGCTTCTTTCAGTGAGATTGGTTTCACTTATTTTAGTTAAGAGATGGGTGTTATCTCCCCCTACCACCCATAAAAATCAGTTAGGCTGAGGAAAACCCATAGAAGAAACCATATAATTAAGCAATTTAAGCAGATACTGTGTATTCCTAAAGACCTCCCCCCAGTTTCTTCTGTATTTGTAAACTGCATATTTATGAGTACTTTTAAGATGTGTGCAAACTATGCATTCATAAATGTCTGTTTTTTCTATTTTACCCAGTATGCAGTAACTCATGTGGTTATGTCTGTGGAAACCCCTCTGGGTACTGGTATTGCTTGAACCACGGAAGTATTATTCTTGGCAGTCAGGTGGATTTCTGGACTCTGGAAGATTCTGTTTCAAGTGTTAGGATTCACTCTGCTGTATTTACTCACTCTGTGATGCTTAAATTGCTATACCAGAAGGTTGTATTTATTCGCTGTATTCATAATCCCAAATCATCATGTTATAAATATCCAGATATAATTCTGCAGAGTTCATAGAAGATTAAAAAATAAGCTGAGCCATCAAATACTGTATGATTATTTGGTGGTGGCTTGAGAACAATTCTTGCTTCTTCTACACTGGAAATGGAAGCTTCCTTGGAAGAATAATTCAACTCTGGTAGAGCACCAATAAGTCTTTGCAAATATTAGGTTTATTATTATTTTTTACTCCTGCAAGTATAGTCCTATGATCAGATCATTGCTGTGGTTTCTGGCAGGGTCTGCTTATACATTTGTAGTGGTACAGTCATATGCCATGTGTTTTGCCAAACTATTTCATAAAAACCATTTACACTACAGATGAAAAGTGATACTGCACTGATGTGATTTTAACAAAGCTAGGAAGATCATCCATAGACTGCTGCCCCAAGCAGCGTTCGCTATAACTGGGCTTCATGACTAGGATTGTTGGTAACTTGCTATCATGGTGCCCTGTCAGCCACTACAGTGCTTGCTTTTGTAAACTCTGGGCTCACTGTAAGAGAATGACCATAGGTTCTAGGTTTCTTTGTTTCTAATTTAGCGTGCAGCTAGGGTACATGATTGAAGGGGAGCTCATTACTCTTCTTTTCCCTGCTTGTTTGCTGGGTTTAACTAAATACGAAAATTCAAGATGTGGGCTCTGGAGTATTCAGTTAGGGTCTGCTACCTTTTCACAAAGAAACCACCAGAAGATGATTAATCATGTTCCACCCTCAGGACCAGTGAGGAGCTTAGTTAGTCATAACTTTCCTTTCTTACTTCTGGGTATTACCCTCAAGATGCTCTTCTCTCCCCTTCTTGAGGAAATGCAGTGATTTTATCTACCTCTGAATTCCTGGAGCTTTTAGAATCTATGCCCTTTTATGCTGATTGTCTTTTACTGATAGTAACCATTTTTTATCTTAGCCTCTCAATTACACTTCATGTTCCTTGAGTTCAGGAACCATATTTCACGTCTCTTGATTGATACCAAGGATGATATAGTTGTTCAATAAAAATTTATTTGATGTAAAAGTAAATAAGAACTATTTCCTTGTAAAACTTGTATTTCTAGGGTGGTATAAACTTCAAAATATTTCAGTTGAGTCATAGATATTAGACTATAGTGGATTATTAAAGAAAAGTAGAATATTTTGGCACTCCTTTAAAAATTAAAAAAAAATTTAATTCAATTTTTAAAGGTTACTTTCCATTTACAGGTATTACAGAGTATTGACTGTATTCCCTGTGTTGCACAGTGTATTCTTGGGCCGATCTTACACCCAGTAGTTTGTTCCTTTCATTATCCAACCCCTATACTGCCCCTACCTCCACCCTCCTCCACTGGTAACCACTAGTTTGTTCTCCATATCTGCGAATCTGCTTCTTTTTTGTTACATTCACTAATTTGTGTTATTTTTAAGATTCCGTATGTAAATGATATCACACAATATTTGTCTTTCTCTGACTTATTTTTATCACTTCTAATCTTTTATAGACAATGTCAGGGAGGGGGCAGCTATATTTTCCAGACAGTCCCCATGGCAGTCCTTGTTAAGATGCACTACCAAGCTCTATCGACCAGGCTTCTGATCCGCTACCATGATCCTTTTATTAACATAACCTTACTGGCCTGGCAAAATATACTTTCCCCTGCTTTCACATTAAGAGGCTATCATGCAGCACATTATTTTTATCTTGTATTTGTAGATATGATAGTAATTAAAATGCTCATCTCACAGGAACATGTTTGTTTACAATTCTGAAGTGATTTTTGCTCTTTAAAATCCAAGGATTAGTATCAGATAACACTGTGTAAATAAGACTGCAGTCAAAACCTTCAGGAAAGCTGCTTCTGATTGGATTTTTTCATTGCTTATCTAATGTTACTTTACTGTTCACACATAATAAAAGATCATTAATAGGAATATGTCACATAAGCTACATTAATTATGTCATCTGAGAATCATATGATGTATTTATCTTGTTATACTTGTTACATTAATATAATGTGAGTTTGGCTTCTTAAATGACTTCTCTGTTAGAGCTTTATTTAAAAAGCTTATTTGTAGACAGAGAATACAGACTTGTGGTTGCCCGGGGGGGCGGAGGGTGGGAAGGGATAGACTGGGATTTCAAAATTGTAGAATAGGTAAACAAGATTATACTGTATAGCACAGGGAAATATACACAAAATGTTATGGTAGCTCATAGAGAAAAAAATGTGACAATGAGTGTGTATATGTCCATGTATGACTGAAAAATTGTGCTGAACACTGGAATTTGACACAACATTGTAAAATGATTATAAATCAATAAAAAATGTTAAAAAAATAAAATTAAATTAAAAAAATAAAAAGCTTATTTGGAAGCTCACTCGTAAGGATTGCATCCTGTAAATTTGTGTCTTGGAGTAGTTTATTAGTTTTACGAAAGAGTATATTCCAAGTCCCTGCACTTTTTGTATGATAAAGCATTTTGTTTCTGGATTAAAAAGCTAAGTCTCAAAATTTAATATAGCTATACTAAATTACTTAGTTACCTGCTTGAGTACAGTGCTAATTGATATTATTATATTATTCATTGTGGACCACAGTTGGTTTATAATATAAAATAAGGCTTAAAAATGAGCATTGTGGACAAGAGTAGTTTTAACGAGAAGCCTTAGAAATTTCATGATAGAGGGCTTTCTGCAAATGTATTCTACAACCATTCCCAGAGCAGTGCAACCTAGAGACCCAGGTTTTGGATCTGGCAGTTCTCATGACTTGTGTCCTTGGGCATGTCATTTAATCTTTCACATCTGGCTCCCCACTGCTGTAGTTTAGCCCCCTCAAGTTATCACTTGCTTTATCTGTATCTTATGGCATCCTAATGATTTTTTCTTTTTCTTGTCTCTTTTTTCCTCTAGTTTTCCCCTCTTATTTCTTCTGGAGTAATTGTTTTAAAAAATACATGTACTATTCACCTTCTTATAACCCTGCCATGTTTTTTCATTATCTAGTAGAGGTCTCCAAAGTGGTGTGAGCATGCCTTGGGCTAGGGACTGTTTGCAAGAAAATAACTGGGTTATGGGGAGACATGAGAACTTCTGTTTTTTTATTTTAAAAGAATAAGAAATAAATTAAACTTTACTCTTTCAGTATGGCTTGCCACTTGTGCCCTCATTTGTTCAGAGACCACAAGTGGTTCTTAGTGGTGCCTGCTTATTGTTCATGCCAGTCATTTGTTCTCCTTCAGTGTGCTGTGGTGTACTGTAATTTCCATCATAAAAGATCTTTCCTTAAGTGATTAATTTTATTAGAAAGAAGAAAAAGGAGAATGTAGTGCAGGTTATATAGCCTAGGGATGAAGAGGATGGGCTCTGAAGCTAGACTGCCTGGGTTTGAATTCCAGCACAGCCTCTTAGTAGCTGCATAGCTAAGTTACTTAACTTCTCTCTACTTCAGATGTCTCATGGATTTAATGTGAATGGCCATCTAGCTCTTAGTGTGACTTTGAAGATATAATGTAAAATGCTTATACGGAGTGTCTGGCACATAAAATGTACTTATTATACCCTTTCTGTTAATATGATTGTACCTTACAATCAAACTGGACACGGCTCACCAGGCTTCTGTGCATTTGTATGTATTTCTTCCTTTGCCTAGAATGCCTTCTTATACTCTTCCTAATTCGAGTTTTTTTTTTTTTTTTTTTGTCACTGGACATACCTTAAGAACTAACTCAACCTTCTCCTCCTCGTTGAATCCTTCTATGTAATTGCTGGGCATAGTTGGCCACATCCTCCTTTGACCATACTTGTTTGAGCCACAGTAGCGCTGTGCTGTGACTGTATGTCTCTCTCTGTCAGTGTGAGGTTTTGAGGGCATAGGCACAGAGTCGGAACTGAACAAGTGAATGTTTGAAAAACCATAATGCATTTATGAAATATGATGGTCAGTGATCTTCAGCCAGTTCGCAAGATTCTCTGACTTGCCAGTTATTGGAAATGCTCGACGTGCAAGTTTATCTCTATTTCTCACCCTTTCAGAACACCATACTGGCTATGAATGAAGGTGATTCATTAAAGGAATAATCTTAACTACACACCTATTAAAAATAAAGTCACAGTTATGAGGTGATGGCTCTACAAAATTGCGTATATGCTAAATGCAACTGAATTGTGCATTTTAAAATGGTTAATTATGTTAAATGAACTTTACTTCAATTGAAAAAAGGAGGGAAAAGTTATTTGTGATATAGCTTACAACTGATCACAAAATATTGGTGCATCAATACTTTAATATAGTAAATCTTAATTCCCTTCAACCATAAATATTTTTGGTCTTATAAGATTGGTAGGGAATGGTCGTCTATAGAAAACTACTTCCAGGAACATTTGAGAATCTGGGAATAGTTGATAGACTTGATAAGAAGTGAAGGAAGTCAGTGAGGAGGAAATCTGATTTGGCACCTTACTGTTGAGGAGCTAGCCGGTAAACATCGCCAGTGTGAGAGGCTACAGAGTTTAATTGGCTCAACTTCAAGAAAAGGCGCCAGCAGCCACCTTCACTTTGCTAGTCAGTCACAGTGATGACATGCTGTGGAAAACACAGCGGAATAAAGAGAAAACCTGAAATTGCGCTGGCCCTGTCAGCTTTAGCTTCCACAGTGAATTCATTATGTCGTTAATAACAATGTATATCTCAGCTTTAAAACTTTGCTTTTATTAATATGCTAAAACCATGTAGTTTTATTGAAAGCTGTAAAAATTATATCATTTAACTGACATTTTATGATATAGATGAAGCTTTTGTCCTGAATTTTTTTGCTAATCCCCGCTTTTAGATTTTTGTAGCTGGGAGGAATATTCTCATATGATTGAGTCCTTTAACTGTATTCCTTTTTCAGCACACTTTGTTATTTATTCTGTTAGACTGTTCTGTCTTTGTTATTTTGATTTTTCTCTTCTTTTTCTTCATTTTTTTGGGGGTGGTTGAGGTAATCAGATTTATTTATTTGTTTATTCCTTAGTGGAGGTACTGGGGATTGAACCCAGGACCTTGTGCCTGCTAAGCAGCCACTCTACCACTGAGCTATACCCTCCCCCCAAGTATTCTATTCTTTTAGCATATTAGGAAAAACATAAAATTGTATCCTTTGGCTCACACCTTCTATTTGATAAACTTAGCATTTCTAAAAAGTACCTGAAATAAACTCAATATCAATTGTCAAAGCTGCACGTAAGCTTTTTGCTGGTAGATGTCTCTCAGTTCGGACTATTAAAGGACTGAAATTTCTATAGCTTAATTCTGGTTATGTAAGCCAATGTGCATTCATGAATGCATCCATATTTCCAGCATTATTTACTTTGTGGGAGGTAATATTTTGGATTTACATCATGTTGGGAGACTGGGGCTTGTGGAAACACAGATTCTGAGGCAGTTCTGACTTAGAGACTAGTTGCTATTTGGAATAGGGTCAAAGTGGAGTTGGGAGCCAGGGGTCATTGTGGGAATTCATTATGTTTGGCTATATATTCTCCTAAACACACAGCACATGTAGACTTGAACCTAGAAAGGTAATAGTAGGAGTAGGGAAGGAAGAAATCTACAAGGAAATTATATATCCTATATTGGTCATAACAACATTTATTAGATTAGAAATAGGTTTATTTTAATTTTATTTTTTTAGAAATAGTGTTTTTTAAAATGATGAATGAGTCATTTAGATTTGTTCGATGTAGGTGTTCCTTGTTTTAAGGAAAATCAAAATACAGTATTTGAATCTGAAAACAGACTGAATGCCAACTTGTTTTACATAACTAAAAACTTTAATGTCCATTATGTTTATCTGGTTCATTACATCATTGCTCTGACAATTGTTAAGCATATTTTACATTTTAAGTATTTATAAATGAACATAACAGGAATGCATACACTCATTTTCGGGATTATGTCAAGCTGTGGTTGTCTGTGAAAAGCTAAAATGCTTACGCCCAGATCTATCAGGTATTTTTGGAGCTGTGTTTGTGGAGTGGAGATTCTTAGATGTTAATAAATAGATTGTTACTATGTTTTTGAGGAGTAGAAAGAAAATGTCATAGTGAGTGATGATGGACCCATGATCATCTTGGTAGAGTTTGGGTCTTTATTACTTAATAATTAGTTTTTTCCAACAGAGGGTGGGCTGGAGAAACAAACGATAAGATGTAAACCACTTTATTGTTAATAATTTTGGTAAATATATTAAGTTGAAGCATGTGAAATTATTGATTTTTACCATCTTTTACCTCCAAAAATAGAAATGTACTTCAATTCGATTGATATTTGAGGGGTTGGGAATGGTGGTGATAAATATTGAAATGAAGGCTAAAATGTGCTTGAGGGATTAATTATGAATTTTAATATTCCATAGTCACCATGGTTCCCTGGAAAATCACTACACTAATATTTATCTGTGGTGTTCTTATGAATTTCCTGTTAACTCAAACTTAATTCATTAAACTACTTGTTTAAATTTCAACCACTTTTTTAATGTGAATTTTTCTAAAATATATCATGCATTTTCTGTCTTCTTAAACAGAAGATACTAAGTGTGATTTAAGCTTGCCTGATTACTCAGCATTAATATCACAAACATTAATTATTTCACTTAGGTATAATGTGTCATACTATAGGAGCTTTTAAAGAATGTAGAATTATTTGTTTCCATACTGAATGACCCCAAATGGTTTTTTTGTTTGTTTGTTTCATTTAAAATACTTTTATGGCATCTTTGTACAGTTTTTACTTTTCTTTCCATGGTGCCCAAAGTAATGCTGCTGTTATGTGCTGACCTCTTGCAGTTCTGTGTATTTGTTTCCTGTCTGTGGTGGGTAAGAAACACAGCTAAGTGAGCCTTAACTTGTGACTGAGATGAAAGTAAGTAGACTCTGAATAAGGGCCTCATGAGTATATGAACTGTGACTTTCTGTTTTGACTATTTTGAGGTCCTATCCCAATACTTACTTTCTGGTTTTTAGGCTGGGTTTTAGATAGTTGAGGTGGTTAATAAGTGGTCTTTTGTTAAATGAGGTATTAATTATGCTGTTGATTGCTGAGAGTTAGATGTATTTGAGGATGCATGGTCATGGAGACTGAAAACATTTTGAATGATTTGATAAATACCACTCTGTTTTTTTCCTTCTCTGATTTTGCTTTGCTGTACCTCGCTTGGCATTTTTTCCAAAAACTTGTTCAAATAAATACCCATAATAAACTGTGGTAGAGGAAACTAGTTATAGTAGTTTATGTGAAGGGTAGATTTGCATATCTTAGGGAGCTTATGTGATTGCCTGTGAGAAGAAATGACCAAGGAATGTGGGGTTTATTTAAATATTAGTTATATATTAATTAAATAAAACATTTTATTTTTAATTATATAAATATTACTGATTTTAAATAATCCTTTTTGTTTTAGCCTGGGCTTTTGCTAGACAGCATTTATGATACTAAGACTAAAACATTTTTAGAAAGGAACCTTAAGGAGCATTTAATTTTACAGATTAGCAAGTGGAGTACCAGTAGGGTAAACTGGCTCTCTCAGAATCAGGTGGCTCTTCAGAGACTGGCCCTAGACCTGGGTACTCTAAAGAGAGGTTCGTATGCACTGGGCTGTACTGCTTCTACTTCTTCTCTAGGAATTCAGAATCTAGAGTTGGGCTTACTTTGTTTAAAAAAAAAAAAAAGACATTTATATAGATGACATATTTTGAAGACACAAGAAATCTATTTGCTTTCAGACACCTTTTCTGTGACTTATTTTTCTAAAATTTTTTTTTTGTGCAAATGCTTTAAAAATCCATAGTAAAATGCAAATACGATGGTAGCATTTGTTTGCTGTTTGTTAGCTTTGCTGGTCTATCACCCAGCAAGACATTCAGAAATAGGGTTCTTATAACCTTTTGATATAGCTGGTAGGGAGGGATTTATGAAATATCAGGACCATGATCACTGAGAGGCCTTGTTATCGATGGAGAATGGGGGTCACTTTGATGAGGACCCTGAATAGACAAGAAGTAGCCCTAAGGGTCTGTGTTTTTAGGGGATAGGAGAAAAAGATAGAATGGAAATAGAGAGAGGATATTGACCACAAACTCCATGTACTTCATAATTTTAAGGTAAGACCAGCTCTAGGTGAGAGTAGGTGATGCAAAAGTACCAAGAGTAAGGGAAGAAAAGTTAATGATTACTATCAATAAAGACAGAATAACTTATCTGAAAAGTAAACAGTTTATGTAGGTTTACACAAATATGAAATAGACCTCATTGATAATAAATCATGTCACAATGTACTTGCCACTGTTCTAATTATTTCTGATGATAGCTATGGTTCTCAGGAAATTTCAAAGAACCACATAAATGCTATCCCATTTATAGTGGTCATGAAACAATTTAGAAGAATTGGGCTATTATGGAACGCATGTTTCCAGTAAATAACTGTAAATTATCTGTAAATTGAACAGAATTCTCTGACTTAATTTTTAAAAGTGAATCCATAGTATATCTTTGCACTCCATCATTCTGTGTTAAGAATGTATGAGAAAGTAAAATCTCTAAAGCTAATTTTTAAATTATTATAAATCTATAGAATATACTGCTGATGTTTAGAAGTTGATTAAAAGAGGATAAAAATGGAGAAAGTGAGTAGATTTATTTATTGTTTTGTTTAAAATTTAAACATAATAATTCTAACTTTAAGAGATACCAGCTAAAGAAAGGATCTTAAATTATAGGTTATTGACTATGTGTAATTACATATGCAAGTATAATTAACATTTATACTGATCAAATAAACTGGGGAAGATTAATAGGTACAGAAGTTATAATCTTACCATGGATGAGTTTTAAACACTAATATAAAAATGGGTTAAATAGAAACAGATATTTGTTAAGAGTTTTTAAAATATATAATTTCTTAGTGGATTCTATAGGCATTTTAGAGGCTGTTTCAATAATAATATTAAAAATCAAATTTCTTTTAAATGATCAAATGATTAAACATTTACCAAAGCTGCTGGAGATGCAGATATGCAGAAAATACATTTTCTCTAGAGCGGAAGATAAGACAATTGCATAAATACCTGAAATGTGAAGTGGCATATGTTAAGTATCACTAGAGAGAGTGAATAAAAGGAGAGGTCACAGCTGAGTTGGTGGAAGAAGGTGAAGGGTTTGGAGTTCAGGATAGAAATTAGCAGACCAAGAGGGTTTTCCTGGTGAAGTGGCGTTTCAACTAGCCTTGATGGGCCTACCAGCCAGATGAGGAGGCCATTCCAGGCAGCGAGACTAATGGAGGGAAAGGTAAGGTCTGAGCATGTTTTCACAGTATGGTAGGGAATCTCAGTTTGGCTGGAGAAGAAACTTCAAATGCCAGCTGAAATCCAGACAGCAATTGGCCCCAAAGATGGTGAAATTAGGTTCTCACATGCTTATTCTCCTCCTAATGCTTGGTGAAGAACTGGATTTTCTCACGCTTTCTTATTAGAGGGAAGTGAAAAACTGAGTAGGAAGCAAATGATGGGATTTTATTTGGCTCTACAAGGATTTTTATAAATACTACAGCAGCTGTTTACATGTTTTTCATGATTGCCCTATCCATATCAGAATGATTCTCATTGTTTTGTGCGTAAGTCCACATTTGACTCAAGTTTATCTTTGAGTGTTTGCCATTCTCATTTTGGTTGTATTCCTTTGGGTAGTATTAGCTACCTGATGATAAGAATGTCATAAATTTGGAATTCAAGCCCTTCCAACTTCAGAATGTCATCTCTTTACTACACACATTGTGTAGCACTGTTAAATAATCAGTTTGAGGTCTGTAGCACAATTCACAAAGCAACAATCTCTCCTGTATTTCCAAATAAAGTATTTGAATGGAATGATATTTGCAGAATGTGCTATAGTGGTAAATTTAGAGAGTACAAGATAATTACTTGTAATTATGGCAATTTCTGTAAGGGAAATCATCTTAATTTGTTCCTACCAGGAAATAGAATTGCTCTACTCATAGCATTTGAATCCTTTTAGGAGATTAATGCTATGTGCCTTCATTACTTTGAATGGACATTACAGCTTTTCACTACATCTGAAATTACCCCTATAATTCATGCTTCTGTTTGAATTTCTGTTAAATGCAGTCTTCACTTTAAAAAAATCATATTCCATAACCCTTGTTGGAGACACCGTATATGTCCATCCTAAGCAAATTGTGAAAGAATAGTACACCTCTACTAGGAGAATAAACTTCCAAAGAAGTCATTGTCTGGATGGTAAAAAGAGTCTTTAACTCATACTTGCAGTGTTTTCCTGTCATGCTATTCCCTGAAGATATTAAAATTTAGGTGGCTTTTAGGCTGATGGATAATTGCTGTGGCTTAAAAGGAATGCTGTTTCTCTGGGCATTTTTATGAAAACAGAATTCTGACTACTTTTTTATTTTTAAGTATTTAATTATACCATCTGGGAAAGGTAACTTGTATGTAGTTAAGACAGGGAGAAAATTGGAGTGGGAAGAATGGGTTTACACTAGAGTGTAATTAATTGGAAAGAATATTGAAAAAGAAATGATGGACATATGTCTACATAGGTGACAAAGTTGCTAAGTATGGAAAGTTAACTCATTGTTAGGCTATGATCGTCTATCAAAATAAGTGATTTCAGTCTTCAGAGCTGCTGGGATGGCTTGAAAAATTCTGAGTTTTTCAATTAGCACCTGCTTCTTCACATTATATAGGAATTAATTTTGGCTGCAGTGAGTTGAGAATGGTGCCTTCCTGCAATATTCAGCAGCCATCAGAAGCCATGCTTGAGTATAGCAGCTTTTTAAAAAAATTTTTAAATTGAAATGTAGTTGATTTACAATGTTAGTTTCAGGAGTATAGCAAAGTGATTTGGTTATACATACACATACATATATGTATTTTCTTTTCAGATTCTTTTCCATTATATATTATTATAAGAAATTGAATATAGTTCTCAGTGCTATACAGAAGGTCCTTGTTGTTTATCTATTTTATATATAGTAATGTTTGTCTGTTAATCTCTGACCCCTATTTTATCCCTCCCTGCCCTTTCCCCTTTGGTAACCATAGTTTGTTTTCTATGTCTGTGAGTCTGTTTTTGGTTTGTAAATAGAATTTGTATCTTTTTTTCAAGATTCCACATATAAATGATACCATGTGATATTTATCTTTGTCTGACTTTCTTTGCTCAATATGATAATCTTTAGGTCCATCCATGTTACTGCAAATGGCACGATTTCATTCTTTTTTATGGCTGAGTAATATTCCATCACACACCCACACACCCACACACCCACACACCCACACACACACACACACACACACACCCTGCCACATCCTTTTTATTCAGTCATCTGTTGATGGACATATAGATTGTTTTCATGTCTGGCTATTGTAAATAGTGCTTCTATGAACATTGGGGTACACTGTCTTTTTTGAATTATAGTTTTCTCCAGATATATGCCCAGGAGTGGGATTGCTGGATCATATGTTAAGTCTATTTTTAGTTTTTTAGGAACTTCCATACTGTCCTTCATAGTGGCTGCACCAACAGTGTAGGAGGGTTCCTTTTTCTCCACATCCTCTCTAGCATTTATTATTTGTAGACTTTTTAATGATGGCCGTTCTGACTGGTATGGGGTGATACCTCACTGTAGTTTTGATTTGCATTTCTCTAATAATTAGTGATACTGAGCGTCTTTCATGTGCCTGTTGGCCATCTGGATGTCTTCTTTGGAGAAATGTCTGTTTAGATCTTCTGCCTGTTCTTTTTTTTTTTTTTTTCTTTGACATTCATTGAGTATAGCAGCTTTTAGGTAGGATCAGGTAGGGCTAGTTCTGAGACACAAAACACACAAGTGACTTGAGCTATTTTATTTTTTTGAAGGGGGAGGTAATTAGGTTTATTTATTTACTTATTTAATTTTTTTTTTTAAATGGATGTGCTGGGAATTGAACCCAGGCATGCTAAGCATGTGCTCTACCACTGAGCCCTACCCTACCCCCTCAAGAGTTGTTTTTTGATTTCAAAGTATCCTGTCCCCTCTACTAAGGCCTAAACTTGTAGTCAAACTTGGGTTAATTGATTGAATTAATTATTTCACTATGCATTTACTGAGGGCCTATTATGTACCAGAAGCTGGCTATTTATATAATGAGGAGGAAAAATGGGTAATCCTTAAT
This sequence comes from Camelus ferus, assembly GCF_009834535.1. Taxonomy (NCBI): domain Eukaryota; kingdom Metazoa; phylum Chordata; class Mammalia; order Artiodactyla; family Camelidae; genus Camelus; species Camelus ferus. The sequence goes on from NC_045727.1 coordinate 14,845,091, forward strand.
GGTGACTCCATTAATTGAAACTTTCAGATACTCAGTTTACCCTTATGAATGTTTGCTGAGTAAGTTAGTAATTACTTAATTTGAGAGAACCAATTAATTTATTAACTATAAGCACTCTAATAATTTATGAAATGTTGGATTCAAATATAATATGATCTACATTCTCAAGGAACTTAGTCTAGACAGGAAGTCAGATGAGAAAATAAATTATTGCAATACAATATGATAACATACAGGGTGCTATGGGAACACTGAAAAGCAGGAGAAAGGAGGAGGAGGAGGTGATATGAGCTAAGCATTGAACTATGTGTGGAAGTTGTCTAGGTTAATAACCACCATGTATCTTCTATAATATAGCCTTTCTCACACTTATCCTTTCATTTTTATTACAGTGATTTAAAAAATAACTAAAGTAAACTAATTTTGAAAGTGTTCACTATTCGAATTCATTTATTATTTCCGTGTTGTCATATTGTTGTTCATAGCTTGATTTCTTGTTAAATAATTTTGGAAGATTGATGTATTTCCTACATGTTCATTTCTAATCAGATTACTTTTCACAGTTGGATTCTTCATAAATGAGTGCTACCTCTAGCCTTTTTTTTTTTTTTTTTGCCTTATGGCATAATGTTCTCCCCCCCAATACTTTAATATACACACCTTGACTGTATTATACCCATATTAAATTTTTTCCTTAATTTTTTTAAATTGAGGAAAACAGTTCCTAAAGTACATTCCACTGGATTCTGTGAGGAGGAAAAAGTTCTATGGTTAAATAAATTTTGAAGAAGTGTATGCTCTATCTCCTTTGGCATATTGTGAGGATTCTGAGAAGTCCTGTAATTAAAAAAGAAAGAATGGAAGGGAGAACAGAGACTTCTTTACCTTTATTCAAATATGACCTCTTTTTAAAAAAAAAATATGAAAATATGTGTGTTTTGGGAACTGCTTTCTTTATATATCTTTGTTTTTGGATTAGATACAAGAATTTCATATACATAGTCAATATGGAAATAATCTTTTCCTTTTATGGCTGAGATTAATTGGAAGGAAATAGAAGAAAGAAAGCAAGAGAAGGAAATAAAGTGAGAGGACTACAGGAATAGAGAGATGTGAAAGAAAAATACTGATAGCCGCAGAATGGTAAAAAGAAAACTTATCTTGTAAAAGTTAGAAAATGTTATTAAAATGTGATGTAGTAAAATCCACTTGTCAGATTCCTGGATTTAACTTTTCCCCGGAGATATGAAAATATTGTAAGTGCCCAACTATTTTTCTCACATTTAATTTTTTCAAGTGCTTATAACATTTCTCTACTGTTTTTCCTGAAAAATATTATGAGGATTTCACTTTATTATTAAAGGACTAAAATTTTTAGCAATATAAACTTAGATAAGAGGGCATGGTTCCCTTGGTGAATTTCATAATTGGGAAACATTGTCCCTTCCTGACTTTTTAAGAGCTGGTAAGTTTGAGGTGATAGAAAAGAATCTCTAAGTGTGATGCTACCTGTGATGGTGTGAATTGTAGTAGACTGTCCCTGTCTTTAAGTCTCAGATGGAGGTATGAATTATTCTATTGTTGGGTTACTTTTTTGGATGGATTGCTATTATTCTTTTGGAGCTCTAATGGGATAAAATGCCACTTCTGAACTTGATTAAGGGGAGATCAGGGAGAGTCACTGAGTCTGTTCACTTCAGTCTTGCCAAGTAGCTTCAATAAGAACAGGCATCTAGTGGGAGGCGCATGCCCTAAGTCTTGTCAAAATACTCCAGTTAGCTTCTACATGGGGCCTCACCAACTGGTTCTTTTACTTCAAAGCAGCCTTAGGAAGTAGGAAGTAGAAAGTAAGAAACTTGGGAAATTGTAGAGCCCCTTTGGTGTTAGAATGTAGCTATTTTAGAAATTAGAATGACCTGATACAAGTCCTGGGGTAAACCAACTAACTACATGAAGGTAGATTCTGAAAGCTGACTGTGTGAGTCAGGCTTTATATTTAATCAAATTAGTTAAATAATCAATTAATGAAATCATATGCTTAGTTTTTTTTAACCTTGGAATTTTAAGTCTCTTTGAAAATGTCATCAGCTATAACTGAAGAGAACCAAAAGAAGATTTTGTTACTGTTTTCCTCTACTTTTGCTAGGTTGGGTTTTTCACTGAACAGATATTTACCAAGAGCCTTTTGAGATCTGATGAGAGAAGCAACACATCTCTTGGTGCCAGTGAGGTGGTGATGGCCACAATCAAAGTGAGCAGATCCCAGGGGAAAGTGAGTCTGAGGAGATAGCGCTGGGCTCTGTTGTTTTAGTGAGGAAGAGTTTCCCTAACTCTGTCTCCAGAGTCCCCCATCCTGTCTCAACTTGCCCAAATTGAACTCATTCTTCAAGGCCTTAGTCAAGCCTTCCCCTTTGTGAAGGTCTCTGAGACCCACCAAGTTGAAATTAATCCCTTCTTTTGCTGTACCGTTTTACCCTTATTAGAGCAATTATTACAATTTGATCAGTTGATCAATGAATTGATTGATTAGTTCCTTTGTTCAACATGTGTACATTGCACACAATATATCAGCCCTACAGCATTTCGGTGAAGGGGCTATCTTCAGTGAGCTAATTGTTTATTGCTTATTGGTTGTTTATATTGGTTTCTCCCACTAGAACTTAAACTTCTAAAGAGCAGTGATGGCTCTTATTCATCCTTTCCCGTGTGCCCAGCATAGTGCCTGGCTGTACAAGGCATTTAGCAAGTGCCTTTGGATATACTGAATTTGTTTTTGTATCTGACACACAGAACTGAAGATTCATGAGTATTGCTCCATTATTCTTGAAATTTATATAATAAACTTATATTGGAGGAAACCAGAGATCCGATAGCTTATATTAAATGACATATCCAGCTGTATTTTGTTAAGTCAGTAACAAATGAATTCATATTCTGATACTTTTAATGTTAGTTTGTAAGCCATTGAGCTATTGTGCCTTACTTTAGCTTATTTTAAATAAAACAAATAACTGAAGAGCTATGTTTTAGAAATATAATTTGTAGTAGAAACAAAGGGTTGAATCTTTGTTTATATGCACAATGATTTAGTAAGCAATAGAGTCAGATGTCAGAAGGCTTTTAGGTCACTGGTTGAGTAGCATTGTGGTTTATTATTTACCTTTTGCCTACCACAAATGTTCTTCTAATCCAAGAACCCAGAGTAAATGTTTGCTGAGAGTCTCTGCAATGCCTAAACAATGAAAAATTCACATGCTTTAGTGGTAGCAAAACTGAACGGCATACAGCTGCCAGCAGCCATTTCTTACTGATGTAATCCAGGAGGGTTGTGAAAGGGGAACACATGAATAGGGGCTAACTGGAAATTAGCAGAGACCTAAATGTTTGACTAAATGTGGTTACAGTTTGGTATGGTAAAGCCCAGAGGTGAGAAATTGCCTCACATCAAAGCCAAGTGGTAAAGTGGTCCCTTTACTGGAAACAGCTAAGACGCAAAATGCAGAATTATGTATGAGATACTTTTACTTTGGGACTATATTCAAAGGAAGTTGTTATCAGACTTATACTATGGCCTGGGAAAAGAGATAATACTTCAAAACAACCTAAAAAAGACATGATCCTTGCCAGGTTACAGTTGGGACGTATATGTTTATATTCAGATATAATACAGCGTTCTAAGTATTCTAATGGAAGTATGTACTACAGATCATGGGAAGACTGAGAAAAGAATGTGAGGGAAATAGAGAAAGTTTCCTATACTTGAGGGAGAAATAGAGGGTTTTGTTTCAGACAGGCCATCACCATAGACAAAGGCAGGAAGATGTGGACTAGTAAGACTCAATTGTTTATGTACTTATTTTTTTGTTTATTGTGGGAATGTAAAGTATGAGGTTAAAGTAATTACTCAGAGCCTAATTTCCTTGTGAAAGGACAACCTTTTATTGCATCTTTTTATGTGCAGCTATTTCATTAGGTATCTTTCGAAGTTATTTCATAAGGATGATTTTACCTAAGTTAAGTATGCCAAAGAACCTGGCATTTCCAGGTGTAACATTCAAGATTTAAATTGTTCTAGTGATCCCAAAGAGTGATACAGAAATTTGAGATCTTGATAAGAACGTAGTGGCCCATGTGCCACCTGTCAAGTTGCTTAGCTTATGAGAGAGCATAGCTGACAACGCAGCAACCTTGTATTCAACCACCTTATAAATATACCCACTTTTGGGTTACTGCTAGTGTAATCTGACTCTCCCTGCTATGCAGTGTCTACCACCATCCTTCTCTTTGTCATGATGGCCTATGTGCTATATAGTGGCTGTCATCAGCTTTTGGAAGCATTACTCTGATTTTTGCACAGACAGGTAAGGTTAATGCAGCTACTGTAATGATGTTACTTAATGGGCTTTAGAATTTATTTGCATGGCAGGATTTATTTTAATGGCATTATAAATTACTTTAGTCCATTATTTATAGATCCATCAAGGGTCTGAAAAGTGTTACCTAAAAATTTCAGTGAATTTTGTGGGGGAAACTATATGCTGTAGTATCTTTTGCAAATTTCAGGAGTTAGAATAATCCAGAGATCTTTAGGACTGTCAGGGATCTATATCAGTTTTTAAGTTCTTAACTATTAATCTGGAATCTTTTTCTTATCAGGTACATGGTTTGTGGTATCTGTAGTTTTTCATTAAAAATACTGAACTATGTTCTCACTATTTTGAGTGAAGTAGTAAGTGACTGGAAAAAAGTGGCAGTTTGTACTATACATTATAGCAACTGTAGTAATGTTAATAATACATTTCAGATAATACATAATTGATTTTTAAAATAAAAATTAGACTTTTAGTGTTTATGAAATAAGAGCTTTCTCTTTCTCTCTGAGTTTTAAAATGCTTTTAAGCTTCTTATTGAGGCATGAATAAAATTTAACTTATTTAATGTTATTGAATGGCAAAAGGTGCAGACTACATAGAATTGAGATGTATGTGAGGTTTTAAATCACAAGTGAAAAGATGTGAGGATCAGTGTTGTGGTATCAAGTTATGTGATTCCAGAAAAGGCTTTTGACCATTAATCTCTGAAACTCACCCATACATTTGCCTATTTATATATAGAACCCCTTACCGCTTATCAAAGTTGTTTAGTGGGGACAACATTCAAGTATAAAGTGAGAGGAAGACAGCTTTCTTTTGCTGTTTTGAGCTTTGCATTATTACTAATATTGTGTTGAGTATAACATTTTGTGCTTTCCTGACTTAACAGAGATACTTACATTTATTTATTCCCTTCTTTCCTCTTAAAAATAGTCATCGGAATTTTTAAAGAGAAATACAACTGAAGACCATAACATCCCCATCAAATCTTTTTAAAGCTTATACTAGGCTACATTTCTTGGTCTTTTCCCCCTTGGCTAGTTATTTATTTTAAGTTTTCTTGATTTAAAATAGCAACTATAGCCATTTTGATAAATGCCTTAAATTATATAACTTCATCATTTCTTGTATAAGTGTTATTTCTTCTTTAAGTAGATAATCAGCCATAAATTGATAATTATTGCTAATATATATATATATGGAAAAATCACTTCATCCTTGTATCAGAGAAATATGATACAGTTTTTTTGCTCCTATTTCTTTTGATATTATGCTTATTTATAATTTTCTTCAAAACGTCAGTAAATTACCATGTAAAGTGGAATCAAAGCAATTCTTTTTAAAGGTCTCACTTTACTACTTGTATTTGCCTAGATTGAGACAAATCAGTTTTATAGGGTTGAAGTTTTGTTTAATTTTGAAAGACAAAGTATGTTAAGCATGCTTTTGGATGTGTTCATTTAAGGATGGAGCAGCATAGGATACGTTAGCGGATATAAGACCAAAGGAAGGAAGAAAGTAAAAAGAAATACTTGAAAATATATGGGAGCACAATTTGAGGTCAGATAGCATCTTTATAGATTGCTTTGTCAGGTAAACCAGAAATGTTGTGGCTCTTTCCTAAGTGTTTGGTTGTTGGTCAGTAATAGCACTAGCTTCTGCAAGTCACACGCATCTCGAAAGCAGAGTAAGGTCTCTCTGTGTTTATACTATTTTAATGGTAAAGAACTTTTTATTAGGTCAGTCATAAATATGATACATAGTTTTTGCATAATATGTAGCATTGTAGATTTGAATATATATCAATTAATAAAATAATATAAAATATAGTTAGAAAAAAAAGAGGGAAGACATCTACTTTCTTTTCCAGGTGTGTCTCAGCTAAAATTGTTTTTAAAATGTTGGGTTTCTTGGTTTTGTGACTATAAAAACAGAATTAAAATTGCTTTCCTTCAAGTTCTTAGGGAGAAGAAAAGAGGTCAGAGTTAAGGCATGTGTGCCCTCTTTCTCTCAATCTCTCTATTTTTAGGTGTAATTTTGAGAATTAATGCAGCTGCAGAGAAGAGAAGCTACCAGGAATGTACTTAACTGTCACCCAGTGTTTGTATTTAATAACTTCTAATTGGTATCAGAGCTAGAAAAAGAAAACTAATTTTTTTTAAAGAGATACACTTGAACTTTTGTATTATACTCTTGCTTTTTTTTTTTTTTTAACTGCAACCCTACTTAATTGGTTAAAAGTGAATTAAAAATAGGTATTTTATATGGAGGGAGAGAAACAGGCATGTTTATTACTTAAGATGAGCAGTCATCTGGCCAAAAGCTTTCATCTGTCTTCTTTTATAATTAAAACAAAATCTATTAGTCCTGTCAATCAGCAGTCATCTGGGGTGATGACAAGAGCTGTACAAATACCAGCAGCAGCTGCCAAAGAATCAAAGATAATAACTTTTTAGAATCAAACTTGCCTACTATGAAATAAATCATCCTTTCATGATAAGATTTGTAACTCAATTACTTATAAATCTTTAAATTTATATCCTGTAATAGGGATTTTGGGACATTTTCCTTTTACTTAAAATCATCTGTAGCTCTTTTTCTTGAAAATGCACTGAGTTTTAGTCTCATTTTAGAGCTGCAATTGGGAAAATAGGATTTTAAGCTGTCTGGATAATTCTAATACTTGGAAGAAGTGAAACCAAGAGAAACTTATACCATCTTACATTTAGAGTATGACTCAGATTTTATTTAAAGTGAAATAAACAATTTCTTTGTCATGATCAGTTTGCTTATAATTGAGTGCTCTGGTTTAACCAGAATGCTGACATACCATGCCTAGAAGGTGGTGGTTTTCCTACTTAGATTGTTGATTGGCTGTTTTAACATCTTGTCTTTAGCAAGAATCCTAAATCTGCAGTATTTCTTAATAATGCCCTTAGATAGAAAAGACTAAAAGTTCCCCTCTAGCTTATAAGTTTAGGTCAATTAAACAAATCTGTATGGAACATCTACATTGAGCAAGGAATTAGATGCTGGATTCAATAGGTGAGGTTCCATCTATTAAAGAGATTAACCTATTGTTAGGGTGACCAATGCAAAGAACCTATCGTAATATAGACAGATATAAGAAACAAAAGTGCTGTGAAACACAGGGGAGGAAACAGTTATTGCTGAGGGATCAATGAAGGCTTATTGGAAGAATTAGCATTTTAATTTGTACTGAAAAATGGGTAGAATTTCAACAAGTAAATATGGGGGAGTGTGAAACTATTTTAAAATGATGATATCCCCCCCCTTCTTTTTTTTACCCCCAAGTAATGAGTTTGAAAGAGGGAAAGGTTGATACAGTGAGAAATTATGGCTTCAAATAGTTATATGGAGTTCTTGGTTATGATTCCATGTTTAAGAGGGGTTATTTAGCTTTTCAGTTCTTAAGAGAGACAAAGTATTCAATGGTGATTCCTAAACCTGGGTGGTCATTATAGTTATCCAGGCCCAGTAGTCTTAAAAAAGCAATGTGTTTCTGGACTCTGCTCCTAGAGAGCTTGTCTCAGTGACTGTTGAGTGAGGTTCAAGATTCTGATTTCAAGTTCTCTGTGATTCTACCCAGTCAGATTTGGAGGATAACCTTCCTCATGAGCTTTCATTGCTCACTGAATGTACAACCTTCCTCCTCTCATTCCTGTGATCCCAATCAAAACAAAACACATGGACATGTTTCAGTCTGTGCTCAGTAATATGATCCTTGAAATTTCAAAGTTCAAGTGGGATTGGAGTTTATCGTTAGCTGTAGGCACGTAGGTGCTCAATAAATATTTGTTGAACAGATAAAAATGTATAAAGTCTTGTTGGAGAGTATGCACAGTAAATTCAAAAGACTCATTCCTCCCCCTGCCCCCACTTTTTTTTTTTTTTTTTCCAGTCTGTCCTCTCTGTGTTTAACCATAGTATATCATGCTGTTAGATTTTTGGGAAAGCCCTACAAGTTCCTTGTGGTCCATGCTTTGAGCATCGCTGATAGCTGCATTCGTATAACGTGAAGGGCAGGTAGATGGTGAGTCACATAGAATTTCTATAATTTTAAGTCTCTTTTGTAGGCAGCATTTTTGCTTCTTCACTAACCAAAAATCTGCTTTCTAGAGATTCTTTTTTTTTTTTAACATTTTTTATTGATTTATAATCATTTTACAATGTTGTGTCAAATTCCAGTGTGAAGCACAATTTTTCAGTTATACATGAACATATATATATTCATTGTCACATTTTTTTCTCTGTGAGTTTCTAGAGATTCTTAAAAGGGAATGTATGCTGATGAGTATTTTGAAGTTCTAAGCAGTTCAACTGCTGTCATTGAGGGTTGAACTGTGCAGTATATTTGATTTGTTATAGCTTCTTTATTCTACTCGCTCAGCATTTTCCTGGCAGTTAATTACATAGTGGCTTTAGGGTACGTTCCATAAGATGCTGAAGACACAGCTTTGCTGAAGTCTGACACACTTTCCTCCTTGGTTACATAGCTAATGGCCACTCTGGGATAATTAGTGAGAAGAAACTCCAATGGCCCAATTACTGTCTTCTCAAGGTTTTTCCTTTTTAATTCTCCTTTGCTCAAATCTTGAGAGATTGCCTCCATTGTAGATTATGCTTGTGTGCTGTTGAAAACTGGGTTTTCTTAGTTACAGTCAGACAAAAAGTAAAGGATCAGTGTTTTAGTGTGTTGAGAGTACTGTAAGAAGTTGATTGGATTTTAGAGAAACCATGGAGTAAGTAGTACCATTCAGAGCAAGAGATAGCTAGTATTTTCAAAGCTACAATAATTTCTGAGATAAGACTCTTAACAACCGTCCACATCTGTGTAGTAAGAGGGCTTGAGGTTTTAGGCTCAGAGCTTCTAGGGTTTCCGTAGCTCTGCCTGATATGTAGATCAGTAATCAAATGTGCCATTTTTCTGTCAGGAAGCTTGACTTGGGGTATTGCAACTTACTAATGTAATGAAAATGCATGTGCATATGCCTTGGTAATAAAAGTATGTGAACATGTCTACCACAGTGTTTGGTTGTAGATAGAATCAAAATGTTGTAAATTCCTGAGTCACCTAAGTCAGCCATATGTCATCTGCCTTTTTAGAATTTCTCTCTGACATAGAACGCAGTGATTTCTTTTTTTTTCTAAGGTCCGTGTCAACATAAGGTGGTTCTCATTGGAATTGTGCAAGCAAATGTCTATATTTGAATTTTTTCCAAACGGGGGCAAAAAATGACTATGTTAAAAGAAATTCCTTTGAAAAATTGCTCTTTGGAAAGTTATTAACATTATGCCTAGGCTGTGGATGTGCCATTTTCTATGAATGTGTTCTTTAGAGAGAAGGTGCTCAGTGAGTATTTGTTGATCAAATGAATGTAGTGAAGTTTCATCATAGAAGTTCTAAATTTTTTCTTTCATTGCAGTCTTCCTGTTTGGTTCAGATGTTCCCAGCTCTCTTTGCAGACTGTGTCACTGTCTCTTTTGTTTCGGTGTTGTGCGCTGTGCTTTCCCAAATGGCTTGTGAGCATTGGTAGGGGTAACTTAAAACCCAGGAGTGATGAAACTGAGCCAGACCGTTCTGGAGCTCACCCTAACTTGTCATGGTTTATTGAAGCAGTAAGACTGATGGACATAAGAAAGGAATTTGCTAGGGGTATAACAACAGCAAGTTCCGTTTTAGAGCCTGGCAAATCTTCCTCTGGTTTCTCTCCAACAAAGTAAAAGTTCTTTAGGCGTGCAGGTTGAGGGGAATTGTATTTAGTGTGTAATGACCACATGATATTCAAATAATTTCCATCACTTCAGCTTGACATGGAGGGGCAGCGCCTGCTGAGACTGTTCAGAATTCTCTAGGAAATTGTGACTGTGTGATATATTCCTTTAGTGTTTTTTCCTCTGGTGTCCTCTCAATTAATAAATATTTTTGCTAAGAGGAAATCTTGCAAAGGGCCGTGGAAAAACAACTAATCAATCCATAGAATATTGTGATCTAGGACGCTGAAATTAATGGAACAAGAGATGGAGAATAAGACTATAGAATGTATCCTTTATAACTGTTGAGATTGGCCTCTCCAATGTGTTTTTTCAAGTTCTGTATATTTGCATAAAGAAAAAAAATCAGATAATTTTTATAGAGTCTTCTTTCAGAGATAGGAAGGTATGTAGGAAAGTTCAAATTTTAATCTCAAAATGTTGGGACTTCTTTAACATTCTTAAACTTTTTACTGAACGTTGCAAAATGTAGGGAATAGATGCATTTGGTGTTTAATATGTTTTAAAAATTATTTTGGCCCTTTTAATAAGTTGCATCATTATTTGGATTTTGCCCAGTTTAGAGGCTAAAGTGCCTGTAAAGCACTGATGGAAGATTTACATCTGTAGTAGCATAAGCTTTTTTTCCAGATATGATCCCTTTCCTTTCATTGGAATAGAAGTCAGCAAATTGAGGTTTGCTGGCATTTCTTCTGTGTCCTACATGTATGATCAGGGCACATTATATACCCATTCAGAGCCTCAGGCTTCTTATCTGTAAAATTGGATAAGGAACCTTGCCTGTCTCAGAGGGCTATTATGAGGCTCTCAAGGGATAATACATGTGAAAGCATTTGGGAAACTGTGAAGCAATACATTATTATTATTTTTGTGAAAGGGAGTTTCAAATATATATATTTACTTTTTGGTTGCTGTGGTCTATTATAAGCAAATCTATATTTAAACTTCTTTTTATTTCCAAATATGATTTCACCATAGTTCTAGAGTCACATTGAACATATGTTTCAATTCTGATTCAGTAAAATGATAGCTTTTTCTCTTAAATCTGTACCATATATTATTTTTTCTAATAAAAATTATAATTGCTTATCTACATGCCTTCAAAGTATCATCTCCACTTTTCTATAATTGTTTCTTCGTTTAAAATTTCTCTTATTTACCTCAAGGAAATTTCATTTATGTGATATTGTTTTTCTTTTGTCATTTAAAGAATGTGTTAATTAAACTCAGACCCAATACCAGCCCTGGCACATGCAGCAGACCTTCCTCCATTTGGCATATTTTCCTTTATCATTTTCCTGTGTGATCTCAGAGCCACTTTTCAATCCATCTGGCAGTGCTAATAGTAGGCCAGTTTTAATTAAGCTTGTGAATTAGACTCTGAGACCCTGTTTTACTAGAATATAGTTTTAGATCATTGATTTTGCCATAATTCAACAAATTATGCAGTTAAAATATCAAAAGTAAATTAAAGACTTGATCAAAGTCTGCACAATCTGACTACATGTTTTTTAGAAGTTGTAAATATTGTACTGGTTATTGCTTATTACTCCATTTACTTCAAAGGAAGATACTTCTTGAAATTTCTATACAAAATCTGAAATTGAACTATACAGATTGTGAATTTATTGGACAATGAGCAGAATTTTGCTCCACTTTTGCTGCTTAGATCATTGCATATTCACTTTTCCTCCTCAGGGGCTGGCTTATATCTCTGACCTGCCTGTCCTTCTCCCCTCAATTCTTTCCCCTCTCTACCCACTAATATAAATATTTGGACAGACAACCTTGGCTTTTGAGATACTTGTTCCTGTTCTGTCTTGATTGTCTACGTTGCCCTTGCATCTCTGAAGCACATGCCTTTGGGTGGTTTGTCTTCAGTGAGAATGCTTTTCTCACCATGGCTAACTCTGCTGCAGTTTTCATCTCAGAACTGACTTCTCAATCCTGAGATATCTAGTCTGACGAGAACCAGCTCCTTAGAACGTAGTACGTTGGGCTCTTCTCACACTCTCCATCACCTTACATGATTTTAAAGAGTTGGATTTAGCATCCCAGATGTTTCAAATATTCCTTCCTGCAGGCTCTCCCCAGTTGCAGGCTGATCAACTTCAGATTTACTGTTGCTCTCTAGAGAGCTGTGCTGCATCTGTGCAGGGTGTTTGTTTCTGAAAGGTCATTTCCTGGTGTGAATTCCAACCACAGGAGATCAAGCCAGAGTACAGCCTTTTTTCTCTTGTGTACTCATTTTCTGTGGAAGAGAAATTAAGTTTCCATTTAGATGTGCTGCACATAAAAGTGTACAAAAATCAAATGATGATGTGACATATTAATGACTGACAGACAGAAATAGGTGAAAATAAGAATACTTAAGCTCATCTAAGCTTTATATGTGTCTTGGTTTCATAGTGAATTAAGTAGAGAATTGTTTCTGAGTTTGAATTAGTCAGTAGTTTATCTTTCTCCTCATTGTTTGTCATATCCCCTTCAAAGCTTAAAGATAACAGCTTTCCACCTCTCTGTTGGTTTTTGTGTCATTTGGCTGTCATTGTCCTTTGCTTTTGAACAACCCAAAGCAAATAGTCCTCCTTAATTTACTCTGCTGTCAGTATATCATAAGTGATAACGGTCCAGTTCATGGGAATGGTGGGGAGAAGTGGCCCAGTTGTTTGTTTGTTTTTTTTTTTTTTTGAACCCTCAGTCTTAGTTAAAAATTTCTGAAAACATAGATTTGTTTCTTTAGGATCCTAAATAATTTTGACAAGGTATTTTGAAGTATAAAGCATTCCTCCTGCATTATACATTTAAAATAAGTTTTCCTATAACAAAATTGATTATCTTTTAACCCCTGTGGCTGCCTTCCAGGCTGCTTCTGGTATCAGTATAAGTACCAGAGTTCACTATAGCATTTATGCTTTTATCTCTAAGTATTTCATGAAAATAAAATCCAATTCACATTGGATAAATACATCAAATGCCTAGAAATAGTCTGACCTTAAAGGAGTCATTATGCATGTTGGTGGTTGGTGCCCTAATTCTTCATAGAAGCCCATGTGAATGTGCTCCCAGTCATTAGATCTAAATAATGCAGCAAGTGAGATGATAAAAAGCTGACAACTAAGTGTTTAGATAAAACATTTTAAATGGAGAAAGTTTGCCTACAACTGTTTTGCATTTCTGTCTGCTTGCAGCCTACCTGGCCCATTCCCTGCCCATTCCCTACCCATTCTGTCACCAAGCATCCCCATTCCTAAATACAGAGATGGCATTATAGAATAACACAGTATGTGCTGAAACAGAAATAAACAGAAGAGTGGTATAGTAAGAACTTTAACTCTGAGAGCAGAGCTGGCACTAAGAAAGCAGTAAAATTTTGTCAGGTGGAGGAAGGCTGGGGGAAGAGTATTCTGGCACAGATCTGTGAAAACACTTGGCATACATGGTAGGTAGAGAAGATCACTGTGGCAGGATCTTAATGAGTTCGGTGGAAAGCTGTAAGGAGGCAGGGCAGGAAAGAGAGAGTGGGTCATGCTGTGAAGACTTTGTATGCCAAGATAAGGAGTTTTGGGTTTGTTTAGGAGCCAGTCAACCTCCAAGGAATGTTTTCCAGACTTAACAGAGATGATCATCTTTTCTCTCTCTGTCTCCTTCTGGCTTCATGGTAGAAGGTGAACTGGAAAGAAGTAGCTGTGGAGAAGGGGGCAGCAGGAAGACCTGCTACTACCTGAGGCACTTGGCAGTAGTTCTGATCAAGGGGTAACGAAGCTGAACTGAGATGTTGATCCTGACCGCCTGGCACAGCCTTCATTCATCTTCTGTGTGACAGATCTTCAGATGTCTGAAAGACAGATCTTGTGTCCTTTATCAAGGCGTGCATTTGGAGAACTTATGAAGTCCTGGGTTCCCTCTCTCACTGGAACTAGGTTCCAGAGTCAGCGACTTGTCAGCTTGCCTGGAGAACTCGGCCTTACGAATCTCTTCTTATCACTTTGTGTGACTGCACTATTCTTATTACTTTGAAATTACAATGCTTTAAAATATTTGATTATTTTGAAATAACATTGATGTGGGGCCTTTATTTTAGGAAACTCCAGCAGGGCCTACAACTTTTGGAGAGTGGGATTCTGGAGACTTGTGTGTTATGATTCACTTTGCCAGATCTCAGACTGGCAACTTTGGTTTTAGTTGTTTCCCATAACTATTACAAGGAAAACTTAAATGATTCAGATGTTACATTTGTTTCTGCTTGTATTCTGGTACCTGGTTGTAGTATTTGTGGTTCCTATAGTGGTTAGAACTATTCTTTTTTAAGGCACTACTTTCACTGCTTTTGGAACTGAGATTAGTAGTGAAGACCATTAAACTAACATAACTGTCCCTGTGAAAGTAGGACTTTCTTGCAGGCATCATTTAATCCTGTGCCTTTTTGGAAAGGTTGAAATTCTCATTTAGTTGTGCAGGTACATGGTGCTATCTTATAAGCACTGGTTCCTGACGAACTTTTGATCTGGAATTTTGCTGAATCTGTTTAAAAAAATAATGCGTTATGAACAGATTTTCATTAGAATATTAAAAAAAATTTACCTGTAGACAAGAGAATTTAGTCCTTTACTTTTTCAAAAGAAACTTGAAAATAAAGGAATTGAGTAAAAATGAAGCCTTATCCATAGCATACCCAAGTTACTGTTTTAGAAACAGTTGTTTGGATTGTCTTTATGTTTTATTTTAATTCCATACACGGTGAGGAGAATTATTGGTGAAAAAGTTGTCTACTGAAGTTTATATCATTAAAGATGAAATTATTTTCTTTTGAAAAGATTGAAAAAGAAAGAATTCTACCCTATGTATTCACTTTGATAGTTCACTAAATTACCATTTTTGTCCATTTTTAGGCATTTTATCTTTTAATCCTCACAAATGTATCCTAAACTGTTCATTTAAACACATTCTTGATTGTATCTCACTAAATACCAGTTCTGTTATCCTCGTTCTGCTTTAGCCTCTTGTGGGCTCCTCCCAACCTAGTAGGCTACTCTCTTTTTCTTCGATGAGCTCTTTCTTTCTGAGTCCCAGACATCATCTCTTATTTACTAAAATCTGTGTCTAGAGATCACAATTTCCTCTTCTCTCTCACAGTAATACATCAATCTATGTTCCTTCTCACCATGAAATGTTTTCTAGAGTTCCATAATTTATTTTTATTCATTATTTAGCATGTTTCTGATAAAGCCTATGTAACTTAAAATGAAGATAAACTGGAGTATGCTCAGGATAGCCACCACAACCAAGACAATGGATGACAGCGGTGGCTTTTAAACTATTTCAAATGAGGAATGATGGAAGGAAATGGATCTCTTTAATAGTAGGAATGGGCATGTAATGTTGTCCTTAAGTATTTGAAGGATTATCATGTGAAAGAGGAATTAACTATGTTCCACCTTGCTTAAAAGGTATGCAGGGGGTAAGTTTTATGTCTTAAAAAATAGTGGAAGGAGCAGTTGGTGGAAATGACAGGGACATGTTTTGACTTATTTGTTTAATAAAAAGGAGAACTTTCAAATAGAATGGCCTCAAGATGTGATGCTTTCCCTCTGGAAGGAGTGAGTTTTCTTTTAATGAAGGTGTTCAGCTATGTACGATAGGACTTAGGCATCAGGTTTGAAATAGATGACCTCTACCCCAGATTTCTTTGATTCTGAAAGATGCACTCTTCTCAGCTCTTTAATAATATAGGAGTCAGTAAATAATAGGCATGATAAGGAGACTGACCTCTTTTTTAGTTTTAAGTTTAGAACCATATCATTTAACAATTGTTATTTTTCTTCCCATGATTATCACCAATTTTTCACAGCAGGAGAAGGGTGGAGTGAAACTCCCACATCTTGAAGGCGGATATTGTATAACATTGCAAGGAGGACCAGGAAGCAAGGATAAGAGTCATAAATTGCAGCTGGAAGCTTGGAACTGATTCCTTTACTCTGCGGTAGCTCAGAAAGGATTCAGCTCCAAGTTTAATGAACAATGAAACATGATCTGAAGAAACTCTGTGCAAGAAATACTCTGTTGCCTGGTTCTTAAATGACTTGTAGTAACTGTACCTTCTGCTCTACATGAGTAGCAGTTCTCTTTGTTCACCTTCTTTTTCAAGAGTTTGAGGTGATAGTTCAGGATTCGCTTGAAAAGCTAGTTTTAATTGCAGGTTAATTTCCAGCACATGTTGGTGGCCTGTAGTCATTGCAGAGCAGATGTAGAAAAGTACTGGCTTTAAAACTGAGCTTTTAAAATAAAAGTTGGGACTTTTTCCTCAGAGTCTTTGCTGATTGTGTGTGTTATGAAATGAAACATTACTTTGAGAATCGTGGAATCTTCTCAGTGGAAGGGACCTTAGAAGACACCTGATCTTATCTCCTTGTTCTTCCTGAGGAACTAAAACAATTAATTGGGAAACAGAACTGGAAAGTCGTATGTTTGCCATGTACGATGGTGATATTTTAGAACTTCCATTATTTATTATTATTTTCTTCAATCCTTTGCAACTTTTAGGAAGTCTGCTTCCTAGCATCTTATTAATTAAGTCTACTCTGTAAAAATGCGATTACAAAACAGGAAAAACAAAAACTATAGCTGAGTTTACAGTAATCCTTCCGTAATGTAACCAAGTTATAAGAGAGATGATTAAAATATAAGTGCAACTACTAAGAATTGACAAACACCGTTTCTGGAATACTATTATTGAACAGAATCAGCTGTACTTCTACTTGTCATTTTAAGAGTTGACACCCTGTGGCCTTAACTTCTCTATCCAGCTCACGTCCCTTAGAGAAGATGCTGACTCAGTGGCATTCAACTTGTTTCCTTGGGTTGTGTACTTCGCATTATGCCAGATCTAACAGAGTGGCCTTTTGGTCATTAAGCACCAATAGAAGTAATTGGTTATGTAAGAGCTAGAAAAATAGAGGAGATAAGACATTTGTCACAAGGGTGAGTCAGTCCTTGTATTCATTATATGTGCAAGTCAAAGTGCATATTATACCACAAAAATACCTAGACAAAAAATGTTATTGTGCCTGGTAATGATTGTAAGTATTTTCTTTCTGGTAAAGTAAGACTAGAGCTCTCAAAAAATTTAATCAGTGAAGCAGTTAAATGGATTACTAAGCCACACCTACCTTGACCCTCAGCCTTGTAGTCAAAAGACATTCTGTCTTGTCCAAACACCAAAACCTCATGTAAAACACTGTGTGCACGTGCGTGTGTGTGTGTGTGTGTACATATATAACAATTCTTTTCGTGTTCTTAAACCTTGGAGCCCAGGGAGCCTTGGCATGCTCAGCAGGCATGCCAAGGAAGAACCTTTTTCATCACAGCCTTGAAGAAATACCAGGTAGAGACTACCATAAACCTTGGAAATAAGCATTGTTATGCTTGTGTTTGTTTTTCTCCCTCCTACTGTCTCCAGATGTATCTTTGTCCCAGGTCTAGGAAAGATTAGATGGGCTGGAAGAGAATTCTGTTGCTTTTCTTCCCAATTAGGCCAGAAAATAAGTTACAGTAAATGAATTTATTCTAGTATGCCATTTTGTTTGATGTATTTGCTTTCAGTAGGCAGATAGAGACTCACCTATGAAGTTCCAATATGGATAGTACTTATCTAGCTGCTGAAATATAAAATATGTTCCTTTTTAGTTGTTGCTTTTTAACAGATTTCAATCTTGCTTCAGGCAGGCCACATACATACCTCTTTAACACAGAATTTCTAGAGCATGTACCTCCTCAGAGGGCCCTGTGAATATTTCTGTAAATTTGTTAACAACCTTCTCAAAGGTTTAAAGCATTTCCTTGAGTTAATGATAAACTGACAACAACCTCATTGCCAACAGGATGTGAAGCACAGAATATAGCTCCATTGTGAGTCATGTTTCTTGTCTGAGGGGAGGGCCTAGTGGAGGCAGAGCGCACACTCCCCAGGTTAACCAGAAGCCTGGGGTTAGCACCTGGGACTCCCGATGTTCTTATTAGGTGTTCTGAGACTTTGAAATTTAGAGACTTGTTTCTGAGATGAAACATTTCTCCATTGTTAGACGTTTGCTAGTGCCAGTTGTGAACTTTTAAAGTGGCAAATGATACCAAAGTTTCTGATTGTCTTTCTGGGTGTCTCCAGGATTGTATTGCTGAATCCCAGTGGAAACTGCATTTCTTAGGCCCACAAGGCTGTTCCTCTGCTACGCAGCAGGGACAGGCTCTTCCCCATCTGTCTCAATCATAGATTTCCCCCTGAAATTCAGGAAAACGTTTGCCATGTTAAGTCATTAACAACTGTTTCAAAACAGTCTGATTTCTAACAGTTGGTGCATGTGGAGATACCTAATTAAAATAATTCCAGTCTTGTTAATAAGATAAGTGTGTTTTCTAGTTGCTATGGGATTATTGCTATCAAATACAAAGGGCATGAGGTTTAGCTGAGTGAAGTATGCCGTCCCTTTACTAATTTCATTGTAATTTAAGAGTTTAAATCATTTTTTCTTATTTTCATTCCAGTGAATGGAAAAGGTAACTTGGAGAAATGTTACGGAAAAGAGTACTAACAACAGATGTATTAACTGTAAATTCCACAGGAGATTTGGCTACCTAGCGAAGTTCATAGAAATTGAAATGCTAATACATGGTGAAATAGCCTCTTGTCTGAACTGTCCACCTACCGCCATCTTTTCCATGAGTCCTTCAGTGGAAATTGATCTCTTCTTTCTCTGAACTCCCAGAGTGCTTTATCTTTATCTTTCTTTTGGTACTTTCCACTTTCTGCTATTCATATACACACGTTTTATAAGTGCTTCTTAAAGGCAGGCTGCGTGACCAATCACTGTCTTATCTCCTATGGAGCCTAGCACAGTGGCTTGCACACTGTGGTTTACTCAGTAACATTTGTTGCGTAAATGATCAGTAGAAAGAAATAACATTTTACCATTGACTTTATTTTATATAATTGCTTGAGAAGGGACTTAGAACCTGTTCTTAGGTGCATAAGGATGTTTTTATTTTTAAATCTCAAAAACACTAAATCATAATCATTATGCAACTTCTATATGCTGAATTTTATATGAGAAGAAACTGACATATGATCCTCTGAGCAGAATCAACAAAATCTTGCAGACTGAATACCAAGTATACAAGTGCTCTTCAAGAAAACCCTGTACGAAAACAGAATTCTTCATTAATTTTACAGAGTTCAGAGCTATCAGTAAAGTCTCCTGTCTTGACAAGACACACTATTAAATGGTAAACTAATGGGCAGGCAGAATAAAACTTGCCATGCATTTGAGGAGGTATTAGAAAACAAAATATCTCATCAAGCCCTGCCACCATCAGTCACTGGTCATTCCCAGCCCTGTATGACTCTGAAAACAAATTCTACCACTGCTCCCTGATACTTTTCTGACCCTTGGTGGTGATCATTATCATCTCGCTTCCCCAAACCCCATTTTCCTTAAAGCTCTGCTCTCCTGCATAATTCTCATAAAATGAACATTAGGATTTTGGCAACTAATGATAATGCCATTGTTCACGTTCCTAGTAAGAAGTCATATAGGGATACCTGAGACGATAGAAAGAAAATCAGGGGTGGGTGGGAGGGAGGTGATAGAAAGAATGACTGGAGAGAGGGAGGAAACTGGAGGTTGGGTGCTGGGATGCAGGCTGTGAGTGAGAAGCAGCACAGGAGAGCACGGGGTGGGCTGACAGGCAGGCCTGTGCCTTGGAGAGGATAACAAGTGTGTGTAGAACTGGTCCACATCTGCCAGCATCATTCCTCTTTGTGTATATGTCTTTAAAACAATGCATATATTCTAGTTTTTTTCCATCTTACTAATATTCAGGATGTCTTTTTGTTAGTGATTGCATGTCTTTCTTCTGGAGCCTGATATTCAGAAGCAAAGGGATCAAAAGCCAAGCCACAATCACGTGAAGATGGAAGCTTATTACTTCAGGTTTTTGGGCAGATGTTTCTTTACTTAAAAATTATGTCTGTCTTCCCTATTGCCTTTCCAGCTCTGGCTGACCTCCTTAGACCTGTGGTGTGAATGGCCGCAGAGATTGTTTTCATGACAAAATGAAACCCATCACTGCTTTGAACCACACAAAGCTGCTTACCTCTGATGGCAAGAAGCCAAGTAAAATCTGTCTAAGGCTCTCCTGTACTCCCACACCCTTATTATATGTGAAGCAGAAGAAACAGAGCATTTGTGAAATAGGATGCTGTTTAGAATCAAGAGACGGCTTTGATTTGCTGCCGGGTATGTTGGGAGTCAAAGAGATTCTGATGTAACGCTTCTTCTGAAGCACTTGGGCAAGGTGGCTGGAGGAAGGGTAAAATGGGCCTTCATGGAGACATATCACTCACGGTGGTATCTGTACAGAGGGCCTAAAACAGGAACAAGTGTTAACCACGCTTTGACTTTAGAACCCCAAATCCTGTTTTACAATGAAGAGCACAGAGCGGTTGTTTGCTTGGTGAGCTGAATGGGCAGTTCTCTTCCGTGTCCCATTGTAGACTGTAGTATCGCTTATATTACAGGGAGGTAACAGCTTTGTTCGTAACCTGACAGTCTGTGGCTAAGACAAAATGTTTGGAGCCTGGTTTTTTTCCCCACGTGTCAGCCTTGTAGCAGTCATGTGGGGGAGCTAGCACTGGTAATGATAAATGACTGGCTGGTAGCAAAGAGCAATGATCATATTCTGTGTTACATCTGGTAAGTTTGGCAAGAGCCTGTTGATAAATTTTGTGTATGCCTCTTGGTTTTTTCTAATGAACAGATTGATGTACAATTAAAAGATACAAAAGCACAATATCTGTTACCTTTGAGATCGACTACCTCCGTAGGTTAAATTACCTTCTGGAGACTGGGAGATTGTATACAAGTTGTGCAGACCTGTTACTAGTCTGTGATCACAGAATAATCAGTCTTATAATAAAAAGAACATCTGAAAATCTTGGTTATAAGAGCATGATTGGAGATAAAACTTCTGAAATTCTTTTCGAGTTTCACAGATGAAGCTAAAACAGACACACAAATTGGAGAAAAATTGTCAATGCTAGTGACAATGATAGCTACCACTTACTGAGCACTTCTGGCGAGCTAGGCACTGTGCTGACATCATTACCTACTTCCCATCCTAATCATATTGTCAGAGGGTTTTAGAATGACTGTTTTACAGAGGAGGATACTAAGGCTGGGTCAGTAACTTGCTGACGACCATGAAATTAGTAAATAGTGACCTGGGATTTGAACCTGGATCTGTCTGGCCCAGGTGTGCTGCACAGTTTCTGTAGTTGTGTGCTTTAGGATGGAAAACGATTACAGACAGGCCTACAAAGAAGTAATGCCAAAACTTCTAAGGCATTGGAGCCTAGAAAGCAGCCCTTTCAACACATTATCAAAGATCACAAACCAACAACATGTGATGATCAGATTGAATTACAGAATGAGTTACTTAGCTAACACCCTGGGGTAATTTCAGGTAACAGAAAGTATTAATAGTTTTTATTTTTGCATATGCCACCACAGGATTTTTAATGAACTGATTTTCTGTGCTTTAAAAATGACAGTGTTTTGTAAACCCTGTGTCTCCTGTCACTGCATTAGGCATTATTCATTGCAGACACTGGGAACTTGTTTTTCTCCTTCATCCGTCTGTTGCTGCTACTGGAAACAGATGTTCCCATAAGCCTACCATCCCGGTGCTTCCTCTGACAAGCCTGTATAAAGTGGGGGTATTGTGCTTGCTCTTCCTACTCGGCCATTTCAAGGGTCAAACCGAAGACTTCAGTCTCCAGTGCATCAGCATTTATATATAGACGTACTCTCTGGGAGCTCCTATATAAGTGTAATTAGCACTGAAATCAGACTTTAAATTTGTTCTAAGGGTGGAGGAACTTGACCAGTAAGCAGATGGGTAGGAGATCCTGGCTTTTATCTAAGAAAAGGGGCAATTAAAAAATCTTGTGTCTGAAACATAGCAGCTATGAATTAAATGCACAGATCTTCTCCAACAAGTTGATATTTAGGTTTGACGTCATGGATCACTAAATTAGTTGATTATGTCTGTTCTGTGATGAGTCTAATGGTTTAATTTGATAATGGATGACTTTGATCTTTATTAGGAAACTTTAGCCCATTGAGAATATTAATCTGAGCTGGGTAAAGTGATGAGCTGTAGTTGGTGGTGGTTCTTCATCCTCTTCTTCCTGTTCTTCCTCTTCTCTTCTTCCTCTCCCTCTCCCCTCTTCTCCCCCTCCCCCGTTCCTTTCCTTGTTCCTCTTCCTCTTAGGGACATTTTATGATTTAAAAATCTTATTGATAGGCAAATAAAGAGACAATATTAACTTGACAATAATTATCCTGACACTGGGGATGTGTGATGTGTGCCTGTTTACTGCTCATCATAGTACTTCCACGCTGGGGGCTTCAACAAATACTTGGGAATGAATGAAGGGGTACAAATATATTTCTGAATCTGACTTCTCTGAATTTCTTTTAAGCACATTTAAAAGCTTTGGTTTTTATTTTTATTTTGACCATATGACTTGAATAATCACTGAGTGGACAGTAACCCTGTTGCTGCTAATCTGAGGAGGTGCCTTTAATGGAAGGGCCAGTTCAGCCATTATGTATTTACTTCCCTCTTATTGGTTCCCTGACTGGCTATAATGTGGCTTTGAATTTTCCCATTGTTTCTCCTTTTATCTGGCCCTCTACCAACCTTTCTTTCTGCTTCTGTAGCACATCTTGTGTTATCTTTCTTATCATCCCTCCCTGATCCCCCTTGTTCTACTTTTACTACTTCTATCTTCTTTCTCAACTCACATATAAATATGAATTAAAGAAGCTGAAACATTAATTTAAAATAAGAATAAAACTTATGCTATTTCATTGTTTGATAAATATGTATTTGTATTTTTTTAATGTTTCAGAGTCTTAAAAGTTGAAGAAATTAAATTAGATCTTGTTGGATTTCTTATATACACACACTTGTTTAGAATATAGAAGGCTGAAAGAGTAATCCTAGAAATATATTAATAAGTGGCCCAAGGAGTTGGCACTACTGCTCTTACCATCTGGATTATCCTATGTATTTTAGCCAGTATTTATATTTAGATCTTCTCGATCAGTCTGGAGAATATGGCCTCTAATTTAAAGGTTCTATTTTTTCCAGCTTTAGGATGAATTGCTTACTAATTCAAAGACTTTGCTTTGCATTAAGCTTTTTATGTGTATGATAAGGAAATGTTTCAAGTGCAAGGTGGTGGTGCTGTTGCTACTGCTGCTGCTGCTACTATTACTACCATATACAACTCTATGTACAGTGGGGCTTAGAGGAGGAGCACTTTTCGAGCTATTGAACAGAAGGACTTGAGCTATGCAGATTTGCAAAGGGAAGAAAGTAGGTTATATTGGGCTTGGAAGAGGCAGCTTAAAGTAAAAAAATTTGTTGATGATAATTCTAGATTTGATACTAATTTAGACAAACGAGCTGGGATCATCTGGGACATCTCAGTTTGGTCTGGGTATCAGATAAGATGAAAACTTAGTGAAATGGAAAGATAAAACCTTTAAAAATCAGATTGCAGAAGAACGTGTAGAATATAATGTTATCATGGTGAAAATATGTGCATGAATATGTGCATATGGGGCAAAGGGAAAGACCCAACAGGGTATATACATCAAGATGTTAACACTGTTCATCTCTGGATGATGGGAATGTGAAGTGTTTATTTAGAAATTTTTTGCTCATCTGTATTTTCTAATTTTCTACAGTGCACATGCTTCTACTATTATAAGAGAAAGTTGTCTTGAGAAGTGGTTGTTGAAGGGGAATATCTTGTGGAGTCTCCTTTTGGTGTAGGATGAGGATGACTGTGGCAGTGGGGCCAGGTGAGGCAGGACAAGAGACTGAGTGCCCTGAAGGCTTAAATACAGTGACTCTGATAATACAAAACATAAAGAATAAAAAACTTCTTATCTTTTGACTGAGTATTTATGGTAAATTTATCAACTTATGTGATTATGAGCAATTTACCTTCCTAATTATGTTTTAGAGTGATAATAGAATTAATTTCTATTCTCAGATTATACGCAGATTGTAGTGGAAAGAACTCAGAAATGAGCTGGGTGGCTGGAGAAGCCAGCTTGGGATTTAAATTTTACAGAGATAATGCAGAGTTCATGGTATTAAGAGTTTGGCAAAAATCCCCAGGAGTTAAGAAATTTCAAACAAAGGCTGACAGGAGACAGTTGGCTGGGAAATGAAAAAGTCTGGTAAAGTTGAAGTGCATTATATATTAGGATCATCAGCAATGCAATGAATTTTCCTTGCCAAATCACTAAAGTAAGAAATAATAAAAACTGTTTTGGTTTATTTTTTCCTATTTAAGCTTCAAAGAATCACATTATATTTGAACTAGCTATGGTAGTCCTATTTTTTTAGATTGAAGTAGAAAAAAGGGTGTAGAAATCATAAACTGTAAATTAGAAGAAGGCTAGAGATACTCAGGTGGTAGGGAAGTCATGTTCGCCCTGAGAAAAATATTATGAAGCTGCACCTTACTTGGGCAGTAGGTTCCAAAGTCAGTACTTAAAGTGAAAAATAGAATAACCAAAATAACCTTGAAAAATCTTTTTAAAAATTCCATGTTACAGATTAGTAATTTAATATAGCATATTTTTCCTCCAATGTTAGAACAA
Source organism: Camelus ferus (assembly GCF_009834535.1). Classification (NCBI taxonomy): domain Eukaryota; kingdom Metazoa; phylum Chordata; class Mammalia; order Artiodactyla; family Camelidae; genus Camelus; species Camelus ferus. Next base: position 14,869,998 of record NC_045727.1, read on the forward strand.
GCAACATTTCTTTGGTTGAGACTGATAGTTGGCTTCTATTTATGGGTCATGATATTTAGGGAAAAGTAATGCTTTACACACTAGAACCATCCTCAGCATGGCCATGTGTTTACACCATGAGAGGCTCATAGAAACTGAGGTTAACTGAGTGGAGCACATTAATAACTTCCATCTTATTTCTACCCACCTTTATATTTCTTGTTCCTACATTTTCTTGCCTCCTTCCCCCTATATTTTCTTTTTCCCTGCCCCCTCTTGCCATCTCTTCTGAGCACTCACGTGGGGCCACTGTAACCACTGGGCTCCACAGTTCTCAGGGTGACCACTGAAGATACTTACCAGATCCTCTTTAGTTTTGAATGGGTTGGGGCCAGTGTTCTAGCCTGACAAGGTTTGCTCTGCACCTGGCAATACCCGTGTTTCTGGAGCCATTTAGTCTTGGGGCTGCTGGTGTAATCTTGAAGACTGGGTCTAAACTGGGCTCTCAAGGCATCCAGTCTGGTCTGGGTGCCTTTAAGATGTTCAGACTTGGTTCACAAATTCTGAGGATGTGTGGGATTCTAGGGATTAATTTTGAGACTACCAAGACTTGGGATGTATGCAGGAATTCTGGACTGAAAACCCTCTGGATTATTAAAGGAGTCTTTTTCCAAAGTGAAGTTCATGTGACCTTGTACTTCCTTTGTGTGATCTGAGAGGCTATATTTTTATAGCAGAAAGAGCACTGAATGAGAGATCAAAAACTTGGTTCTGTGTCACTGCTTATTCCCTCTGTGTTCTTTAGTCAGTGTTTCTCAGCTTTTTATATTTGTGGCACATTTTAAAATAGAGTTTTGGTGACATAATTGAAGGGAATAAAATCTCAAAACAGCACTAAACAAATCAGTAGCATTTCAGTAGAGTTAGAATTAGAGTTATCACACGGTCTTGGCGCCTGTAAAAGCATCCTTTGTTGGTATACAGCTTCTTACATCGTCTCTCTTGCAACGCTGTTTTGCTCTTGGAGCTGTTCACTGCCAGACTGTGCTCTCATATAATTACGGTTCAACAGTATTTGTGGTTTCATTAAATATACTCTTTCTTTGGCACTAGCTTCGTAGTGTGTTATTCCTCTTGCCTTTTATTCATGGCAATTCTGTACTCTGAATTTGTGCTTTCATCTGTTAAGAGGGGAAGGTTCTTCCTTAACCCAGAACTGTCTTACCTACCTCAGGACTGTTGTGAGGATCAGTGAGCTATAAAGGATGCGAAAGTTTTATAAAACTTTGATAAAGATATGAAGGGTTATAGAACTGTAAGGGATTTTTGTTAGATTTTTGTTCACTTTCCTCTGCCTGACTAGACAGTAAGATTGTTGCGACCAGGGGCTGGAGGTTTTTCCTTTACTTTGTTCTCAGCATGTATCTCAATGTTTGGCATATAAAAGATAGTCAATAAATATTTATTAAGTTAAAATTTAAAATTATTTTATTCTTAATATTGAATTGGTTTGCCACGTGGCCAACATCCTTTGTACAAAGCAGTATCAATAATGCAGCGACCCAGCTGTGTACTGGTGCATCTCATCCTGTTTACAGAGGAACAAAGTGAGTGTCTTTGGCGCTTCTGCTGGGTGTGGATGGGGAGCAGGGACAAAAAGGCAATGAGATTTAGGTGCTCGCTTTTGAGAAGCATTCTTGCTAAACGTAGTCAGCAGTATGATCGCCTGGCTGCTTGCTGTGTGCAAGTAGAGTGCAGCATTTTGTTTAGTCTGGTTTGAGATGTCCTGAGTGGTTTTTATTATTATAGTGTGTCTATTGGAGGCTCTTCCACAGCCTTATAGATTTCATTTTCTTTAATTGGGATGGGGAGGGAGAGAGAGAACAGCATTTACTTGGCATTCTTGCCTTTTAAAGCTGTGGGTTATTGATTCAGGGGCCTAGAATAGTAATGCTTGGAAGTAAAGGTTCCCTTGGGAGCACCGATGTTAAAGGGCAAAGGGAAAATGATTAGAATTTAAATCTCCAGACTCCACTGAATTTGTGGCTTCATTAAAAAAAGGGGGGGGGGTAGGAAATGATCTAGGCGGCTGCTGTAGGCTTTGTTTAACACTTGCATCCACAAACTGATAACTCAGAATTACAGCCCTACAAGTTGAGCTACTTGGCCAAGTGTGAACAGCCGAAAAGCGGACTGCTTTTACTGTCAGGCCTCAGTTTGGGCCATGTTCAGTTACGGCCAATCGATACTAGCAAAATATCTCTCATTTTCTAAGGGAGACGGTAACCTTTGGCCTTCTAGTGAAATCTCTTCTGCCTATTTGTGGAACATGTTATCACTAAATTACACACATACTTTGTTCTTTGATGTGTCACTCTTTCTCCAAAGTCAAGTTTTCCTTTTAAACTATTTTTTTGATACCTAGTGTTGCTACTTTAAATAGTACATTCTCTAGCTTGTCTGCTAGCAGAGGGGAGCAATGAAGAACAATGGGAAGAACATTAGACTGTAGTGACAGGTTCTACCACCAAACAGCTGTGTGACCTTGGACAAATCACATAACCTTCCTGAGTATCAGTTTCTTTGTGTTTAAAGTGAAAGATTTGGATTAGTGACTTCTGAGTTTCTTTGAGATTGGAAATTTTATCATTCTATAAAATAGTGTAGTCTAGTTAATCTTTCAACTTTCAGCCAATCAAAAAAAATTCTGTTTTCTTTTGGAATGTATGATTTCCTTTCAGAGAGACCCTGTAGTACAGTGGTTAAGAACATGGGCTCTGGAGCTAGAACATCTGGAATGGAATCCTTGCTCTGTAGTTTACTAGTTGATAGTAAGTCCTGGCTAGCCAATCTTGTGCTTCAATTTCTTCATCTATAAAATGATGATAAAATAATGCCCATCTCCTAGTGTTGGGAAGGGTTAAGTTAGGTAATAAATGTAAAGCACTTATTATAGTGTCTGGTACTTAAGTGCTAAGTGTTACCATTAATTTGTTTCCCGATGAATTTGCCTCACTAATGATTCTACTTCAATAAATATTTAATGTAACATATTTTTTCTGAGCACATCCCAATAGATGAAAAGGCTGCCAACATTGTTTAGAGTTGCAGGGGAATGTCATCTTGGTGTTACAAATATGGAACAATTTATAAGAGGAAAATAGAGCGTTAGTTAAGTACAGTTGCTAAATTAATATATAATTCAGAAGCCTGCAAAAGGTTTCTATCAATGATATTTTACCAGTGCTTCAATTTATTTCAAAATCTGTTTTAAAATCATTTTTTTGAGCTGTGAGAAGAGGCATTTTTAACATTATTTTATTGAGTAATAGTCATTTTACAATATTGTGTCAAATTCTAGTGTAGAGCACAATTTTTCAGTTATACATGAACATATATATATTCATTGTCACATTTTTTTTCACTATGAGCTACCACAAGATCTTGTTTATATTTCCCTGTGCTATACAGTATAATCTTGTTTATCTATTCTGCATTTTAAAATCCCCAGTCTGTCCCAACTCACCCCCCGCCCCCTTGGCAACCACAAGTTTGTATTCTATGTCTATGAGTCTGTTTCTGTTTTGTATTTATGTTTTGTTTTGTTTTGTTTTTAGATTCCTCGTATGAGCGATCTCATATGGTATTTTTCTTTCTCTTTCTGGCTTACTTCACGTAGAATGACATTTTCCAGGAACATCCATGTTGCTGCAAATGGCGTTATGTTGTCGGTTTTTATGGCTGAATAGTATTCCATTGTATAAATACACTACATCTGTTTTATTCAGTCATCTGTTGATGGACATTTAAGCTATTTGCATGTCTTGGCTATTGTAAATAGTGCTGCTATGAACATTGGGGTGCAGGTGTCATTTTGAAGTAGGGTTCCTTCTGGATTTATTCCCAGGAGTGGGATTGCTGGGTCACATGGTAAGTTTATTCCTAGTCTTTTGAGGAATCTCCATACTGTTTTCCACAATGGCTTTCCTTGCTTCCCTCTCCCACTTTTAATGATTTAGATGTCTTCTTTTACAATTTTGTGTTTACTCTTTTTGTAATTCATGGCAGTTATCACCTTTCCAGTTATGAGTTTCTCATTTTTGTAGCATCCTGCTTCTTTTCTATTTAGAGTAGACCTGTCAGTAATTCTTTTAGCATGGGTTTAGTGTTGCTAAACTCTTTTAGTTTTTGCTTGTCTGTGAAGTTCTTTGTCTCTCCTTCTATTCTAAAGGATAGCCTTACTGGATAGAGTATCCTAGGCTGCATCTGTTTTTCATTCAGGACTTTGAATATATCTTGTCACTCCCTTCTGGTCTGTAGTGTTTGTGTAGAGAAGTTAGCTGAGAGCCTTATGGGGGCTCCCTTGTAACTCACTCTTTGTTTTTCTCTTGCTGCCTTTAGGATCATTTCTTTATCCTTGACTCTGGCCATCTTGATTATGATATGTCTTGGTGTGGGTCTGTTTGGGTTCTTCCTGTTTGGGACCCTCTGAGCCCCCTGTACATGGATATCTGATTCCTTTAGGTTTGGGAAGTTTTCAGTCATGATTTCTTCCGATATCTTTTCAATCCCCTTTGTTCTTTCTTCCCCTTCTGGAACCCCTACTATACGTAGATTGGCACGCTTTATATTACCCCATAGGTCCCTTATATTGTTTTCATTGTTTGTTATTTGTTTTTCTCTCAGCTGTTCTGATTGGGTGCTTTCTGTTGTCCTGTCTTGTGGGTCACTTATTCGTTCCTCTGCATTATCTAGCCTGCTTTGTACAGCCTTTAGGTCAGCTCTCATCTCAGCAAATGAGTTTACTAATTCTACTTGGTTCTTTATAGCTTCTATTTCATTCTTGACATATTTTATATCTCTAAACACTATTTCTTTTAGTTCCTTCAGTACTTTGATCACTACTTTTTTGAAATCTTGATCTAGTAGGCCATCAATGTCTGTTTCCTTGATCGTGCTTTCAGGTGATTTCTCTTGATCTTTTAATTGGGAGTGGTTCCTCTGCTTCTTCATATTGCTCAGATCTCTCTGGCACTGTGGCTTAAGGCTTAAGGCTTAAGGAGTATCAGTTATCTAGTTCTCCTGGAGACAGTGTGCTCTTAATGATTTTATCGAGAGCTCTTTGTGTCTTTGCCGTGTTTTGTGAACTCAGCTTGCTGTTTCCAGAGGCCCTCTGTTGGTGCCCTGTTCTGTTCTGCTCCCAGTGGCTGTCAGCTAGCAGATCGTGCCCCCTCCCAACACTGGGTCAGATGCTGAGCTCTTACCCAGTGGGTGGGCGGGTCACTCCCCCTCCCGATGCCGCAGTCAGATGCTGTGCTCGGGGGAGGCAGGTTGGCAGATTGCGCCTCCACCCAGCCCCATGGTCAGGTGCTGCATTCCTGCCAGGAAGGCGGGTGGCCACCTGCCCTCTCCTGGCGCTGGTCACTCTGCTGCTCTTTGCAGCTGCCTGCTCCACCATGGGTCGGTGTTAACAAGGTGGGTTTGGGGAAGACCACGGAATGGCCCCACCTCTGCTCCGTGCCAAATTTCAGATCCTTGTTTGTCCTGGCAGCGCGAGTTCTCTGAGGTGCCAGGGCAGAAAGATCGTATCTGCCTCAGGCTGTAAACAAGTCTCAGTCCTGCCTAGGAGGTTGCGGATCCCCCTGGGTGTGGATTCAGGTCTAGGCCCCACCCCTGCCCCAGGCGCTGCACACAGGAGAATATGGCGGCTGTGGCAGAGCCCCTCTGAAGAGGCATTACTATAGTCAAGAATCAGCAGATCTGGGATTCTAGCATTGTGACTTTAGACCAGTCACTTCCTCCCTATGAGATTTAATTTTCTCATGTGAAAAGGAGGTGGTTGGAATATCTGATCTTAAAAATACCTTCAAGTTGATATTTTAGAATTCTGGGATTTAGGGCCTAAGCGCATAATTTGAACGTAGTTTATTTGTCTGTACTAGCCATAGTGGTGAATATTTTTCAAATTCTAAGAAATAGGAAATTTATCAGTGCCTTTCCTGATTTTGCCTGCTTTGACAAAAGATAGGCCACTGTTCATCTCCAAATGGAGATTAGGCCTCGGTTGTGTGGTGTTTTGAAATGTTGCTTTTGTTTGAATATATTTTGAATTGCAAGTAATTTGGTTGAGCAGCATATGTCAAGGATGAAATAGCCTTACAAGGACATGAGCCTTGTTTACACAAGGTTTATATAAATACACAATAACAATGAACATTGGGAGTGTTGCTGTTTTATACAGGAAAATGTTTCTGGCACCACACCCACCTCCCTCAAGAGGAAAAGAGTGAGGAAGGAAGGAAGATTGATTTGCTTGCTCTCTGTCTCTTTTTAAAATCACATATGGCAGATATTTGTGTGTGTTAAAAACAAATCATGTTGCTGTATCCATGAAGATATGCACATATATGTGCACCTTTCTAAACTGAGTCAGAGGGGCATTGTCAGGTCTGACTGGGGATATAGTACAATGTACTTCTAATCTCCAAGTGTTTTAATTGAAACTCAAATCCCTGCCTAGGGACCTAAAATTAAAGCTGAAAGTGTGGAGGCTTTCACTTAAAATGATATATTGGTTATTCATCTTGTTGACAATAAGTAGATAATTTAAGCTGATTCAGTAAGAGTCATCTTTACTGTTATATCTCCAATGTGTTTCTGACTATTCTGAGAAGAGAGACAAAATACCAAGCAATTGGGGACCATATAATATCCTGAAGGCTGCACTATTGAAATACTATGTGTTCTACATGCTATTGGTTTCGTGAAAACAAAGCAAGAGACCACCCTCATTATGGAGACTGGGCAGTAGCCCAAGCAGCTGTGAAAGTGAATAGAAAACTGAGTCTGTTTGTCTCGGCTTTTCCATTCATTGTGTCCAGAAGTTTAGCATCACCAAGCAGAGAGGTCACTTTACTTATTAGGGTTTGAGAGTCATACTGATATTGTTGCAGGTTAGATCTTTTTATAACAGTAAGTTGAATTTTATATTAGCAGAAGTGGTTTATTTAAGTAGTGGTTTTGATGTGATGAATTGCCAGACACCTTAGCAGAAAAGGACTCCTTATGTAGGCATCAGGGGTTTAAGGAATCCTAGAATTGGATTTTAGATTTAAGGTCATGGGAACAGTGACAAAATAAAATATTTTTACTAGTTGTTTTTAGAATTAAGTGCAGTAATCTTTAAGTGTTTTATTCACAGCAATGTGCTAATGATTTTGGATAATCAGATATTTTACTACAACATGATATATATGTATATATGTGTGTGTATATATTTATATTCTATGAAATTGTACACCAAAAATAATAGGAATTATGAGGAAAAAAATAAGGCTAGATGTAGATTACTCAAAATTTATGCAACTTTGAACCATGGAACCAAAAAAACAATAGCTTAGACAGCTCAGGCAGGCAGCTCAGCATGGGTGGGAGTTGCCATAGATTTAAAAAATGCACTAAAAAGGAGTTTAAAAATGCTGACTTGCAGAAATGTATGATAACGCATTTGAAAATAGAGCCCTGAGCCAGTGGGGTGGCCATTAAAGTGGGCACAGAAGGAAGTAAGACTTGCCCTGAGATGAGAACCAGAAATTACACCTCTCTTAGCCTGTATACAGGCATTCACTTTTTATTTTCCTTAAATAGAGCAGAGGGCCTTGTCTTTGTAGTAGCCTAGCTGAAGCCATTTTACTTTTCCTTCTGAAAGATATAATTCTGTTCTACTATTCCAGTTCTTCTTGCCTAAGAAAAAATCACATATGAGCCAATATGACTTCCACATTCTATTGACATGAGCCAAGTGGTGTTGTGGAAACATGTTGTAGCAAAACAGACTGCAAAGTGTAAGATATGAGCTCTACCTGCATGGAATTGATCCTCTAGTTGAGAATGTGAGAAATAAAGTTAAATGATGAAAGGTTTAAAAGTGTCTCAAGGAAATACTGAAAAAAATAACAAAATGGAGGATATGACTATCAAATGATTAATGTAAATGTAATTGCTCTAGGAACTTAGAGATGGGGAAAGAGCTCTTCAGAAATGGATGGCCAGGGGCAGTTAAAGACAAGGTAGATCATTGATTTTTAGTTTGTTATTCTAACTCTCTAACTTTCCGGGTGAAGCTAAATAAAATCATTTAACTGAATGCTTCTGAGGAGTTACACAATTCTTAAGATTCTGTAGCTATTAGATACTTAGTTTTCTCTTTACCTCATTCTCCCTCCCTTCCTCCTTTTTGCTCCAAGACATTTTTTTTAAAGCTCTCAAAGTAGAATACTTCATGGAGTCATAGTTTAGAAAGAATACTTATATTTGACTAAGTCCTCATTCAGAGATAAATATTCTAGGGGTGGATCTTTAGTTTTCTCTTCTAATGTTGAGTATCTTGTGATTGTATAGTCAATATGTTCAATTCAACTCAACAGTTTATCTGAATGCCAGATATTACACAGTACTATAGTAATTGCTGAGTAAGATGGGCTCTCTACTTATCAGGAGAAAGTAGGAAAAGAGGTGTAAACAAAGTAACATAAAAGCATAAGAGAAAGAGAAGTAAATGCCAGCTGGCAAAACTGGATGTCTTCTTGTAAAAAATGGGACTTGAGCTGGGCTTAGAAGGATTGTAAGATTTTGGCAGACATGCTGGAAGAGAAAAGTATTTTTGGCAGAAGAGGAGCAAAGAATAGACATAGGAAAATGCTGAATGTGATCAGAAATAGTGAGTAGAGTTGTGGGTGGAGTAAAGTTTGCATGGGGGCTAGTGGATGAGGACATTTAGTAAAAGATAAAGTTGGAAAACTTGGTTGGAGCCAAATTGTGGAAGTCTTTGGATACCAGACTGAAGAATTTGATTTATCTGTGTATAGTGGTAAGCCAGTTAAGGTTGTGAGCCAGGGAATACAAGATCAGAGTTTGGAAAGGGAGAAAACCCTTATAATAGAGTGCCTGCTATGTACAGTGCTACCTACATTATATGCTTTATGTTCTTATTTACTCCTATAATAATCTGGAAAACTAGATATTTTGTATGTGGAGGGAGTATGTGGGAGCAGTATATACCTTCTGCTCAATCTTGCTGTGAGCCTAACACTGTTTTGAAAAATAAAAATTAAAAGAAAATCTGTAAAAAAAAAAAGTCTTAAAAGTAAGTTTTAATATCTCCATTTACAAATGAGCAAACTGAAACCCTGAAAATTTCAAATGATTTATTCAAGGTCACACAGCTGATAATTGAGTGTTCAAGGAAAGTCTATACCTGGTCTAATTTTTAAAGCCCATCATCTTTCCACTTAAGAAGTGCATTAGACAAGAGATTGTGCCAAAAGAGTAATGGTAAGCCTGTTGCAGAAGATGTATGATGAGAGGTAATGGAGATGGAGAGGTGTAAAGAAGTATAATGGACATGGGTTTGAAAGAACTTAGAGACGAATGGAATGAGGATAGTAAGGGAGAGAAAGTACTGAGGATACCCATTTAACTGGGAGGATATCTTCATTTGGTCACCAAGTATTTAATGTAGGTCTACCAAATACCTGATACTGATTTAGGCAGCGGAGATTCAGTGCTGAACAAAACAAAATCCCTGCTTTCATGCAGTTTATATTCCAGTATGGAAGGGAGAAACAATACATAAATACATTGGGGTGGGATGCAATTTTATCTTGGGTAGAAGAGAAAGTTATTTCTTAAGAAGTGATGTATAAGTAAAGACCTGGAGGAAAGTCAAGGAAAAAGTCACATCGTTTCTGGGGAAAAAGAAAAACAAGTGTAGTCAGAGTAGTCCAAGCAGAGGGTGAAGAGCCACAGTAGGAAATGTGCTTGCTGTACTCAGAATAGGAAGGAGAACAATTTGGCTGGAGGGAACAAGTGGTGGGAAGGAATGGCATAATGGCAGAAGATGAGGTCAAAGACATTGTTGGGAAGAGGGCAGATCATGTAAGGTTTGAAGGCCATGGTAGAGAGTTTGGATTTTACTGTAATCAGAGGACATCAGAGGGCTTTGAGCAAAGTAGTGACATGTTCTGACTAATGCTCAAAATGATCACCATAGCTGCTGTGTGGAGAAGGGCCAGACCTATGAGACCAACTGGGGAGCCCTTGTTGTAACATAGGCAAGAGAAAAATGAAGGCTTGGACCAAGGTGGTAGTGACAGAATGGTAAGAATTGGTTGGGTTCTGGATCTGTTTTGAAAATAGGAGTAACTGGGTTTGCTGGAAAGAAAGAATGGAGCCAGGTTATTTGGCCTGAGCCATTTATTGAGAAAGGAGAAGAAGGATAGATAAAGGAGGTTTTGAGGAAAGGGAGGTTGGAATTAAGAGTTCAGTTTTTGATGCCTATTAGACATCTAGTGTGGAATTCAATGCAGTTATAAACTTGAAAGTTGTAGGTTATAACTATAGTAAGTTACCCTGAAATCACAAACTGTAAATAGAGATAGGTAAGGGGATGTGGACAATTTAGGATGAACACATCTCTACTATAGGCAAAGGGAAGTGTCTCAAACTCAACAATGTCATTTTTATCAAAGAAAGCACACAATTAAAGCAATAGACATAATAAAGAGGAAGTCAAAACCAAGTATATACTGGGAACTAGAATATATAGAAAAGAAGATCGTCAGAAACCAGGAAATGGCCAGTGAATGAATGATTACGACTGCTCCTTCTGCATCCAATCTCTTGTCTAATGCACTTCCTAACTGAAAAGATGACATACTTTAGAAGGATGGAGGGAGAATGGAGCCCTTTAGTCCAAAAGAGAAAAATGTTTCAAGGGTGAGGAAGTGGTAGGTCAAGTAAGATGAGATTGAGAATTGATCAGTGGGTTTGACAACATGGAGGTCACTGGTGATCTTCCTTAGAGAAGTTTTGGTGGAGAGAGTTCAAGAAAATGTGAGATGAGATAGTGACAGAAAGTCTAGATAGCTTCCTTTGATTTGAAGTTCTGTTACTAGGTATATATACATTTATGATGATAATGTCTTTCTGATTAATTTGCCCTTTTGCAACTATGAAATGTCTTCTTTATCTCTTTGTTTTCAAGTCTACTTTTCTGATATGAATATTGCCATTTGCTATATAGCCACTTAGATATCTGTTTGGCCCAGTTGAGCTCTTATATTCATTTGATACTTAGGATTTTAAGTTGACCCTTAAGTGATAAGGGTTTGGTCATGCATTCTAGCTCTCCTGTTCATTTGCTCATTTACTTTTGTTGGATAGCTGATGAACCTAGGAACAGTTATCAAAGGTCAGGTCCACAGATAATCCTGTTGAATCAAATCTACTCTGCTACCTATACTTTGAAGACAGCACAAGGTGAATTTGATATTTGCTGTGCCTCATTTATGTCAAAAACAGCTTTGTGGTTCAGGGAATACTCAGCTGATGATAGAGAAAATGGCTCAGAGCTCTTGCCAAGTCTAAGAGAGAGTAATAAAATGCCTTGGTGTAGTTGTCATAATTGCTACTATGATACTGTAGGTAAGTGTAATTCATATTTGTATCTTGAGGGAAACTGCAGAGAATTTACTTTAATCTGACATTTGGTTGATTTGGATGATGGTTTGCTTTATTCCTTTTGATAGCTTGGATCATACCAGCAGTCACGTTGCTTCATGACTACTGTGCCCATCCCTTAATAAGGCTCATGTTGCTAGTTACAATAGAATAATTAAGTTCTTCTTTTGGGTCTGGGCTGCTTCCACAATGCTTACCTTTCAGCTATAAATCTGAATGTCATGCTGACTTTCTACTGGTGTTCATTTTATTCTTTAGCCAAAGAATGAATAGACGCTTTCTTTTTCAGTGCCTTCTGCCGGTGCACATCAAATATGTCTTAGAGTAGCAAGGAAATCGAAGGGATACTTAATTTTTAATCTAATCTATTGAGGTATCAGAGAAATATGTGTTTTGAAATATAAATAGAATACAATTTTTAAAGAAAAGAATAGTCTTTAAATCTTGAAGTTTTCTTTGGCAGAACAAGATTATTAACATCTGGTTACCAAACTGTGGTACCCTTAAGAGGATTGGAGGTGGTCCAATTTCTAATAAAATATTGCATTAAGTGACTTCACTTGAGTTTTTATTATTTTTAAGTACATTTTTAAACCTCTGTTCTCCCTGTAATTTGCAGTTTGCATTTACTTGCAAGCAGTGATTTTAGTTTACATGATGAATCACTCTCTATACCAACATTTGCAGGATACCACAAAAAAATATCGTCAGAGTGAAAATTCCAGATTACTAAAACGCAGCAGACAGGAAGGCACCATCTACTAATAAGGCAGCTCCATCCTTGCATCCTTGTGTTGGAAGGGAGGGAACTGATATCATTGGGCACTGATCTTGCACCAGGAGCTTTACATATTTTGTCTCTTTTAGGTTTGCTATAAGCCTTTAAAGTAGGCTCATTCATTTCTCATGATAATCTGCTGAATCAAAAAGGTGAGATATTATAATTTTTATTGCACTGGTTTGGAATCTCAGATGGGGAGAGGTTTGTGAGATGCCTAAGACCACATAGCCAATCAGTGGTAGAGTTGGGACCAGATCCCAAATTCCTCATCCCTGGTCTATTCCTTCTTTTGGGTTTCCTGATACTTTTTCTTTGAAAAATGTGATGACAGAGCTATAGGAAACTCGAGTGGTTCATTTTTCTAGTTTGTTCAGCCTTTTCGCCTAACATTCTGTCTTTCAAAAACTGCAAACCTTATGCATGTATATGCCTAATACCAAGGTGAATAGTGTCTCACCTTGTAGGAGTTCAGAATAGGAAGGGTAAGGCAGGCATGAAACAAATGCTAGCAGGGACATTTAACAGGTGTTGATCTCTGGGGGCCCAGAGAAGTTGTGATTCAAGAACACTTTCCTGATGACATAGTGGAAAAGCCAGGGCTGGAGCACTCATCTGTAAAAATGCGGATAACAGTATATTCTTAGACTTGTTGTGAGGATTTAATGGATTATCAGATAATCTGTATGTAAAGTATTTAAAACAGTACCTGGCACAGAGTAGCTGATCAATAAATGCTAGTTTCAGTGTCATGCTTTTGCTACTCTGGAAAACTGCCTCTGACTGAAGTGGGTCAGAAGGTTAAGAAATAAGCATGTGGACCTCATGGACAGGAACAGGAGAGGAGAAACATGCTTTTTCTTATGGAAATTTAACCAACAGATTATTATTTTTTAGCAGAAGAGATTGATTATAAGTGATTAGATTCCATACAGCATACAGAACTACACAAACCAGTCTTGTTAGGCATGTTTCTTTTTCTTGGCTCTTCCTGGATTTCTTATGTAGCTGGATCCTCACATTTGTTGGGTTAGTTTTGGAATTTATTTTACTGTCACAACTTTGGTAAGGAGGCTTTTTTTATTGTTATATATAGACCACAGTTTTTTATATTGTTCCAGCAGTGTTTGATGATCTCATTCTCCTGTATACTCCTGTTTAAAATAAACAGACAAAACGAAATTGTTTCTCCCTCCTCTAAGTTGTATTTAAAATGTGCTAACTTTGGCCTTTATTCACCAATAATAACAGTGGTAATTTGTCTTGTTGGAAGTGGTATGCTAACTATGCTTTTCTTCTTTTTTTTAAACTTTTTATTTTGAAATAATTTTAGAGTTACAGAAAAATTGCAAAAATAAAACAAGAATTCTTATATATCCTTCACATAGCTTTAATGTTAACATTTTGAATAAGCATAATATAATTATCAAAACTAATACATTAATACAGGTACAATGCTATTAACTAAACTACAGCCCATGCAAATTTCACCATTTTTTTCCCCTAAAGCCCTTGTTCTGCCCTTAGATACAATTCAGGATCCCACATTGGACTTAACTGTCATTATCTCCTTAAGTTACCTCATATATGTGACTTGTCTTCCTTATTTTTATCAGCCTTTCCTTCAGCATTTTTTTGTAGTAGAGGTCAGCTGCTGATAAATTATTTCACCTTAAAAAATCTTTTTGTCTTATTTTTTATTGTGGTGAAATACACATAACATAAAATTTACCATCTTTACCATTTTTAAGTGTACATTTCTGTAGTGTTAAGTGCATTCACATTGTCATGCAGCCATTCCCAGTGCTTTCTTCATCTTGAAAAACTCCATAGCCATTAAACAATGTCTTCGTTCCTGCCTCTCCCTATTCCCTGCCAACCACCGATTCTACTTTCTGTCTCTATAAATTTGACTACTCTAGGTACCTCATATAAGTAGAAGCATACTGTATTTATCTTTTTGTGACAGGTTTATTTCACTTAGCAGAATGTCCTCAAAGTTCATCTTTTCTCGTAGCATGAACCTGTGTATCTGTGTTTCAGAGTTTCCTTTCTTTTTAAGGCAAACAATATTCCATTGTTTGTATATACCACATTTTGTTTATCCACTCATCTGTCAATAGAAACTTGAGTTGCTTCCACCTTTTGGCTATTATGAATAATGCTGCTATGAACATTGATGTACAAATATCTGCTTGAGTCCCTGCTTTCAGTTCTTTTGGGTATACACCCAAATGTGGAATTGCTGGATGCTATGGTGATTCTGTTTTAATTTTTTGAGGAACGACCATACTATTTTCCATATTGGCTTTTATATATCTGAAAATATTTATTTTTTGCTATGCTATTTGAAAGATATTTTTCACTAAGTCTAGAGTTTTCCTTCATAGATTTGACGATGGTGCTTCACTTGTCTCTCTTGTACTATTTCTAGTGAGAAGTCTGCTGTCGTTCTTAGCTTTGTTCCTGTGTAAAATCTTTATTTTCTTGGCTGCTTTTAAGATTTTTTTCTTTATTAGTATGTTTAAGAAAATAGATCGTGATGTGCCTTGTAGTTTTTATTAAATAGTTTTTATTTTTAAAATAATAGTTTTTATTAAATCTGGAGATTTTTCAATTCTTATTTTCTCAAATAAGGAAGTTTTTCCTGCCATCTCTCTCTTCTCCTTTGGAGACTCCCAGTACACATACATTAGACTGCTTGAGATTGTATACAGCTCACTCATGTCCTGCTGCAATTGGTACATCTTCAAATTTACTAGTCTTGTCTTTAGTTTCTTATTTGCTGTTAGTTGCATTCTCAGCATTTTTTGTTTGACACATTATGGTTTTATCGCTAGACCTCTGATACGTGTCTTTTAAAAAATATCTTCCATGTCTCCTTAACATGATCATTTTTTTCTTTATTTTCTTGAATAGCATTATAATAGCTCTTTTAATTTCCTTGTCTTCTCTGTGTTATTTCTGGTTTGGTTTCTATTGAATTATTCTGCTCACTATAGATTGTATTTTCCTGCTTACTTGCTTGCCTGATAATTTTTAATTGGATATGAAACCTGGTGCATTTTGCTTTGTTGAATGCTGGGTATTCTTGTAGTTACAAAATATTTTTTCACTTTGTTGTGGTGCTTTGTTGCTTTTAATTGTTTGGAAATAGTTTGACCTTTTTGAAGCTTGTTTTTTACATTTTACATTTCAGGTGGGACCAGAGCAACATTTTAGTCTAGGCTACTTTTGCCCCACTGTTGAGGCAAAACCCTTTAAAATACTTCATGTCCTATGTATTGTGAAGCCTTTTCACTCTGGCTGCTAAGAAGACTATTCCTGGCTCTGTGTGAGTTCTGGAGAGTGTTCCACCTGCTCCTTTCTTGTGGTTCTTTCCCCAGCCTTGGATGTTTTCCTCACATGGATGCACTGCCTACTTCTCAGATGAAGGCTTGGGGTAGAGAGACCCTCTGAAGATTTCTGCAGTTTTCTCTCAGGGCAGCTGTCTCCTCTCCAGTATTCTGCCCTGTGAATTCTACCCATCACAGCCTCTTTGAGCTCTCCACGCTGTCTTCTCAACGAAGGGAGATTTGGGGGCTTTTCTTGGGTTTCCCTTCCCAGAGCTGCAGCTTGAAATTCTCTATGCAGTGAGCTTGAGCACTCATAGGGTTTACCTCTTTTTTGGTCCTCTCTCAGGGATCATGGTCCTTTGCTACTTTTTGTCCAGTGTCTGAAAAATGTTATTTCTTGTATCTTTAACCCAGTTTTTCAGTTGTTTAAATAATTAGGTAAATAAGTCTTGTCCCTGTTACTCCATCTTGCCTGGAGGCAGAATTTGAGCCAAGTTACTTAATCTCCTTAGTTCCAGTTTACTCATCTATAAAATGAAGATAGTATTTATGGATTTGTGAGGATTGAATAAGATAATACACATAAAGCTCTTAGTACAGTTCCTGGCACATACTAAGCGCTTAGTAGATGTTAGTTGTTATTATTATTGGCACCAAAAAAGGGAGAGAATGGCTTACACCAGTCTGGGAAACTAAGATCATGAACCAGTCCTTGTCTTTCTGACTCACTTTCTCTAACTTAAAGTCAGAGTATTAAAAAGCAAGAGCTATTAGTAAAAAGTCTTTCTCTGTTCTTTCCCTCCCCTCCCTCCATGTTCCCTCCCCTATTTATTTATTTCTTTTTACCAGACCTAAAACATCATTCTCAATACTCTAATCACTATAGAAGGTAGCAACTTTCTCTGAAACCATTTTTTTTTCCCCGAAGTCAGAATAGTATAGTGATTCGGTGTAGTCTGTAGAACCAGGTTTGGATTGAGATTCTTCCTTTTTTTACTAATCTGCAGCAAAGTTATTCTGCCTGCCTAATCCTCAGTTGCTTCATTTGTAAAATGGGGCAGTACTGCATATTTCATATCGTTGTTGGGAAAATTAAGTAAGTTAATGCATATCAAAGCCCTTTAGCACAGTGCCTGGCACATAGTTAGGACTTAATGGTGATTATTACTTTACCAGTAGTAAAGTTCACACCAGAGATCTAAAACTGAAATAACCGTACCTAAATCCAACTTTCTAGGCCATGGTTTCCTTTTAGTGGTCTTTTCTTTTTAGTAGATGACTCAATAATATTTGTATATTACTTTATAGTGAATAGAATGTATTCACATACGTTATCTTATTTGATGATTGAATCTTTGTCTCTATTTTCCAAGGAAGAACCTGAGACTCAGAGAAGATAAGCAATAAACTTAAGGCCAAACGTCTAGTAAATGACAGAACCACAACTAGATCAGTGATTGGAGAACTGTTTAAGAGTTCTTTGCACTGTTCATGTTGCTTCCTAGCAAAACATTTTACTTGTATCTAGATTTACATACTGTGTCATCTACAATGGATTTTATATTCTTTCAGGGCAAGGATCATGAGGAGTCTTATTCTTTTTATTTTGCTTAATGACTAGCATTCAATATATAGATACTATTTTTGTGATGTCTATGAAAAGAAAAACAATTTTTCTTTGACCATTCCCTTCTCAAAATGAGAGTGACTATTGAGTAATTAATACATATTTGTGTAGGACACTGTTAAATGGTAATTCTTTCTTTGAAATGTAGATTTGTAACCATACTCTTGAAAGATTTTAATTTTGAAAGTATGTATCTTCTATGCATTTTCTTTTCAGGATAAAGCTTTTTTAGAGTCACATAAAATGGAGCTGCTATTTGCCAGTTTCTTGGAAGTTATAGTAATTCCTTTAGTAGATTCCATTTATAGATCAAATGTCTATGACTAAATATAATTACTTACAGCTAAATCTGATCAAAGCAATAAGCTCAAAATAACCTACATGGAATTTAAAGCAAAGAAAGGCAGGATGTTTCAAATGATGGACGGTTCCAATTGTTTCTTTTGAAAAATAGTCCTTATTTTGAAAAATGTCTGTGTTCTTCGATGTTTGCTTTCAGAAACAAAACAAAACAAAATGCACCTTTAATTTTTATTTCTTGCTTTTGGCTTATACAGTAGTAGTCTTACAGGGAGAGAAATTTCTTTGGGGCAGTTAATGATATGTTAATTATAAAGGCCTATTCATGAAACTTATTTTTTCCCCCTTTACTTCTTTAGTATGAGAATAATTGTATTTTTTGAAAGAACCTACTTTGACCAATTTTTGTTCTTTTGCCTATACTGCTTATAGATTTAGGCAGAGGATTGCTGTCATTTTCAGAAGCTAGTTTTGGTTGAATCATTCAGTAAACTTAGTATTGTTATTTGGTAGTAGTTTTATTTATTTCCTTAGCTACTGGTTACAGTCTTTAAAATTACCTGTGAAACAAGCTTTAAAAAACTTTTTTTAAAATAACAGGTACGTTACTGTAGATGATAAGTCTGTATTCAGGGGTCCTTGTCTAGTGAGTGCAGATGGTAAACCCTGGTCTTTTTGAAGATGTGATCAGACTCTATGGACTTTAATGTACTTTATCTTTTCTTCTCCAATAGAAGAATCCTGTCAATTGCCCTGTAGTGCCCTAGGATGCTAAGTGTTCCTGTGTAAGTAAAGCAGCAGCTTGAGCATTTGGAATCCTCTTGATTTGCTCATCTTTTTTTTTTTGATAAACACTTGTTATTTGCATAAATGAAAGGATCAGTAAATAATGTGAAATTACTTCTAAAGGATAAAGTTGTCTTTGGGGGTGAGCTCAGCAATTCCAGTGTCCTCATATTCTCTCTCTCACTGGTTCTCTGTGTTCATCTGCCCTACTCTTGTGGTGTCTTTCACTGCTTGGCCCTTTGCTATATGTTAGAAGAAAAGAGGGTCAGCTAAATGCAGGCTGCAGCCAGAAACAGAGACTGTTTTGGAAGGATCTTAGCTAACCCACATTTACTGATCGAGACATTCCTAGGTTTGGAAATGGCTTGTACAAGGTTATTTGGTCAATCAGTGTGTGGTCTATAGGCCTGTTTTCCTGACCAGTTTTTGCTCCCCTATAGCACAAATACTGCTGCTTTCCAACCACTTTAGATGTTCGCTAGCTAGGACATGTGGGTGGGATGAGTGGTCACTAAGACTTATTGAGAGGCAGGAGGGAAAAGGAAGCAGGAAAAGCTGACCATCAGCGTCCGAGAGTTCCCATCCTGGCCCTTCTGTTAGGAACAGTTACTGTTTCTACTCAGTGCATAGAACAAAGAGCATAATCTTTCTAACACTTACTTTCTTCCCTTTTTAAAAATGATAAGTAGGACAAACCATGAACAACAGGGAGGTGAGGAGGGAGAGAAAGTGGCACTTGGCAGAGGGTTCAGGGAATATGGCTGGGACCGTAGGGAGAGAAAAACATTGCCATGTGGGTGAGTGAAATGCTGAAGTTTCAAAGCGGCAGTAATTTTACACTGAAAATCCTGTAATTATATGCTTGGCTGTTTAATAAAAACATTCTGTAGTGAAATTACTATATATTTACTCTGTATCTGAAATGCAGAATATCTTAAATATATGTGTCATCATGGGATGGGTGCTATATCTTAAACTCTTTTAAAAAGGAAATTAGATGTTTTTAGTAGTGGATGCTCAGAAATTTTCCAACTTTGATCACTTCAGAGGTATCTGATTAAATCTAGTATTTGTCAGTCTTGAGGGTTTCCTGTTTTCAGAACTCTTGAAAGAAAGTTTATATGGAAACAAATGGTTGTACTATTAACTTCTTAGATGTGAACCTACTGTGGGGAAAAAACAACAGCAACAGCAACAACAACAACCACCACCACCTGGTAGTAGTGGGGTTAGGCTGAATCTGCTTGTCTACATGCAGGCTACCTGGCCTGAGACTGATGTTTATCCTAGGTTTCTAAGTGATGGAACCTTGTGACTTTTCACATAGGATCAACCATTTCACTGCTTTAATGACAGTTAAAATGACCTTGGGCAAATAGAGTTAACTGTAGTAGCAATTGAATTACTTGGGGATAGTCTTAAAATAAAGATTCTGATTCTGTGAATCTGAGACAAGACCTCAGTTTCTGCCTTCTAACCAGTTCTCCGGTGGTGCTAACGCTTCTGAGCCAAGGACAGCATTGAATAACAAGGGCTTATAGTTTTGCTTCACTGTCTTCCTCTCTTCCTTCTCTGTGTAGTTCTGTCTTTCTTGATCCATGTGTCTCTCCATCTCTCTCTCTCTGCTTCTGTTTCTCCCTGTTTCTGTCTTACCTTCTTTGTGTATCCCTGCCTTTCTGCCTCTTTCTCTGCTTCTCTCTGTTTTCTCCTCTGCTTTCCCCTTTTCTGTCTCCTCTCTCTGACAGTCTCCCTCTCTGCTTATCTCCTCTTTTAGTCTGTCCCTCTCTGTCCTTCTCTCTCTCTCTCATGTGCACCCCCCCACACAGAGTTACAATATAGGGCGCAGAGATTCTCAGTGAAGAATGATGACCAGTATTTAATGATATTGATGATGTATTTCCCATTTTGTGTCTAAGCCAAAGCCTTTTCTCCCTGTTCTCAGAGTTAAAAAGCAATACCAAGGGTGCCAGGGGTGTCTGAATTATTTATCATTGAGTCTGGACTCTAAGACATCCTTCTAGAGGTGATTGTGGTTCCCTTAAAAGTATTAGAAAAGCGTATAAATTCCCTAGGCTGGCTTTATAATTATAAAAACCTACAATGATAATTCAGAATCCAGCGATCTAAGCTGATAAATTAAATTTCTCCCCGAATGTAATCACTCCCCTTCAAGAAGTCATACTTCTTACAGCCATACATCCACTTGCCCCCAGAATTTAGCCCTGATAGGGTTCAGACAGCTAGCTAGTAATTTTGAACTAATTACTTAAACCTTGGGCATTAAGTATCTCATCTGTAAAATGAGAGAGTTTAACTGACAGTTCCAAGTCTCCTCGTAGCTATGACATTCTGTGATTTTTAAAATCATTAGGTAAAGAACATTTCGAATATCAGCTGTTAGTTTGTTTAAATTCTCAGTTGGATCACTTCCCTGTCATAATATAGATTTCTTTTTCTGTAGAATGGGGCTAGACTTGATATGTTCTGGGTTTAATTTGAAGATTAATTGATATATTGCGTTCATCTCTCAATTATCTCTACTAATGTAGGTAAAGGGTAATATAAGCAAAAAATCATTTTTATTAATTTTAGAACATGTTATCTAATTACAATTCAATTTTCTTTTCGGCCGGTTTGCTTGAGCTGACATACTGGACATAGTTTGTACTTCGGAGGTACCTGGAGTATCACTGTCTAGACAGGATATTTAACACTAGATAATCTGAAGCCAAAAAAGCCCAGCTGAATGCCTTTTACTTTTTAGTGCTCTGGATACTCTGTACTTATTGTCACTGGACAGAAGTAGAATTAATGACTGTTTTAGAAGATATTATGGATCTTGGAAACATCCATTGTATATCCTTTTGGTTTTGGTGGAGGAGAAGTGAGGATGTAAGGCAGGATGAGCAGGGCTCAGAAAGGCTGAGTTCCTTATGTATCGGAGTCTTTTCTTCTGTAAGTGGGCCCTATATACTTATTAGATGAATACTCATATACTGGTAGTATTTTGAATGTTCCTTGGAATCAGCATCTCAAAGTGTCACATTATATGTTTTCTATCAAATTATTTAATTACCAAGAAACTGTAGATGATGATTTATCTTCTGAGATAAGACATTTCATTTTTTTCCAGGAAACCTTTGGATAAATATGAATTGTAAATGTAGTGATAATGCAAATTGGTATGTGCAGTCACTGGTATCACAATGAAGGTCCAGATAGATGGGAAATAGGAGATGGGACAAGATGTAGCCTATTTTATCCCACAAAATAGGAATATCTAGCTTTAAAGACATACAGTATGTAGAAAGTCAGGGTTTAACTGAAGAAACTTAATGAGGACACTGTTTACAGAGGTTTGGGCAAGGGTTAAGGAAACTGTAAAAGGATTGTGAGATACCTGAGGTTAGCATCCCTAGAAAACTGTCACCACCTCCCCTAGTCCAGAAGGAGAAAAGGTGGGCACAGAGTTACTCCAGCCTCATGAGAGCTGCTGTTGTTGACGACTTATGAGACAGAAGCTGTAACTACAGAGGAAAGAAGCCACTGAAACAATTGCAGTGAGGCAGAGGGAGCGAGCTGAGGGGTCTTGGGAGAGGGATCAGGAGTAAATAGTCCATTACTTCCCTTCTCTTGCCAGTGCCTCCCACTGACTGAACTCAACCTGAAGCCAGCGGAGTCACGGACTCATAGTTTTCCATGGGGGCTGGCCTCCTGGTGCACAGAGGGAGCCGACAAGGGTGGGTATGAATAAGTTGGGGAGGGAGTAGCAAACAGAATAATCAGCACAGAAGGGATACATTTTGATTTACAAACAGAATTCAGCCTTAGTGTAAAATGAAGCACGTCTATAATTTCATCTCATGCTTGTTATGCATGCATTCCTGTTAACCTTAGGTATGTATATGTATATATATTTAGCATCTATCCTTTAAAGTTTTTACAAATAATTTTCATAATGCCTTGGAAATACTTTAAGAAAAGGGAATTCTTTATAAATCCTAAAAGCCAAACTCAGCTTGTTCTGTAGATTTTGTTTGCATCTATAAATCTTTATAACACTTATAAAAAGGATATGTTCTAGTTGGTCATATTGTCAGTTTTTTTTAAAGCTAATGAAAAGAACTTTAAGTGTGAATCTTTGAAGAGCCTGTGTGTGCATGGACTATATGAAGAAAGGATTCTTTCTATTTGAGTGTCCAATCTTTTACTAATCTAATTATAGTACTTGCTACAGCTGATCACACGGTGGGTAACCTTTTTCAGATATTTCTGTGGTTGATTTACCTTCATAATATAACTTGGATCTCCCTGTCGCCTACTATCTTTCTAGAGGTTTATAAGCCAAGTTTTATTTGTAACCCATCAGAATCACATACAGTTCTGTGAGACCCTATGCCTTCAGTTTTGTGTTAAAAATGAACAAAAAACAAACAAACAAACAAAAACTCCAACAACTTTTTAGTACATTTACAAACAACTAAGTGCTTCAGTTGGCTGCCCTTATATGTAGCCCTTTTGTGTCTGAGATAGGAGACTTCTCTAGCCTGGCTAGTCTCCCTTGCACTGTCTACTTAGAGAGAGCTACCTCTGATAACTAATACCCCTCGCCCTGATAATGGGGCCAGATATCTTGCCAGTCACCTTAGTTCATTTCTAGCCCTGATCATCACACTCTTTAGAGTATAATACTACTCTAGTATTAGCTTTTCAAATATAAACTTTTAAGAAAAAAGCTGGATTTTTTGTTTGTTTTTGCTTTTGCTACCCCCCCCCCCCCCCCCAAAAAAAACTGGTTTAGGACAGACAAAAAGCAGTGGATACACTAAGTAATGACTCCTTGAAAAGCCAGACATCCTTTTAAGTCCTTCATTCAGATCTAAAGTACGTTGGCCTATCACTGTAGTTTAAGAAAGTAACTTCAAGTGTGTGTAACCTACCCAGGATATGACCTCATTCTAGACTGTCGAATCTCTTTCCCTTCTAGAATTGTTTAATAGTTATCTATTTTAGAACTTTTTTTTCAGGGCACATAGGTGAGAAAGCCAAAGTATTTGGCTTTGAAGGGTATTTATTTTGTTGGTATATTTTTATAAACTCTTGAAATGGGTGTTGTTAAAAATGTTTAAGTCTTCACACTCTTTTAAATGTTTTTATACAGTCTTTCAGCACCACCCACCATTCTGTCTATCAGTTTAAACACTCATCTTACTAGACAGAGCATTTACATGTTGTAGTGTACACATTCAAATGTGATTTCACAGTAATATGTGATTTCACAGTAATATTGTAGCATCCTGTTACCATGACAGGTTGGAAACATTATTTGTAGTTTTTCATCATTATAGTCAAAAAAATTAAAAAAATAAGACTACTGTGTATCACTAGTCTTTTGCAGTCATGGGAAAAATAAGGAATCAAATAAATTGGATAGTTTACAGGAAAACAAAACAAGGAAAAGCAGTTACTTTATACATATCAGATTTCTTCTGGAGGTACCTGAAAACCTTGGTCTCTCCCAGTTGGTATGTTCCATTCCTGTTTACTTTGTTCACTTTATTGTATGTAACTTTGTCACAAATAAGGAAAACTACCTAAAAACGCAGACATCAGATAGTACTTTTGTTGTGCTGTGAGAGTGAGAGCAGGATAGAAATGAAATGATTGTTAATAAGGTTCTTCAGTGCTTTTTTAAAAAATAGCTTTACTAAGATATAATTGACATACTATAAATTACACCTATTTAAAATGTACAATTTGATAAATTTTGATATACATGTATATACATGTGTATACATGTGTATACAAACATGAAACCATCATCTCAATCCAGAGAATGAACATACCCACCACCCATAAAAGTTTCCTTGTGTGTGCCCTTTGTGGTTCCTCCCAGCAGTACCTTCCCCAGCAACATCCAGTATCCTTTCTGTAAACTACTTTGCATTTTCTCAATTTTTATATAAATGGAATCATATAGTATGTACTCTTTTGTGTCTGGCTTCTACCACCTGGCATATTAAGCATAATTATTTTGAGTTTTATCCATGTTCTTACATACATCAATAGTTCATTGCTTTTTATTGTGGAGTGGCTTTCCTTTGTATTGATATACCACAATATATTTATTTATTCACATGTTAAAGTGAACTTGAATTGTTTCAGTTTTTGGCTGTTATACATAAGACTGCTATAAGAGTTTATGTATAAATCTTTGATGGATATATATTTTTTATTTCCTTTGGGTAAGTAGGAGTGGAGTGCCTAAATCATATGGTGGGTGTATTTAACTTTTTAAGAAACTGATCAACTGTTTTCAAAAATGGTTGTATCATTTTACAGTCCCACTGTTAGGTGATGAGAATTCTAGTTTCTCCATATCCTTGCCAACACTTGGCATGTATGGTCAGTCTTTTTTATTTAGTCATTTTAATAGCTGTATAGTGGTATTTCATTATGGTTTTAATTTGAATTCCTCTAATGACTAATGATATTGAACATCTTTGTTTTGTTTGTTTTTGTTTTGTTTTATGATGGGGAGGTAATTAGGTTGATTCATTGATTTATGTTTGGAGGAGGTATTGGGGATTGAACCCAAGACCTTGTGTGTGCTAACCAAACACTCTACCACTTGAGCTACACCCTCCCACCTTGAACATCTTTTCATGTGCTTATTTACCATTCATGTATTTTCTTTGCTCAGGTGTCTAAATCTTTTGCCATTTTTTCCCCATGGAGTTGTTTGTTTTCTCATTGATGAATTTTGAGGGCTCTTCTTAACCTGAACATAAATCCTTTTTCACATATATGCTTTGCAAAGTTTTTCTCAGTTTCTGGGTTATCTTTTTATTCTCCTAATTGTCTTTTGGGGATCAGAGGTTTTTAATTTTGGTGAAGTGCTTTTTATAATTTTATTTTATAGATTGTACTTTTGGTGTCACATGTAAGAAATTTTTGCTTACTCCAAAGTCATAAAGATTTATCCTGTGCTTTCTTCTAGATGTTTTTTAGTTTTAGGTCTTATATTTCAATCTATGGTTGATTTTTCAGTTGATTGTTGTGTATGGTATGAACTGTGGATCTACATTTATTTTTTTTTGCATATGGATATTCAGTTGTTCTAGCACCCTTTGTTGAAAGGCCATCCTTTCTCCACTGCATTGCCTTTGTCTAAAACCAATGGATTTTTCTTATTGTGCCTTTTTGTTTTTCTGTTGTGTTGTTCAACACTGTGAAAACAAAATGATAAAGACCAAATTCTCTGGAAAATAAACAAGACTTTTAATACAAATTTTGCCTCAGTTTAACTCTACTTGTTCATCTCCTGCCATCACTGGTCTCTTCCCATCTCCCCATTTTACTATGTGAAATTGCTCTTTCTTCCCTGATTGTGTCATTGGCTTTCATGTCTCTGTGCTTTTCCACAAGCTCTTCCCTCTGCCTGAGTTATTCTTTCCCCAGTGAAGAATCAACTCCTTTGTTAAGTATGTCCAAGTGCCACCTCTGAGAAACCACTCATCGCCTGTTAACTGCTCCCTTCTTCGCCTCACCAAAGCAATGTAGACAGACCTCTACTGAGTACTTACCACTTTCTGTTATGATAATATGCTTGCATATCTGTCTTTCCTAAAACTATGGGCTCATAAGAAGACAGGGACAGGGATCATGACTAATTTATCTTTGTATCCCAGTGGGTAGAGCTCACTAAGTAAGAAAATGTTAAAATGGGTGATTGAGAGAAAAGAGAGGAAATTAGGAGTGATAATTTTAAGAGAAAAACTCATTGAGAAGAAAACACATTGTGTTTAGATTTGGTTTGTTTCGTGGGCAGGATGTCAGATGGGCTATAGGAAATCTTAGATTGAACTGCATATTTTTCCATGCATTTATTTATTAACTGGACAGGCTTCTTGGTTGAAATTTGGTATTATTTCTTTACACAATTAAATGCAGTTAGTCAGTAAATGACAGAAGAAAATAACAGAAGATTGTAATCAGGAAAGGTATGAGAATGGTATTTTTAACGTACATGTAAAAAGAAGAAGAAGAAGTTGTGGAACCAATAGCTACTTGAATTGCGGCAAATGCCTTTCCTTTTTGGTTCAGTTTTATATAATATTTAGCACTTAACCATGTGCAAATCCGTGTTTAATAAATATATGAGTGATATGGGCCATGTTTTATATTATTGCTTTAAAGTTGCTTGTGAATGACATTCAATACTACTGCCTTTTTACATGCAGTTTTTAAAAATTCTTAATCCTGATGAAAGGGATTTAATTAGAAATGTCCATGGGATCTGATTTTGGTACTAATTTTACATTGTATTACTCAGTAATGTTTGGCAGGATTTCTAATGACTAATAAATTCAAGTTAAAGGGAAAAGTGACTATAAGTAATACACAAATATGCATGTGTACACATCAATATCAACACATAGATTTCATTTTTTTCGTGTTAATGAGAATGGACTTCACCAAAGAGAATAAGATTTGTTTTCTTCTAGCATTTGCAGAAATAGCCTCAAACAGAGGCCCTGAGCCCATTAACACTAATGAAAAGAGTCCTGCAAGGGAATAAGATGGCTGCCTCATGTTTGCATGTGGTGATCTCATGTATGTTCTGCTATAGGTTCCCAAAGCTTGCTTCTGTCTTTTCAGGTTCATGTGCCTTTTTCCTGGTAGCTTTTATGAATGACACTTATGTTTCATTGCTATCAATTGTCTCATGACCTTCCTAATTTTGAATAGCACCTAAATAAATCTGTCACATCAGAGTTGTTTGTATGTGCTGATGGTGTTGAAAGAAAATGAATTGTTTCTGAGTTTCAGATTCAATATTGATGTCTTAGTGGGAAGAATATCTTTGTATCCAGCTTTGATAGTGTTAAACTTTGTTGTAAAACAAACAAAAAATGGGTGTAGCTCAGAGGATTTTTAGGGCAGTGAAACTACTCTGTATGATGTTATACTGGTGGGTACATGTCATTATACATTTGGCCAAACCTGTAGAATGTATAACACCAACAGTAAACTCTGATGTAAACTATGGACTTTGAGTGATAATGATGTGTTAATGTAGGTTCATCAGTTGCAATAAATGTACGACTCTGGTGGGGGATGTTAATAGTGGGGGAAACAATGTGTGTGTGTGTGGGGGGGGTATATGGGAAATCTCTGTACCTTCCTCTCAATATTGCTGTGAACCTAAAACTACACTTACAGAGAAAGACAAATGTATGATACCACTTATATGTGGAATCTAAAAAAATGATGCAAATGAACTCATTTACAAAACAGAAAGAGGCTCACAGGCATAGGAAACAAACTTATGGTTACCAAAGGGATTAGCAGATACAAACTACTATATGTAAAATAGACAAACAACATGTATATAGCACAGGGACTACATTCAATATCCTGTAATAACCTATAACAAAAAAGAATATGAAAGAGTATGTAAATATATTCACTATGCTGTATGCCAGAAACTAACACAACATTATAAAGCAATTATACTTCAATGAAAAAAAATTTTAAATGAAACTGCTCTAAAACAAGGTCTTTAAAAGAAAAAAAAAAACCAAACACAAGAAAATAATATTTTTAACTGCCATCTCAATGTGTATTTTACCAGTGTTTCAGAAATACTGTCTTAATTAGTATTTGAAACTAGCTTTATTGCAAGTTACTAAGGAAGAATTTTGCATGATCTCAGGTACATTGTTCACAGAGTTCTGTCCAGGATCCCAGAGGAGGCTGCAGGGTCAGTTAATAAGCAAGTAGGATCCTCACAGGTACACTGTTTCCCTTCTCTGCATCTAAGCAGGCCATTTTTATATATTAGACTTCTGGTTAAGATTTTGTTTGAAGATATTGGCTTCTTCAAGTTTTTGATGATGATGTTGGTGATGGTGATATGGAGAGGAGTGGGGAAGAGGGGAAGAGAGAGGGAGAAAGAGGAGGGAGGGAGGGAGGGATGGAAAAAGAGAAGTAAAATTTTGGATTAGGCATCAGATGTTTTAGAATCAGATGTTACTCTGTTATCCATGTCATCTTGGACAAATAACTTCTGGGCTTTAATTTTCACTTCTGTAAATGGTGGGTGGGGGGTTGGGGGAGAGGGTTTAAAGTAGATGACCTCAGGGTAATACTTTCTGTACAGTGTCCTGTGTATTGCTCGGAATAGGGGCAGCCTGAGCACACGCAGATCAGATCAGAGTTCTTTGCCCTGACCTTCCCAGTCTCATACCCCTGGGCTAAATGGTCTTATAAAGAGACATTGAAGCCTGACATTGATGAGAGGCCACTCTAGTGTCTCAGAATTTCCCTGTTCTGAATGGCACCCGGTATGCTTGCCTATCATGATCCATAAGCACAGCCTCTCTGTTACCAATGTGCATCTGTTTGGCAGCTGGCAGGTGGCAGGTGGGCCTAGCAGGAGGCAAGTTCTGTTTTCTGGGATCTGCCCATACCTGCTACTTGATGGTCAGATGGATGCCACTGAATCCAGAAAGAATTTCCCTCCCAAAAGTCTCAGGCATTAAGAAAAATGGTAGCGTATGCAGAAGCACTTCTTCTCTAACTCCAGTAACGTGTGTCTCATATGAGGAAGAATGGATTATTGGATTCTGGCTGGGGAGCTCTTTTCCTTGACCCAATCACTAAACCAAATATACCTGATCAATTCAAAATCTGATTTGAGAGGTTATTAGACAAAGGTTGTTTAAATGGGCGAGATACATGACTATAGTCAGTCAGGATATATGTGTTATCGTGATGTAACACTTAAGATAGCCACTAGGGGTAATGGAAGGGAGTTTGACACTTTTCTTTCCTTACTATTTAATTTTAGTCATTCAATCCATATTCTAGAATTCAGTCCATAGGCTCAAACCTATTAGTAGTTAAAATTATGCTGAAGTGTTTTTACCCTTGCTGTGGGGAGTTCTTATTAATGAAATAGTTTGATTATTAGTTATCACCATTATTCTCTTTGGAATTGATTTTGCTTTATGGTTCAGTAATTTTCTAAAAGGTTAGCGGAACCAAGGTAATTCTCAGGTAAGATCATGTCCCATTTTACTTAGAGAGCTGAAGACAGGAGATGTGAAAGGCCACATAGGAAAGAGGACAGCAGAATAGTAAAAAGGAGGGAGTTGAGAATAAGAACCCATTGGGAACTGAAGAGAAGCCACAGGTAAGGAGGGTCAGGAACCACAGTGGTCCTTACTCACTGCCTGCAGCTCCTGCATTACAGGCCAGTGGAACCTGCGAACCTCAGGCTGGAGGCAATTACTTCAAAATAATAAATTCCTTGGCGTGAAATGTTTCATCTACTGAGTAGGAGAATGAGTTTTGTGATATATGAGGATATTATTGGCTTAGGACAAGGCTTTCTTTCCTAATTGGAGGTGCTTTGTGGCTCACTATTAGCATACCAGCTGATCCCTCTTGTGTTGCACTGCAAATTGCTGATTAACTGCTTTTATGTATGCAGAGCTGACAAGTCGCCTCATTTAGAAACAAACAGTAGTGCTCCAAGGAACTAGTCAGAAGTTCAAACTGACATTTGGAAATTGTAAACCCCAGACTTCATGACAAGTAATGCTGTCAGTTTAAATTATAGCTTTTCTACCTAGAGATAGGATAAAAAGAGCTAGTAATACAGCCTGTGACCAGTGTATTAGAGAGAGATTCTGCTCTAGTGAGCTGAGAGATTGTGCTATTTGGATCTAACATTCAGTTGCACTTTTTTTCCCTTGGGTATTTTCTGGGTGATCAGCCAGTGTGAAGGGTCGACACTGCGAATGGTTGTAACAAGTGCTTATTAGTTCAACCCCCCCAAAATGCTCTCTTTTTGCTTTCAGGGGAGACTTTTGAGTAACTGAATTAGGAAACGAATGACGTGAGAGTTCAAGTCTCAAAATAAAGCACTTTATGTTAACATGAGGAAGTTCAGCAACACTTTCACTATCTGGAAATACTGAATTATATAAAATACATGGAATGTGGGTAAGGAAGAGTCAGGTTGAAGAAAATAGGTCCCTCCTCGATTTTGCAGCCTCCTAGCTAAGCACTTCCCCATCATCCCTGTTGCTACTATTTGTCTGGCATTTTGATGAACTTTCTCCCAACTAAATCAAGGAATCGGCTCTTCTGTAGTGAAAGTATGTTGTATCTCGGATAGCATGGTCTCAAGGTGCATATTGGATGGGGTACTCTGGAAAAAAAAACCCTGACTTTACACCTGTTACTTCCCTCTCTCTCTCTTTTTAGACTACTGTTTCTATAAAGCCATCCAATTCTAGAATGTGAAAAATCAATTAAAAAAAATCTGACTGGAATTGACAGAAGTTTGATAGAAACACTTTCCACCTAATAACTAAACCAGCAGCTCAAGTACAGAATGGCCACTCCTCTAGTCCCCTCCTATCTGCCCTTTGCCTAGGAAACACATTACACTGGAAAGAATCCTGGACTTGGAGTCGGGAGGCATGAGCTTAACACCTGCTTCTCCATGCCCTGGGCAATGTAGTTCACCTTTCTGAGTCATTTTTTTAATCCATAAAATGAGGATACCTATTTATCTCTATTTATAGGTTTTTCGTGGGACTAAAATGAAATTGAAACTATTTGTGGACTGTGATGTTTCATGCAGATGTAGGTGGGATTTTTAGGATTATTATGTGGTATAGCCAGGACCAGGGTCTGCAGTTAGTGTAGTTACATAAGATCTCATGCTCAGAAGGGGATCCTGTGCTTAGAATTTAATGCTGCGTGCTCATCATCTTGAAATTCTGAACAATTATATCTTTGATTTGTATTTTGTGAGTGAAGTCAGGTGGGACAATGGAGTGTGTGCTGGGAGCAGGAGCTTCCATGATCTAGCCTTTTTCTACTTCTTAATCACTTCCCTGGAATGAATTCTCCACTGCCCACTCCCCGACCCCTGCCCAGAGGCTGCTGCCACTCTCCACCCTTCATAGGGCCTTGGGTATGGGCATAGGAGGAGTGGGATTTGGTGTGTATCCTACATAACAAGTTGTGGGTGGTGCCTGGCTGCCTGTGAGAATCTGCATTGTCCTACAAACATCCTCATGCCCTAGTGCAATATTAAGTAGCCCAATATTAAGTAGCAAATAAAAAAAAAACATTATGACCCCCATATAGAAAGACCACAGGGAGATAAAAAAGGAAGAAGCTCTTTTTTCTGCTTTTAAACAAGCAGCCCCACATTTTCATTTTGTTCTGGCCTCCACAAATTATGGCTGCCCCACAAAATATGTAACTAGGCCCAAGTACAGTAATTTTCAAACTCTTGACTTTCAGAGCCTTTAGGGATTTCTCTGGGCCCCTTCAAGTCCCCCATGGTATAGGTAAGAGTGATTATGGCAAGAGCAGTTTGGTAGAGCGGAATAGGGAGTAGTCAGGTGTGGCGTGTGGAGAAGTGAGTCAAAGGTAAGGGTGTTGATAGCAATTGAAACAGAAACAAACTTACTCAAAACACTGGCCTTGAAGGGTAGGGAAGAGAGTGGCAGCTGAAGTAGGATGTAAAATAGAGGGAAGAGTTGTTTCTTTGTTTTTATGAGAGAACTGAGAATATTGAAATGTTAATAAGATGAAGTCAGTAGAGAGGGAAAAGTTAAATACCATTTCTAAAATATTTACTAAAAATTTACCATATAGTTTTTGCTGTACATTTTTAAACTGATGTTCAAAAGTTTTCATTTTCCAAAGCAACAGAAGGCGCCTTAAGCTTCTGTTCGTTATACCCAAATAGGGGAGGGCAGTGTGAGTCCCCTTAATGTGGCTCAGGGCCATCCATACTTGGCTGTCTTTTCAGCTGTCGGGCTGGTGCTGGAGCAGAAGGCCACACAATCCGTTCTTGACTCAATAGTACAGCAGGGTGATCTTCTGCCCTGGCACACTGTGTTTGGGTGTGAGATCTGTTGGGCTTTCAAATACTCAGTCATGCAGCCTGCTAGGGGCAGCTGTCATATTGGCTCCTTCAGGTATCTGGGACAGCTTTTGGCAGTGACCACTATTCTTTGACTCCCTAGGAAACTGGAATTAATTGGCTCTTACTTGAATAGAATATTTATCAGAATTTGAAAGTAGTGAATAGGAGTATTTTGGATTACTATATGTCTGTTTCTTTATCTGTAAAATGGGAATAGTAATCCCTACCTCACAAATTATTGAGAGGATTAAATGGGATAAGATATGTAAAATGCTTAATACAGGGTCTGGTACATGATTTGATGCTTGACAAATATTAGTTTCCTTCTTCATTTCTCTCTCTTAAAAAAAATACGTGTTGTGTGGCTGTGCCTTTCTTGATGCAGTAGAGATGGTTGGATAAATTATGTGCAAAATCAGTTAAGAATTTCTAATTTTGTTGGGATGAAATTTCCATTAAAAGAAAGCTTTCAGTGATAATTTCTTTTCCAAAGAAGGTGAAACACTTTTGTAAAGAAAACAACTCTGGTTTATTTTTTAAAATATTTTTCTGTATAATGTCAAGTAGATTTTAACCTCCGTGGATCTCCCTTTTCTTACTTGTAAAATCAGGATAATAATATACAGTGTGCTATTGTATGATATGTTGTGATGAAGTTTATGTAAGAGTGGTGGCTAGCAGCACATTCATTGTAAGTGCTCAATAAATATGAGCAGTAATGATTATTTTCTTCAACTGTGTATTATTTTGAGATTCTGTAAGCATCCTGTATTTTTAAATACTTATACCCATATTTGTGATAGTAAAGTAGTATTTATTCTTTATTCTTAAAGATGTTTACAATATTTTAGTACATATCAATAACATTAGGAAGAAGCATACTGAGTCACATGCCATTTATGTTTATTTGTTGTGGTAAAATATACATATCATAGGATTTATCATTCTAACCATTTTTAAGTGCATGATTCAGTGGCGTTGAGTACATTCACAATTATGCAAGTATCACCACTTTTCAGGTCCAGAACTTTTTCATCACCCAAACAGAAACTTAGTACCCATTATATACTAACTCCCCATTCCTCCTAGGTTACTCCCAGCCCCTGGTAACCTTTGTTCTACTTTCTGTCTATAGCTTTGCCTATTCCAGGTATATCATATAAGTGAAGTCATAAAATGTATATCCTTTTATATCTGGCTTATTTCATTCAGCATAATGTTTTCATGGTTTAGCTGTGATGTAACACGTATCAGAATTTTGTTCCTCTGTATGATTAAATAATTTCTATTGTATGTATATGCCACATTTTGTTTGTCCACTCATCTGTTGATGAACACTTGGTTATTTCTACCTGTTGGATATTATGAATAATGCTGCTATGAATATTGACATACAAGTATCTGTTAGAGTCCCTGCTTTCTATTTTTGGGGGGTATATACCTAGCAGTGGAATTGCTTGATCATATGGTATATCTATGTTTAACTTTTTGAAGAACTGCCAAACTGTTTTCCACAGTGGTGTACCATTTTCTATTCCCACCTGCAGGGTACCAGAGTTCTAATTTCTCTACATCTTTGCCAATACCTATTTTTTGTTTTTGCCATTTTTTGGATAATAGCCATCCTAGTTGATGTGAAGTGGTTTCTCACAGAGGTTTTGATTTTCCTAATATTTAATGACATTGAACATCTTCTCTTGTGCTTGTTAGTAATTTGTGTATCTTCTTTGGAGAAATGTCTTTTCAAGTCCTTGGCCCATTTTTACATTTTTTTGTTGTTGACTTATAGGAATTCTTTATATGTTTTGGATATTAATCCCTTATCAGATATATGATTTGCAAATATCTTCTCCCATTTCTTTGGATTGTCTTTTCACTCTGTTGATAGTGTCCTTTGTTATGTAAAATTGTTTAGTTTTGATGAAGTCCAGTTTGTCTATTTGTTTCTTCTGTTGCTTGTGCTTGTAGTGTCATATCCAAGAAAGCATTGCCAGATCCATTGTCATGAAGTTCTTCCCTTATGTTTTCTTTGAAGATTTTTATACTTTTAGCTCTTACCTTTAGGTCTTTTATCCATTTTGAGTTAATACCTTTACATAGTATAAAGTAAGAGTCCAGCTTCATTCTTTTGAATGTAGATATCCAGTTTTCCCAGCACAGTTTGTTAAAAGACCTCTCTTTCTTTATTAGATGGTCTTGGCACTGTTGTTGAAAATCAATTGACCATGGATATGAAGGTTTATTTCTGGTCTTGATTCTATTCCATTGGTCTATGTCTGTCTTTATGCCAATATGACACTGTTTTAGATACTGTAGCTTTGTAGTTAAGTTTTGAAGTCAGGAAGTATGAGTCTCACAATTTAGTTCTTTTTCAAAGTTGTTTTGGTTATTCAAGGTTCCTTGAGATTCGATATGCATTTTAGGTTAGGTTTTTTTTGTTCTATCTGCTATTAGTATCTTTGTTAATTTAATGAACAGCTACATGTAAAAGAATGCAATTAGAACAGTCTCTAATACCATATACAAAAATAAACTCAAGATGGATTAGAGTTAAAAAACAAAATGAATTAAAGTAAAATGTAAGACTAAATACTATAAAACTCCTAGAGGAAAACATAGGCAGAACATTACTCTTTGATGTATATTGCAGCAATATTTTTTTGGATCCGTCTCCTAAGGCAAAGGAAATAAAAGCAAAAATAAACAAATGGGACCTAATTAAACTTAGAAGCTTTTGCACAGCAAAGAAAACTATCGACAAAATGAAAAGACAGCCTACTGAATGGAAGAAGATATTTGCAAATAATATGACCAATAAGGGGTAAATATCCAACATATATAAACAGCTCATACTACTCAACATCAAAAAACAAAGAATCTGATTAAAAAATGGGCATAATAACTGAATAGATATTTTTCCAAAGAGGAAATGCAGATGGCCGACAGACATATGAAAAGATGCTCAACATTGCTAATTATCAGGGAAGTGCAAATCAAAACCACACTGAGATATCTGACTTCATACTGGTTTGGATAGCTATCATCAAAGAGAACATAAGTAACAATAGTAGGCCAGTATGTGGAGAAGAGGGAACCCTCGTACACTGTGGGTGGGAATGTAAATTGGTGCAGCTACTGTGGAAAACAATATGGAGGTTTCTCAAAAAATGAAAAACAGTACTACCATATGACCCAGCAATTTCACTCCTGGGTATATATTTGAAAAAAATACTAATTCAAAAAGATATATACACCCCAATGTTCATAGCAGCATTATTTACAATTGCCAATGTATGGAAGCAGCCTAAGAGTCCATCAACAGATGAATGGCTAAAGAAGATGTGGTATGGATACAATGGAATACTACTCAGCCAAAAAAAGAATGAAATTTTGCCATTTGCAGCAACATGGATGGACTTGGAGGGCATCATGCTAAGTGAAATAAGCCAGACAGAGGAAGACAAATACTGTATGATATCATTTATATGTGGAATCTAAAAAATAAAACTAATGAATAAAACAAAAAAGAAGCAGACTCACAGATATAGAGAACAAACTAGTGGTTGCCAGTGGGGAAAGGGAAGAGGGGAGGGACAATATAGAGGCAGAGGGAAAAAAAGGATTATTATGGAATTATGTGAAATCATGTGTGTGAAACTTTTGAAAATTGTAAAACACTGTAGGATTTAAAGAATCTTTAATTCATTTAAAAAAAAAAAAAGATTGGAAAAATTTGTGAGTACTCCAAAAAATAAAGTCCTTAAAAGGCTTCCTATTGTGGCCAATATACAAGGCAATACAAAATACATTAAATTGATTCATAATACAGTCATCCAATGGCGTCTTTCGGGAGTTGGTTCCAGGACCCCCTGCGTATACCAAAATCTGAGGATGCTCAAGTCCCTTATATAAAATGGCCTAGTATTTACATACAGCCTATGCACATCCTCTCATATACTATAAGTCATCTCTAGATTACTTACAATACTAAGCATAATGGAAATACTTTGTAAGTAGATGCCAGTGCATGACAAATTTGAATTTTGCTTTTTGGAACTTTCTGAAATTAAAAAAAAATATTTTTCATCTGTGGTTGGTTGAATCTGCAGGTGCAGAACCTGTGGAAATAGAGGGCCAGCTGTACTTTGTAAAGATCATACTCCAAGTATGATGAGTGAGGCTGTGATGTAATTAAATTGATCTTTGAGTGTAACTTTTAGGGATGCCGTATTATTTTAAAGTGATATTGTAGAGGCATTGTTATATAGTGACTAAGAGTATGCCTTTTAGAGTCAGACACGCCTTTGCTTGAATCCTGTCTCTGCCCTCACCACTTGTGTGACTTTGGACAAATTAGTTCTCTCTGAGCCTCAGTTTTCTTATCTGTAAAATGAAAATAATAATAGAGTTGCTTTGAAAATCAAATGTGGTAACATACAAGGATTTTAGCACTGTGTCAGATACACTTAAATACTCAAATAGTAAAATAACTAAAAGAAATTTCAGGCTAATTTTTTTTAATGGGGTTTTCCTTTCGGATAGATGTTTGATAGTGGAAGAGTGGACAGCTGATGATCTATGTTTTGCCAGCTTGCCTCTCACAAGCTGTATGACTGAAGACAATTCTGGCCTGGGATTTTCTCATTTTTAAAATAAAGTCTATTCTAGATTATTGTAATTCTTCAATTATGTTTTTCTCTCATTTTTCTCTTGGTTCTCTTCTGGAACCCTTGTTACATGTATTTTGAACTATCTTATTCTATACGCCTTGTCTCAACTTCTTTTTCCTATATTTATCTCCTTGTCTGTCTGCATTTTGGGTAATTTACTTGGGTCAGTATTCGTATTCTCTAGTTGCCAGCTGTGTATTGTTCAGACCACCTGTTGAGGTCCTATCCCCACAGATAAGGTCCCCCATCTTTTATTTCTAGAGTTTCTATTTGATTCTTTTTCATATTTGCCTGGTCATTTTCCATACTGTCCTTTTTTTTTTTTTTTTTTTAAAAACCTTCTTTCTCTTCCTGTCTTTATCTCCTGAAATATTTTAAACATAGTTGTTTTAAAGTTTCTTATAGTCTCGAATTTTGCCCAACTCTTGTGCAAATTCTCCCATCTATATCACCATTCTGGGTGGTAGGTAGAGTTTTTCTAGTCCCTGTTTCATGCACAGACCTTGGCAGTTCTTAATTTTGTTCAGATGGTTCATGTCCACCAAGCAGTGTGCATGAAGCTTGAAGCCTGGGCACCTCTCACTGAGGTCACATTGGGGCGCCCTTCCCCTGGCTGAAGACAGTGACTAACTCCACTGCTTTTCCTGGGAGCTTTATTGGCTTCACCTCCGGCTGATCATTCTGTCTTTATTTCTTCTTTGTTTCTAGCACTTGAAGGATTTCTCTTCCTTGGATATGAGCTCTGACATGTAGCCTAAAATTGTTTTCATATATTCTATCCATTCTGTGTTTTCATATTGAGAGCTGTCTCTTTCCACAGCCTAATACACCACTTTCTCCATATCAACCAGAAGCCTCTGCAGATATCTAGACATTTATATGTATATTCCCTTATTTAATAAGTGTTTAGAATATTTGATTAAACTTGTCTTTTTCAGCCCTGGGAGAATACTTTGTGTGGAGTTGGTACTCAGTAACTAGCTG
The DNA here is from genome assembly GCF_009834535.1 of Camelus ferus. Classification (NCBI taxonomy): domain Eukaryota; kingdom Metazoa; phylum Chordata; class Mammalia; order Artiodactyla; family Camelidae; genus Camelus; species Camelus ferus. The sequence continues at coordinate 14,907,940 of NC_045727.1, forward strand.
TTGGATGAGTGAATGAATGAATGAGATCTAAGGCATTGGTTTTCAGTTTTGACATTTAATAGACCATTGATGAAACTTTAAACTTTATTGTTGCTTAATTTTTCGATTTTCTTCTGCCTTATTCTCTTTTTAAATGAAGTGCATAATCTATTTTAATTTAAGTGAACTGAATTAGAGGTGGGCCATAGAGGGGAGAATACCCAGAAATAAAACACAGTGGAGAGTTCAAAATTGCATCAGGAATTAGTGATCCAAAGAGGGAGGTAAATATCAATAAGTCACTAAAAGATACTCTTAGACAGGATTGGTGAAAAGTCCCCAGGGACCCTTCTGAAAGGAGAGAGCAGTCTTATCAGCTCCCCCTGTATCAACCATTTGTGTTTTTTTCATGAAATTCACCTCCTTATCTTTATAAACAGACTTTGATAAACATAGCCGACTAAGTAGTATGTTTTTCTTGACTTCCAAAGCCGCTTTAATTTTCTCATAAATACCAAGATAATCTCCCTTAAACTAAGTGCCTCTTTCCATCTCAGACAGAGCCTATTTTCCTGCTTTTCAGCTTGGGGAGGGTTAATAGTGGCTCTGAATGAACATCTGCTGGCCCCATATTGACACAGGAATAAATTATTCAGCATGTAGTATTTGGGAATTTAAAAGCTCCGTGATGAATTCTACAAAACTATATTATGTCTCTGACATTCTAGGGTTTCATTATTTTGTCTTCAATTATTCACAAAGGCTTTTCACCTCTCAAAGCATATATGGAATTCTTCAGATCAAGTGAGCCCAAGGCTGAAACCATGGAAGACTATATTAAGACATGATGTTCTCCTTTCTGTTTTGGTAGTATTTTTCTTTTTAAGTGGACTAAACAATCCTTTCTCTACACATATAAAATGGAGATCTGTTTGTTATGAGAGTGAACTCTTTTGTTTGTAGAACATAGGTTGTTAGGAGACATTTTCTATGTGCAGTGCTGCCAGTCCTTTCCTGACAGCTCTGAAGAAATGTTTCTTGAGGATTTAAAGGGTAATTCTCAACCTTCATTTACTATAAAAAATTATCTGTTTCCTATATGTGCATAGAGTGGCACATTAAGATCTAAAGGTGAACAAGGGGCCCTGCCTGTAAAGACTTCTTGAATCATTTTCTGTTTCTCCACTATCCATGCACAAACTCTAGCCCTCTTTGTTTCTGATTACATTGTTGTGATGTCTTCCCACTAACTCAGGGATTCGTGCGTGTGTGCGTGTGTGTGATGGATCCCTTTAATAGTCTGGTGAAGCCTATGATACAAAAAAGAATGATTAAAGAAATATAGTTCCATCCATGGAGTTCTGTGTAGCTCAAAGTGTGAAATAACTTCTAGTTTAACCTAATCCAGACCTCAAAAAATTATTCCATCTAAACGAAAACTTTCCATTCTTGTGATTAACCCCAGAGCAAATTTTTGGAGAGTTTGAGCAAATCACATTAAGCCATGGAAAAAAACCAACTTTTTTTTTTTTTGATGAACAGATAACTAAAAACTACTAGTACTTTAAAAAAGACTAGAAACTGAAATAAAGATCCAGATTTTCTTAACAACATTAATCATACACACAATGCATTTGAGTCCTAAAATTACTAGTAAATCTGCTAGATGTACAAAACGTGTAATAGGAAAATGAGTTGATATTAGCTATGAGAAAATTGTACTATATCTGAAAAGCAGTTAATATTTAAACTTACTACTTCAGTACTGCGCTTACAGTCTTCTTTAGTTGCTATTTTATATCCAATGTGTGTAGGAAGGGACAAAGAAAGGTGAGAGATAATGAAATGGGTCTGTTTCTCTCCAGTGCTTATGTTGCTCTCTGCTGAGTTAGCCATGAAAAGAAGTATATTTCTTTACTCTTTCAACCTGCTAGGTACATACTAGATAGATATGCTGGTTTGGTAAATGAAGACTATTGTCTCATCTTCATTGTAACATAATATTGAGTTAATTTTTTAGAAGTGTTGGGCACTCTGGGGGATTAACAGTAACACACTGCTATCGTCATTCATCCACTTTTTTTTTTTTTAACCAACCGGTTGCTGGAAAGTTAATTCAGATCTTTTCTGGGCTACAGTAAGCAATGATTTATTTTCATATTTTGCCCCCAGTACATAATGTCATAAATTATAACAATTGCTTACATTTGTATCTAACTGTTTACAGAACATTTTTACTTATTTGATCTTATTTTACTTTCACAGTAACTTGTGACACAGATATGTCGAGGATTATTTTTCTCTATTTCACAGACAAAGAGACTGAGGCCCCAGAGAGGTTGTGACTTGCCTAAGGTCAGAGTAAGTAAATGGTAGGGCTGAGACTGGAATTCAGGCCTCTTGGCTCCTTTTCAGTGCTCTTTTCTGTAACTCCAGTCAGAAAGGGTTTGCTTTCTGCTTTCCTTTTGTGCTCCTCCGGCAGATGGGTGGGCGTTTGTTCAGTCTTGGTAATGGACATGGACTGTGTCCCCATCTGCTTAGTACACAGTCAGTAACCATACTGCACAGTGTCCATTTAAAATATTAAATTGCATCAAAACTTATGACATTTAAAGTGCACTTACAGTTTAGTTAAGATAACAATTTCATCTGTTTCTATGTAATTACAGAGGTTTTCAGTCACTTTAATTTAGCAGACTGGAAAAATATGACCTTTGGCTATGTAGCCTTTTCATTTTGTGCATGCATGTGCACAAGTGTGTGTGTGTGTGTGTGTGTGTGTGTGTGTGTAACTGATGAACTTGAGGAGGTTTCATTACTTTTCTGCCCTGCTTTTCCAAGGTCTCTAATTGTCTCTTCTGCAACCCCCAAGCTTCCTCCATCTGTCTTCTGACAGCAGTCAGGATTTCCACATGACATAGAGCAGCAGATTATTGATTTTGTTTTTTGTGTCAGGGCACACTGTGTGTGTCACTTGAGGTGATCTTGTGGGCATTTAGTTCATCAGTGATTATGCACAGCCTCCACTTTAGCTTGAGCTAGGAAGGAAATGTCAAACAGGAAAGGACTGGGATGATTCTTTAAAGTGTGAACATCAGGGAATTTATACTAGAGAGAAACACTGAGCTGTCACTTCTCCTTCAGCGTTTCACTTTGATTTCCAGTTGGCATGTTTAAAGAGCCTGACATTTCGTTTCTCTGTGTTCACTTGAGCAGGGAGTATGGGATCAGAAGCCATCGATTGGTTAGCAGTAGCCTATAACTCTTAAGTAGCATTCAATCATGAATGAAAGCTCCACATGTTTGCAAGTCGGCTCCCAAACAATTGGGTTCATCTATGACCTGTGGAGGTCTGTCTGTTCCAATTTCAATATAGGGAAGTCAGTATAGTTCCACCAGGCTTCAGGGAAGCTTCACTTCCTCTTCGGTGAGACCTAATTCCAAGGGTTTTAGGAAATCTGCGTGCTCTATCTTGGGCTCACATAACCTCTGGAGACCTGCTAGGCTAGGCCTATACCTAGTACCCTCTGCGAGCCCTAGCGAATCCTGAATATCATCTCTTTCCCTTGACCTCTCAGCTACCCTCCACCTTTCAAGGATGAGAGGACTTGAGGGCCACTGTACATGTGGGCAAAAGCTGGAGTTCCATCTACTGCTTTCGTGTTTCTTTTGGACAACCTGTGACCACATCTGAGTTCTACAGATGTTCCTAGTATTTAAGAGAGTAAAGGTTGTTTTCTTCTATAGATTTTACCTGAGGGTGAATCCTCTATCACAGCCCTCAAGCACTAGGACTGTCTGAAACAAAGATACAGATCCCAGACTGACTTGGAATAGTGGAGACTCATTGCCTGGCTCTTGCCTGCTTGCTTCGTAGTCCAGTGGCAAAGCCTGCTTTCTGTTTTGATTGATTGATACCAGTCTGACAGTTCTGAAGGGAGATATCAAAACCCCATTGCTATAAGCCTCTCTCTCAAAATGTGTGAGATTGCGTAAATCCACCCCTCCTGGCTTTCAGAAGTTTCCAATGATCATAAAACAGACCCAGTGTTTCAAATAAGAGCTGTTGGTCAGCACATGTCTTCCTCCCCAGCTATTCAAGTTGCTGTCCCTGATCCAGTCTGACACATTAGAATGAAAGCAACACACAACAATTTTGACAAGGTTGGTAATATCTGGCATAAAGAATGATGAACTGTAAACTGACAGGTGGATAGTTAGTTAGACAGACCTGAGTTAATGTCCCAAATCTGCCACCTGTTACCTCCAGCCTTGGACAATTTATTTACCCTTCTGAACTTTAATTTCTTTTTAGTAAAATGGGCTAATATTACCTATTTTACAGATGGTTGCAGAGATTAAGTGATATCGTATATGAAAAGCCTGCAGGGTAGTGCCTGACCTTTAATGTTTGTTTTCCTTTCTTTCACACAAATCACTCCTGTCCCCAGCTCCTACCCTGAAGATTTAATAAGAACTTACAAGTTTATAGGACAGTATGAGTGATTCAGGTTAGTTATAGCAGATAATATCTTTCCTGTGAATACTGACCTTTTTCTGAGAGAAGATTTTAACATTGAACGAATTCCCAATTATTTTAAATGCTTTAATACATTTTGTTTGAAGTGAAGATGGTGGTCTGTGTAACTGTTTAAGATCCCTTCAAGCCCTGTAGTTTTAAAATGATTATTTTTGAAAAACCAATATAATATGCCTTTCTGGGTTCTAAGTTCTAATTTCCATGCAGTTCAAAGTCTTTGAAAAAAAAAAAAGAGTGAGCTTCATAAGAAAATTTTCTTGTTTATGTAACCAGAGCATTAATGCTTTTGTGATGATGTTTTCTCTTAAAAATAAAAACTACTAAAAATGAGTTTCTTTGCCAAACTCTCAAAGTTACTTTGCCCTGGGCTCTGTGAGCAAACTCAGGCAGATCCAGAAACGGTCCTTGCAGACACCTTGGCTGATTCAGTGACCTTAGCTGTCTAAGAAGAGTGAGGCTGAGGGAAGTGGGAGGCCAGGAGGGCTGGGAAGGGAGATGGTTCAGGACCTGGGGACTCAATGGCCCCATGCACTGTGTAAGGATCTTTAGGGGCTGATGATTAGCACTTTGGCAGCAGTTATTTTTTTTCCTTCCTGTGAGTTTTTATTTCTGGGGTCTAGCTTTGGAAGTTCTGTTAACCAGCACTTTATTGGCTGTAATATGACATATTCCTTTGTGGTGCCAAATATTTGTGGCTGTTGTGGGTTTTCTTTTTTTTTTTTTTTTTTAATTTCAGTTCCTGTCATATTAAGACCAGCTGGTTAAAGTTATTTATCTTGATACAGAAAGGTATTATGACTCAACTGTGCTGAGTAAAACTTGAGCCATGGAAGTGGCATATACTTCGATGGAAGGAGCAGGGGCCTTGAAGTTAGATCTGAGTTTGAATCCCAACTCTGCTGCTTACGGAATATGTGTGACATGGGACAAGCTGCTTAGCCACTCAGAGGCTCCTCTCCCTCACTGGAGAAAATGAATTAGTAATTCTTATGTTTTCGGGTGGCTGAGCGTTGATTTGTGTCAGGTATCCTGTATGTGAAGGTAGACCCATGTTCGTACCCGGCTTTCTTCTCCTCCTTCCACTCTTTATTCATGAAAGAATTCAACCTCTGGTTTCACGTGGAAGCTGGAGCCTTACCAGCTCCTTTGGAGGTGAAAGGAGAGAAAAAAATCCTTCCTTCCCCTCCTAACTAAGGTCAGGGAGACTCATTTTCTCACCCCTTTGGGAAAATTCCCTGCCCTAATGGTGGGCTATCTTATTTCATGCAGATTACAGAATTAGGATGATTGTAAAATAACTTTGAGAATGGAACATAAATGGAGTGCCTGTGTGGTTGCTAATTGTAATACTTACCATCGCTAATAATGCCAATTAGAAGAATGGATTTTTTTCCCTTTTTTAAAAAATTGAGTTATAATCAGTTTACAATGTTGTGTCAATTTCCAGTGTAGAGCACAATTTTTCAGTTATACATGAACATAAATATATTCATTGTAGCATTCTTTTTCGCTGTGAGCTACCACCAGATCTTGTATATATTTCCCTGTGCTATACAGTATAATCTTGTTTATCTATTCTACATACTCCTGTCAGTATGTACAAATTTTGAACTAGAATGGATTTATTATTTTCAATTATATTTTCTTTAAACATTCCGGATCTTTCAGCATGTTAGAGTCAGTCCTATAGTTTCTTAACACTTTCAGATTCTTGGGTTTGGCAGGTGGTATCATGGTTTAATACTAACAACAAGGTATTTGTCATGTGTTAAGCATATTTCAAAAAGACCTTAATATTGATTTGTTGAATCAGGAAGGAAACCTGAAGAAGTTTTGAGTTGAGATTATTTTAAAGGAAGCATGGTCAAATTTGCTGTTGTTTTCTTGGTAATGTTGCTTCACGTAGTGTATGTCTCATTTTCTCTGGTCAGTGGCTCTTCTTCAAGACACAGCTTGAAGGCACTTGTATTGAATATAGTCTAATTTCTGAGTTGTGTTGCAAGACGGCACACTAGATTTCTGGACCAGTGATCACAGGATTGGTATATGTGTGGTTAGCATACTTTTTCGTAGGCATAGAGCAGACACCAAATGACTGGTAGAATGTGACTAAGGGTGGGTATGTTCTTTTATGAACAACAACATATTCTTAATGCTGATATAATCCTTCTCTTTGTCCTTTCTGTATGCTCTCAAGGAAATTAAAAATACCAGAACACTGGGTTAATCCAAGTTTATACTGTTCATGTAATTTTTAAAATAGGTAGAAGCTAGTTTTATATCAGCATTTGAAAGCTATAGGGCAGTTGTACTGGTGTGCAGAATTTATAACTCAGTGAAAATGTTGCTGCAAATAGACGAGCTCCAATAGATGTTTATAGATTTTTGCACTTGTTCCAAATTAAATTATATTCATCTCCAGTGCCACATTCTACATATCTCACAAAAAGGACTTACCTGTGCTCCATAAAAATAATCGTTTAGAATTCTTGAATTAGACTGAGGACAATGTTAATCCTTTGTATCAGAAACTTTTAAAGACATGTGATTTTCTTATCCAGGATTTTCTGTCTAATCTCTCTTCTATTTTATTTTACTCTATATTTAGACAACTTCATTGATTATACATTTTGGAGATCATTCTGTGCATTTTGGAGATAGTTCTTACTATGAAGTACATCTGTAGATTTTGTATGCATCATTCACAAAGTGTTGAACCTTTTCATCATGTTTCACATGTATGTATGTTCCCTTCTGCCGCCAATTAGAAGTTGTCATAGTGAAAATATTTCTTTTTGCTTAACTTTTTTTTTTCTTCTGTGAGAATAGCCTGGTTCTCTAGTAGCAGAGGCTGATGTGAATTAAAAGGTGTTTGGAATTTCCTCTCATGGGTCTAATAAAAATTTTAGTCTAGGTCTGAGTATGTGTATTTTAATTTCTCACATTTATTTGAAAAATACTTCATACTTTAAGCTATTCTAGTTTCTCTTATCTGGTTATTCTCCATTGTTTAGTTATAATACGACCAACAATTTGCTCTACAAATTAGACATGCTGCATAGATACATTTATTTGATAGAATTATGGTTTGACTTCAGCTCTGATATGTAAATTTGACTGGATCTGATTGAAAGAATTGTTTTCAACACATGATTTTACATATATATGTGTATGTAATTTTACACAAACAGTGTGTGTATCATACATTTATAAAATCATAAACATCTTATAAATTAACTTCATCTTGCTCTGTCTACTTTATCTATGAAGATTATATAACCAAATCAGTATATTAAGCCAATTTAAACCAAAATAAAAAGTTAAAGAAATTCCAAATTTTGCAAAGTAATGTATTTTTGAATAAAAAAATATTGGTAATATACAAGCTAAAATGAAAGTGAATTCTGGATAATTGAATTAAAGTATGAGTTTAATTATTGTTGTGCTTTTATATTTTTCCTGAATTTTCTAGAATGAAAATATATTCTTTAATATGTATCTTTAAAATAACATAAATGTAGTTTAAATCTCTTTGAAAGAAACATTTTAAATTTATTTGTTCTACCTTAGTTGAAAAATGTTTTTTATACTACTAATAAGATAAGTATATTAGCATAAAGAATTTGAGTTTAAGTTATGAAATTAACTGTAAAATAAGTTTTTAGTAATGTCACCTTTTTATTTCAACATCACATTAACATGTTAATTGTGCTCTGAGAACATACATAGACCATATGTAGCAATTAGGAAATTTAACACACAAAAAAAATTGTAGTTTTTATAAACCAAAGATAGGTAACTTTTTATTACGGCGTTTTAAAGTAAGTCCAGAGTATAAATACATACCAAAATCTCTAATGCTAAAATATGTTTATGATATAATCTGAGCTAGTTTAAAATTGCAAAAACTCATAAGGATAGAAACAGGAAGTCTGACAAATTCCAAAACAAACATGAAATTTACCCATGTTGTTATGACTTTGCAATTAATTGAGCAGCTTTTTTTCTTCGTCTGTTTTTTTGATGTATTGGTCTCTAAATGCCCATATTTCTTATTTGCATTTATCTTCAATTCACCTTAATTAGCTGGTTGAACAAAGGCCGTACTCTTGTGCCTCTAGAGATAGATGCTTCTTGGGATCCTCTGGACATTAGTCATCATTAGGATTGTTTTAGCCTTGTTAAAGATGCTACAGGTTGTACTCCTTTGGAGACTTTAAAATATTTTCCCTTCCTACTCATCTAGTTTAATTCAGTATTTCAGTGTATGTGTAACGCTGAAAAAAGGCATCTAAACAATAAAAAATGTGATATTTTCAGAGCATTTGTTAAACCTATAAAATGTTATTTTCTCTACTCTGGTCATTTTATAGAGGACTTTGATTATAGATCCTGTTTATTAGAGATCCTTGAATTCATAAATCAATTTTGACATTTTCTTTGGTCGAATGATAATGTGACGTATTAATAATTACTCTAGTAACTTCCAATTAATGACAATTGTGACTTTATATTAGATTCCTTCTAGTTAGTACTTTGTCATTTTACATCATCAGAAAATGGAGTTTGCTGGTCTGGAATTAAGGAAGGAGTTCCATTTGGCAATAGGTGGTTCATTAACACATGGAAAGAAATAGTCTCACTTACACCCTTCTTGCCAATTGCAAGTGTTTTTGTCAAAAGGGAAGGCTTGCCCTGCTATGGGGGAGGGATGGTTGTGGCAGATATCTAATCCAAGACTCTTATGTTAGGTTTGCTTTTTAGGAAAAAAAAAATTTGAAAAAGAAGACAGTGAAATGAAACCAACAATAGCAGTTAGCCACTCTATAAATAATTAAAGAAGATCACATTTCATAGAGTAGGATTTTAGAATGTTACACAATTCTGAAGAACCTCCAGAAATCATTTAACCCAAACTCTTACTTTAGGAATAGTGGAATTGAGGCCAGGAGAGGGAAAGTAATTGAAATTCACATAAATGGTCAGTAACAAGGCTAGTAGCAGCCCAAGGCTTCTTTACTACCTGTCTGGAATTCTAGTTCAGTGTGCCATATTTTATTACTGTTTTAATTGCTGTGCCATCAGGAAGATTAGTCTAAATGTTTTGCATGAAATGTGATTATGATTGAACTAGAGGCTAGAAAATATAGTGCTTTGTTTTCTCTAGGTTTGTCAAAAGTTTGGTATAAAATTAGGCCAGAGAGCTTTAACTTCTTTCACCATAATTAACAAAGTAAGTGATACATAAGTATAAGGATGTTTAAATTTGACATGTAAATACTTTTTAAATTAAATGTCATTAGGAATAAGAAGCCTAAATGTGTAATTTAAGAGGTTTTCCTATAAGTAGGTATGGCTGCTATGGAAGTGTGGATAGGGACCCAAAATGATCAGGTCAGAACTGAATGCTGGTAGAGAAATGAACACAACCTTGCTCATTTTCATATGGAAGCCTCCCCCTAGTATAGGACGAAGGGACATTCTTACCTTATGGCTTGAAATGCTTTATTTCCTGTTGCGATGCAAGACAAACAGCTGAAAGGATCAGGTTTTGAGTGGTTACTGATGTCTCCAAACCATTTTATTTCAAGTATACTGATATCTGTGTACTAAGTTATATCTGTTTATGTTGAAATCTAGAAGCCTTCACTCTCAGGGGAGGATGAGTGAGACAGCAGGAAGAGATCAACTTTCTAAGCCTCTCTTCTTGTTTTTATTCCAAGGTGTTTGTACAGTTGTTACTTTTGTACAGTTTTAAAAAAAATTATTTAGATTGTTTCAAATAAGCAAAAGAAAATTTGAATGATTTTCAAATAGACTAAATTGACCTCTTGTAATTTAAAATCGTTTTATTTTTGTTTGCATTGGCTCTACTTATTGCACTTAAATATTTCTTCTGGAAGGACCTCTTCTGATCTGTGGTCTTACTGGCAAATGAAATCAGTGTAAGCACTTGAATTTCAAATGCATGTTTTTTACATTTAAATTGCTGTTCTCTGCTGTAGGAAGAGCTTATGAAAACCGTCTATAGTTCATAAGGCTGGCCTCTTGCAGTGAAATTAGAGGCCATTAGAACTATTGGTCTTATTTCCAACTGAATTAGTTAACTGCCTGTTAAGGTTCAGAGCTTATTGACCAATAGACATTTATTACTCTGGCCATAATGACACAATGATTTCCATTAAATTCCAGAGTTTATGGAAATAAAAAAGAGATCTTGCAAAGAAAGTGGTTAGTGGCAACATTTAATTATTAGGATTAATTAGGCATTTAAATGTGGATATAAAGCATGTTTTAAAAACAAGTATTTCTGTTTCATTCCTCTGAGCCAATTGTGCTGAAGGAAATGAAGATTTTGTTGTTCTTTCTTGAAAGTACTTTCTGGTTCTTTTGTTTCACAAAGTGTATACACTTGCTGAGCCATGTCTTCAGAGAGAACTTATCAATAGTATAAGATATTTGATAGTTTAACATTTGCCATGAATAATATCCAGGATAATTTTGAAAATAATCAACATGGTTGGTGTAGGATATTAAATGTACTCATCTGGGAGCTTAAGAAAATGATTCGTCTTTTCTTCAAGGACTTTTAATGTGAGAAATTCAGAGCCTGTATTACTATCACTTCTATGTTTTTAAAATTACAGTCACAATTTTGTAATTAATAATGGTTCTTTATATAATCTGTGAATTAAATTAGGGACTTTGTGCATTGTTTTTGAACTTGTAGTGGTTAAAAATGTATTTTAGGAGCTAGTTAAAAGAACTTATTGAAAAATTAATGTATCCTGAAAGAAGGTGCAGGGAATGACAGATTATGAAGTGGAACCTAGTTTTTAAGCTTTTGGGATTCTATCTATTACATTAAAAATTGATGTGGGATCTGAATATTCATCTCTAAGACCATATGAAATGATAAGCTGCAGAGTCAAGCTGCTTCTCCGTAGACGACTCATTTGCAAGTGTCAGCCAGCATTCCTTTCAAACAACTTGAAGCGGGTTTCTTAATTTGCTTAAGAAGTGTAGTTTCAGAAACTTGATGCAACCAAGTTCATTTGCATTTCCTCTGGACAAGATAAATCCACTTCATTGATACGAGTTTGGATGATGTCTCCCCAGGGGGCACTGCATCTTTTTCAAACTCAAAGATCCAAGAGCATTGTGGGTAAAGATTCCTAGGTTAAATTCCCTGTCTAGGGAGCATGCTGAGCCCATAAAAGATGTAAATATGGATTTAGTCTTCTGGATTTCAGTGTCTAAGGAAAGGAAGGAGGAGAGAACGGAGATTTTGAAAGACGTTAGGCTCAATGAATTTGGAAGCAGTCAGGATTGCAAACTTAGGAAAAGCAGAATGAGAGATGTGCTAGCAGGATGGAATTCTTTACTAATAAATATTTACTGATGGGTAGATTATGTGTCTATGGTAGGCTGTATGTATGTATGTGTATACACACACATGAATAAAAATGACCCCTGCCTTTGAAGAACTCATTTTCTGTTAATTTGTTATTTGTTTTTTTGTTCACTTGTTCATTCATTCAGTAATCATTGGGGACCTACTCTGTGTCAACATCACACTACCACACTGGAGATACAAAGATGAAAAGTCATTGTTTCTGCAATTCAGGAGCTTTTTAGGTTGTGAATATATTTTTGTATTTCTGACATTCCCATTTGGACTATGGAAAAAATGTTCCTTTATAAATGCTGTTTTAAAGGGAAGCTGCATGTTACAGGAATGGAGTCCTGGCTTCAGAACCAGACAGTCCTGGGTTTGAATCTGTTCTGTCATTACCTTGAGCTAGTTACTTAACCTTTATCAGCCTCAGGTTCGTATCTTTAAAGAAAGACATAATAATCTACCTTGCAGGATTAAGACTAAATAACATTACTTGCATGAAAAGTGCTTGCCGCATACTAACAAATACCAGTTCCATTTCTTCTCCTTTCTGTATTACTGCTAGTCCTGTAATCCAGTGGCATTTTGTATGGAGTAGGTCATTGTGTACTGGTTATATAATGTAGCTGCCTTTTACAGCATAATTTTTTTTAATGGAAAAATGCTTAAAACATTCTGAACAACTGGCTTGAAAATGAACTTTTAAAAAACAACTTCTTTGTAAGTTGGGGGAAGGTCCATATTCAATTTTTATGTGCGCTTGTTCATATGTTGCTTAGGAACAATTTTGAAATTGTTTAATGTGCAGCTTTTATATATCTCTCCAAGTTGATTATATGCTTTCTGAAAGCTGAGATGAGTTATCTCTTCTTATATACCTCTGTAGCACTAAACACATTTATACATAGTAGATAGAGAACATATTCTTAATGAAAGGTGAGAGTTACAGAAAAATGCTAAAGATGATTTTAATTTAAAATATGAAATCACTTTGATTTTGCAGTTTAAAACTTGTCAACAAATAATACTAGAAAGTAATGTTTCAATTTAGAAGTATTTTTAGAAAAAGAGCTTAAATAATAGAGGGAACAATGGTAGCAATTTGTGATCTTTGGAAGAGGCGTGGAATCACATGCACCATTGCTGCACCAAAGGTGCCTGTCAGATAGCACACCGGAAGTATTTGCCAGAGACTAAGTCAAAGGAGAACACTGATCTGAAACTGTTTAGCCAGTCAAGGGACCAGTTGTGTGTGTGTTATTCTTTATGCACGATTACCAAGACCTACGTTTATTAATTGAATTATGCAGTTGTATTTGGTGGTTGTGCTTGTTTTCAAATGATTTTATAAAATGAAATTCCAGTGAATAGGTAATTTTTTAAGCACATTGATATCATACCTCAGTAAAATTTCTGAATGTTTCTCAATCAAAATAATGTATTACATTTCTAGTTATGTGGGAATTTCTATTCTGTTCTAGTGGCTATTTTGAAAGAGAATTCATTTGCCCCATTTCTGCTGTTTCTTTTTTGGAATTGCTGCCATAATTTCATAGGACTGCATCACCAGTAGGACTATTACACTGATGAATGAAAGCTTCCTGTGCTAGTTGGCAGGCACTAAGTAGGCTCTAAGCAAACTGAAATTCATTGAATCTTAGCAGGACTATTAAGAAAGTAAGTGCAAATTGTCAGGAGAAGAGAGACTTGTTCCTTAACATCATCACTTGACTCTTGGGTAGGAAATGTTAGACAAGAAAGAGACTGTTTCAATTTGTCATCCTCCTGAGACCTCAAGATGTTATCTGCAGTGCTGAAATAAACCATTCCTTTCTATAAGCAGAGAAAATGAGAAAATGGTTTATGCCCAGATTGGTCCATTTAGTTAGGAGGACAGTCACATAAATAACTACCTAGGAAAACAAAAACAAAGAAAGAAAATGGGAAACCTAAATCCCTGGTATAGATCCTTTCAGAATTAAAATATCTGTAAATACTGTGTGCAAAACAGAACTGCCTGTTTAGGATAATTGTAATGTGCTAAGGGGAAGACACTGTGAACTTTAACCTCTCTCTACCTTAGTTTTCCCATCTATAAAAATAAAAGCCATTTTCTTCTCATGTTTCATAGGGGAAAGGTACATTAACTCATGATTGAGAGAAAGGCCTGGCATCAAGGGGTTACAGAGATGTAATGAGGATAATAATGTAATTACTGAACGTGTCAGCCGTAGCATGTGACTATTTAGAGGTGCATAAGGTCCCAGGATGTACACAGACAGAGAAACAGCATATATCAACTGCACTTGTTGACATCAAGTCCTATTTATTACATTTCTGTGATTTAGTTATTTTTCTTTAAGATATATAAACATATCTACCTTGGTAAGACAGGAGAATCTTTGGGAGTGAGTCATAGGACAGCAGGAAGAAAGTGGGAGGCAGCATGATGTAAGTGAAGGAGCGTGGATTTTGGCATCAATCCATCCTGCTTGAAGTTTTGCCCACTAGCTGTGAACTAGTGTCTTTACTTCTCTAAACTCTTGAAATTCCTCATTTAAAAAACAGAGATGACAATGCCTGCTTTCCAAAGTCGTTATGGGAACTAAAGGACTTTTCTCAGGCATTCCTTCCCACTGCAGTGGCCTTCTTTGAATTCCATGAGCATACCGCACTCTTTCTAGTCTCAGGCCTTTGCACCGCTGGCTGCAGTGCTCTTTCTTTAGCAGGCTTCTTAACATCCTTAACTCTAAGCTTAAATGGTACCTTTTCTGGGCATGTTTTTAAATAAGGTATTTCTCCCCCACCAGTTATTCTTTCTTACTATACATGTTTTGTTTCTTTATTGTACGTTCACAATTTTTAACTGTGTATTTGTTTACTCCTGCAGTAGATATGAGTTTAGAAGGGTATGGACAGTGTCTGTCTTCTCTCCCTTGAGTTTCATTAGCACAGTGCTTAGCACAGAGCTAATCATGCAAATATTTGTTTAAAGCATGAGTGAATGTAGCGTGTTGTTAAGTTAGGAAGTACTTAATGAAGAATAACTATTACGGGTATTGTTAGTAATTGTACCTCTACTTATAGATGTAGGTATCCATTCTTTCTCTGTTTCCTGTCTTGGAGCTCCAGGAGAGGGTAATGAACAGAGAACTTGCACATTTGCCACTTCACTGGGTGTTATAGCCAAGGGTAAAATGGTTTCCTTTTCCTCTGATCAAAATGTGACAGTCAGTTCTAGTTATTCACGATGGTTATGTTCTATAACGTTGAGCTGAACCATTGCTCCTAGGGGAAATACAGGGTTAGGTTCCTGCAAGTCTCTGGTCACAACATTTTGTCAGCTGATCCACACACATCCGTGTTTTATATGTACTTCTGTTTAAATATACCTGAGTTAATATCTATATTATTGACTTATTAACATTGGACTCATGGCCAACAGCACTATAGATCATTCCTGAACAAAGCTTAATCTAACACATGCATTTTTTTCTGTAAGGAACATAATAGACTTGTACTTAGAAACACTCCAGCTCTACACTTGGGAGCTACTGAAATCAGCGAACTCACTAATGAAAAGGATACTTTTTACTTAGGAGAGCTGAAATAAGACAAAGTATCAGCTTGTTTTACCTCATCAGGGAACATATGGTTGAGTGACTCAGATTTTCCGTGTTCTGCACATGTCCTTGCATGACATGAAAGCTTCTTGAGTATTGATTGTAGGGTTACAAATAAATTTTAGTCAGTAGTTGAATTCACAATTATAGATTCTGTGAATAATGACATCAGCTGTAATACTGCTGTCCATTTTTTGTATTCTCATAACTTCATATTTTTGGCTTTCCTTTAAATTACATTTATAGACATAAAATATTCATATAAATAAATCTTTACTTCCCCAGTAGTTTTGTTGTTTGTTTTCATACAAAGAACATTTCATTTTTATGTATCCTTTTTGTTTCATAGTAAGGTTTGCAGTGCTTGTTGTCTGTGTGTGTCTGTGTGTGTTTGTGCATGCTTGTCATTGAGATACCCAAAGCAACATTTTACTTTTAAAAATACCTTTAACATTTTGAAATCATTCACAGGGCTCACAACCCTTAATTGATCTTAATAGATTTAATCCCTTGACTTTGTTTGGATTGTACTTTGACCCTGTTTGGAGTAGTTAACTGGCAAATGGGCTAAATGCTACCAATGGAAACTAGACTTGAAAAATAAAAGAGTTATCTATTCACTCACTGAAGGACATTTGTATTGTTCCCTTTTGGGGGAAATTATGGATAGAGCTATGGTGAATATTCTTGTACAGGTTTATGTAAACATACGTTATTTCTCTGGGATAAATACCTAGAAGTTGGATTGATGGATCATATAGTAAATCTGTATTTCACTTTATAAGCAACTGAAAAACTATTTTCTAGAAATTTGCATTCCACCAGCAGTGTTTGAGAGTTCTAGTTGCTCTGCGTCTTCATCAGCACTTGATATTGGCATTGCTTTTTGTTTGTTTGCTTTAAAATAGGTGAATAGTGGTTTACTTTGCATTTCCTTGACTAATGTTGGCTAATGGCTAATAATGTTGAACATCTTTTTTTTTGTGCTTACTTGTTCAAATCTGCCCATTTCTTACTGGGTTCTTTATATTTTAACTCTTAAGTTTTCATAGTTCTTTATATTTCAGCATAATTCCTGAAGGATATTTTCCTGAAGGATTATAGAATTCCAGGTGTACAGTTCTTTTCTAACAGCCCTTTAAAAGTCTGTCCACTGCTTTCTGGCCTCCATGGTTTGTGATGAGAAATCTGCAGTAATGTGAAATGTTATTTACCTGCAGGCAATGTGGCATTTTTCTCTGGCTGCTTTCAAGATGTTTTTATTTGTTTTCAGTTTTCAGTAGTTTGATTATGATGCTTCTAGACATGGATTTCTTTGGTTAATACTGTTTGGGATTTGCTGATCTTGAATCTGTAGGTTTATGTCTTTCACAAAATGTGGGAAATTTTTAGTCATTTGTTCAAGTTTTTTCCCTGCTCCATACCCCTTATTGTCTCCTACTGGGATGACAATGACATGAACATTAGAGCTTTTGTCATTGCCCAGCATATCACTAAGGCTCTGAACATTTTTGTTTTTTAATTATTTTTCTCTGTTGTTCAGATGGGTAATTTCTTTTGTTCTGTCTTTAAATTCACTGATTCTTTTCTTTGTCATCTATGTTCTGCTATTGAGCCCATGTCTAAATATTTCACTTTACTTATTTTTATGCTTAAAAATTTTTATTTGGTTTTTCTTTATATCTTTTATTTCTTTGCTAGGAGTGTGTATGTTTCCATTTTTCACAAGACTATTTGCCCTTACTTTTTGCAGCATGGATATAATAGCTACTTTTAAATAGTTGTCTGATAATTTTAACTTTTGTGTCATTTCAGAGTTGGCATCTGTTGATTGCCTTATTTCCTTGTGAGTAGAGTTTTTTTTTTTTTTTTTTTTTTTGCGTTCTTCATCAGCCAAGTAATTTTGTTTATATCCTGAATGTTTTGGAATTAACTTCATTGCATCTTGTTCATACTTTAAGAAGGATGTAGTTTGTTTTAGTATACAGTTTACCTGGTTAGGTTTAGGCTATAAGTCTCAACCCATATTTTGTGGACTTTGGTTCCAAAGTCAGTTAAGTTTTCACAGTTTTTGTAGCTTTACTGGGACCTTTCTTTTGTATGCACTACCCACTGGTCAGTTTGAGAACTAGGTGGTAGTCTGTTCTCCAGTTTAGTTCTCAAAACCTTGGTATGCTATTTAGGGTCAGATCCATATACTTCTTTATGGAATCTCTTATAAGCTTCCTCCTATATCTGATTTCCCCAACACTTTCCAGCTCTCTGCCTACCCTCCTCCTTACCCATGCTCTAGCCAAAACTAGGGCTTCAGTTTCCCTGCTCTGGCATGCAAGTCCTGTAATTATGTCTTTATGAGGCATCAAGTAGTGAGAGGGCAGAGAGAGAGAGGAAAGCATTGGGACTCATCCTGAACCCCTGGGACCACAGCTCCTGTGATTAGGGTCTTCTTCCTCAGAATTTTATATGCCTGCCCAGCAACCACTGCTATTGCTGTCCCTTCCACTGTCAGTTTCCCTGGGATGTGGCCTGGGAAAGAATGGAAAAGTGATTTTTTAAATGGGATTTTCTCCACTCTTTCTGATCCTTAGGAGTTCTCTGTCTTGCATCTCTGACCAGAAGAAGAGGTCTTTTCTTGCAGTGCATTCTGTTTTTACCAATGAGTACTTCCTCATTTTGAGTTGCCTTTGAATCCAAAATAGGTGATACCAGATGGGAAGGATAAACAAAACAAAACAGGAAATCCATTGCTGATTTGGCACTACTTTGAAGTCTATTCTCCTTCCTCAATTCATCTGCTCCCATTTACTTACATTTCAGAGTCCTCAGAGAGCTATTCCATGAAGTCTTTCCAGGATGTGGTTGTATTCAGTGGGAAAGATTGGATGCTTACTCAATCTTGCCTAGGAATGGAACCCCTTCTCTTTTGAAAAGATATAAATTATATTGTTATGTTTTTGTGCTGGTTAAGCATTGAGACATTTTCCTTTGTCTTGTTTTTCACTTTGATATGTGGAACCTTAACACATATGTGCCAATAAAGAAAGATTACCTAACATAGGAATGGGAAAGAAGTAGACTGTGAAGTTTATTGTTTAGAAAAACATGTGTGAAATATTTGTGTAAGTGTTTTTTTTTGGCATATTTTCTTGCCTTTCAGCCCTGTTCTTTCCACTTACTCATGTCACCATGTTCATTTCCCTTTCCCTGATACATCCTCTTTTCTGGAGACTCTTTCTGTGAGCTAGCAGTTGACAAAGGTAGAAGCTCTCAGTGGTGTAGGCAGCACTTCTCAGACTTTGCTTTCCCAATTACCTAAAGAATCAGAAGAGGGATTATTCCAAGGACTGGGGCTATAGGTAGAGTGGAGATGGGTGTTTGTTTATGTTTTTTATTAATTGTGTAGACCCTTTTTTTCTTCCATAATTTTCATGTAAAAATAATTTTCCATTAATTGTAAAGAAGTATCATTGTGGTGTAGAAAGTCGTGCATGTGTCAGAACACTGGTTACATGGGAATTCTCTACTTTTCACTCACTTTTGCTGTGAATCTAGAACTCCTCTAAAAATAAAGTTTATTAATTAAAAAAATTCCCTCCCAGAAACTTCAAATAAATTTGAAATTTAGGAAATATGTTATGTTATTGTATGGCTTTGACCTTCTCCACAGTATAATGGTTTGGACTCCCATCTGAATTATAATTTGATGAGAAAAGCAAGAGTTATCAACTGTCAGCTATCAGATCAGAAAGATCAGGGAGTGAGCCACTAATGGTGGAATTTCATCTGCTCAAGAAAGCCTTAGGTAGATCTCCTGTATCCCAGTAATGAGCACTGATGGCAATAATTTGAGAGAGACTGCTTTCTGGAGAGAGTGGATTTCTGTTAATCTGACATGCTTTAGGTACAGCTACATTATGGTAGGTGAGATACCAAGTGTTTTTAATGGTAGTAGACAGTAATACGTATCATTCACTCATGTTCACATGCCTCACTTTTAGAGGAACATGCATCAGCGTTCAAGTTACCAGGATCCTTTAATGAAGGTCAAAACCAGGAAGAGAGGACAGACTTTGGATTCAGGTACTGAGGACCCCCCCCCCCCCAGGTAAAAGCCAAACCAGTTCCAAAAGGCTCATTTTGATACAACAGCAGAGGCATTAGGGGCCATTTTTCTTGAGATCTCAAGGAGTACCGAGGTTAAACAGTGTTACAAAGAAATACCATTTTCTTTCATTTATGGAAGCAAAACTGAAGATCTCCCAGTTTTACAAAATACACCCTAGGGGGACTACAAGATAGAGCAGCGCCCTGATTACCCATACTTAATTATTCATGGCCGGTGTTGTCAAATATCATGCACATAAACCAGTGCAATGCAAAATGTTCGCTCACGGTTGCAGTTTCCTAGCTCCAGAAAGGGAGATTCCCAACCAATGCCCCATCCATCAGCCAGAGGTGAAGGCAAATGAACAAGCGTGAGTCTGAAGGGGAGAACCCAACTAATGCTCTGTCAGAAACAGAGCCAAAGGACCAAGCCAAGTCCAAAAGGGAAAATTCCAACTAATGCTCAGCCATTGGCGAAGTCAGCCTAGTAGGGAATGATACCCTGGTGTCATCACATGTGAACTCCCATGACTTACATAGATGTCTCAACCAGCCAATGCCAGTGCCATATTTCCTCTACTATAAAAATTGAAAGCGCCGTGGGCCAGTGATGCCTGGTTGGCAGCAAGCGCTTGGGGCTGTCCCTGAGGCAAAGGTGCTCAGGCAGCTACTGGACAGGATCCAGGAGCTGCCACTAGCCAGGGGCCGATGTGTCACTGCTGAGACACCCACTTGGGACTGCGGTCCCATCTATGGTGCCAAAATTGTTACCTCATCATCAACCAGAGAATTGTACATGAACTGATCACATAGTCTGTGGCTCCCCTCCCTCACCTGGCCTATAAAAATGCCTCCTTGAAACCTGCTGGGGAGTTTGGGCTTTTTGAGCATTCGCTGCCCCAGACCCCTTGTCTGGTGCCTTGCAGTAAACGCTGCACTTTCCTTTACCAAAAACTAGGGTCAGTAGATTGGCTTTGCTGTGCTTGGGTGAGTGGACCCAAGTTTGGTTCGGTAAAATTTTTTTCAGTAGTTAGTGAATCTTTTAATTCCCACATTGTTGGCTTCAGTGTCTCTCCTAATTCTCTCTGCTCACCATTTTTTTTTTTTTCCATTTTGCTTCTGGTTTTACCACTTTCCCCAGGACCATTCTGCGTGTGCAAGGGCACACATCCTGTGTTCTGTGGTAGGGGGGAGGATTGTTAGGGCAGGGGAACAAACCTCATGCTGAAGCCAGATGATTTCTTGGAGAATGTTCAGGAAATTCCCTGGTTTTCTTCCTGGCATGACTTTATGTTCCGCCTATGCCACACCCACAGAGCAAAGGCACAAGAGATGGGCAGTTCAGAACCATTACTCGAGAGGACTTCAAACTTCTTTCACTGTTTATTTTTAAAGCTTAGAAGAGAAACTCCAGATGATGGTACACACATTTTATAATCTGACATAAACTTTAACACTGGGAATTCCTCCAGTGCTAGAAAACAATACCTACTTAGTTATTTAACTCCTGGTTGTCATTTCATCTTTCACTGCTTATCAAATTTCTAGTTTCTTTTCAACATGATTTTCCCATAAACTTGTTACTTTAACACTTTTGATATAATTAGTTTAAAAATAATCTTGGGAAAAGAAATAGCTGATGGGACATGAAATAATTATGATTAAGAGAAGATTTCTTCTAGAAGTTGATACTGAATGTACCAAAAGCCATGGAGAGAAAAACAATTCACAGCTGCAGATTTGGTTAGAACATTTTGTTTAGGCCATTTGGGCCTCTGACTATGAGTTGCAAACTAAATAATGGTGTTTTCTAAAATAGCCTCCAATCTCTTGCATGTGCTTTCAGCATATAATAAGACAGACTGGTAACAAATGGAAGTGTAGTTTTCTGGAGAGATAGGAATGATTACTCCCAGCTGAGCAGGTAAAACACATTGCTACATGAAGAATGTGTTCTTTGCTGATTCTCAAGGTTTTATTTATTTTTATTTTTAATATAAAGTGTCAGCAAATAGAAGCAAAAGAAATTCCACTTGAAAATATCAGAAAATAAAAGAAGCATAGCAAATTTTATTGCAGGTAAAAATCCATTTTAGCCAGCAAACAAACAAGCATTGGCTGAGAAGCTTGCTGATGGCTCCTTTTGTTTCCCTTTGATTTAAAGCCTCATTCCTATAATCTAATTAACATCGAACTGAGTTGCAAGTACAGTGGCCTGTTTGGTTCAATAATAATACATTTATATGAAAGGTTAATGAAATGAATTTTCCCTCCATCCAATTCATTAAAAATTGTTCTGCAATCAACGGTTGCTAATGGAATAAAGATTAAATATTCATGTTCATAAATTTTCTGTGTCATTTCTGATTTTCCTTCATTTCTGACTCCCTAGGTTGAATTTTGCAAGTATAAGAATTCCCAAACAAAAAGCTTGATTTCGAGGGCAATTGCATACTATTTGTTCTTTTATCAAAGAGGTAGTGTAATAGTGTGAAGAGTTTTTGGCAGCAGGTTGGTCTCACTTTATAGCTGCATGATTTGGGGCAAGTTTCATAACCACTTCTTTTGTGCAGTAGTTGTCATAGGAACTCTTGGAGACTATTGTGAGCATTAATGATAAACTATGGAAAACAACTAGTGCGGTATTTGGCACAGGGTAGCGGTTCAACAAATGATAGATAGCGTCACAGGTTTCAGAGGATACCTACATATATGCACTGAAACTTAACGACAGTTTATAGTGGCAGGACTGATATGGTTTAAAACCGAACTCTTGTTAATTCTAAAATAGGTGTCAGGCTTGGGCCCCACAACATCTTGTGGTAGTTCTAATTAGTGTATCAGGATGATGTCTCTGAGATGGGGGACTTTTTCATGTTTCTACAGATAGATTTTCGGTCATCTATTTTCTGCCACCTTTATCTTCTTTTTCCACCTAGGCCAAAGGAGTTTATTTAAGGAGCATAGATATTTCTCCCATACAATGAATTTACTGGATGTTTGAAGCCTACTCAATCAAATGCCAAAAATGTAAATATTTTAAATAGCAATTTTGATTTAAAAATTTCCCTAAACATATTACCTACTTTACAAGCTTTTTAAATGGAAGATGCCAAACATAAATCAAGTATTTCCTCAATGACTCAAGGTGATCATTATGATCATTAATTTTTGTTTTGTCCCTAATTTTTGTCACCCATTTTATCAGAGGTGATTTCTGTTCTTGAAGCTGGTACAGCAGATGAACCACTTGGTTAAATAGCAAATGCCAAATTGAGTGTAACACTGTTGGTGAGAAATTCACTTCTTCTCAACTTGTTAAAAAAGTACCCACTCTTTGTTTCAAATTTCATATGTGCTTTAATTAGCAATCATTGTTGCAAACCTTTGAGGTCATGATTATCATCTTCTCTGTAAGTGGAAATGGAACACAAAGTTGGGTGAAGTTAAGTGCCTTGGCTAAAGGCACACAGCTAAAAAGCAACTGAGGTAGGATTCTAATGTCAGCCTTATGAGTCCTTTCTATTCTACTGCAGCTGCCCTGGGAGTAAGTCACACAGCTTCAGTTCAGAGTTTTTGTAGTAGTTATTTTACTTACTTAGTATATGCCCTTTCACTTTGTGTTTGGAGACTTGTTGTTAGAGGAAGACCAAATTCTAGAACTGCTCTGTCTAATACAGTAGCTTCCAGCCCCTTGTGACTATTTAAATTTAATGTAATTGAAATGAAATGAAATTTAAAATTTAGTTTCTTAGTTACAGTAGTCACATTTTAGGTGCTGTCAGCAGTCAGTCAGTGTTGTCCTCCCTTCTCACATCTGCTACATAACCAGCGACCAGAATGTGCGTATATGCATGAGGGGTGCTGAGGCAGGAGGATATATTATCTGAGGTTGGCTGAACACCAAGTGTTCAATACTTTTTCATGGGCCCCACCTTCCCTTGGCAAGCCACACATATACACTGCTTCTGTTCAACCCTAACTGGCCAAATTTTGCCCTTTTCCCAGATGAAGCTGCTTCATCTGGGAAAGTTAGAGAAAAATTAGGTCACATCAATTTTCTTGAAGTTACAGCAAACAGCTGTGAAACTTAGTGCTTCTTGAACTTTGTTCTGGAAGAGGCTGGCAGAGGATCTTGTGGGTACCTGCTGCATCTCCCAAGACCTGTTCAGACTAATTTCTTTTAGTCAAGTGGTTCCGATTTTTATCTGGGAGCCTTACAGCAGTGAGTTTCCCATTGCCAACAGGAGCAAGGGGAGGAGTGAATGAAGCATAGACAGGAATTGAACAATATTATATTGAATAATGAAATATTTGAAATACTTACCGGACTCCCCTTATATTCTGTTAGTCTGCAATTATGTGTTCTTGTTATGATTGTTTTCTCATTAACTAACAATCAAAACAGCTAACTTTATTAAGTACTCACTCTATGTCAGGCACTGTGCTGAAATCTTTGTAGTCTATCGCAGTAACTCATAATCTTGGTTTTATCATCATCAACTTGAACTCCGTAGTGGTGTATCTCTCACAGAAATGTAGATAACTAACTTTTATTCAACAACAATTTGTACATGCAATTAATATCGCATAGGAATAAACTGGGAGAGCCCTACTCTATGGCTTAGGTACAGGGGTTTGTCAGAGCCTGACTCATTATGCTACCTCAACAGCGAAACATTTCTAAGCTTTTAATTGAGAAAATCTTACAAAATTGGGTTAGGGACTCTGGAAGGACAGGAGGAGGGTCAAGGGAGAACTTTGAGCCTTCTTCTTATATCTGTTCTCAAAATCTGAAAAAAAAGAAGTCAAGACTGTGGGCAGCATGGTCCAGTCATACCTTTTCTCGGATCCAATTTCTGAGTGTCTTAAGAAAACAAAACGTGCACACTCTTCTTGAACTGCTGTGTGAATCTGACACTACCACTGGCCTTTAACACTTGACTTTGCCTACTTACTAAGGAGTAGATACATCGTACTTCTCAGTGATTTCATTTGGCAGACAGGAAAGTCAGTTGTTTTCTCAATGAAGTAATGAATGGTAAAGTTTTGCTTTAAATATGCAAGAAATTATCAAAATTCATTGAGTCTAACTTACATTTTTGTGTTTTTCCCCCTCTGTTTTATTGAGATATAATTAACTTACAGCACTGTATTAGTTTAAGGTATACAATATAATGATTTGACTTACATATATTGTGAGATGATTACCACAGTAGATTTGTGTGTTTCTTAAAATATATGCCTGAAATCATTAACTACAGATATATTTTGTCTCTCTCCATAAATAATAAATATAGTTTACAGATATTTGGCATATATAAATATATATGTATATATATATAAATTGTTTTAGTTTAGCTTTAACATAGCATTTCTAGAATTATGAAAACTGTAGTTATTTTTAGTTGGAATGTGGTACATATTGCCTCTTGGATTATAGGAATCACCTAAAATGTGAAATGAAAAGGGCAGTGAAAAATGTGTATAAACACATTAAAGATTAAAAAGTGGCTGAGTCTAGTGAAAGGAAGTGATCTTATGAATTAGTAATGAAAGTGCATTTACAGGTTATTGTCTTACTGGAGTCTGAGTTTTAACAGCTGCTAGTAGTTTAAACTAATAGAAGCCTGAATAGCCCATAATAATTTGAGTATTCTGTTTATGGATTATTTCTTAATAGAAACACTGAATAGTATTGCCTCACTGAAATTACCTCAAGGTGTAATTATAAAAATGAAATAAGTAACTGTATTTTGTAAACATGAAAGGTGCTTCTTCTCACTGTGCGTGTGTGTGTGTGTGTAATATAAATTATAAAAATTATGTTTATTAACTAGTAGTTTTAGAAGTTATTTGAAACTTCATTTAGATCCATGAATACAATTGTTACAGTTTCAAAGTATATTGGACTGAAAAAGTTATATTTGTGTAACAAACATATAGAATTATAAGAGTATTAAGTTAAATTGGAGGCCACGTATTTTAGAAGCAGAGGTTGCCATATAACAGTGAATGCATTAATAATATGCCATTTTTATGTGTTATTTGATCAGGTACCAGATTCTTCACTGATTTATACATGAGTAACACTGATCATTTACTCATTTTTACTTTGTGTGCTTGAAAAGAAACTACATATTCTTAAGATCATTCTAAAGTTTAAATGTTTTATTAATTTTCTAGCCCTTTCTGCAGCTTGCTGGAAGGAGGGATGTTTTCTTATATTCACAGCTGATAATACTAGTTTTTAAACTAAAGCAGTTAAAAAAACACAAAGGGCAATAATCTTATTCTAAGCAAAGCAAACATTTTAGATAATAGCTTTTAAATATTATGTCTGAGACACCACATTAAATGTAGTCATGTTATGTTCCTCATTATTACAATTATCTTAACAATAATCACATATTATTTTTTTCCCCTTTAATAAGAAGAGAAAATATAAAGTAAGTGGAATTTGAGTATCTCAGATTTGTCTTGCACTGTATCAGGTACTTTGGTGAGATGTAAAGAAATCTCCAAACCTCTATTCCTGAAGAGTTTATGCTATTAAAGTTCAGATAAAAGATTTTTTTAAAAATCATAAAAAACAGTAAAAGTATTATGTGGATAAATGCCAAAGGATGTGATAAAAATTAATGTGTTCTAGAAGTGAAAAGAATGAAAGTTTTAAATATAATTTGCTTGAAAGAAGTATGCTTACATTTTATGA
Source organism: Camelus ferus (assembly GCF_009834535.1). NCBI lineage: Eukaryota > Metazoa > Chordata > Mammalia > Artiodactyla > Camelidae > Camelus > Camelus ferus. Next base: position 14,934,300 of record NC_045727.1, read on the forward strand.
TGTTGGAGGAAATCAGATTTAATTACAAACTCTTTGCTATGTTTTTGAACCAAGACCACCTCAATCTTAGTTCTACTGACCTGCTGTTCTGATGAAGAATCCTCAGCAGCCTGTTGGAGCATGGTGTGTCAGTAAAACATGCACTATCTTTTCTTTATTTCCAGGCATACTTCCGACAGGGTGTTGCCCTCCAGTACCTTGGACGTCATGCCGATGCCCTGGCAGCGTTTGCATCTGGGCTGGCTCAGGATCCCAAGAGTCTCCAGCTTCTGGTGGGGATGGTAGAAGCTGCCATGAAATCTCCCATGAGAGGTAAATATGATAAAAGTATTTGGTCTGACACTAATTTAAAGTAGAACATTTCTAGCCTTTGAAGACTTTAGACTCAGGCATTGAGAATAGATAGGTTATCAAATTAGCTAAGACTGAGTATTTTAGACAAAACATGACCAAGAATCACTGTCAGTAGCTGATATTAATGAGGCAGAATAGGATGGTGGTAAGGCCACTGGCCTGGAAGTTTGTGGACCTCAGTTATATTTTTGAATTTTTCATGAACTAACTATATTACTGGGTAAATGAATCAACTTTTCTCTGGATTTCAAGGTTACCTGAAGAATTCTTATTTTTTTGTAGTTAAGATTTTGTATCTGTAAACCATAACACTTCTAGTAGTAAATTGATCTGTGGGACCAATATGCCATCTAGAAATAATCAAATAATAGAAGACATTAGACATTCTAATATTTCATAAGAGGAAATATGGATCTAACTGTAGGATGTGTCTAACATTTTCCAGAAAAGCATTCAAAGATTATGTTGAATTAAAAGGAAAGAGACAGAAACAGATACATGATTTTCTCCTGTTACTATTATTTTATACCAGTCAGTCTAGTGGGAAAACACTAGATTGACAGTAGTACTGTGGAGGTCGAAGGTGTTCTAAAGTGCAAACCAGACTGGCTTCCCTTTGAGGAACATTGATTTTTGAGGAATGAGTTCTTGGGAAAATTGGACTGAATGTGTACACCAGTTGTCTTCTTTGCAGAGTGATGGAGACACTAAGGCATATTGATGGCAAACAGTAGACAGCTAACGATGTTCCATAATAATTAGTTTATGTCAAGAAAAACTCTGTTTTTGTCTCTGAAGTGGTACATTTCTTAATGAACCTAAGAATTTTGATGGTAGTATCATTAGACATTATATCTAATTTTGAAAATGTTTGCAGCATTAGATAATTTTAATATACTGGATAGTATGGTACTTGGCTCAAAATATGTGCTAAGTAAAATTTTGATGAACTAAATGGTACTCATATGGTCTCTGAGTAATTCATAGCTATAAAAACATACTTTCCTGAAAGTCAAAGATTTCATGTTTTAGAAAAAAGTGGTAAGGAAACCTCTCTTCTTGCGATTTTATAACCCCATACAAAGCTGAGTTTTTGCTGCAGGAACCTAATGGCTTCTCCCACTGGGGGACCTGCTGTTAATAAACTCTGACTCAGAGCAGATGCACTTTGGAGCTCCAGGGCTTGGTGGGGGTGGGGGAAATGGACAACAACAACAACAAAATCAATCTGTCTCTCCTTTCCATTTTTCTAGTATTTTCTCATTCTCTCCCTATACCCCTCTGCAAGGAATTTACATGGAATGTTTTTTATTTAGTTCATGAAGATGTCCCTTCTTTATTCTGAGGTGTTTCTGCTGCTGCCGCCTTAGAATATTGGAGTGAATATGTTGAGATCAGCAGAATCATACTTACCATTTTGCCTTTGAAGCAGTTTGTTTAGATAAATATAAGCAATCTTTTCTGCACTGCAAGAAATAGCTCAGTTCTGCTGTCACCCTTAGGGTTTTCTGTGCCATGTTCTTTCCCATCTTACACTGAGGGACCTAAGGGTGACCCTGGAGAAAACTGCATCTTACAGGTGCCTGGAGCACTTCAGTATTTTCTTCTCTTTTCTTAAATCAATTTAACTTATTTATTTTTGGCATTGCCTTTACCACTGTATCTATTCCAGGGGAGCTTTTCTTATCAACATCTTATGGAAAGACTTGCTTTGCAGAATGTTGTTCTCTGTATCATCTCACATCTCAGTGACCTCTCTTTTTGTCATATGGTTGTAATTCACAAAATCTGTCATCATTTGCTGCCCAGTTTTTTACCCACTGTTTATTTTAGTCTCCTGCAGTGTTCTCAGTTTCTGCCATTGTTGTGTAGGTGTGCAGTCTGGGTCACTGCTATATAGAGGTCTCGTCTGTTGTGTCAATTGTTCTTGTTTTGTAATTCTTAAATGCCGCAGAGGAAGTCCCTGGTCCAGGCACTTCTGTAAGCAAACAAAGCTCCCATGGTGTAGTGTTCCTGGGGTTTGGCCTTTTTGGGAAGTTTCAAGATTTTTTTTTAAGGTAGGACTAATCTGTATTAATAAACCCTTATCCCCAAATAAATATATTTATCCACACTGAAACTTACTTGATTTTTTTTTTCATATTGTTGTTACCTATATTGCTAACTGAATTAAGTCTTTATTTTTGTGGTTTCATTCATGCTTACCAGTGAGATATCAATTAATCTACTTCTCCTGTGGATATATTTGCATCACTATATGTAGTGTATTTTCCTTAAATCATTTATAAAGGTATACAAATAAGTATTAATATAAATGAGACTTTTTCATGACTTTTCAAATTATCCTTTTACTGTTTATCCATTTCTCCTTTTTAATAGTCTTTTAGCAGTTTCAGTTCATTGTGTCTTATAAATGTTTATGCAAATTTGGATTGTGTAGCATAGTACTACTGCCAACCACAGATTTAATAATATCATTACAACGTGAGATTGATTTTACCTTTATTTGTTCCTCTGAAGATGCCAGGGCTGTTTCTTGCTAAGGGTTCTCTTGTGTATATTTTCTCTCCTCTTGTTAATTCGGTAATCTAAAGACTATTACGCTTATGGGCTATCACCTGTCGTGGTGTTTCTACCAGCTTTAGACGACCTAGGAAGCAGATTTTATGGAAAACTGGTGGAAAATGGTTGTTGAATGTTTAAACGTTTCTCTCAGGGTCACGCTGGGGCTCACCTCTTATTTATCTGATTGTCCACCCTTGGTAACTCTTTTCTGATTCTCTTTTAGGTGGCCGTCACTTTTCACAGATGGCCTGTTTCTGCATTGTTATGTTAAAAAAAATAGACTTTCCCCCCAAATGATTGGAATCTAATTCCAACCCTGTCATTGCTATTCCATTGACTGAGCAAGGTGGCTTCCTTTCTCTAGACCTCAGCCCTTATCTGTTAAAAAAAAAAAAAAAAAGGGATATGATAATATCTACCTCCTGATGTTGTTTTGAGAATCAAGCATTGGCCCCTTAGGACGCCTTCCCCCTGCGGTATGATGCCCTTCCCCTCACTCTGGAGATGGGCAGCAGCCGTGGTGAGCTTGCTCCTGCACCTATGATGTGGGTGTGGAACCAACACAGCACAGGACACATGGTCCGCTTGATCAGCACTCTGTGCCTGGAAAAACTGTGTTTCTCCTGAGCATCAATGTATTTTTATCTAAAAGGTCTAGAAAGTTTTTAAATGATTGTTTATTCTTTTGCTTTGTCCTCTATGAAGCGTTAGAGGTCAGTGTCCCGGCCACTGTTAAGAAGTGTGCCAGGGCTTACAGGTCTCTGTGGTGAGTTTTCCTTACTTTCCACTCACTCCGACCTCTCTGTTTTCCACCTTATTTCTATAGAAGGCCTTCAAATCCTTTTGGAAAGAAGTAGAATATAAATAAACACCCAAACGAACCCAGAAAAATGTGAAGTGATTCAGACAAAGAGCTAAACCTTGTCTGTTTTTCTTTTCTTTTCTGTTTTTTTTTGTTTTGTTTTGTTCTGTTTTTTTGAGGAGAATTAAGTTTTTCTTTTAGGGTGAACCAAAAGGTTTTTTTTAAAAAATAGTGGTAAAATGTACATAACATAAAATTAACCATTTTTAGTTATACAGTTCAGTGGTATTAAGTATGTTTACAATGCTGTGTAACTATCAGCACCAGCTTTCTCCAGGACTTTTTCATCTTCCCAAATTGACACTTTGTACTCATTAAACAGTAATTCCTCATTCCCCTCAACCCTGCTCCTGGCAACCACCAAGGTACCTCCTGTAAGTGGAATCATGCAATATTTGTCCTTTTGTGACAAGCCCAGTGGTTTTCACTTTTGTTTCCTATCTAAGGAATTAGCCTAGGAAAAGGTAAAAATTAAAATGAAGAAAATATTATGAACTTTACCTGTAAATTTTGTTTTGGGGAAGTACTTTACCCTCGTAATACTTGGCTTACTTTCTCCTTTTGTCAGTAGTTGCTGTTCCCTCTTTGGATCCCTGTTTTGGAGATTTTATTCCAGGATTGTTTCAGTCTTGTGGATTTGCAATTCAGTATTACATTGTATCCAAGAATAATTGGTAGTGGTATCAAGAAGTTTTTAGGAAAGTTGAAGCCTTTTTAGTCATGTATGCCAGTGAAATGTTGTGAGGATAACCTGGAAGGCCCCAGAATGTCTTCAGAGTGCCTGAGACAGATTGAAGTCTGTAAAAATTTTAGTTACCTTGGCCAGCGGAGCATCATTCCTTTGGAGTAAGATGCCGTGCTTGTTAAATGCATTTATTCCTAAAATACTGTATATTTTAAAATATGTCTAAAGTTTATCCCTTGCTCTCCATCTGTTTTGTCATTGCAAATATAGGACTTTTCCTCTAACTGATTTTCCTGGGTTTTATCTCTTTCAAACCAGTCTATGCTTTGCTTTCCTTCTAGAATGAACTTTCTAAAATATAAATGTAATCTGTCATTCTCTTATTCATAATTCTGCATTTTCCCTCCTTGCCTACAGGACAGAGGCCAACCTCCTTAGTATAAAAGATCTTACCCCTCTTTCATTCTCATCACCAAGGCACTCTCAGCTAAAACTACCCGCAGTTCTTGGAAAACACTGTTTTCCGTATCTTCAGTTTCTATTCAGATATCATTACCTCCAGAAACCATTCCCAGACCTACCTGAGTAGGTTAGCCACTTTAGCACCTTTCTCCTCTGGGCTCCCATAGCGCATCCTACCAGTGCTAAGGTGTCTGGATTGAAAGTTGTATCATTATATTACAAATTACTAAGAAAAAAGAAAATGCTAATGGTGAAATGATAACATAGTTCTTTCTTGTCACTTTTTATTTTATATAAACTGAAAGAGCTCTTTTAGCCCCAGTTGGACATAGAAATAACCAATCACTGTGAGGCACCATTGAGTTCAAGGTATTAAACATCAAATTCAGAGATGTTAATATGTAAATAAATGTGCATCTCAGAACTGATGAAATATAATGTATCTTTTAGCTGAGTGTGATGATGTGTTTATTATTAGCCTCTACTACATTCCTACAAGCTCTTCAAGTGTCAGGAACTACAACTTTGTTTATCTTAAATTCTTAAAACCTTTACGTTTTGAAAGCATGTAACTGGTGTTCAGTGATGGTTGCAAAGGGCCTTTACATTCTTATGAAGTTGTTTTGACATTGGGTATTTTATATATTATGTATAGTTTCTAGAAAGAAAAACATCTTAACAGCTACAGGCTGCCAAAACCCTGTTCCACCTAGCCTGAGAAAATCACAAAGTTATTCCTTTTGCCAGCAGCCTAAGTTTTTTCTAGAATAGGAATTAGAGTCGTAGAATGGTATAGTTGGAAGGATTCTCAGAGATCACTTAGTCCGGCCTATACATTGTTTTATACATTAAAAAAACTTACCCTACCACTTATATTTATTAAATGAATATATAGCTGCTAACCAGATCTTCTGATTAGTGAGTGTGAACCAGTTAGACATAATTACAGCCCAAAGCAGAGAAGTTTGACATTAAAGCATTTTTAAAATTTACGTAAGGGGAAATTGACTTTTTTGTGTGGTATATATATGTATCTTTACACATGCATAGATGCACACATAGATATTTTTACATGTATATACACATATTGTATTTAATATTGACATATGCATATTTATAACATGTATGGGTTTATGTAAACTATACCACAGTCATAACTGATGCATATAATAAAGGGAGAAAATAAGGTTATGTGGCTTTGAAATTCAGGTTTCTTTATCCTAAGCTCAGTATTTTCTCCATTATCCCATATCAGCTTCCTTCCTTATAAATATTCTCTGGTTCTTTAAGCTGGCCTGACCATCATTCCATGCAGCTATCCTGGTGCCTTTGTTTAGGACAAACCTTCTGCCTAAAATACCTTCTACCAGCAGAAAAAAAGCAAAGATTTGTCTAAGTCCTACCCTTTCCTCAAGAAATCAAGTTATGCTTTTATGAAGCTTTTTGATTACCCTTGATGGTCACTCCCTTTTCCAAACTCATGTAACATATACTGTATATGAGCTTGCATTATAATTTGTCTTTTAAAATATTTATAGTCTCTTTCCTATATACTGCAAATGGAAGTTTGACCTTTTGCCTCTTGTTTTTATTTAGTAAAAACTTGTACAAGTGAAGATTTCTTTTTCTCTTGGGCATCTTCCAGGGATTTCCCTTGGCCTTCTACTTGTGCAGTGTTCTCTCTTCTTTCTACTTCTGTCTATGTTTAAAGCTCCATTGGATGGCTCTCTTTTTGAACTTAGCCATGGTTACTGTGGTTTAAAAAAATCACTAGCTGAAACGTAGACTCTTTGCTGGCCATCAGTCATTTTGAACTGTCAGTGTCTGAACATCTTCTTCTCTTCTGGGAGTTTCCTTCTTATACTTCTACCTCCTGCTCTCCACTATAAAAATGAAGACATGAGATCCTAATTTTCCCCTTTTTCTTTATAATTGGAAGTCCACCTTTGAATTAGGAGCTAAAGGCTCAAAGAAGAAGGGATACACAGAATTTGTCCTGGTGGTGGCGGGTGGCAATAGTGATATGCATTTTCCAAGGGTGGCATTTGGTAGTGGTGGAGGAAGCATTGCAAATTTTGGTGTCCTGTGTTTAGTTGCCACAGTTATGTTACCTTTAGCAGGTAGCTTTTATGGCATGATTTTGACTGTGGGTCAGGAGCTCTGGTTTTCCACCCTTCCCTGTAGCCACTCAGTGCATTTCTTTTCTACTTAAACCAACCAGAATTTCTTTCTTGTGTGAACAACTAAGAATTTTGTCTAGTCTCAGAGAGCCTGGACTTAGAGCCCTGCAATGGGTTCTTGTCTTGGCTCTGTCCCAAGCTGTCTGACCTTGCATGAATCTCTTAAATACTCAGATTCTTCGTTTCTTAAGTAAGAGTGCTTTCAAGGTCTTTTCAGCCCTAAAATGCTATCATTTTTTGCTTCTGCTAATTGGTCAGTGGGATGCTAATGTGATCATCACTGGCTGCCAAATCCTTCAGCAGTTACCACCAAAATTCTGCTCATAGCTGTTTTAATATGGCTTTGTTCTTTTCCTGTTCTAGGAATTCTGGGTTCTCGTGCCTGTATTTAACCCTATTGGTTAGCTAGTGTTTACTGGTACTGTGCACTGCTTGCATCTTGACAGGTGTAAAAATGTTCTTTGTTCTCTGTTTAGTGATCTGATTGAAGGGAAAAAATGCTTTAGGCACTAGTAGGTTTTGAGGTTTCCGTGGTAATGTTGATTCAGAGGAGAGCTTCTTAGTGGATAGTTGATTTAAATTCATAAATTGTGAAAATTACATTTTAATGCAGTGCTATTGGCTGAGAGATTCACAATTTAAAGAGACCAACCTTTCATAGTTTTTTTTTAATATATGCACAGTGGAACACGTAATATGAAATAGTTTTTCAAAAAAGCTAACAACAAATGTGTTATAAGTGCTACCTCATTGTAGGGTTAGTCATTAGCTCTGCAGTTGTCTTAAAAAAAAAAAAAAGACGAGGGAGAAGGAGCTTAGAGGTCCTTTACTTTCAAAAATAGCTTCAAATGTAAAAAAATCTCCTTGTGGCTTCCTGACCCCTAATCTGTGTTCTTTCCAAACACCACATGAAAATAAAATGAGATCAACATTAATTTTGTGTTTCATCCTACCTTAGTGAACACAGATGATTTCTTCATGCTTTCATTTGTCACCACAGCAAAAATTGATAATACTTTTTTATGTGGTCATACTGGTCTCAGAAGCAGCAGTGGGCTCTTGGATGCCAGTGAGGATGGTGGTTATTTTATTGGGAGAGCTTCTTTTATTGTATCTTCGGGGAAAAAGGTGGAATTTATTAATCAGTCATTCAGATTCAGGTTTAACAAACATTCATGGAAGCCAGGTGTGTGAGGGACTTTCACCCATGTGGAAATGGCAGGTTTTAAAATTTAGTGCCAACATTGTGCCAGTTGCTATGGAGTTGTAATAAAGTATTAAACAGTCCTAGAGTGGGCTTCAGAGTTAGCTGGGAAGCTAAAAATTAACACACATCGAACAACTTTGAAATGGTTAAGGGCCAAACTGCAATACTAACTATAAAAATGCAGTAGAAGTTTAGATACAAAGATCAGCGTGGGCTGGAGGGCCCAGGGAGTGTGCAGGCAGACCTCATTTTACTGTGTTTCGTTTTATTGTGCTTCACAGATACTGTGTGTGTTTGTTTTGATTTTTGTTTTCTTTACAAATGGAAGGTTTGTGGCAACCTGTGTCAAGTGAGACTATCGGCGCCACTTTTCCAACAGCATTTGCTCACTTGGTGTCTCTGTGTCACATTTTGGTAATTCTCGCAGTATTTCACACTTTTTCATTATTATTGTATCTGTTCTGGTGACCTGTGATCAGTGATTTTTGATGTTGCTATTGCAAAGAATAATGACTCGCTGAAGGCTCAGATGTTGGTTAGTATTTTTTAGCAATCAAATACTTTTTAATTAATTGGTTTTTTTTAAGATACCATATAATAGACTATAGTATAAACATAACTTTGATTTGCACAGAAACCAAAACTTTTATGTGATTTTCTTTATTGTGATGTTCACTTTATCGCAGTGGTCTGGAACCAGACCCACAGCATCTCCGAGGTGTGCCTGTATACAGTAGAGGCGGGACACGGGTGAGAAGCCTGAAATATTTTGAGAGGGCAGAACCATTCAGGGAAAGGGGTGGGTCCTGATCAAAGAAGGACCATGGCGAGGATGTGTGGCATACGTGTGAGAGGGTGAGGGAGGGAGATTACTGGACTGAGGCTGGTGTTACGGAGTAAGATGGATACGTGGATAGTGAGGGTGGTGCTAGATTAAAAGGTTGAGTTTGTACTTGAAACAGGCCATAAAAAGGTATGATAAACATTTGTTTCTAGAACGTATTAGAAAAGATTGTTTTGTATACCATCGTACATTCTCTTATTTTCTTTTTTCTTCAGACTCCCTCGAGCCCACTTATCAGCAGCTTCAGAAAATGAAACTGGACAAGAGTCCCTTTGTGGTCGTGTCTGTGGTTGGGCAGGAACTTCTGACAGCTGGCCATCATGGGGCCTCTGTGGTTGTCTTAGAAGCCGCTCTGAAGATTGGCACCTGCAGCCTCAAACTGAGAGGTTCCGTTTTCTCTGCCCTGAGCAGTGCTTACTGGTCTCTTGGAAACACAGAGAAGAGCACTGGATACATGCAGCAGGACTTGGATGTAGCCAAGACCTTAGGTAGAGTGATGCTTCTCTCCTCAATGTCAGCAAGAAAGGAAGTAATGCTGGTTAACCTGACATGAATGGGAATAACATGTGCAAGTGAAAAGTGGTTGTATCTCTAGAACATTCTCTGTTTTAGAATACTCGGGTCTTTAGGGATTTTTACTTAACGAGGTACCGAGGCTTCCAAATGACCAAGAGATATGGATTAACATATTCATTGCCTCCTCAGAGATGTGGGCTCACAGATTTAATACCCCAAATGATAGTATTTGTGGGTGAATCTTTTACCTTAATTTTAATTTTGCCTACATTAGAATGAACCATCATTTTGTTGGAGGAGACAGTATAGTGCAGTGGTTAATGATGTGGACTGTGGAGCCAGATTGCTGAATTTAGAATCCTGGCTCTGCCATTTACTAGCTGTGTGACCTTTGGCAAGTTACCTCACTCCTCTGTGCTGTGGTGGTTTATGAAAATCATTGCAGTGATTATTCAAGGACTGGCAGGATTGCAGTAAGAGAAGGGATGTGGTGAGTCTGTTGTCAGCATACCAGTAAAGAAGCAATATGTTATGGTAGGTTTGAAGTCAAGAGACCAAACCAACAAGCTGGTGGTTGTTCAGAACCAAAGCAATGAGGCGACTCAAACAGCAGCTGGTTTGCGTCAAGCTGGTTTGTTAACCTCTCATTTCCGGGACGCTCTAGGACCATAACTCCCCACATAGAGTCTTGTAGAAGAAGAAAATATTTTTCTAAAAGAAGGCAAGTGAAATCTTAGCTAGTAGATCTATGGCTTTTAAATTAAGATGACCATTATATATTACAAATAATGCTGTAACTTAGAGAAATTTTATTTATTTATTTTAAACCCAATTCAGGTGACCAGACTGGAGAATGCCGAGCTCACGGAAATCTGGGCTCTGCATTCTTCTCCAAAGGAAATTACCGGGAGGCTCTCACTAACCACAGGCATCAGTTGGTGCTTGCCATGAAACTCAAGGATCGAGAGGTAGGAATTTTATCTGCAGACAAAAAGCAGTTTCTTGAAATATATTTTCAATTTTTTTTTGGCTGTTCAAATGTTTTAGGTAACTTAAAACATTACTTTCAGAAGTTGATAATCATTGCTTTTACTTTCATCAACAATCAGATGTTGGATATCTGCCACGTACAGTCCTTAGAGACAAAGAGATAAGACATGGTGCCTGACCTCAGGCTCTGACAACTTGGTCAGATGCATTGTTCTTATTCTCTTCAAAGGTGCTGTGGAGTAGACGTATGTAAAATTAGCAAAGAGCTATGTCATCATGATATATTTATTAAATTAAAGTAGCGTACATTATGCTTTATCCGAGATGGAGTATTACTACTGTGAATCCTTTACGTTGTTTCTTTGGTGGATTTTTAACTCAGGTGGTAGAAGCTTATTAAGGTGAGAGGCCTGAATTGTAATGATAAAGAAATATCATTCTAATCTTTTCTAGATAAATGAAATGTAATATTCCCTGAAACTTGATATCCAGTAGGTGCAACATGATGGTGCCTACACAGTGACAAGAGGGTGGGTTTCTCATGAAATAGATCCAGATTTGAATCCTTGCTCAAGTTCTTCGTGGCTCTGGGATCTTGGGAAAATTATTACTTTAAACTTCTCTTTGCTTGTGATTTCTTATTCAGAAAATGATGATTCTATTTATTCTATACACAGTTGTGATAAGACTATAAATAATACATGTAAAGTACCTAGCTTGGTACCTGAAATTCCATAATGAAATTCCATAAATGGTAGTAATAATATAATATTATAAATAAGAAGGAGAAGGTTAATAACAGAGGCAACAATAAATTTATCTGTGTGTTGGGAAATATGTTTAGTTATATTTACATCTTAGAATTTCACTATAGGACATTATGGAGTTTAATTATGTTGTTCAAATGACCCGGCATCTTCCTGTCTCTAGAACATAGTCAAGTACTAGAAAGGAATTGGGAAAGAAAAAAGCCTTTACTCCAAGGCATGCTGGAATTTCCCCTTGGGAAGGCTGGACTTCTACAGAGTCTCTCTCATCCATGGGTGTCGAAAAAAGCCTTTGAAAGCTACCAAAACAGACCATTCACAGGCCGTGGACTTCTGACAGTTTTATTCCCAAGAAAGTTGCCTCAACCCTTTTGTCTTTGTGTCTTGACTCTTAGTTTACAAAGAATTCTTATAAGCCAGATGATCTGATTTCTTAATCTTAAGAGGATGAAAAGAGGGATCCAATTTCTAGAGGCAGATATACTGATGGCATGGAGCAGTGAGAGCCAATTTTAAGAACTAAAACAGCATAACTATCTAGATAGGGCCACTTAGTGAACGAACAGATAGCTATATATATGTCCAGAGCTGGATTTGTATTTTGTTTTCCTAATCTTTGAGATGTATATGTTGGCCCAATTACTAGATAGGGCAGAATTTTAATTAGGGAAATAGGGTTGTGATGTTAAAAAGGAGAAGAGAATTTTTTCTGCCTTCCCCTTTCTTAATAGTGTAACTTTCTACAGCCTGTGTTACCTAGATTTCATAAATCTTTGCTGTACAATGGATTATTAAGAAATCATTGAATTATAAGGATGGAAGGGGCCTTGAAAGAATACTGGTACCAGTTCCCTCCCCAGAACTTTCCCATCTTAGAGTTGCCACCGCACAGACTCTCTCTTTGCCTTCCTCTGGCCTCTGCAGTCCACAAGCCTGCCTGCTGAGAAATTTTCCTCGTGTACAATCCTCTCTCAGGGTGAGAGACCCTGAGACTGATTTTTAAACCTATTTCCCTTTTCCCCTCTAATGATAGAGAAGGCCCAGCTACTGTAGTTAAGGGTCTGTGGACTCTCCTTTACTATTTAAAATTCCATTCATCTTCTCCTCAAAGTTTCTGATTATCAAAACCTTAGTAATTTCCACAGCCTTCTCTGGTGGTTCCCCCTTCCCTCTAGCCCACTGTGTTGTCAGTTAGCTGTAGCTTGACCACAGGAGAAGCCCTGTTCTGGGATGTTCTGCTGTCTAGCCCATGCTTCTGCTCTGTGTTGCTGAAACATACTTACCTGATTTCTAGACTGATCTATAGAATTTCTCTTTTCTTTCACTGTGTCTCTTCTGTTGTGTTTGCCTAGGCAATTGTAGGGTACTATTAATTTTCTTGAGAATTTTAATGTTATTTTCTTACCATTTCTCTTAATTTTTAAGGTTATATTGGAGTGCTGCTTCTTACCCGCCTGCAATTAACTGAAATCTTTATTTCTACATCCCTGAAACTAACCATCAGTTGTTAAGATTGGTGTTAATATTGGTTCAGAACTTAAAGGAATATACAATATGTCTAACAGGAGCTATTGCAATAATATGTATTTTATTTAGATTCAGAGTTTTAGTTGGCCAGTCTTGTGGGATTTAATGCAGTTAAGTCTGACGTCTGCTCACGAAGCACCTGACGTGTATGTGGCTCTGTGCTGAGGGCTCAGGGTCTAGGCACTGGGTGTGTGGTCACCCCCCTGTCCCCACCGCCAAGAGGCTTGTGTTCCCTTTGAACATAAATATTAAAACACTGCTTGAGCAATAAATGATGCTCTCTTAATCGCTGCCAAAATTCTGGAATTCCAGAGGAGAGACCGACCAGTACAGACTTGAGGAAACTTCATGGAACAGGTAGAACTCAAGTTGGCTTGAGTGAGATGTAGAAATTGGCATATGGGGTTCAAAACCTGGCTAGCATATTAGTCATGTTTTGCTGAGTGATGAGATAGTTGATTCCTTTAGCAAAGAACAGATACTTTCTGCCATCCTGTTATATATATTATGTATATATAGTCTATTATGGTTTTGTTTTTCATAAGTAGGAGTATGATATTGTTTCCCAAATGTTTTTTCACTTAATAGTCTTGAACCCCTTTTCATGTTAGCACATACAGATCAACCACGTTCTTTTGAACTTCTGTGTATTTATATATATTATGGATAAACCATTCATCTGTGATGGAATGTTCAGGGAGGATTTTTCCTTTTACAAACATGGTTGCGGTGAAAAAGACCTTTTACAAGTCTCTCTGTAGATGTTTAGGAGGAGAGTATTATGGAGCAAGGGGGATCTCTGGGTCAACAAGTATTATACGTATTTTAAATTAAAAGATTTTCTTAATTTGCTCACCACAAAGGCTCTGTAAACTCATAAGCACTTCATATTATCTTTAGATTTTTTCAAATTGATTGGCAGACTAAAGCCCTTAATGATAACTCAGTTACAGTGCTTACTGATTATCTGTAATGGTGGTCCTCTCCCCATTTTAACTGGCAGCTTCTGGAAGGAAAGAAGAATAGCTTATTTATATTGACTATCTCATTCATTTGTTCATTCAACACATGTTTACTTGGTGACTTGGTACTTAACTGCGTGCCAGGTGATAAATGCCCTTCGGTCTAAAGATAAATATACCATTGTTTCTTGCCCTCAAGGTGCTCAAATCTTCTGTCAGACCTACTGTAGTGTTCCAGTTCAGTGCTGATAAATACTTAGCGCCTGGAGGAAAAATGTTGAGGGTATACAGTAGGTAACGGGTGCTTTCCTCTCCTTGGTTCTTATGAATAGTAGTCTGTGTTTTACTCAGATCTGGAGAGGAAACCTCCTGAAGCCCAATAGTAAATGCCAACTAAATTTACTCATTTTTTTCTTCAATTGCTTTGCTGTCAGTAATAACTAAAATTTAAAATTCACATTTAATAAGGCTACTTTTTATATTCTCGTAATGCCTCCAACATGAAAATTTTTTAAAATGAAATTTCATTTTAAAGGCAAATCGTAATCGTTATCAATTTGTAACACCTGTGGGTTCACAGGAACAGTTACTGTCCCCCCAAAAAGACTACTTGACTTTGTGAGAAAATCAAGCCTTTTGGATTTCCTTCAGGATGTGGCTACAGGAAATTAATTAGATGTTTTTTAATGACATCATCCTGACCACAGCACTTTCTCCGAAAACAATGCTGTTTTTCTTGGAGCTTTCTGCAGACATTTTCTACACCATGTATGTTAGTATATTAGTAATGCTGGTGTGAAATCCACACAAAGGTTTATGGGATGCGTGTGTGTGTGAGAGACAGAGAGCAAGAATGTAGTGAGGTAACCACTTAACTTCCAGTAGTACAAGAGAGTGGGTTAAAAGGTAAAAAACATTCCATTTTAGTTGAGAGTCATATCCTCACAGGGAGTATTAAGTTCAGGAGCGGATGCTTGGCAACCTTTACAGGGGTGTGTATCTTACAGTCTTTTGAGAAACAAACAAGATTGTTAAGTAGTAACTCTTCAAATCACTGAAGACTGTAGGACTTGGAAAGGAGACACTTGGTGGAGAGTGGAGGTTAGACATCAGTTTCTTGATTGTGCTCTTTGTATTTTGTGTAAAACGGCTGAGTTAGACCATCAGGGCTTACAATGAGTTAGAAAAAGCTCTTTTTCTCCAACTGATGAAATAATTATTACCTCAAAGGAAATAGCACACCCAGTGAATATGTGTTTATGTATGTGTACTAAATGATATGTTTGCAAATCATTCTGCCCTCAACTGTTCCATTTTTTTCCAACTATACTTTTTTAGGTTCTAATTTATCACACTTACCTATTACATCTTTGTTACGATTACATTGTCCTCTCCTAGCCATAGCATTTTGCATTCTCTTCCTCTACAGGGTAGAAGGAGCTTCAGACTAGCAACTGGGAGAGATAAATTTGAATCCTGGTGTTGCCACTGGTGGTCATATTTCATGGGCAGATCCCTGCTGGAAACTCTCTTAGTTACTGGCTCACGGTCTGTAAACAGAAAGGCCATATCAGATGATCTCTAGAGTCATTTTGCCTGATGAAGTGACCATTGGCTACATGTGGTTATTTTAAATTAATCAGAATTAAATAAAGTAAAAAAAATCATTCCTCCAATCACAGTAACCACATTTTAAGTGCCTAGTAGCCTGTGTGCCTAGTGGCTATCATATTGGACAACCAATATTGGATAATAGAAAAAACCCTATTATCTCAGAAAGTTCTATTGAATAGTGTTATTACAGTCTCTTGTGGCTCTAATGTTTAATCAGAAGACCGAAAGTACATCAGTGTGAATCACAGAACACCTTCTTTTTTCCATAGTACCTGCTAATTATAGGAGAATCATCTGTATTCTCTGTAGATACACAGGAAAAGAAGGAAAGTTCAGTTTTTAATAATGGCAACGTAGCTTATATCAGCCCAGCCACACATAGAAATTATAAACACTAAGCAAAGTATAAAATAAAAAAAAATAAAAAAAAAAAACTATGTGAAGGTGCTAGAGAGTGACCAAAAGCAGGCAGAAATTGGAGGAGAATTAACATTTGGAAGAAGGGAATAACACTAGATGAATTTCCTTGTAATCCTTTTTTTGCTAGAGTGCCAGCACCAGCCTCACAGTGCTACTAAAACTTCTGTAGGAACCTACAGTTTTATTGGTGTGAATACAGAGGACAGAGTTTGGGCTTACAACAGCAACCAGGAAGTGAGGAGGAAACCCCAAAAAGGAGAGAGCTACATAAGAGGACCTCAAAATCTGTGTATAAAATCTTCCCATATCGGGGTAATCCCTGAAGTAAGCATGTGGGGGCAGATTCCAAACAACTCGGCTAAGGCTGAGAGAAACTGAACAGAGATTTCAGTTGTTGCTCACTTCAGAAAATCTTGAAAGTAACCAGGATAAAAGTGATGTGTTAGAAAGAGGGAGCAACAATACAAATGATGGCTGATTTCTTATAAGAAATAAAGGAGTAGGGAAGACAGTGGAACAAGATTTTCAGAATGTTGAAAGAAATAAACTCCCAAGCCCAAAACACTGTCAACTTGGAATTCCATACCCAGCAAAAATAATTTTTGAGAATGAAAGCAAAATCAAGACATTTTCAGATAAGTGAAAACCAAGAAAATTATCAACAGACTTGAACTATAAGAAATGCTAAGGGAAGGTTTTCAGGCTGTTGGAAAATGATATCAAATGGAAACTCAGATCTTTAAGAAGGAAGAATAGCTCCAGAAGTAATACATATGTTGGTAAATATAAAGGACTACTTTTACCTTTTTTCCTCATACAGTCAGCCCTCCTTATCTGAGTGGGTTCTGCATCAGCAGATCCAACCAACCTGGATTGATTCACATTTTATATAAAGGACTTGAGCTTTGCAGATGTGGGTATCCACAGGGGTCCTGCAACCAATCCCCTGCAGATACTGAGGATGATTGTATTTCTTTACAATGTGTATGTCTGTTTAAAGCAAAATTATAACATTAAATTGTAGGATGCACAGCATACTTGCATATATGTTTGATTCTCATATGTTGCTGTTGGAAATGTGAAACAGTATGAGCACTTTATTATTATTATTTATTATTATTTTTTTTTTTTTACAGTATGAGCACTTTAGAAAAAGGTCCTTGCAGTTTCTTTAAAATGGAAACATACACTGGCCCTGTGGTCGAGCAAATCTACTCCTAGGTATTTACCACAGAGAGTTGAAAACATAAGTCCACGAAATGACTTATTCAAGAATGTTTATATCATTTTAATTCATAATAGAAAAATCTGAGAATAGCCCAGGTGTCCTTCAGTGGAAGAATAGATATATAAAGTGCCATTTAGTTGTAAAATACATGCAACAAAACAAATCAATGGTTGCCTTTGGGAGCAGAAGTGAGGGCAGGGACTGACTGGAAAGGGCTACAAATGGACTTCCCAGGATGATGGGAATGTTTTATCTCTTAATATACATTTGGGTTACCTGGATGTATTCATTTGTCAAAACTCATCAAATGATAACATTTAAAATGCTTTTCACTGTGTATAAGTTTTTCATAAAAAAGTAAATACTGAGCTCCAGTTAGTGATATATATGCTGAAGTATTTGAGGAAAAGTATACTAATATCTGAAACTCACTTCAAATTGTTTAAAAAAAAACTGATGAAAAGATGTATAGATATGTGATAAACCACATTTAACAGTAGCACATTTAATAAAAGATGTTAGTAATTGAAGACTCTTAATGAGGATATATTACTATTTATTGTGTAATTCTTTCAAGTTTTCTTTATCTTTGTAACTTTTCACCATGAAATGTTGGAAAAACAAAGAAGAGGATTTAGTGGTGAAAGAGGGATGAGCGGTAATTCTAGTGATCAGACCTCTTGGTTGGCGCGGACCTATATGGAGTAAATTTCACTGGATGCCCCTGTCTCTGCCCCTCCCCCCCCCCCGCCCCCATGCCAAGAAAACAAAATCACACCACAGCTCCCTTTTCCTTCCTGGCTGTATATACACAGCATATCCTGGAATACCATCCCAGCAAAATACTCACATATAGGTGAAACCAGTTTCAACTAAATGTTAGAAACCGATGAATTGCACAGTGGCCTCCTAGGGAGGTTTGGATGGTGTGAGCAGAAACAGGGAATGACAGTCTCTTCAACTCTGCTTTAGTGAAGGTGGGAGTGCTCGCCTTGATTGCATGGCCAGTGGCCTTTTCTTATAGCATTGACTGTGGGGAGCCATGTCTTCTTTGCAAAAAGGTGATAGGATGGGGCAGGAAATACTACTTCATGCAATTTAATAAAAATCACCAGAGCTAACCCTCTCTTTTTATCTTAAGAAATAGGGAGCCTATAGAAATGAAGTGATGTCCCCCAAGATCAACAGTGACTTGCTTAAATTTGTTGTATTCAAGAATAGTGGGCTTTTTTTTGTCAAGATGTGGCACTTCCAAAGATCCTGAATTTGTTCAATATTTTCTCTATGATACAATTTGTAGAAAGTTAAGAGTCCAAGTCATTTAAAATAATGATTATCAGTGATAATTATTATATGTATATACTCAGTGTTTACCATTTATAAATAATTTCTCATTTTCTTTTGCATTATTTCATGTTATTGCTGCAAAAACCCAGAGCTTGTATTTGGATTTCAGGAATGGATTTTTGTATAGTTTGATATAGTTCAGTAATTTCCCAGAGAAATGGGCTCCCTGAGCTACACCAGAAGTCTTCTGCTTGATAATGATGTGCTACCCATATTAGGGACTGTGCACTGAACCAAGAGCTGCAATGTGAGCATAAAGGGTCAAAATTAAGAGACTCAGAAACAGACAGAACTCGACATACTGGAGACTGCAGTAGCATCTGAGTGCTCTTGTTCCTGAAGGTACTGATGACAGTTTGTAATGCTATGATGCTGTCGTTCCCGTGTGGTGGGTGGCAAGCTCTCTTGACAAACAGCTGCTAGATTAACTTGCACTTCTTTGATTTTTAACTTTGCATTTATTTATTTTGGGGACCATGGAAACTTGGAGAAACTGAAGCAGATTAGTGGTATTATTCCTGTTTTATAGATAAGAATACTAAGGCTTGAAGAGGATGGGTGATTTTTCTTTAGGCCACACAGCTAATGAATGTTAGAATTATGGTTTTAGAAAATGATATAAAATACTGGTTTTTGAAAACAATATAAAATATGTTCTGCTAGCTGCTTGGAATAGAATTTTTGGTACAAATCATTAATCCTTGCTGAAATGAAATTTATCCTGTGTGTCCAGTTTTTAAAAAGATAATTTCCAAAACAAAAACAGTAACAAAAAGCATAATTTCCTACAGTCCATTTTAATTTTGTAAGGACATCACTGAGATTTGTTTAATTCTATGTCATTGTGGGGTAGAACAATTAAAATCTGATGAGAATAAATTGTAAGAACAGTGCCCTTCCTGTCCACTGCTACAGATGATCCAAATTAGGAATCTTATTTTCAATTTTAGTTCACTATTGGGAGGAGAAAGTTGGTTTTCAAAGCAGTAATCAGAATCTTTTATTCTCCCTGAGTAAAAGCACTTTCCTCTAATTACCATAAAACATGTATAAATCTCAAAGTTCTCCTTTACTACAGAGAAATCACATCCCAAAGAAATCACCATTAAATTGCTTATTTCTTTTATTCCTTAATCCACATTCTTTTGCAGACTCGCTAGCCAGGTATCTGCTGGTTTCTGGAGGTATGTTAGAACATATCTGAGTCTTTCTGGAAGATAGAGGTTGAGAATGCTAAGAATCTAATTTATTTATTTTTACCATTTCAGTCTCTGATATCACTTTAATAATTAATCAGTTAACTAAACTGATTCTATTTAGAATTGGTGGTAATTGGTTAAGTCTAAATTTTTACTTTTTAACTATCTTTTAGGAGGTTTCACTAGGCAAGCCAAGAGGCTAAAATGATTACAGGATGAATAAATACTGAAGACAACAAGCATTCCCAAATTCTCTAGAAATATGAGAATTAACTATGCCTATCAAAATTTATAAACAGAATGTGATTAAGATCAAATAGACTTTGGTTGAGTCCTCACCCTGACACTTACCTGGTTATGTGACCTGGAGTAAGTTACTTAAATTTCTTTAAGCCCCAGTTTCCTAATCCATAATATAGGGATAAAATGCAATAAAAGGGTTAGCACAGAGCATTTGGTCAGCTGGTAAGCCGCAGGAGCCACTGCCACCATCCTCATCATCTTCATCCTCCTGCTCTAGCCAGGAAGCTGTCAGAAGTCCTAGTTACTAAGTACACTTGACAGTATCATAGTTCTACCTATTTATCTGATCAGATCTTACTGCTAATTCAGATTCAGCTCTCTCCTGAATCCATATTCAGTGAGGTACTTATTTTTCCTTTGATATTTTATTAACTTGATCCCAGGGGCTTAGGCTAACCAAGATTTGAGTGTTGATACATTTGAAGTATCCCTGTGATAAAAGCAGTGGTGGCAATCCCTGTTTTGTTGATCTCTTAGCCATTTTTAATACCGTCCTCTAAAGCCTGTCCCTTTCTGTGTATCAACTTCTGTGCTTATTGTAATCTAATGCTGCTTCATCCCAGGGATCAGAGCCATTTGGCCAGCCTTTCCAAACCAAATCTACCAGCTCCCACCTTGTACCCTATCTACTGATGGGATATTTTCGCCACCTCAGTATCATAAGAGAGTGGAGTGGTAGAAAGACAGCATAGTTTGAAAAAAAATTTTTGTAAGATTCCTTTTCTCTTACAATAGGTTAAATAGTAGTAGGTTAAAAACCTATTACTTTTCTCTACCGCAGGATACCCTTACTGTCCCCCCTCCCCCCCAAAAAAGCAGCTGGAGTGCCTTCTTACCTAAAGGAGAGGAAGAATGGGGCATTTTCATGTAAGAGCAATTATAAGGTCAAGTATGAGTATTTCTGTTAGTGACTTTTTCCCAACGTTCAGCAGAGTCTTATAAGAGTTTTCTTTATTAAATTACTGGAATGGAAAACTATTCAATACCTGTAAAGCCTGTACTGGGTTTCTGGTTCCTAACATTGTTCAGTTATAAAGCCACTTTTACTGCATGAGATCCTGTAAGAAAATGATTAGGAAAAAACCTGCCAAACCAGTGAGATTGCTTTATTAACAGATGTATCACAAACCATGCAGTCCCAACTTTAAGCCTGAGGTACTTACCAGGCCCCAGCTGTTGTGGGCTCTGAACTTCAGTTTTCATCTTACTAATACCACGGGAATGCCATCAACACGGTTTATTGAAATTAGTTTTTACTTTTCTTCTCTTCCTCTAGGTGTGTGGTTATAAAAGAGTGACTATCTTGAGGGTAAAGATGGCTCAGACTCTTGGGCTCACTCTTCTGTAGTACTGGCCATGTCCCCACTTCCCTGGTAGTCCTGAACTTCAGGTTTCCTCTTCCTAGTCCCATGTGATTGCTGAAAGCTCTGCTAAGTTTCTGTGCTTCACAGTGGCCACTTTATGTTTTGAGCTCTCAACCATTTCCCCATGACTCTTTTGAATTGGAAATTTTCTCCAGAGAATGTCAGGCACACCTCAATGAGTTTCCCTTTGTCCAGTATCTTGGTCTCAAATCTTGGGTGCCTTGATACCACTTCAGTCCTTTAAATGGAGTTTTTAATCCATTTTTTTCATTTTTTATAGTTATTCTTGGCGAAGGAATTCTTATTCTACAAACTAGTCTGTCATAGCTGGAAGTCATTTATTATGTGCTTTTTACTAATGAATATTTTGATTCCTGATGTTTATTTATTTAGAATCACAACTTTTGGGTCAGGCAAGGATCTTAGAGAGCACCTTGTCCTCATTTTATAGCTGAGACAGCAAAGACCCTGAGACAGAGAGGCCTGCCCAAGGACATACAGTTGTTCTCATATCAGGGACTCTCAACTTGTAGTCCATCGGGTTTCACACTGCATCACTGGTAAAGCAGTATTTGTGTCTTCTAGTAACTTACTGAGGTCATAAACCATGTCTAACCGAGATTATATAAAACGAACCCAACTTTGACCTGGTTGAGTGATGATACTGCTCTGATGGGTCATATTATGAAAAAAGAGCTTACATTTTGAAGTTGTGGTAATATTGTCAAATTGCAGACACATTCCTGAAGCTCTATCTGTACTATTAACACCCACATTTAAAAGTCTAAAGTTCTTTTTTTCCCCCTTTTGTTAAGCTCTACATGTGAAACAAATTTTTTTTCAATCTAGAGTGGATAATTCAGAAAGAACATTACCAGATTATGCCCGTTTGTCATGCTATAGAGGCGTAGTTATTAACTACAATAGCTCAATGCAGAGGTTATGCCAGAGAAGAATAAGGTATATATGACTGTGGAATCCCATACTGTCAAAGGGGGCTAAACCAAAGAATATTGTTTTGGGTTTTTGCAGTTTACTTTCAGAATGTTCAAATAATCTTAACCTTATTTCTTTTATCAGTCAAGTTGATAGCTCCTCTTACAAAGGATAAACTTATTTGTAAATTTGGAGGATACACTGTAGAATGAATGGAGCTGACTTTGGCTAAAGAGTTTGATCTGGTTTATGGATCCCACATAGGAGCCACTGGCAGGGCTCTGTGGTGGCACAGCCTGATTACCTGCTTCCTCATGCTCTGCAGGGGTGTATAAAGTGGCATATCTATTTGCCTTTTGGTTTTTATGTTAGGAAAAGTGAAACACAGGTAATGAAAATAGGTAAATAGAAAAGGACATTAATGGGGAATAAGCTTTGCTTAGTGTTTGACCTCTGTACTGTATAAAAACTACTTTAAATTGTTTTGTTCTGTTTTTAATGACAGAATGTAATCTGTGCTTGGTGATAGTCTGGAAAAGAGTTCTAGTGTTGCTTTGGGCTTTCAGCTTCTCCACACAGAGTACATTTGTTAGGCAATGTCTGATCCAGGGATTATTACTGTTTAATAGTATTGCGAGAGCCGTGCTTTTATGTGCTATGACTTTCTCATCTCTCTCTATTTTGTTTCGGAATGAATGTAGTGCTGAAGAGCAGCATTTCCAATATTCGTTCTTTTTTTAAATGCAGTTTCAGCATTCAGATGCTTCCCCAACATGTCTTTTTATGTTTTGCCTTTTTTTTTTTTTTGGTAAGAATTAAAGGAATAATAAATAAAGATAGTTAAGGTAAGCAACAGGAAATAAATCAGACCCGTAATAATTCTAGAAACATGGAATTTTAGAGGTGGAAGGACTTTGGGAGATCATCTGTAGCACTCTTCTCATTTTGTAGATGAAGAAACCAAGGTGTGTGGGTTGTCTGTGGAGCTGATTAGAAGTGGATTTGGAACTAATCTGCAGGCCCTCCGACTCTCAACTCAATGTTCTTATCATCGATTGGGCTTACTCTTCCACATGTGTTTTCTTCCAACTTAAAGTCAGGGTGCTTTGGTATTTATCACTGAGCAGCTTGGGTTCTGTCTTGGCCTTTTCTCCCCTTTTCTGATTACAGAGATTGATTGTGATGGTGCTGGTTGGGCCCAGGGCATTGAATTGTCACTTTCCTATGTGAGAGCTCTGCTTATCTCAGTTATTAAAAGTAAGTTTCTAAGAAAAGTACATGGTTCTCCCCCCATTGCTTCATAAATGTCTTTTTCCCAATAAACTATCTTTGAAAACCACTCTACTACTTCAAACTTTTTTTTCTAATTTGCATAAATTCAGAGCCAGTCTTTCTGAAAGCTGTCATCCCAAAGTTACATGTAGAATGACATGATGTAAATTTGGCATTTTTTTCATGCAAGGTCTTGTTCACATCATGGGTTATTTTATTGTGTTACAGAAATTACTATTGGTATATTATGCAAGATGTCAAAAACTCATCCCCCAAGACAATGTTGTTAAATGTAGCTAAATAGGTCTGGCTAGAACGGGCGATGTACAAAAATAACTTTAAAGAATAAAACCGGGAAGAGTGTTGAGAGACCACAAGGACTTGAAAGCAGAAATTAAAAGGAAAATCCAGAGAGCAAAGCAATATGTTTCTCATTGGGCAGAGTTCCCCTGAGAGACCCTGTATTAAAATACTCTTTGACATTGCATTTGAATCCTTAGCTTCCAAAGGCCACTGATACCACAGAGGCCCAACCGTGTGTAATGGTTCCTTCATCTCCTGGGCCTCTAGACGCCTCCTATTACAGCCCCACATTTAAAAATAGCAGGGAAATGAGGGAAAATCATAAACTAGCTATAATAAAATTAGTGCTTGCGTGAAAGACTATTGCCAGAGAACAGCTTTTAGAAGGCCCGGTGCTGCCAGAAGGCCGCTGGGTGTTGGCAGTATTCAGGCATTCACTGGCCAGCACGTTGAGACCTGAACTAGGCGTTTTATTAAAGATAGAGTGTCTTTTCTTCATGGTCATGAGTGTAAAAAGGTTTTTTTTTTTTAAGTAATAGAAAATGGATCAGAAAAAATAGATTGTCATAATAAGTGTTACTTTCTCGCCAAGATAGAGAAGTAGAAATTACATAACTTTGAAGAAGAAATACTACTGCTTTTCTCAAGAAGACTAAGTGAAGGGTATCTAAGAGCTAACATCTAAGAAACTGTATGTCTAGATAAGGAACACTACCACCACTAAGAAAAAACTAATTCTCCATTAATTTGTAAAGGGGAAAATGTAATCTGTGCAGGGGAATCAGACATGAAAGTATGGTGAGGACTGTTGCATTTCCTGTTAAATGCGTACTTGTAGAAGATCTGGAATTCTCATTACAACATGGAAGGAAAACTTATTCTCTCTTAGAATCAGGTATTTTCAAACTAGTATGTCACAGGGCCTGCTCTGGTTCAGTGGTTCTTGCTACTAAATATGCAATACCGTGGCAATTGGCTTTCGTTCCCACATTTATCATTAACATTGATGAGTCTTGAAGTCAGTCTGCCTTCAAGGATGCATTTCAGTGACCTGGATGAAAAGATTTTTACCTAAGCTCATGAATCAGTGCTGTAAAAGGACTTGAGCTGGCATAAGCCGCAGCCGTCTCTGCTGTCGCACTTTAGTTCTTTCCTGTGCCCACCGTGGGCAGCAGTCTGGATCATGTGTTTCTGTGATATTTGTATTTCTGGCAGCCTTGGAAAGAATGAGCTGGAGGTTTTCAGTACTAATACTGTCACAGAGGCCATTTGAGTGAGAACCTTGGTTAAATCTAAAAAGTTGGTTCTGCATCAAAAGCTTCCATTTTAAGCAAAGTCTCCACTAGGGCTCCGGGGACCAGACCGTTAATATGGTTCATATTCTCCACTTGCTTTTAATCTCTTGAGTGTACAGCCTGTGCATCTCTCCACTCTGAGTGAGCAGAAAAGAACCTGTGAGCCTGTTCTTGATGGCACACTCAACTTCGACATGCCCTTTAGGTTTAAATAAGATAAAATATCCAATATTAAACTTTGAAAATGTCAGTAAAAGGATTTTTACTGCAGCTGACCAGCTCTAGTCTCAAAGGACTTGATCTCTGGCCTGTTCTGTTACTTAGATATGTGGGATATAAATCATGTTAGAGAGATTGCAAACACAATTACTGAAATCTTGAGCAAACACATTTGAATTTAGAAACACTCTAATTGATGTTATTCGCTTTACTATATCTAGAGAATGCCCACTTCTCATTAATACTGCAGGTTTACTGTATTCCTGGGTGATGACTGAACAATAGGATTAGTAGAACTAGGTTTGATCTATATGATGAGCTTCCTCTGAAGAACTTAAAAGTATTTTATGTGTCTTAGCACATTTGGTATCATGACTCTCAGACATTCATGTTTTCTTCTTCTTCTACTTTCTCTTGGTACAGAAAGAATTGGATATCAGTGAAGGATCACAAGAAAGCAATGACTTGGGTCCTCCTCTCATCAAATTTTAGAAACGCTGTTTTGGCTTGCCTTATTCCTGTTTGTTAAATGTAATTTGCCTGGGCACCTAGCTGTTTTAGTGTCCTCAGTGGTTATTAAATAGAATGGATTTCCTAGCTTATAAAGTTTCTTCTAGATTGATATGCCAAGATTAGACTCTCAAATACTGGAGAAGCCTTTTCAGGAAGTAGGAATAGAAATCCAGCTGTTTTTTTCTTCTCACTAGAAACTAGTGTTTTTGTAGAGTTAGGCAACTGGCTTCTATCAAGATACAGAATGAGAAATCACAGAAATTGGAAATAGGAAATACACTGTATGCACTTAGCCCAGGGGGGTAGTGCAGTACTGTGCTATTCCCCTATGTGCACCTAGGAAGTCGACTATTGTACAAGATAATTTTCTGAAATGGATGTAATCTTAGCAACTCAGTATCCTTGATGCCTTCTGATTTTGAGTTTAAAAGTAGCATAATAGGAAAGGTCTCATGTTTGATGCAACTCTACTAAAATATAACTGTTTACAAGCACCTGAAGAACAGTGATTTCCCAAACCCTTGTTTAAACACACACAACTCATGTCATAGTTGAGATGCTGTCATGTAGTCATTCTGATGGAGTCTGAGCTTTTATACGGTTTGCAAGTAAACAATTTTCACATGCTTAATAATCATATATATCAGTTTTCTGTTGCTACAGTAATGCCTTATGACAAAGCAACCACAAAACTTCAGTGGTTTAAAACAATACACGTTTATTTTTGCTTACATAGCTCTGATCAGAGCTGGGCTCAGTGGGGCTTGCTTACGTGTCTGACTTAGCTGGTCAGCTGGGTGCTGGCTTGGCAGCTTCCTTGATCTTGCCTAGCCTCTCTCTCATATCTGAGATGTCCCCTGGGACAACGTGTAGAGTTCTCCAGTGGGTCACCCTGGGCATGCTCTTATGATGAAGGCAGAGGGGCAAGTGCTTGTCAAGGTTCTGCTTGTATCACAGTTGCACATTTTATTGGTCCAAGCAAGTGAACTTGACTGAGCCCTGAGTCATTACCACATCCTCAGTGGGAGGAGTAAAGAATTGGGGCTTTCAATGCTATTACTCTACCACAGTGTGGTAGCTTGGTTATCTGAAAATGACATACCCAGGTTACAAATATTTTAATATGGTTTTCAGTATGATTCCTATTAACTTATTGTCTGTCTTGAGAAGGAAGACCAGGACAAAGGTAAATAAAATCAATTTATCTCTGTAACTTGGCTCCCATCCTGCACCTCATATGCTCACTCGTCACATTGCACCTCTCATGGTCTCATGAGGGGCTGACTTCTGGTAGTCAGTCTCAGGTCTGATGAACTACCCTTCCCTGTGAGGAAAGCCTTGGTTCTTCATTGCCAGTTGGGATTTGCAAGATAATATACTTGTCATCTTTACCTGCCCTTAGGACAGAAAAGTCAGACCCCTGAGGCTAATATTTGGCCAATCCCTGCCTTAGGGCTTAATGGAGTTATTTGTATGTAATACATGACTCCTTAGGATCCTTGGCAAATAGCAGCCTTATGCCTAGGTCTGTCAGTGTAGGTCTCTCATTAAGGCTGGTTTTATTTTATATATGTATGTATGTATTTATATGTGTGATTTTTTAATTTAAGAAGGAAATCTCGTAGTTAATTGTATCAAAGATGAAGCTATAGAAATAGACTGTTTATATTGTTTTGGTAACTAAGTGATATTGTGGATATATCAGACTTATTTGAGATACTTTGATGTGAATAAGAGAAGATCAGAGAAACAAATTGGATAATGAATATATTGCTTTGAAAAATGTAACTTTAATTTAGCCTTGCTGCAGTGTAGAAAACTCTATTTTTCTAGTTTAGTGGCTCAGAAGTATTGTTTGCATAAAGTCTAATTTACAAAGTCGGTAGCTGAGATAAATATTTGTGTCAGATACAAATGGCTGCAGGGTTGTGTTAGTTTTAATAGTTCAAGCTGTAAAACTACTCTTACATGACAAACAAGAGACACCAAGGGGTCTCTGCTTGAACTGATGACTTTTACTTTGGATTTTGCCTAGTATCACAGTATGCTGAAGGAGATTTTAGCCTTGATTTTGCTTCTAAGTATTCGTGATTCCATCTTCTTTGTTGTCATTTCAGGGTAGCAAGAGAGAGAAAAGGAATAGACGTCTAAAGCCTGAAGTTGTTTCAGTCTGTTTTTCATAACAAATTTTGTTGTCCCTGCTTAGTTAGGCGACTTCTGTTAAAATGTTTCTGATTATAGAGTCTTAGAATATTAGATCTCAAAGGACCTTACAGATCATCCAGTCCAGTGTTTCCTGGACTAGGTTCTGAACTGTATTCCGTAAGTTGTTTGAAGTTGTTTCAAAAATAAAAGGGTTCTAATGGGCATAGTAGGTGTGTGGCATCATGGTTAAAAAGTAAGCTTAGTAGAAGTCTTTCTACAGGAGCCCTCAGAGCTTTAAATGTGTTAACGTACTTTGTCAGTTATAAGGGGATTAGGTAGAAAGGTTAATTAAGTAGGGAGGGTGACTCAAATTTACTTGAATTTTTAAAATATGGAACACCTATTAACATCTATCAGAAAGATCCAGTTAAAATAGTAAGTTAGGGTATATGACGCTCAAAGCTATTGAAACAGGTTCCTATCTCACATAGAACAAAAGCCAGGATTCCTACAGAGGCCCCAAGAACCTTCAAGGCCTGATCTCCTGTTTCTGTCTAACTTCCTCTCTTGGTTCTCTCTGCCCTGCCCCAGGCGCCCTGAACCTTCTCATGGAGGCCTGCTCGCATCACCCTGTTGCCGATACAAGTATCCCCACCCCCGGCCTGCACTATCTTTCTCCACAGCGCATGATGTCTTCTATGTACCAACTATGTTGTTTCCTTATTTAATTTTTATTGTCTGTTTCTTGCTGCTAGAATACTTGTACATGATAACAGACTGTTTTGTGTATTTTGTTCTCTATTGTATCCCCAGCATCTAAAATACTGCTTCACACATAGTAGATACTCAATAATTATCGTGTGATTGAGCTAACTGTCCTTGGGAGAAATCAAGAGTCTAGATTAGGGTGGTATTCCTGAGGCTAGGAAGAAAGGTACAGACTTCTACCACCTCCATCTCAAGTAGGCCAGGCAAGGGTGCAGAGGCAGAAGCAGAGCAGAAGGATCCCCTCTGTGAAGTCCATGTGTGAGGAAAGACAAGTCATATTTGAGTCATACTATGACCTTACAGTGAATGTGGTGACAGTTTCCTTCTCAGGACCAAGGATAAGAGGGGGAGTACGAGGAGACAGGATGCTTCTGAAATATGAGTAGGTGATAGTGCTCATGTTACTGTGCTGAGCTCTCCTGTAATTACAACCAGTGTCACAGGAAAGGACAAGGGCAGCCCTCCAGGACTGAGGGTTGACAGTGAGCCCTGAGTCTAGAGCTGAATTGGTCCTGAGTCCAGGCGACACTGGCCTGTCATTCTTTAAACACATGTTTTACAGGGTGCCAAATCATGCCAAACAAGTTATACAAGGAAAACACTCGTTTTGGGGATACTGGTTTTCCAAGGACAGAGTTTGTTGTTGCTTTGTTTTCGCAGAGTTCGTTCATTTGATTTCTGGATTTTGATAATTTCACCTTTTATTTCCCAAATTCATCATGTTACAGATGAGTTGCTTTTTTGTTTTTCAAAAAATAATAGAAGGCTAGGTTGGAGATTTAGGACTGTAATAATTTTACTTATTGCCCCAAAGAAATAGAGATTTTGTTTTTAGCTATTGGGATTCCTTTCTGCTATAAAATATTTATCAAAAAGATATAAAAGAAAAACTTTAAACCCCATTCTTTTCTAGATGGGTAAAATACACCACTTAAATTCCATTAGCTGGAAAGGAATGGATGCAATAGTCTCCTGGAGAGTTAGTCCAAAATTTGTTCCCTTTAATGCAAAATGTTATGTAGTACAAAATCACAGCTACTAGTTTTCCATTTCTTTCACCCTTGCTTCATAAAAAAAGAATTGTTTAGAGATATGTTTATATCCCATGAGATTATACTTTAGGACATGTAATAGCCCTAAACAAAGCACAAGCTCTGCTAATTCCTAATAAATTATTACGTCTTCCACATCTGTTTTTGTCTTTTCTCTGAAGCACTCATCCAAGAGAACACAGTATTAACTGAAAATACCAGAATTGTGGAAAACATTTTTCTAATAAGTGCATTGACAGTTGATTTGTTGTGATTAGAGGAAAACCTCAGGAGTAGAGGGTTTGGGGCTGAAAACTGACTTTCTGCCTCTGCTGCCAGCCGGTGTCTCCTTCTGCCCTTTCCCCTCTCCTTGTGATTTCCTCTGAGAGAAAGCATGTGACCCTGTCACCACAGTTTTTGATGCCAAATATCTAAGTGTCTTTAAAATGCAGCAGAACACTTTTAAAGGCAAATAGTGCAGTAGTTTCAGCTGACATTTCCATTATAGCTGCTCTTAGTGAGTTCTACACATCATGCATAAAGGTGGCGAGATGATGATTCTTTTTAAAAAAATCATGATGCAAACCCATTGAGCTGTCTTTTCATATTTCATGCTCCATCCATTGAACGTGCCACACATTTTTTTCTTAGAAATGCAATTTGATCTGAAGATATCTACAATAGTCTGGACTAGATTTTTCTAGCATTTGTCTTGTATTTTAGAGATACAGCCATTTCTCATAGTTTTGTGACATACCTAAGTATTTCTGAGCTAACATCAGTTACATTGTTATCGCTAGTATTCTGAGTCCAAACTGGAAAAAAAAAAAGGTTGAATTGCCACCGCTACTGCAGTTACTGTCAAATTGTTGTTTTGTGTAGAAGCAAAAATTGTATTCTCAGACATTGTGTACAGTGTTCATTTTTGCATCTTAAAAGTTTTATTAAATCCATTTTTATCCATTCTTTAAATATTTAATGAACACCTATTATGGTCTGGGAACTATGTATGATGACTTCAATACAAAGATGAACAAGATTCAGTCCCTGCCTTTGAAGAGCTCATAATCCCAAAGAAAAAGGCAGATAGGTAAACAGGAAAATTACAATTACAGCAATAATAAATTGCTTCTACAGAGCTATTGCATGTCTGTGGTATGTGCACATTTACCACACTTTACCAGTTGAGCTCTCCAAAAATGGACGACCAGAATCCCTTCACTTCCCTTCACTACAGCAGTGCTCCAGAGATCATCTTTGGATTTGTTCTCCTCTAGACACGTATGAGAATTTCTTTGGAATATGCACTCAGAGGTGGAAATGTGAGGTCATAGGACATACATATACTAGATTTAACCCGAAACTGCCAGATTCTTCCCTGCAGTTGATACATCAGTCTCTGTCTCCACAGATGTATTCCTCTGTCCTACGTCCCCATCAGCACGTGGCGTTCTTCAACATTCTAATTGTTGTTGGTCTAAGAAGTGTAACATGCTTCCTAATTGTTTTAATTTGCATTTCTTTCACTGAAATGCAATTGAACCAGTAAATTTGAGCATCTGCTTCCCTTCTTTTTAGCCTTTGAGTTCTCTCTTCTATAAATTGTTTGATGTTGTTGTTGGGGTTGCTGTCTTATTAACCTGCAGGCATTTTTCATATACTCCAGAGTTCAGGTCACTTGCCAGTTTTAGATGCTGCAAATGCCTTCTCCTATTGCCATCTTTGTTGTGAGTGAGCTTGTGTAATTAGTTGTATATTTTATTGTGTATTGCCCTTATTTTATAAAAATGAGTGGGGAATTTAAATATAAAAGTGCTAATATTAGCAAAACAATATGTAGATCTCATAAACTAATACAGTTGAGATAAAAATGGAAAATTATTAGCCCTGCCCAAAATACTACATCTTTATCCTCAACTTGACTGTTTCTCTGACTTCTCCTGGTAAATGAAGGAAAAGATTAAGGCTAAGGAACATATATAAAATGCTGGAAATATATCTTTGAAGATCTTGTCTAATAGTTTGGATGTAATTGTAGAACCAGAGCTTCCCTTATAACATGAAATTCCATTGTTTGACCTGTGCACAGTCAGGCTTTGTTCACATTTTCAGGAACAAATTATGCACCAAAAGTTGGGCACAGTTCTGTCTGAGAGACTGATTACAAGGGCATTGCTAAGTAACATTCACCACTGTAGGGCACCAACTAATTCTAACTATACTAGGTTTATAAAATTGTATTTGATTTCTGCTAAGGAAGGTAGAAAATAGGAGAACTAAAAAAGAGTATAGAAGGGCAATTATTCTGTGAAGGAATATTTTGGGGGCCTCTTCTTCAATGGTTTTTAATTAGTGTAAAGAAAGGAAGTAGGATTTCTATGAAGACAGTAGTGGTAAAAAAATCAATTAAGACTTCCTATAAGGTTTGCTTAAAGAGCTTGGGTAAGGTGAACAAACGATGTATAGTTCCTCCTTTCTGACTCTAACCCTTATGTTAACCTTTTTCTCTTCCCAGTAGCATTATGAATATCTTCAGGTCTCTCCTGTTTAGAAAGAAAAAAAAAAATCCCTTGACTTTGTGTCCCTTTTTAGCTGCTATGCTATTTCTTTACCACCAAGTTGAGCCAGCCACATTTCTCAAAAACATAATCTACACTTAGTACTGACACTTCCTGACTTTCTAGTCACCCTTTGTTCTTTCCAAAATCTCTTTGATCATTTAAAAATATTTATTTTATTAGCATTTCTAAGTTATTCTCATATCAGATAATACAGGTTTGATTATCCTACAATAACTACCAACCAAGAAATCTCAGTGGTTTAGAACAACTAAGGCATGTATTTTGTTTATGCGGTGTGTTCTTTGCAGGTCATTAGAGAGTCCCTACTCATTGTTGTCACTCAGAGACCCAAACCCGGAGATCAGCCACTGTCTCGAGCATTACCGGCTGTCATATCAGAGCAAAAAGAGTCTCACCCTGGAACTGATGCATGGTGCTCTCTTACAGGTTGGCCAAGAGCTGCAGTCGTATATGACCTGAAGACAAAGAGCTGGAAATATTTGGTGTTAGCACTAATGACAACCAGTTATGTCACTTTTCAGGGTTGCTAATTCTCAGTTTATTGTGTCTTGTGACTCCTTCTTAGTAAGTGGCTTTCTTGTGTGATCTACACTTTTCTCAGATTGCAAGATCATCTTTATTGGGAGTGTTTGTGGAAGGCTTCCTATAGATTGGGTGGCTTTGATTTGCTTCTGCTGAGGAAGCTCATGGATTTCCCTGGTCAAGGACTTATTCTTAATGTTGATTTCTTGGTTTGAGATTCCATACTATTTGTGAGATTTAAATTCAGACTCCACAGCTGATTAAATTCAAATTCCACAGGTCTGGGGTTTTAGTTTGTTGGTGGATACGGGCTTCTGTATAGAAGACAAATGACAAGTTGCCCGTGTCTTCCAAGGATAGTTTTTCTAGTCCCCTTTTCGTCAAGGGGAGAAGGCCTTTTTAGAGTCCTTGCTTTGTACAAGATTATTAGTTCTGGTTCTCTGCCTTCTGTGAACCTAAGACCAGGTTTCCTCTTCCACATTCAAATATTATTCCTTATCAGATGGCCCCTGGGCCACCACTGTATTTGCTCCCATAGTTGGTATTTTGATTTTGAGTTCCCTCTGTTTCTAGCACTGGTGGAACTTTAACATGTTGTTGTATCCCACATTTCTATGTGTTTTAACGGAAGGACGTCCACATCTAGGCTTTAGTCACTCTTCATCCATTGTAGTATAGCTTTTCTTTCCATTTTTATATGCAACCTTCTTTTTTTTTTTTTTATGGTTCCCAATTGACTTCCATTTTTTCAAATCTCAGGATACTTTTCCACCTTTTGTCTTTCCAGACTTTTTCTGCATCAGTATTCCCGAGTAAGCACTCTTTTTGAAATGTTCTTCTTCCTTGGCTTTTCTCTTCTGATTTTTTTTAGTACTTGTTAGTATTTCTTCATTTTCATCCTGGGCTTTCCCATAATATATCCACTTACCAAATGTTGATGTTCTTCAATTTTATTTTTCACTGTGTTCTTCTGTATTCTCTCTTCATATGAGTCCATATATTTTCATGATTATAACTGTTACCAAACTATACTTCCAGCCTTATCCTTTCCTTTCCTCATATATTCAGTGGGCTTGCTGGCCATATGCATTTAGGTGCCCCAGGCTAAGCTTATTTAAACCTGGACTTGTTACTTTTGCCTCAAAACTCGTTTCTCTCTATGAATTCCTCATATCACTTAATGGCATAACCTTTTTCCTGGTCATTCAAATAGTAAACCGGGTCTTTTATCCTCTCCTTCAATCCCTTGTCTACTAAGACACCGGGAGTTTCTCTTCTAGCTCTTAGATATTTAAAAAATCACTACTTCAGCCGTGCTAATGAAGATGAACCTGGTAGTCTGAAATGAGAGAAAAAAATCCCAGCATCCAGCTTCCTGCAAATGAATAGCTTCTCTCTGGTTTCAGCCTTTTCACTTAGACAAATGCTTCTAGCAATATGAGACAACACCATTTGCATTTATGGGGTCTAATCATGACAGTTATAGCTTAATTATCTGGCTTCTGTTTTGTAGAAATAGAGACCATCATCTGCCTCTTCCCCTCCTTGATCTTGCAGCCATTCTCAGCTCAGTAAGTTTCAATAGTTGAGCTACAGAAAAGCAGGTGTGGCAGGTTAAAAACGATGATTGGAGACTTCATCATCTTATTTCTCATGGTAATATACTGGGGCTCTGTTTTTGTTAGGGAGCTGTAGCTGATGTTAGCCGATGACTGTCACTGCTGCTGGATAATGGGACAGGAGTTGTTGAAAATCTGTTGGAATTGCCCTGTCAAATGAGTTAGAGCAAAAGATAGAAATGAAATTACTCCATATTGGCCCAGGGCTGTTCTGAAAAGAGAGTTGTAGCATGTTACCATGTAGCCCTCTCTCTCATGTGCACAAATTATGATACTGAATCATTTTGTGGCTGTTTCTGAATTGTGTCTCCACTGCATATAATGCACTTTAATTTAAAAAAAAAAATTAGTAACTGAATGGAGAACAGCTAGCTGACGTGGCTAATAACCAGTTGTCTTGGGGATCTAGGATAAATGCTTATAGTCCTGTGTGTTCTACTTTTAATCACATGGAACATGGAATACTGAGGGAAAGCGAGAGAGAAATTGAGGTTGATTGATTCAGATTCAGTATGTTTTTAATGGATGGTGGAATGGAATTGCCCTATCTCATAGCCCTTTTAATGTTTCAAAGTTTGCATTTTCTCATGTTTTCTTATCATTGGTTAGGATAAAGATTACAGTTCCAGACATTAGGCTGTGATATATGGCTCAAAACAGGTTAAATAAATTGGTTAAGATTGCTCAATTAATTACTACTCCTATGCCACCGTATTTTTATGAATCACATTTTATTAGTAGTTCTTAAATGTTGTATTTTTGTTTCCCCTAACAATGTCAGAGCCAGGGATGGAGTTCAGCTCTCTCATTTCCAGTTTTGTGGCCATTCCTCTAAACCTGGTGTTGGCAAACTTTTTTGGTAAAGGGCCAAATGATAAATACTTTAGGGTTTTTTGGCCAGACCATTACAATTATGCAACTCTGCTATTGTGGCATGAAAACAGCCATAGATAGTAAATGAATGTGAAGGGCGATATGGCTGTGTTCCGATAAAACTTTATTTACAAAATACGTGGTGAGTGGAATTTTGCCAACCTTTTTTTCTAAACCAGTAGCTTCTAAACTTCTCCTTACTAAAGGGTCTTTTTTATTTTCCATCTATAACTCCTTCTAGATGTCCATGTTTTAAAAGTTGGACTTTCAAACAAACTTAATATTGAATAATAATGAGTTCACTCTTTCATTTTTAAATTAATGCCAATCAAAACCTGTTGTGGCCATATTTCTTAAAAGCTGTGACCATTGATTCAGATATTGCCTGTGACACTCAGAGTCCATTTTCCTGTCAAGGGCACAGCCACCTAGATGTGACTTGAAAATTAGATAATGATATAATTCAAGTCCTGAGCTCCAGGGTAGTTGACTGCCTCCTTCGTTAGCTTCTGTAGTCTGTTTTGTGCCAAGCACAGGAAGGGGCCACCTTGCCATCAGGTTATGAAAGAGTAATTCCCTGATATCTGTGTCTGTAGACGTGCATCCTAGCCAGTCTCTCAGTTGTTCTGCAGCCTTACCCAGCTAACTTAACCCCCAAACTGCTTTCAAAGATAACCCTCACTGTTTGCTGTAGCATAATCACTTCCTTAGGGGGTAAGCAACTTTTCAGAATTAGGTATTGAAATATAGAAGTGATTCAAACCCAAGTATTAATATTTTTGTGTTAAGCAATATGTACTTTTATAGTTTAAGAGAATT
This sequence comes from Camelus ferus, assembly GCF_009834535.1. Taxonomy (NCBI): domain Eukaryota; kingdom Metazoa; phylum Chordata; class Mammalia; order Artiodactyla; family Camelidae; genus Camelus; species Camelus ferus. Next base: position 14,970,593 of record NC_045727.1, read on the forward strand.
TGGCCTATTAGATCAATGGGTCAACCTTGTGTTCTTAATATATTTAATTGAGTAATTGATTAGACTTATGATTTTGAATTAGTACTCTAAGTTTGTAAACAACATTGGAATATTTTAGAGGGCCCAGGAATTACCATATTTATAAGAACTACCTACACTCTTTGAAAGGGCTTGTTTGTCAGTCATGTAGCTAGATAACCTAAAAAGAGAACTGAATATATTAAATTTATAAATTAGTTCAATGCATTAAATGAGTTTAAGTTAACATTATAATAGTCTCTCTTTAAAAGTGATGATATTTTAAAAAAGTGATAATATAGAGAGAATAATAAGAAAACTGAACTTGACATCTTAAGAGTGAAGTAGGGTTTTGAATTTTGAAATATAACAGATAAAGAAATCCAAGAATGCCTGGTGCATCTTTCTATTTGTGTCTTCTAGGACATTAAAAGGTAAAACCTCACACTGAAATGATCCGTGTGAGTAGTATTGTGACTGCACTATGCTGATGGAATTCCAGGCACAGCAGAGAATATTTTAGATTGCAGTGCAGTTTCCTAGAGGCTTTTGAAATATTGAAAATGGTTTATAAACCTGCATGACTGTCTTCCAGGACCTTGAGTTGCCAGTTACTTACATTAGACACCTCTCTTAAGTTAGTTGAGTGTTAATTGAAATGTTATATTTAAGTGGCTGAGAGTCCTCACTTTAATCACAGCAAGAGAAGTGAAACCTCAGAGATGCTGCTCAGAGGCACAGTGAACTGGTCTCAATATGAAACAGCAAGTGAGTGGCTGGTCTTCAGGCCTGACCTCTGAGGTAATGTCTCAGAACTGAGTTTTCAATAAAATAGATAAAGAATTTTTATTAAGTTTCCTGAGCTGGAAACACATCCATCCTCTCATTTTGCTGGACAATGTGTTTACCATTAAGGGCCTGCCCGCCTCAGTGAGAGCTCCAGGCGGCTGTGGAGGGCACGCAGTCCTGCCCCAGGGGACGTGAAGCTTGGCTGAGTCCCAGTTGCATTATAGGTCCTGGTGGAGGTGCTGCCCTTTTGCCCTTGTCCCTGGGGATTCATCAGTTCCTAGAGCTACTAGAGACTGCAAGACATTATCTCATTCAGCCCTCTGACTCCAAGTAGGAATTCACTTAAATTATCTCTGGCAGAGGGAGATGTCTTCATGTACTACTTATATTATTCAAAATTAATTTTAAAGCTGTATTTTTTTTTTAAATTACCTGTGGGAGATTTTGTTCTACCTGCTCCTAAGATCTGCAGGGATGGTGAGTCGCTGCGCTGGCCTATGAGAGGTAACGGTGATAATCAGACCTAACATGTATCAAGCATTTCTGTGTGCCAGATACTGAGTCAAAACGTTCTGTACACTCACTTATTTTAATCCTCTCAGCTCCCCAGTGGGGCAGATACTGTTCTTGTCCTCATTTTACAAATGAGGACACTCAGGGTTAGAGCTCCCAAGTGACAGGGTTGGGATTTGAAACCTGGGTTTGTCTCATTTCAGAACCTCTGCTCTCCACCTCCATGTTACTCTTGCTTCCCCAGTTGTGGTACTCAGTTTCTCTTCTTATTGTGTTCTGATTCTGGGAATAATGATTAGGCTATATAAATAATTATATAATGCAGTGCAAATTGAAGAATTTAGGGGGTTAAGAAATTGATGTTATTTCCATGAGTCCTACCTATTATTCATTAACAAATGCAGTATTCATGGTTGGAAGGACATATTTATTCACACAGTAAAGCTGGTATAAAAGGAAACCATTTTGTAGTTCAGCGTTTTTCTCCCTTTGCTAAATACCTCTTAATACTTTAAGTTTTGGTTTGTCTTACTATATGGAAGAGTATAGAAGCTAGACTAGTGAATTATCAGGCCCTCGTGGAAGCAGTTAGGAACAAACCTGCAAGAAAACTATGATTTGAAGTAAGAGTGTGGACCTTTATTCTTGGCCCCCAGATGAGAAGCACCTATATGTTTATAAAGCCCTTCGGATAGGATCACCTCTCCCCAGGTAAACATCAGTGAAGAGCAAACTCTACTGTGGCTTCGGTGAGTGTGTATTATGAAGGACAGAGCTGCAACCAGAAAAGTGGGATCGTATTCCAAGTCTTTCCTCCTTTTCACTAACTATTGAACTGAAAAGAAACAAATAAAAGCTCTATCTGGGTAGTACGTGTAGTAGGGTATATATTGGTTATCTTCACAGTATTTTGACGGTTGGCAGTGTTGAGAATTGAGTTCTGTTTTAAAGTCTAATGTTCTTAGTTAAAGAAGACCTCTGGAATTAACTCTCATTTTTCCATGGCAAATAAGAGCCTGAGAAAGTAGCAGAGATTAAAGTAAATTCAACCCCCAGCCTGGCCCCTGGTTTCCAGGCTGGCTGCGGTGAGAACTGTCAGGGAGATAGATGGGGGCTCTAAGGGTTCCTGGAGTTTTCAGCCATGTGTGGGCACCACATGTGGTGTGTTCAGTGAATACAAATACAAGAACACATGCTGTTTCCATTAGGGACACTTCAGACCCCTCTCTGTCCCCAGCCTGACTGCAGAGTTGAATGGGTCATTTATCATAGGCCACTTACTGATACTGACTGGCGCTCAGGCTCTGCTACAAGTAAGCAGCGAACAGTGTGACTTAGTTCTTTCAGAATGTTCATCGTACAGGAATGTTGTTTCTTAACAACCCACAAATTCATTTGTAAAGAAGAAGCATTTTACTAGCTGCTTCGAGAGGGGAAGGTATTTAGAATGCAAATCTGAGCATGTGTCCACCTTGCTTAAATCTTCAAGGACTCATGATAGTCAAAATCATTCAAGACTGGGGTCTGCCTTCTCTGCAGCCTCATCAGATTCCTTCTAGAAGGCTGAACTGCTGTTAGCTCTCCACATATATCAAACAATTTTTGGCCTTCCCTTGACCTCTGCTGCTTTGTTCCTTTTGTTGACAAGTCCTTTCTCTGCCTTTCTTCTTTGTCAAGGTAAAGAATTCTCATTTTAGAAGACTGAGATTAGATATCACCTCCCCCAGCAAGCCTTCCTTATCTCTCTTCCCCCAGTCTGGGCTTGGCACCCCACTCTGTGTGCTCAGAGATGGTGAGATGCCATCTGTCATAGGTGGGTCTTTTCTCATTGTATTGAAGTCATGTTTCTGTCTCTGTCTCTTGGTGTGAGCAGCCTGAAGGCCAGCTGGTGCTTGCTCCCTCAGCCACCCCCAGGTGCCAGCCCGGTCCTCGAGCAGTGCAGAGGCAACCACCAGTGATTCTTGAACTGAGCTGAACTGCCTTGTAAGCAGCTCTTAGCTCCACTCAGGCACAGTCACATATGATTCTCATTATACTCCCTATCCCAGTGCCTTACACACCCACACGATGAGAAAGTTCACATTGAAGAACTGGGCAGCAGTGTGACTCCCTCAATTTTCCATGATTGAGGAGCCCAGGTACACGAACTGTACAATCAGTTTTCCTTCGTGAGTGTTGTCACTGGAGACACTGTTTATTGAGTGTTGTCTCTGGAGGTCCCAGCAGGCACCTAACAGCCACATCACCTTGTTTGCACTCAGGAAAAAAGTAGTATCTTAGAAAGAGTGCCTGGTATCCTGATGCTCTTAATCATCTCCCTGTTTTATTTGGCATCTCTTCTCGGGTTTGGGCAGAACTTGTCCTCAGCCGGGGCTCTAGTTGAGTTTCTCGCTGCTGCTTAGTGTGTGCTTGCCTGCTGTTTGCGTTCCAGAAATGCATCTTCTTCCTAGCCAGGTGCTGGCATGTATGCACAATGGTTTAAAAAGTGTTTTTGTTAAAGGAGAATGCACCTCCATCTTTTATTCTGTCTTATATTTTTGCTAGGTTGCTCCACTTTGATCTTCTTTCTTCTTGTCATTTCTTCAGGAGGCCACATAGCACAACGGGAATGACAGGAGCTTTGAAGCCCAAGATCTGCAGTGAAAGCAGAGCTCCAACACTTACTAGGTGGTAATGGGCTTACAGCTTCACTTCGAGCCTTAGTTTTCTCATTTGAAAATGGGGATAGTTCCTCTGTTGTTAGGTTAGTGTAAGGACTCAGTGAGATATGTAGGCATCTGAAAGTGCCAAGTACTGGTCACTGTGGTCATTACCACATGCAACTGTACTGGGTTCTATGTGGGATACTAAATACGGACACATGAAACAAGTAAGTGGCAATGCAATGTATTACATATGAAGAGCGGCAAGATTAGCTCCTCGAAGAATCGCAGGATGTTAAAGACTGGAAAAGAGCCTTGGAGACTATCTGGTCTAATCCCACCTAGAAACCAGAGTTTAAGTTTTGACTTTTTTTTTACATTTATTAATTGTGTCACCTCAGACTCAGCTTCCTTATCTACAAAGCAGGGCAAATCATTAATTGTACCCCTTTACTCTGTGGAAATGGCCTAAGGATGGCATTATTACTGTGTGCTAGCACAAGGTCATGCTGGTATTATGGTTAATAATAGGAGCTTTATAATCTTAGTACTGCATTTTGGTCTTTTGTTAAATAACAACTGTGAGTCTATGATTTTTTTCCCCCATCATGAAGCATGGAAAACTGTTAAAATAGTTATTCAGTTCTCATGCATCTGTTAAAGAAAATTTCTGCTTTTAAACGTTATCAAAACCCCAAAGGGAAGCTACTGTTCCCTGCCATTTGTGAATGTAAGCATGACTTCTGAAAAACAACTTTTCACAGTATAAAAATGCAGGTCTGGCTGGCTTTCTCTCTCTGCGGTCTGTTGTAGCGAGCTCTAAGGACATCTGAATGATAACTGCTTTCTCTCTTAATACGTAATGTCTCCACTTGAACTTATCTTGCTCGCAGGCATGACACAGGCAGCATCAGGCTGGGCACTCTCAGTGGACCTCCTCCTAGGTGTACGTGGATGGCCAGCTAGATCACTCTCACTTCACTGAGCTGTGAAATTGACACCAAATTGTGCCATTAGCTTGTTTCCGAAGGGTATGTTGTGCTGGATGTTCTCTTCTTGCTTGCACGGTACATGAAAAAAGATGGCGAGATAAAATGTCCCATAAATGAACATGAGCGAGTAAATTTAGATGTAATTTGTCGTGAATTAAAAACATTGAATAATGTATCAAGAGCCCCTGGAAGTAGAGGTGCTGAGAATTCAGAGCATGTATTTAGTACTTGGAGAAAAGAAAATGTAGAGCTTTAGGTTTCTCTTTTGAAGTTTTTTTTTTTTTTCAGATTTTCATTTGCCATCTTTATACCCTGCTAGTAAGAGGACACTCTTGCAATCAGTTAAGTCATTCAGTAGCACTTATCTGTTCACTGATTCAGGTGTAGTAGTGTGTTTACATGAGTGTTTTTCCTTTCCGTAGCTAAATCATTCTTTGCGTACCTTTGATTAGAAGATCGAGATAAGCTATTTCTCAGTAAAATCTTTCCCCTGTAATTGAAAGGAGGCGATGGGTAACTGTATATGTGGTGGTTGGAAGAGATTTCTTGGAGTGCAACCACATGGTCCTTGTGAAAGGACTCTGTGTGGGAAAGCATGGCTAGGCTCTGCCTTCCCTTCGCCCTTCTCCCAGATATCCACTTAGCTCACTCTTTCTCCTCCTTCAGGCTTTTACTCAGACCTACCCCTTTCCTACTTATGCACCTTCCCTGCTTTATTTTCCCCTCAGAACTTACCACTCTCTAACTTATTGGCATGTTTATTGCTTCTTGGCATATATATATATACACACACATATATTTCACATTTTAACATCTGTTAAATTAAGATACAATTGTCCTTTTCTCACCTCTAGAGTATAGAGGGCAAAGATTCCTGTTTATGTTTTATATTCTGTGTCTCCAGCACCTCTAGTGGTGCCTGTCAAGTAATAGGTGCTCAGTAAATATTTGTTGACTGAATTGATGAACTATCTGGGTCCAAGGGATTTGAGGGGAAGCTGTTCTATATTTACTCCTCTATCCTTGTCTCACCACCTATCTCCCTACCCCTGTCACCTTGTCTTTTCTTGCTTGTCTTTTCTGTACCTGAGGACAGTCTCATTTTATCTGGCCCCCAGCCCACTCCACATCACTTGTGAGGTCACTAAAGCAGTGAGCTGGGTATATGGTGGATATCAATTCCCCATTCTCTCTAACTCAAGCCTAAAACTCTAAGAATTACCCTGTTGGCGCAGGTCTTTCTCTGTCTACCTCTGTAGTCGGTAGCGGTAGGAGCAAAATGATACCAGAGAGAAACTTGGATCCACACAAAGGAAAGAAGAGAGCTTAACATACTAATATGTGGATAAATAGAAATCAATTTTCCCCCATTTTTTCATTTACTTAAAAGATAATTGACTGTATAAAGAAGAAATAATAGCAATGTATTGTGGGGCTTATAACATGTTAAGGTAAAATGTAAAATAATAATAGGTCAAAGGACAAGAGGGAGAAATGAAAGTATACTGTTGTAATATTATTCAAAAGTAGACTGTGACAAGTTAAAGATGTATACTGTAAACCCTCACAGCCTTTCTCAACTGGAGTTCCTCATCTCAACTATAGAACACAGAAAATTATTTGAGTGGCTATTGTCTCAATTCTCCTAAGGATGGAATGTAATTAGTACCATTTTAGGATTCATAGAAGAAGAGTTAAATCATTACATACAGTTGATGCCTTAGGGCATCTGGGCCTAAGTTTGCCATAGAATCCCAACTGAAGAGGGCTTGGAGAGCAGCCAGCGAGAGAGAGAGAGAGCGAGAGAGAGAGAGAGATTGAGAAAGACTAATAAGCCAATAGAAGAGATAGAATGAAATTCTAAAAACTGCTCACTTGATCAGAGGAAGGCAGGATAAAAAGGGAAAAAAGGAACAAATGAGAGATGGAAGTTCCAGGTTTTAGTCAACCATCCAAACTGTTAGACCCATTCTGAGTTGCTTGAGATCAGTAAACTTCCATGAATACATTTGTCCTATGTTACATTCCTTTCACTTTAACACCATTAAGATCAATTCTTACATATAGTCCTCAGTTTTCTATTGATATGAACTGTAAAACCTTGCAATTCTACTGCTGTTTGCTAACATTTTATATGTCATACTTTTGTACCCGACCTCCTGAAGCTGCCATGACTTGAGTCTAGTTATTAGCCTAGAAGAGTTATTCATAACTGGAGGCAATTCTGCCCTCAAGGGGACATTTGGCCATGTCTGGAGACATTTTGGTTGTCCCAGCTGGGGGTAGGGTGCTAATGGAATCTAGTGGATAGAAGCCAGGTGTGCTGCTGAGCATCCTACATCCCCAGTGTGCTTAGACATTCCTGCACCACAATGTCAGTAGAACCATGATTGAGAAACCCTAGTCTACAAGCAGTGAGAAGTGCTGGAGGTCGGGTCAGGTCTCAAGATTAGTATCTTCTTCAAGGCAATTGCTTCAGGAGATGCTATTCATTATAGGCTATCAGGTGAGGGACCTGATAACACTTGGAATTTGAGGTCTTCAGTTTCATCAGAATATGCCCATATGTCTTCATCCTTTTTTTCAGGTCCCATTCCTTCTCAGTCTATGTCCTAATTAGTTTTCAGAACTTTTAAACCTGGCTTTAGAAAATAAGGACTTTTTTCAGGACAGTCTTAGAAGCTTTCTGATTCCTTACTCTAACCTTGGGCTGGAAATTTAAAGTGCTAAGCTCATAATTTTCTTTCTTCAAGTTCTCTACCATCCTTAGAAGCAACCAAGCCTACAGTCTTTACACTGTTTCCACTAATATAGACCATGGCAGCAGCTCCTTGGTCACCAAAGCCTTGCCCTTTTTTGGCCCTTGATTTCAGGTGACTGCAGGTAGTACTTGTATCATCCATTTTGCCTCTATATACCATGCACTCAGTATCCCATTCAACACTGGCAAAAAGGTCACTAATGCCTTTGAGTACAGTCAGATCACAGACCCAATTCTAGAGTTCCTTTCATTCTGTTACCTTGGAATTCCACTTCCAAGACTCATAGTTACATCAGTCATGCAAGGAAAGCCACAATGAGTGTTACGGGGTAAGGGATTTAATGAAGGAATTAGAACTACACAAATGGGGGAGTAGCTAAGGAAATGAAGGTCAAGAAAGGGGTTTGGAGGATCAGTGGAAAAGTCACTACTCTGTCCTCCTGAAGCACTGTCATAGGTGGGCAAGTTGGATCTTGCAGAGGAATCTAATAAGCAGAGCGTGCCCAGCTGCTGAAGTCAGATTGTGATGGGAGAGTTCATGGAGGGATCTGTGGGGAAGCTGTTGCCTCTCACTACTGCCAGGCCTCCGAGGATGGACCAGGGACTGTTGCTGGTCAGAAAGAGCAGCAGTTGGGGAGAAAACCTGGATATGCAGCAGCAGAGGAAGACGAAGCTGGAACATACCAGACACCTCTCTGTCTGTTCACCATCATACTAGGCCATGAAGACTCGGGGAGCAGTAGCCGCTGCTTCAGTTCCACCTCCCAAATTTCTCTCAAGTTCCTTTTTTGACCTACTCTAACCTGAAACCACATAAGGTACAGGAATTTAGGAAATGTAGTTCCAACCTTAACCAAGGTAACAATAGAATGATCTTATGGTTACAGTTTTTACATTTTTATCTATGATCTGTTTTGAGTTTATTCTTACCTGTGGTCTGAGGTATGCATCTCATTTTATCATTTTCCAAAGGCTATTCAGTTTTCTCCATCAACATTTATTGACAAGTCCATCTTTACCTGTGTCTTGAGATGCTGCCATGCTCATACTGTTTCCTTATGTACTTGCATTTATTCTGAACTTTGTATTCTGTTTCAGTGTTCATTTTTTTCTATTCAGGTGGCGATACAACATTGTTTTATCTTAGAGACTTTTAGTGTGTTTTCATATCTGATAGGCTAGTTTTCCTGTATACGTTTGAAAGCCCATATTTAAACACCAGTCTTATCTCACTTCAGTTAGAATCGCACTTAGATCAGTGTTTGGCCTTGAATATTAGGAATTGTTAATGGAAAGGAGAAATTTGCGATTTAGAGTCCAATTAACTTTGCCACTGATTACAGTGGAGTTTCAGCTGGGGTGAAGCTTCTTTCCTATTCAGAGCTGAGTGAAGACCAGACATCAAATGCTAGGACAGATGTTACTTCCTTCCCTAACCTCTTGGTCCTGTCTATTTTATTTATTTTTAAATTGAAGTATAGTTGATTTACAATATTGTGTTAATTTCTGGTGTACAGCATAGTGATTCAGTTATGCATATATATATATTTTCCTTTTCATATTCTTTTCTATTGTAGTATAGTCAGTTTACAATGTTGTGTCAATTTCTGGTGTCCAGCATAATGTTTCAGTCATACATATACATATGTATATTCATTTTCATATTCTTTTTCAATATAGGCTGTTACAAGATATTGAATGTAGTTCCCTGTGCTATACAGTAGGACCTTGTTTTTTGTTTGTTTGCTTTGTTTTGTTTGACAGTTTTTATTGAGTAATAGTCATTTTACAATGTTGTGTCAAATTCTACTGTAGAGCACAATTCTTCTGTTATACATGAACATACATATATTCATTGTTACACTTTTCCTTTCACTATGAGCTACCACAAGATCTTGTTTATATTTCCCTGTGCTATACAGTATAATCTTGTTTATCTATTCTGCATTTTAAAATCCCAGTCTGTCCCTTCCCACCCCCCACCTCCTTGGCAACCACAAGTTTGTATTCAATGTCTATGAGTCTGTTTCTGTTTTGTATTTATTTATTTATTTATTTATTTTGGATTCCACATATGAGTGATCTCATATGGTATTTTTCTTTCTCTTTCTGGCTTACTTCACTTAGAGTGACATTTTCCAGAAACATCCATGTAGCTGCAAATGGCATTATCTTGTTGGGTTTTGTGGCTGAATAGTATCCCATCGTATAAATATACCACATCTTCTTTATTGAGTCATCTTTCGATGGACATTTAGGCTGTTTCCATGTCTTGACTATTGTAAATAGTTCTGCTATGAACATTGGGGTGCAGGTGTCATCCTGAAGTAGAGTTCCTTCTGGATATATGCCCAGGAGCGGGATTCCTGGGTCACATGGTAAGTGTATTCCTAGTGTTTTGAGGAATCTCCATACTGTTTTCCACAATGGCTTTCCTTGCTTCCCTCTCCCACTCTTAATGATTTAGATGTCTTCTTTTACAATTTTGTGTTTACTCTTTTTGTAATTCATGGCAGTTATCACCTTTCCAGTTATGAGTTTCTCATTTTTGTAGCATCCTGCTTCTTTTCTATTTAGAGTAGACCTGTCAATATTTCTTTTAGCATGGGTTTGGTGTTGCTAAACTCTTTTAGTTTTTGCTTGTCTGTGAAGTTCTTTATCTCTCCTTCTATTCTAAAGGATAGCCTTGCTGGATAGAGTATCCTAGGCTGCATCTGTTTTTCATTCAGGACTTTGAATATATCTTGCCACTCCCTTCTGGACTGTAGTGTTTGTGTACAGAAATCAGCTGAGAGCCTTATGGGGGTTCCCTTGTAACTCACTCTTTGTTTTTCTCTTGCTGCCTTTAGGATCATTTCTTTATCCTTGACTCTGGCCATCTTGATTATGATATGTCTTGGTGTGGGTCTGTTTGGGTTCTTCCTGTTTGGGACCCTCTAAGCCTCCTGTACTTGGATATCTGATTCCTTCTTTAGGTTTGGGAAGTTTTCAGTCATGATTTCTTCCAATGCCTTTTCAATCCCCTTTATTCTTTCTTCCCCTTCTGGAACCCCTATTATGGGTAGATTGGCACACTTCATATTATCCCATAGGCTCCTTATGTTGTTTTCATTGTTTGTTATTTGTTTTTCTCTCAGCTGTTCTGATTGGGTGCTTTCTGTTGTCCTGTCTTGTGGGTCACTTACTCGTTCCTCTGCATTATCTAGCCTGCTTTGTACAGCCTTTAGGTCAGCTCTCATCTCAGCAAATGAGTTTACTAATTCTACTTGGTTCTTTATAGCTTCTATTTCATTCTTGACATATTTTATATCTCTAAACACTATTTCTTTTAGTTCCTTCAGTACTTTGATCACTCCTTTTTTGAAATCTTGATCTAGTAGGCCATCAATGTCTGTTTCCTTGATCGTGCTTTCAGGGGATTTCTCTTGATCTGTTAATTGGGAGTGATTCCTCTGCTTCTTCATATTGCTCATATCTCTCTGGCACTGTGGCTTAAGGAGTATCAGTTATCTAGTTCTCCTGGAGATGGTGAGCTCTTAATGGTTTTATCAAGAGGCCTTTGTGTCTTCGCCCTGTTTTGCGAACTCAGCTTGCTGTTTCCAGAGGCCCTCTGTTGGTGCCCTGTTCTGTTCTGCTCCCAGTGGCTGTGCGCTAGCAGATCGCGCCCACTCCCAACACTGCAGGTGCTGAGCTCTTACCCAGTGGGTGGGCAGGTCACTCCCCCTCCCGATGCCGCAGTCAGATGCTGTGCTCAGGGGAGGCAGGTGGGCAGATCGCGCCCCCTCCCAGCACCGTGGTCAGGTGCTATGTTCCTGCCAGGAAGGTGGGTGCCTGCCCACCCTCTCCCGGCACCTGTCGCTCCGCTGCTCTGTGCAGCTGCCCACTCCGCCTCGTGTCAGCACTTCGAAGGCGGGCTTGGGGAAGACTGCAGAATGGCCCCGCCCCTGCTCCTTGCCAAACCTCAGCTCCTTGTTTGTCTTGGCGGCGCGAGTTCTCTGAGATGCCAGGGTAGAAAGATCCTATCTGCCTCCAGCTGTAAACAAGTCTCAGTCCTGCCTAGGAGGTTGTGGAGCCCCCGGATGTGGATTCAGGTCTTGCCCCACCCCCGCCTGGGCGCTTGGCACAGGAGGATATGGCGGCTGTCGCTGCACCCCGCCTCTCTTCTTCCGAGAAGCGCCAGTAATGGCGGCGCAGGTCTGAAGAGACAAAGGCTACAGCGCCCCTCCTCCAACAGCACACCAGCCGTGTTGCTTTGCTTTTTCACAATTTATGGGGCACTGAGGTTGTTCTGCCCTGTATCCCCTTCCAGCCATGGTGTGCAGCCCCCTGCAGTCCCCCGGGCTGCCTCAGTGCAGCAGCCCCAGTCCTCTGCCCAGCTCAGGCAGCCTGTCCTGGCCCCAGCTGCTGGCTCGCGTCTTGGGCTGGGTGTCACGGGGACCCTGTGCCCGTTTAACTCAGTTACATTGGTCAAGGGGTTCTTGGGGCAGATCTGAGCCTCGGAGGCTCCCCTTCTGTCCCGCTGGCCTCTCCGTTGGAGAGGGGAGACTCCTTTGCTGCCCCCTCCCCTCAGGACCGATCCCTCACTGTTTTGTTTTTTGTTCTTTATTTTTTCCTTTTCCCCTACCAGATTTTTGGGGTCTTTGTCTTTGGAAGAGGGCGATGTTCTGTCAGAGTTCGGCAAGGTGCTCTGGTTGGCTGAGTAGGTCTGTAGATGTGAGTTTTGGTGTATTTGTGGGAGAGGGTGAGCAACAATCGTCCTTCCCCTCCACCATCTTCCTTCTCTCCGGTCTCAGGACCTTGTTGTTTATCTATTTTATATATAGTAGTTAGTATCTGCAAATCCCAAACTCTCAATTTATCCCTTCCTAACCACTTCCCCCTCTGGTAACCGTAAGTTTGTTTTCTATGACTGTGAGTCTGTGTCTGTTTTGTAAATAAGTTCATTTGTGTCCTTTCTTTAGATTCCACATATAAGTGATATATGGTATTTTTCTTTCTCTTTCTGGCTTGCTTCACTTAGACTGACGATCTCCATGTCCATCCATGTTGCTGCAAATGGCATTAGTTTATTCTTTTTTATGGTTGAGTAGTATTTCATTGTGTGTATGTGTGTGTGTGTGTGTATGCATGCATAGAACACAACTTCTTTATCCAGACATCTGTCGATGGACACTTAGTTTGCTTTCTTGGCTGTTGTAAATAGTGCTGCTATGAATAGGGGTGCATGTGTCTTTTTGAATTAGTTTCCTCTGGGTATATGCCCAGGAGTGGGATTGTTTGATCATGTGGTAACTCTTATTTTTAGTTTTTTAAGGAACCTCCATACTGTTTTCCCTAATTGCTGTACCAAACTCGTGTCTATTTTAGAACAGGGGAAAAAGCCCCAAACAACAACAACAACAAAACCCAAAACCAATAAAGGTATTATGAGAATAACTGGAGGAGCAGTGAAGTCTGTATGAAGAGAAAGTAATATGGGGACTGGCAGTGACTTTGACTCTTGGAACGTTGTTTCATTTCTTTGGGCTTTGATTTCCCAATTGCCATATGAGTGAGCTAGTTTAATTCTTCTAATCCATGAGCATGGGATATCTTTCCATTTCTTTGAGTCATCTTAATTTCATTATGAATGTTTTATAGTTCTCAACGTGTAAGTCTTTCACCTCCTTGGTCAGCTTTAGTCTTTCACCTCCTTGGTCAGGTTTATTCCTAAGTGTTTTATTTTTTTCTGATGTGGTTTTAAAAAGGACTTTTTTTTTTTTTTTACTTTCCTTTTCTGATATTTCATTGTTAATGTAATTAAATGTAATAGTTTTTGTATGTTAATGTAACCTGTTACCTTGCTGAATTTATCAACTCTAGTAGTTTTTGTGTGGAGTCTTTAGGGTTTTTTATATATAGTATCATGTTATCTGCATATAGTGACAGTTTTACCTCTTCCCTTTTCTTGTCTGATTGCTGTGGCCAGGACTTCCAATGCTATGTTGAATAGAAGTGGTGAGAGCAGGCATCCTTGTCTTGCTCCAGATTTTGGTGAGAAGGCTTTCAACTTTTCACCATTGAGTATTAAGCTGGCTGTGAGTTTGTTATGTTGAAATATGTTCCTTCTATACCCATTTTGATTAGAGTTTTTATCATGAATGGGTGTTGGATTTTATCAAATGCTTTTTCTGCATCTATTGAGATGATCACGTGGTTTTTGTCCTTTGCTTCATTAATGGGGTGTATCACCTTGATTTGCATATGTTGAACCATCCTTGTGACGTTAGGATGAGTCTGACTTGATCGTAGTGTATGATCTTATTTTTGTGTTGTTAGACTTGGTTTGCTACTATTTTGTTGAGAATTTTTACATCTATAGAGTGGGCTAGATTAAACACTTCAAATAGTTTTTCCTTTTCTAATATTGTATGACTAAACATCATAATATTGTGTATCAAAAAAGCCTCGGAGGAGCAGCACTTGTAATACGTATTAGCCCCTTCCTTAGAGATAATATAAAAGATCACAACTCAAGTTGGAGATAATCATTGGCTGATTGTCTATCAGTGAGTATATTTTAAGAGATTATTACATGTAAGTTCACAACCCCACTGGAACAATTTTACATTGTAGTTCTAATTTAGAAGTAAATTATGTGTTTTTGGTCTTTTCTTAGCATTTTTCTTAGAGTTCAAGAATTTTATTCACTTCTTTGTTTCATTATGTATGGATAAACACTTCAAAGGATCTCAGCCTCTCTCTAATTCTGTATAGACTTCAAGTTAGAAGAAAGGCTATCATAATAGAAAATGGAGTTTGGGATCCCATTGAATTCCCCTTTCCCTAACAATTTTAGCATATTCTTCCATTGTCATTTAGCCAGTGATGTGTTAGGTTGTAGAATGCACATAAGTCATGGCTCCTTGTTTTATTGTAGCAAATACCACATGGCTTTGAGTGGTGTGTTGTATTGCTGGTGAATTTTTTTTTTTACATTTTTTATTGATTTATAATCATTTTACAATGTGTCAAATTCCAGTGTTCAGCACAATTTTTCAGTCATTCATGGACATATACACACTCATTGTCACATTTTTTTCTCTGTGAGTTATCATAACATTTTGTGTATATTTCCCTGTGCTATACAGTATAATCTTGTTTATCTATTCTACAATTTTGAAATCCCAGTCTATCCCTTCCCACCCTCCACCCACCTGGCAACCACAAGTCTGTATTCTCTGTCTATGAGTCTATTTCTGTCCTGTATTTACGCTTTGTTTTTGTTTGTTTGTTTGTTTTTGTTTTTGTTTTTGTTTTTTAGATTCCACATATGAACGATCTCATATGGTATTTTTTTTTTCTCTTTCTGGTTTACTTCACTTAGAATGACATTCTCCAGGAGCATCCATGTTGCTGCAAATGGCATTATGTTGTCGGTTTTTATGGCTGAGTAGTATTCCATTGTATAAATATACCACATCTTCTTTATCCAGTCACCTGTTGATGGACATTTAGGCTGTTTCCATGTCTTGGCTATTGTAAATAGTGCTGCTATGAACATTGGGGTGCAGGTGTCATCCTGAAGTAGATTTCCTTCTGGATACAAGCCCAGGAGTGGGATTCCTGGGTCATATGGTAAGTCTATTCCTAGTCTTTTGAGGAATCTCCACACTGTTTTCCATAGTGGCTGCACCAAACTGCATTCCCACCAGCAGTGTAGGAGGGTTCCCCTTTCTCCACAGCCTCTCCAGCATTTGTCATTTGTGGATTTTTGAATGACGGCCATTCTGACTGGTGTGAGGTGATACCTCATTGTAGTTTTGATTTGCATTTCTCTGATAATTAGTGATATTGAGCATTTTTTCATGTGCCTTTTGATCATTTGTATGTCTTCCTTGGAAATTGCTTGTTTAGGTCTTCTGCCCATTTTTGGATTGGGTTGTTTATTTTTTTCTTATTGAGTCGTATGAGCTGCTTATATATTCTGGAGATCAAGCCTTTGTCGGTTTCATTTGCAAAAATTTTCTCCCATTCCGTAGGTTGTCTTCTTGTTTTACTTCTGGTTTCCTTTGCTGTGCAGAAGCTTGTAAGTTTCGTTAGGTCCCATTTCTTTATTCTTGCTTTTATTTCTTCTAGGAGAAAATTTTTTAAATGTATGTCAGATAATGTTTTGCCTATGTTTTCCTCTAGGAGGTTTATTGTATCTTGTTTTATGTTTAAGTCTTTGATCCATTTTGAGTTGATTTTTGTATATGGTGTAAGGGGGTGTTCTAGCTTCATTGTTTTAATGCTGCTGTCCAGTTTTCCCAACACCATTTGCTGAAGAGACTGTCTGTATTCCATTGTATATTCTTGCCTCCTTTGTCGAAGATTAGTTGACCAAAAGTTTGTGGGTTCATTTCTGGGCTCTCTATTCTGTTCCATTGGTCTATATGTCTGTTTTTGTACCAATACCATGCTGTCTTGATGACTGTAGCTCTGTAGTATTGTCTGAAGTCTGGGAGAGTTATTTCTCCAGCCTCTTTCTTTCTCTTCAGTAATGCTTTGGCAATTCTAGGTCTTTGATGGTTCCATATAAATTTTATTATGTATTTTCTAGTTCTGTGAAATATGCCCTGGGTAATTGGATAGGGATTGCATTAAATCTGTAGATTGCCTTGGGCAGTGTGACCATTTTAACAATATTGATTCTTCCAATCCAAGAGCATGGAATATCTTTCCATTTTTTAAAGCCTTCTTTAATTTCCTTCATCAGTGGTTTATAGTTTTCTGTGTATAATTCTTTCACCTCCTTGGTTAGATTTATTCCCAGATATTTTATTACTTTGGGTGCTATTTTAAAGGGGATTGTTTCTTTACTTTCTTTTTCTGTTTGTTCATCGTTAGTGTAAAGAAATGCAACTGATTTTTGAACGTTAGTCTTGTAACCTGCTATCTTGCTGAATTCTTAAATCAGCTCTAGTAGTTTTTGTGTGGGCCTTTTAGGGTTTTCTATATATAGTAACATGTCGTCGGCATATAGTGACACTTCTACCTCTTCTTTTCCAATTTGGATCCCTTTTATTTCTTTCTCTTGCCTGACTGCTGTGGCTAGGACTTCCAGGACTATGTTGAATAGGAGTGGTGATAGTGGGCATCCTTGTCTTGTCCCAGATTTTAGTGGGAAGCTTTTGAGTTTTTCACCGTTGAGTACTATGCTGGCTGTAGGTTTGTCATATATAGCTTTTATTATGTTGAGATATGTTCCCTCTATACCCACTTTGGCGAGAGTTTTTATCATAAATGGGTGTTGAATTTTATCAAATGCTTTTTCTGCATCGATTGAGATGATCATGTGGTTTTTGTCCTTTCTCTTGTTGATGTGATGTATTACACTGATTGATTTGTGTATGTTGAACCAGCCTTGTGTCCCTGGGATGAACCCCACTTGGTCATGATGTATAATCTTTTTTATGTGTTGTTGGATTCTATTTGCTAAAATTTTGGTGAGGATTTTGGCGTCTATGTTCATCAGTGATATTGGCCTATAATTCTCTTTTTTTGTAGTGTCTTTGCCTGGTTTTGGTATCAGGGTGATGGTGGCTTCATAGAATGAGTTTGGGAGTATTCCCTCCTTTTCAATCGTCTGGAAGAGTTTGAGAAGGACTGGTATGAGTTCTTCTTTGTATGTTTGGTAGAATTCCCTGGTGAAGCCGTCCGGTCCTGGACTTTTATTTGTAGGGAGGTTTTTAATTGTTACTATCAGTTTAATAAAAACAGTTATAGTAATGGGCTAATAGATTTATGAAAAAGGGTAACCACAAGCCAAAAACTTACAAGGGAGTCACAAAAATTAAATAAAATCCATGATAATACAAAGGAAAATTACCAAACCACAAAAGGAAGAAGAAAGGAACAAAGAGGATATACCAATTCAACTGCAAAGATAAGTTCAATAATGGCAATAAACACATATCTATCATTAATTACTGTAAATGTTAATGGACTAAATGCTTCAGTTGAAAGACATAGAGTGGCAGACTGGATAATAAAGCAAGAACCTTCAATATGCTGCATACAAGAGACCCACTTTAGGGAGAAGGACACATATAGATTGAGAGTGAAAGGATGGAAAAGGATATTCCATGCAAATGGAAAAGCCAAAACAGCAGGTGTTGCAGTACTGATTTCAGACAAAATAGACTTTAAAACAAAGGCCATAAAGAAAGATAAAGAAGGACATTTTATAATGATTAAAGGAGTGATACAAGATGAGGATATTACACTCGTTAATATATATGCACCCAATATAGGAGCACCCAATATAGGAACACGTAAGTACATAGAAGATTACTAACAGAGATAAAGGGGGATATTGATGGGAATACAGTCATAGTTGGAGATTTTAACACTGCATTAACATCACTAGACAGATCTTCCAGACAGAAAATAAACAAGGCAACAGAGAAATTAAATAATACAATAGAAAAACTAGATTTGGTGGATATTTTCAGAGCATTACACCCCCCCAAAATAGGATATACATTCTTTTCAAGTGCACATGGAACATTTTCCAGGATGGATCATGTACTTGGGCACAAAAGAAACCTCAACAATTTTAAGAAGATAGAAATTATCTCAAGCATCTTTACTGACCACAATGCCATGAAACTGGAAATCGACAACACAGAAACAAAGGAGAGAAAAAGGAAAGCATGGAGATTAAACAATATGTTATTGAAAAACAATGGGTCAATGAGGAAATCAAAGCTGAAATTAAAAAATACCTTGAGACAAATGACAGTGAAAGCACAACCACTCAAAACCTATGGGACACAGCAAAGGTAGTGCTAAGAGGGAAGTTTATAGCGATACAGGCCTTCCTCAAAAAAGAAGAACAATCTCAAATAAACAATTTAACCCACCACCTGAATGAATTAGAAAAAGAAGAACAAAAAGCCCCCAAAAGCAGCAGAAGGAAGGAAATAATAAAGATCAGAGAGGAAATAAATACAATAGAGATTAACAAGACCATAGAAAAAATCAACCAAACCAAAAGCTGGTTTTTGAAAAAGTAAATAAAATCAACAAACCTCTGGGCAAACTCACAAAGAAGAAAAAAGAGAGAGCACAAATTAGCAAAATAAGAAAGGAAAATGGAGAAATTACAACAAATAAAATAGAAATACAGAATATCATACAAGAATATTATTGCTGGTGAATTTTTAATGTCTAAACAGTACTTGGAATACATAGTTCAAGTAGTGAATCAACCCCTGGGTTGTTTTTATTATCATTTTATTTTTCACTATTTTACTAGTTTTGTAATGGACAAATATTCATATGTTAGGTAATGTGGCAATATTTTAGAAGAGTATATATATAAATAGTGCATTAATAAAATGTGTGCATTTTGTGAGGCATGGAGAAATCTTATAATGAAGGAAAATTAAATTAATTGAAATATGAGTATAATTATGTGATGTATACATTAGTAATTTGAAAGTGGTAAAGTATGAGAAAAATTATTCAAAATTCAAATATAAATTGATGGGGAGCCCTTTTGATATTCTTTTTCCAACGTACTTGATTTTTTCTGAAATTATCACTGAAAAAAATCCAAAATTTTAATGCTCAAAAAAGATTGCATTATAATAAATATAAAATGATAAAGGAAATACATATTCAAAATTAAAACATAATTAACAACAAAACTACATAAACAATGAAATGTCATCAAAGGAATACTAAATAAAATAAAAAAGTCATAAACTTATAAGAGACATTAGTCAAATTATTTTATCTGTTCATACTACTTTTCTGTCTTGAGACACATACAGGAATCAGTCCTAGCTCTACCACTCAACCAATTGTTTAATCGCATTAAGCCTCAGTTTCTTCATTTATAAAATGAAGATTGTACTTGGGGTCTTTTGGTTTCAAGAAACAGAAATTTGTGAAAAGCACATTAAGTGAAAGGGGAATTTATTGTAAGGATACACAAACCAGCTTTCTCTGTGTGATGGGTCAGTTAATGTCTCTCTCTCTCTCTCTCTCTCTCTCTCTCTCTCTCTCTCTCTCTCTCTCTCTCTCTGTCTTCACTGCTCTCTGAGAGTCTGTCATCATTTGGCCCTGCCATGAGCACCTATGTCTCCAAGGCTGCCTTAGGAGGCCTCTCTTTTTATTAATTCCTTCAGTTTTAGTTTCACTTTTAACTGCCTAGTTCTTTTAATATTTGTTAGTTGAATTTCCTGAAAGTGGGTTAATTTGATTGGTTGGCACTCTTTTTTTCATTCCAGACCACAGAACAGGTCATTGGTCATCCAACTGATTGGCTGTTTTCCAATCAGATGCCCACATCTGATTCAATCAGCTATGATTGGGTGGTTGAAATACTGGTACTCAACGTGGCCAGCTGTCGCTCTCAGCAGGGCCTGGGATAAAGAAGCAGTTCCCCTTAAAAAGGACTTATGGACTGGCATCCCTGTCTCATATAAGAAAACCAATACCTGACTTACATGGTTATAGGTTAATACTTTAAAAAATTACCTATGGCTCCAAATTCTCTGTTGGATTCTTTCTCAGACATTATGAACTACTGTGGCTCCTATGTGCATAAGTCCAGAATAAATATTTAAGCCTTGTATTCAGTCAGAAAGAAAACTTCCCTTAAGTTTTCAAAGCATTAACTGATACTTTAAATTTCATATAAATAAAATATTTTCCATTGTTTCTTTGTTGTTATCAAAGCTGGAACTAATGTATGGTTAGAAGGGTAAATGACCTGATGGTTGACTTCTTTGATTCCTTGGAACAACAAATATCTTCCTCCAGACATTTATTGTCATGGACTTCACTAACAGCCAGACCTGGTCCGTTAGGGCTGAGTTCCTGATGGCTCTTGCACAGCCTCTCCTCATCAGCCATGTGTAAACTGCTAACATTCCACGACTCCCTATAGGACTTGTAAACCAAGGAGAACCTAGAGCTGTTCCCAGCTGTGGTCTGCAGACACCAGCTCCTCTTGTATTGGGTTTATCTTGTGATGCGAGGGGGACTTAGAAGAGTTAGATACAAGCTGTTTATTTTGACCTCTGCAGGGATTTGGAATAAAAATTTAAAAATAGGGCTCTAGGCTCATTCTCCCATCTCATGTTCAAAATCCAGACTCATATATTATGATCTTCTCTTTGAGTTTCCTTAGCTCCTGTATTAAAGGACTTGTCATATTGTATGGACATTTGTTTTAATTTTTTTCTTTTTCTTTTTTTTCAAATCCTCAATGGCTTTTAATTTTATTTATTATTATTATTTTATTTATTATTATTTTTAATGGAAGTACCGGGGAATGAACCCAGGACCTCGTGCATTCTAAGCATGCACTCTACCACTGAGTGATACCCTACCCCTGGCTATTTGATTTACACATCTATCTCTTCCTATAGAATGTTGGCTCCCCAAGTGCAGAGACCATGTTTCATTCATGTGCTCATTCTCCTCCCCATCCCTCCCCCTCTTGCCTCTGTCTCTAGTACAGTACCATTTGTGCTACGTTCTGTAGTCAGCTTTTGTGGCATGAACAGGTTGTTGAAAGAAAAGCTAGAGATACTAGCTTTAGAACATACCTAAATAAATGCAAACAAAAGTATCACCAGTGTTATATACTATTATTTATTATAACTCACACCCATAAAATGCTGGATACGTATTTCACCAGTACAGGCTTGCCATATAGGCATACACGTCTCTCTTACTGAAACATTTTTGCCTAAAACTCACACAAAGAACTGAGTAATGCGGTTAGACTTCCCATGAGGTCACTCCTCTTGGCTGAGGAGGAGCAGAATCCTGGGATTGGAATGAATGAGAGCTCAATAGTTTATAATTATGGGAAGCTTTTCCTGCCCATAAAGAAACATTTTTGGTTCAACTCACACTTGACTTAACGTTCAGACCTTTCCCAGCTGGCACACTATAGGGTATATACTTCCAAGGGAAAATATCCCATTTTTGCTGAACCCCTCCTAGCCTCTCTCTGTATCCCCAAACATTAGTGTAATACAGGAAAAGCCCCTGGATGAATCTGTCATGGCAGGTGAAGGAAATGCTGTGGAGGAATCTCCTTTGAAGAATCTCCTGTGGTGTCTAGCTATCATTTGAGAATAAGAGGGGGTTCTTTTCTGAGCAATGGAAAGACAAAGAACTTCCCCCGGGTGTGAAGGTGCAGTCTTATGTTGCAGTCACCTGTGAATGGATTGTAATAAGTCTTGTCTGGATCTCTTGAGTTGGATTTAATAACCTGCTGAACGCTCCAGCAGGATCAATAAGCCTTTTACAGCCAGCAGAGCTCTGTGTACTGCTGCCCATCCATGAGAAATTTTGTCTCAGCTTAGCTGGAAGGGGTCTTTCCATGGCTACGGATATTTGCTTTCACTCTTTGACTCGTGTACATCATACTGCCACTTGGGCTGAGGTGACTGTTGCAAGTAGAAAAAGAGCCTGCATTTTTCTTTGTCAGGTTCTTGTACCTTTCACAGTAGAAGTGATGCCAGTCAGAATCTGCTGTTGCAGGCTACTGTCACAATGGCTTTTTCCATTCTTTCCTTTCCAGCTGGCGTCTTGTCAGCTGGTGACCAGGCTGGAAAGCAGGTTTCCACTATTTGAATATTCCGTCTGGAGCCCAGACACATTGTATGTGTGCATCCTTTTTATTACCACATCATGAGGCAGTCATTAGGAACAGAATTTTTTTCCTTCTTTAGATTTTTTTGTTTAATTTAAGCATCATAAAATATTTTAGAACTTAATTTTCAAAATCCTCTCACTGAGAAGAGAAAACACTGTCCTTTATATTTGGTAGAAGAGGACATTTTTGAGAAGTTATGCTGTGTCCACCCAGAGAACTCAGAATGAGACTTCAGAGTTCTTGCTATTCAACCTGGATGATCAATCTTAACTCCTGATTCACGTGGTTGTCGAACTGAAGGAATTGGTGGGGAATAAGCTTTTATGACTAGCAGCCCTTGGGAACCTGCTAACTTCCTCCGCCCCTACTAACCTATAACATTGTTTTGGAGACTGCTTGACTTTAATTATACAATCACAAATGGTTAGGAGAAGAGGAAAATAGTGAAATTAATTGAATCTGGAGTATCAAATAAGGTAGTTGGTTCCATTTTTTAATGTGCCTACATTAGAATAGGGCTACCAGGTTGAATTTAATAGTTTTAGAGTTGGCCTTTGCTAGGAACAGTTGATAGTAGTTCATTATGATAGCGGTTAAAAGTTAATTATCTTCTTGATCCACTTGGTCCCTCCCTGATTTTAGCTAGCTTAACTTAATTTTGTTTGTTTTGTAGAGGGCTTATTTGTTCTTTGTGTGATTTTTAAAGGCAGTAGATAGTCTATTCAAGAGATACAAGATTAGCTATCTTTTCCTTTGAAACTAACCTTATTATCTGAATGGGAGGTTGTTTTTATTTTAAACCACCTTGAAAATATTTATATTCCATTTATTGGTTTAAATAAAATTTAAAAATTGGTTCCTACCAGTAGAGGGGATCTTCACTGAGGAGTGTCTCTCCTCAGATCTGGGGTATACTCTGAGCATGTGTACTTTTAAAATTTTGTTTTTTATTGTGGTAAAACATACCAAAATTGACCAATTTTATCATTTTTAAGTGTACAGTTCAGTGGCATTAAGTTCATTCATGTTGTTGAGAAACCATCACCCCCGTCTATCTCCAGAACTTTTCCGTTTTCTGAACGTAAACTCTGTACTCTAAACACTAGCTCCGCATTCACTTCCCCACCATGCCTCTGGCCCCTTGTGACCTCTATTACACTTTCTTTCTCTATGAATTTGACTACTCTAGATATCTCTTATAAGGGAATCATATAATATTTGTCCTTTTGGGTCTGGCTTATTTCACATAGCATACTGTCTTCAAGATTCATCCATGTAGTAGCATGTGTTAGAATTTCTGTCCTTTTAAAGTCTGAATAATTTTTCATCGTATGCATGTATCACATTTTGTTTATCCATTCATCTTTGATGAACACTTGGATTGCTTCTGCCTTTTGGCTATTAATGCTGCTATGAACATACCTATACAACTGTCTGTTAAGTCCCTGCTTTCACTTCTTTTGGATATGTACCTAGAAGTAGAATTGCTGGATCATACAGTAATTTTGTGTTTAATTTTTGAGGAACTGCCCAGACTGGTTTCCACAGCTACTGCACTATTTGCATTCCCACCAGCAGTATACAAAAGTTCTAATTTCTTCACATCTTCACCAACACTACTTCTTTCATTCCTTACATGTAACAGCATTCTAATGAGGGTGAAGTGGTATCTCATCATGATTTTGATTTGCACTTCCTTAATGACTAGTGATGTTGGACATCTTTTCATGTGCTTTTTAGCCATTTGTCTATTTTCTTTGGAGAAATGTCTGGTCAAATCCTTGGGTATTTTTAAATCGGGTTGTTTGGTTTTTGTTGTTGAGTTGTAGGAGATTTTTATATATTCTAGTATCAATCCCTTATCAGGTATATGATTTGCAAATATTTTCTCCCATGCTGTACATTGTCTTTTCACTCTCTTATTAGTGTTCTTTGCACAAAAGTTTTTAATTTTGATGAACTTCAGTTTTTTTTTCTTTTATTGCTTGTGCTTTTGGTGTTATATTGAAGAAACTGCTGCCAAATCAAAGGTCATGAAGATTTTCCTCTATGTTTTCTTCTAAGAATTTAATAGTTTTAGTTTTTATAGTTTAGGTCTTTGATCCACTTTGAGTGAATTTTTATATTTGGTGTAATGTAAAGGTCCAAATCATTCTTTTGCATGTAGACATCCAGTTTCCCAGCACTATTTGTTGAAAAGACTGTCATTTCCCCCACTGAATGGTTTTGGCACTTTGATGGGAAATCAATTGACCATATATGTGAGGATTTATTTTTGGGCTCTCTGTTCTATTCCACTGGTCTATGTATCTGTCTTTTTGCTGTTACCATAATATTTTGATTATCATATCTTTCTAGTCAGTTTTGAAATTAGGAGCTGTGCATCCTCCAACTTTGTTTTTCTTTTTCAAGATTATTTTGGCTATTTAGGGCCCCTTGAGATTCCATATGAATTCTAGGATGGATTTTTTTCTTTCTGGATAAAGTGCCATTGAGGTTTTGATTGAAATTGGATCCAATCTGCAGATCATTTTGAGTAGTATTGTCATCTTAACAATATTATGTCTTCCAATCCACGAACATGGGATGTCTTTCCATTTGTTTATGTCTTCTTTAACTTCTTTCAGCAACATTTTTTTAGCTTTCAATGTATATGTCTTTTATCCGTTGGTTAAATTAATTTTTTCTATTTATATTTACCATTTTAAAAGTTATTTTTATTCTTTTTGATGCTATTATAAATGGAATTGTTTTCTTGATTTCCCTTTGGGATTACTCATTTATTAATATGTAGAAATGCTACTAGTTTGAGCATGTATATTTTTGAAAAGCTTTGTAGGGAGTTCTGATGCACGTCTTTGGTTAGGCACTCTGCCCCTAGGCCGTCTTAAATAAACGTATCTGGAGCTAGAAAATGTTTTAAATCTCACCTTTGCCACTTACCCATTTATGACCTTGGACATTTCCTCAGTGTTAAGATTGGATTTATACTATTGATCATACAGAGTTGTTATAAAGATTAAAGGTGCATGTTACCTTGAATTAGTAACCCCTCAACAAATATTAGCTGTTTATTTACTTATTTTTAAAATTTTTATTTCACTGTTATTCCTAAATAGGTAATGCTTGAAGTGAGTTTGAAAACCAAGTAAAAGTTGGGTAAAGGAGAAGTATTCTGTCAGAAGTAGCCCATATATGACAATACAGAGGTATAAAAAAGTTTGCCATATTGGGTGACTACATAGTGATTAAGAACATGGGCTTTGGAATTAAGTAGATTTGTGTTCAAATTCCAGTTCCTTTCCTTTTCTACTCTGTGTCCCTGGGTTAGTCATTTAGCCTTTCTGACACATGAGTCAAAAAAAAAAAAATTTAAATGGAAATTACTAAGTATTTTGAACTGAATGAAAATACAGCATATCAAAGTTTGTAGGATGCTGCTACAGCAGCACTTTTATGGGGGACTTTCACAGCATTAGTGGCTGTATTATTAAGAGGAGAAGTGTCTCAAATCAGTAACTTCAGCTTTCATCTTAAGAAACTAGAAAAAGAAGAGCAAATTAAACTGAAAGTAAGCAGAAGAAAGGAAATAATAAAGATCAGAAATCAATGAAATAGGAAAAAAAATACAGAAAATTGATAAACCTCAAATCTGGTACTTTGAGAAAATCAAGAAAATTGATACTCTAGCCAGACATATTAGGGAAAAAAAGACACAAATTACCAATATCAGGATGAAAGAGTAGATATCACTACAGATATTAAAGAGAGGTATTAAGGGAATATTATGATTTATGCCAGTTTGTCCCAATAACTCTGATGACTTAGATGGAGTGGACAAATTTCTTGAAAGAAAAAAACTACCAAAACTCACTTAAGAATAAACATTAAATTACCTGGATATCCCTGTATTTACTAAAGAAATAGAATTGATAAATTAAACTTCATTAAAATAAAAACTTTTGTTCTTTGAAAGACACTTTTGAGGAAATGAAAAGAAGCAAACAGCACAATTTAAAAATTGGCAAGAGTTGAACTTGATCGAGTGGTAATGAATAAGAAAAACAACATAAAAAGATGTTCAACATCAATAATTTTTAGAGAAATGCACATTTAAACCCTACATACCTATTAGAATGACTAAAATTAAAAAGATTGACTATGCCAAGTCTTGTTGAGAATGTGGAAGAACTGGAACTCATAAACGTTGCTGCTGAGAATTTAAAATTCTACCATCACTTTCGAAAACAGTGTGGCAATTTCCTAAAAAGTTAAACGCATACCTACCATACGACCCAACAATTTAACTGAGGTATTTCCTCTAGAGAAAAGAAAGCATATGTTCACACAAAGACTTGTGCATGAATGTTCATAGCAACTTTATCTGTAATAGCCAAAAAACTGGAAACAACCCAAATGTCCATTAACAGCTGAATGGATAAACAAATTGTGCTTATATCCAAACAACAGAATGCTTCTCACTAATACGAAGGAACAGACTATTGATACATGCAACAACATGGATGAATCTCAAAATAATTATCTTGAATGAGAGAACCCCCTCCACCCCAAAAAAGTACATACTATATAGTTCCACTTATATAAAGCTCTAGAAAATACAAACTAATCTTTAGGCACAAAAAGTAAATCAGTAGTTATCTGGGGGTGGGCGGAAGTGGGGAGGGGCAAGGGGTAGAGATTACACAGAGGCAGGAAGAAACTTTTGGGGGTGGTGGGATATGTTCACTGTATTGCTGGTTTCAGCAATGGTTTCACAGGTGTTGATGTCAGAGCTTATCAAGTTCTGCTTGTAATATATGCTGTTTTATGTCAGTTACCTCAGTAAATAAATTGCATGCTGTTTTCAATTATCTGTGCAATCTGACCCTTCTTCAGATCATTGTTTTGTTTTCCCTTCATATTCGTGTTACTGTCCATCCATAACAGAAAAGTTCATCTCAATTTGAGGAGTTTATTGGAGACATTTCCCCAGGTGGAAATTGGAATGAGTAACTTGGGACCATAGAATGAAAATTTGAGTCACTCTTGTTTTTCTGTGAGATGTGGTATAGTTTTCCATTTCATTATGGAATCATTAACAGGCAGACTGTGTAGTGTAAGGAGCTTGGGGTTTGGAGGCAAAGAATTTGTACTTTGCCATTTACTGATTCTTACTAACATCGGGTGGGTTTGTTAACCTCTGAGCCATAAACTACAGGGTTGAGGACAATCACTGACTGCATTTTATTCAGGAATCAATTGTTTTAAGTGAAGAAACCTCTTTAAATTTGTTTAAGCAAAAAAGAAAAGAAAAGGAATATAATTGCAGAATATAAAGGTATCTGATGAATTCTGGGGTGGGGAGTTCAGCTGGAGCCTCAGGAGGGCCTGGAACCAAGGTAAGGTCACTTTCTCACATTTGCTTCTCATCAATCATTCCCTCCCCACCCCTTCCTCCCTTTTTCTTCCTCTCCTTCTCTCCCTCCCTAGTTCAAGACTTTCTGGTTCTCCCTGCACACTGACCAGACACACAGCCATCCTAAAACTTAGTTCTGCCTCAGTGTCTAGTTCCCATAATTGATTGCCTAGTTTCAGCAGAAACTCTCTAGAGTTCCCTAGGCCTGATAACAAACTGAGGTTGTCTGACTGGCTCAACTGGGTCCTGGGGTCTATTGAGGTAGAAGAGCTGCAGCTGAAAGGGTGAAGTCACGTGGCCCACTCACTATGGGCTTTGAGAACAGATTCTTGAGAAGGGCTGCGTGAGACAGGCACACGGAATATTACATGTGCTGTGGAACTGTGAGACTCCATGGACCCGCAGTGTCAGTATCATCTGAGAGCAGTAAGAAATGCAGAATCTCAGGCTCTGCCCTGGACACTGCATTTTGAAATGACCTCAGGTGATGCACATGCACTTTAAAGCTTCCGGAAGCACTACCTAGAGCAGGACTTCTCCATCCCTGCATCAACACGTGGGGCTGGATCATTCTTTGTGGTGGGGGGCTTTCCTGTGTCTTGTAGGATGTTCAACAGTGATAGTGACCTCTGCCTGTCCCTGCTTCAGTTGTGACAACCAAACATGTTTCTAGACATTGCCAGATGTGCCCTGGGGAAACAGTGCCCTGGCTGAGCACCATTGCTCAAAGGATTAAAAGAAATAACATGTGAAGTGTTTTATAAACATTAATATCTGTATAAACATGAGTCAGTCTGGTGGGTTTTGCCCTCCAAAAGCCAAAGGCCATGTAAAAGAGTAGATTAAATATCAAGATTTTGGTGAATTTTTATTTCTTCATAATGTTAAATTTTGTAACATTTTTGTACCTTTTACTGTGTTATTTAGAAAACCATTTCTTTTCATTTTCTATTTTTCTGACATACTGGTAGAATGTTTATTCACATAAATATCATGTACATATTAAATCTTGAACCAAGCCACTTGTTTAGTTGTATTTGTTTTCTATAAAATACCTCCTGTCATTTTACAGTGAGACCTTTTCAAAGAAATCTCTTTGGGAAGTTCAAGCTCTAATCATTCAGGAAGTTCCACTGCTGTGGCCAACTGTGGAGATGTAAAAACAGATCAAATCCAGTTCACATAATTAAGTTCTAATGCACAGATGTTTGAAGCTCATGGAAATGGACTGTAAAAGCCAGAATCATTTTAATAGCTTTCCTTAAACTTTTAACAATGAATAGTGGAAGTAAACATTTTCTCAATTTCAATTTCTTTTTTTGGAGAAGTAAGCCAAGTATGCTTTCCAAAGGGACTTTGTTGGCATCACCTAATGTGGTTTAAAACTTCCTCTTTTACATCTTTAATTTCTTACTTATGCTACTATATAAATTCTATTCTTTGAGAAGAAGTCTGTTGTAGTAATAGCACTGAGTAAGCTCTCAATGAATATTTGTGGAATGGAAAAATGAAAGGACTGAAGAGCAAGCAGACAGGCCTTGATGGTCCATGGGTGCTGGCTCTGGCTGACTCTCTCCCCAGAACGCACCTGCTGTGTTCAGGGCTGTGCTGAGAGCATCTTGACAGAAGGGCCGTCTAGTTCCTGGACACGTTCCCTCCACAAGGCCTACTCTAAGGACATATTAAGTAAATTAGTTCTTTTTTGTCAGCATATCTAATGCTTGTCCCTCATTATGAATGGAGTTCTTCCATTGTCATAGGACAGGGGGCCATTTTAAAACACGAGTCTATGCATAATTTAAAATAAAATGGTAAGATGTGTGCATAATTTGTTCCCATTTCCAGGGTTTAATGCCTGTATTAAGAGGCCTGAAAGGGAGTGTGCAGATTAGCTGAGGCCTTGTTCCTAGCCACTCCCTGATGGGGTCATCTTCAGCATGAATTAACAGATTTGAAGGATTTATTTCAATTTACAGTCTTTCACCATAGAAAAAAAATTGGCTGATACTGTTGTGCTTGTCTAAGAATAATGAGTAATCCTTTTCTCTGTTACCCTAGAATGTAGACAGCTTCTAAACATTATTTAGCACTGAACTCAGTAGCCGACCTTAGAAATAGTCATTGCTGTGTCTGTGTCTGTGATCCAGCTCTGTGCTCGTACGTGAGGTTTAGTCATTAAAGTCTCACATGCAAAGGCAGAAGGAAGCCATTCTCACATGCAGAATGAATTTTGAAGAGGAAATACTTTTACTGTCGCTTCGGACACTAAAGATACCAAGTTCCAAAGCTTATGTTCTTCTTGTCAGCAGAGGGAGAGGGACTTAGACTCACCTTCAGGTCATGTGGATTTTCTGGGTTACCCACAGTGGCAGCCATGAACTACACTTGGGATTTACTCTCTTTTGAAAGCATGTGGGTGTTGTGTTCTGCTTTACCTCTCACATCTGGTGATCAGAGCTCAGGGTCAACAAGGGAAATGTCTGACTGTGCATGCAGATTTGCAGTTTGTCCATAAAAGATTTAGTGCTGTTTTTTCAGCCCTCTATGTCAGGCTTCAACTGCATTAATGCTCATTAAGGAGCAGCAGTTATGTGAACCCAGACATACACACAGAGCTCTCATCAATATTGACAGAAGTGGGTGTGTAGCAAGGGGGTGAGGGATGTCAGTGAGGGTGGGGAACAAAATTAGGCTCCTAAGGCAAGATCAATAAAGCTTGATTTAATTGCTTCCTAGATTTGTTGTTTCAATAATTTTTATTGAGTAACCATGAGAGCCCAGCCACTATTCCAGGTGCAAAGGATACAAAGTTAAATGGTTAGATAAAGCCTTTTCTTTCTCATAACCATAGCCTTGTAGAGTAAAGATGCAGGATGAAGAATCAGTCTTAAGTGCTGCAAGAGTGACCTGGACAGTGGGCACATTTCACGGGGAAAGTAACATTTGAAATAGGTCCTGAGAGGTAAGTAGGAATTCTCCAGATGGAAATGGAGGGATAGGGCACTCCAGGCAGAGTAAACAGGGTGAAACTCAGAGGTATGCAAGTTCATGCCATGTTCACAGCATGACAGGCCGTTCCAGTAGTTTCAATCTAAGGAGCTTCAACATGGGGGGAGACAAGACTAGGTGGGCAGACTGAGGCTGAGTTATGGTGGCATGTATACAATACTGTGGATTCAGACACCACCCAGTGTCCTAAGCGATGGGAAACTATCAAAGCCAGTTCCTGTCTTCTGTTACTTAACTCCAACTTCACCAACACCTGCAACTTCAGCCTCCCCTAGTCAGTCTCTAGGTCAGTCTCTGAAGCTAAGGTAGCTTTGGGTTATTAGCCAGTGGGATCTAGAATTAGTCTTGCTGCCCTAAACTGTGGTGTGCCCCAACGCTCCCAAGCTCTCTGAGCTCTGTAACTGGACCCTCACTGTAGTCTTGCTCACCTGGTCTTTTGTGACGGGGCTTTTTCTTGGTTTCTTACTTTCCAGTTCCCAGAGCTAGAGCTTGCCTCATGCTTCTGCCTCCTTGACTAGAGCCCAGACACTGAGTCTGTCTTATTAGTCTTCGTCCTTGAGCCTAGACTCTTCTTCCTGTATTCCAGCTGCTCGCTGGGATTCTGCTCCAACTGACTTTCCCAGAGCCACACCATTGTCCCCTGCTTACTGGGAGTGCCTGTTACTCTTACAGTGTATCCAGCTCACCTGCTCAGACCTCCTTACGTGTTAGTATCATCTCAGTTCTTGGCTGGATTTGTTGCATTTCTATGGATATAAATTTTTATTGGTAATAGGCCTGTGCCCCAGCTTTTTTGTAACTGTTAAACTCATCAAAGTTGTTAGTTCTTCTCACCTTAATCTTGGCTCTTCCCAACTTCTTCCGACTCCCAGTAGCCACATTGCATGCTCCAACATGTCTGCGGTAAACACACTCCTAAGATGCTTCCCATGATCCCTATTGTCCCTGCTTCCTGATGTTCATGTGCTTGAATGATCCCCTCCCTTTGAGTGTTGGCGGGACTTGTGACTTGCTTCTAAACAATAGAATATGGCAAAAGTGACAGCATATACATGGTCATGTGTACATGGTTATGCTATACACGATTGTAGCACTTATCTTGCTGGAGTCGCTTCCTTGCTGGTTATGTGGAAGCAAATAGCCATGTTGGGGAACTCCATGTAGCAAAGAACTGCAGGTGGCCTTGAAAAGCTGAGGGCAGTCTCCACCCCCTACAACCACAAGGAACTAATGCTTCCAACAACCACATTGGTTAGGGGGGAAGCAGACTCTTTGCTACCTGAGCCTCCAAATGAGAACCCAGGCCTGGTTGACACCCTGATTGCAGCCTTGCAGAAGACTCAGCTAAGCAGTACCTGAGACTCTTGACTCAGAGGACTGTGAAATAATAAGCGTGTGTTACTTTTAGGCTACTAAGTCTGTGGTAATTTTGTTATGCAGCAGTGGATAACTAATACAATGTCTCAGTGGAGCAAAACAAGATACAGCAATTAGAATATCTGTTCTAGTTAAATACTTGACATCTGGTAATTAGATGTGTAATTGTGCTTTATTAAACATTTTTTTCTCTCTCCTACTAACATTCCTAAGGAAACAGGGAATTTTTATTTTCTACAAGGAAATGGTTCATCACCTTAATTGTCTCATTCCTGAAACAGGTGGCCTAGATAAAGGACACCAGATGGGATCCAGCAGCTGGAGTAGGAAAACTCTAAAATCATAGAGATTATATTGAGTGCAACCTTGTGTGTAGCAGAGAACAAATTAAAAAATGACTTGAAGATTTTCTTGAGAGCATTTGGGAAGGTATCAGTAGTGTCTGAAGTGTAGTAATAAGTGGTTCACGGTGAGTATCATTGCTTTTGAAATTGAGGCAGTTCACAAGTTTATGAACAGAAAAGATAGACATTTGTCCAGAGCATTTAAAACTCTCAGTTTCTTAACAGTGTCAGATTGATCTGTTATTTATGCATCATTCTCATAGTGATTTTTCCATTTATTTTAGTTCTTCTGATCTTCAATCACTTAATCTGTCTCAGCTTTTGCATATGTGCAGAAATAGGATAATTTCCATTTCATGTCGGGGAAAGAGAGTTAAAAAGAATATTGTGTAAATACCTACTGAGTACTTTGCTACTTGTTTCACATCTCATGTGATCTTCACAGCAGGTCTATGAAATGAGGTGTTTTTCCCTTAATCTTCATTTTGTTAAGTGAGCAAATTAAGGCCAGGTAAGTAATGTGCCCTAGAACACACAGCTAATAAGTCTCAGAAACAGAACTTAAATCCTAATTTCTTCAAAACTGTCTTTCCTATACACCAGCAGTTTTCAAAATGTGGTCCATGTACCTCTGGGGGTCCTTTCAGGGACTTCAGAAGGTCAAAATTATTTTCATATTAGTACTAAGATATTATCTGTGGAGTATTTTTTTTTTAAACCATGTTGATGGTTTTTGCATCAATGGTACAAAAGCTATGGTGGGAAAAACTGCTGGCACCTTAGTGTGAGTCTGGGCAGTAGCACCAAACTGCAAGAAGTTGTTATATTCTTCACTGCCCGTAAACTTGAAATTGAAGGGGGAGTGGGAAACCAGTTTCACTTAAGAATGTCCTCAGTAAAGCAATGAAAATATTAGTTTTATTGAATCTCAACCCTTGAATGTGTGTCTTTTTAAGAAGTATGACCAAATAGGTGGTGTGTTTAAATCCCATTTGCTGCGTCCCAACCAAAGTACTGTGGTTGTCTCAAAGAAAAGCCACTTGTTTGAGTTGTGAGCTGAGAGGCTGTTTTTTTCATGAAACACATTTTTATTTTCCTTGAAAGAATGACAAAAAAAGAAAACCTGGTTATTCAGACTTAAATATTTGGAGAGATTTCATCAAAAATGAATGAGTAGGGAAAAAACTGATTGAGCCTATTGCTTCAGGGAAAACAGTATTTGTTGCCAATTCAAGGTTTCAAGGAAAAATTAGAATTTTGGAAAAATTGTATTCACCAGTGTAACTGGTGAATTTGACAACTTCCCAATACCTAAAGATTTTTCTGATCTGAAATTGGTGGTGAGTTTTTGATATTACATACTGAAATGCATTGACATTTGGAATATCTGTAGACTAAGTGAACAATATTTCCAAATAACTAGTGTATAATGGTACACAGTCATGAGTATTTAAAAGATCCATTCAAAGTGCAAGATAGACCATTGTAGTTTTATATAGTAGTACAAAAAGTTTGTTGATGTAGTGTCAGACTCCACATTGTAGCTAACTTAAAAAATATCGCTTGTTGAGTTTTGGTATAGTATTAAAGAATAGTATCTGCAGTTGTCTCTTTTCCATTACATATCTGTATAAGGCTGGGCTTTATTAATATATTTCAATCCAAACAACATATTGCAATAGATTGAATACAAAAACAGTTACGAAAATCCAGCTGCCTTCTATTAAGCACACATTTTTAAAGGTATAAAGTGATGCCACTCTTCATTATTTTGTACTTTTAGAGGATCTAGTTAGTTTTTATAAAAATGTGTTATTTGTATTACCCTATATTGAGTTCATTATTTTAAATGATTAATAAATATTTAAGGTTTCATAATTTTAATTTCATAATTTTAGTAATTATTGAAAATGTAAAATCCACATAAACAAAAGCTCTTTAGTGTTGTGTTTGTTAATAATATAAAGGGGTCCTTAGACCAAAAAGTGTTTTTGAACTGATGCTTTATACTATGTTGTTTCTTGTACCTACGTGTCTGTTCTGAAACTAAAGTGAAGTGTTACAAGCAGGCTAACTGGATAAGGCACTTTAAAAATGCACAGTACTGTCACTAGTTATGATGAGTCTGCCTCACCTTTGTTCAAACTATCAGCCTTAATTTTGCTGTTGAGAAAAAAAAATCTCCTGATAATGTTTGGAGATTATATACAATTTCCACTTTACTCCATCACCACAATTCCTTTTTATTGGATGGAATCCATAAATTACACATGACTTGGCTGAATTGACATAAATAGGTATGTGGTGAAACTCGTTTTATATTCATGTCTGAATTTATTGTTAGGTCATTTGTAGATTTTTCTGGCAAGTTACACTCAGTTTTAATGGTGCAAAACTGTAGACTGTTTTACTGACCAGTTTATGTAGGTTGTAATCAAACTCGCCATTGAAATGATTCCTTAGCCTTGCAGTCTGGAAGCAATATAAATTGGGGTTGTTAATTACTCCCCTTCCATCTTTCCTGTGTCGTAGAGTGATTCTTGGGACCACAGCTTTAGGATGATATATATCTTGGGTAGTCGTTAACACTCAGCTGTTAGGAGCAATGAGTTCTCCGACCTGGACCATTTAATGACACCTAATGAATATGCTAGAACTGACTGTGGCAAATCTCTTGCCTATATCTGAAGGTATTGAATCTTTTCTCCAAACTTGAGTTAAAATGTTTTCATCACATGAACTTTATTCTTGAAAATAAGATTTACTGTCATTAACATCTTAGTAGACCTCAGGGTCAGTAACAAGTGTGGTGTGGCTGGACTTTTGCGTGGCTGCCAATACCCTTTCTTCTTCAGTGACTACCTCTTGCTTTATTGTTTGTTTGTTTTTAACTTTTCCTCATATGTAATTGAGGCCATGTAAGGCATATAAATTCAGCACAGTAGCAAAAGGCATAGCAAGGACGACGTGAACACAGTCTGCTCCTTACTGTATTGCACTTTACAGCACATCGCTTGTATTTCACTGCAAACTTGGTGGCTTAAAGGAGGGTTAGACTCATTAATGAGTTTCTGCACCGAAGGCTCCGTCCAAGGTCACCTCCTCTCCTAGGGTTTTTCTGACTTTCTCTCTACCCCACCCCCAACTCCCTGAACCGATCCAAGTTGAACAGATCACTCCCTCCTTCATGCCTGGACTATATGCACTTCTTTCAAGTCAGCTGTGATAATTACTGTGTGTGTTACTTGCCAGGCCTCCATACTGCATTCTGAACTCTTTAGGGACTGGGACCGGGTCTCACTCATTTATTCTGCACAGGTTGAGTGCCCGTCTCCATCTCGGTTGCTGTGTCGGGTGCTGAGGATGCACTGGTGACCCCAAAGTGCCTGTCCCCGTAGGACTTGGGCATGCGATTCTTAGCCCTAGGGGGTCTGCTAAACAGTAAGGACTTAACAAAAAGTGTCTGTTGAATAGTGTGATGCTTTTCATTCACAGTCGTTTCTGGTATTTAAGTTTGTACCAGTTAAAACTTAGTGAGCCTAGACTCTGTGCAAGTCTGGCTTTTTTCTCTAGGATTCAAGGTACCCTTTGTACATAAGAGTAAGAAAAGTTAATAAAAACATGCCTCATGTTTGTACTATGCCTAATGATTAACAAATCTTTTACTATACTTCTTCTTTCACTTGATTCTTACAGTATCCGTGAGACAAGTAGAGAAGACGGTTTTATTTTCATCTTGCCCATGGTCACTAGGGTCTAGTCTTCTGTTCCAACTCCAACATACCTATGCTCACAAACATGCCCTCACACACAGGTGTGCATGCTTTAAAATCACTTTAGAGATTTGTCAACTTGAGATGACCTTGTTTTTATTTCCTTAGAGATAAATTCCATAGTGAGGTCACTATTGTAGGAAAGAAAATTAATCACCAAATAAGGAAACAAAGAACGAAGAGGGCAGGGGAGGCTTTATTTTTCTCAGTAAACCCAGCTAGTGTGATCCATCATTGGAACCTCTCCCTTCCTTTTGTAGTGTGTGAAATGGTAACAGTCATGGATGAGCAAGGTACCATATTTCAGTGTTAGAAGACACCTACGTAGACCGTCTGATCCAGTCTCCTTTTTATAGCTAAGGGGACTGAAGTACAGAGAAATGCAATGACTCACATCAAGTCTCTCAGTTTAGTGGTAGCCATTCTTTAGATCACTTGGTGTGAAAATATGAAACTATGAGAGCAGTGGTCTCTTGGTATATGCTAAGTATGTTTAACAAGGCTGTGGGTCTCAGAAACCTTTTAATTCAACTGACCTGTTTTGAGTCAGTGGCTACAAAGCTCATAATTTTCCTTGGCAGGTCCCAGAGGATTCTAATGAGCAACTGCTCTCCTGAGTGACTGGAGATTGACCCTTGAGTGTGGAGAGGATAAGCATCTTCAGTCTCAGTCTGAGCACACAGCTTTCTGACAGCCCTTTCCTCAGGCTGAAATTGGTTTCAGGTCTATCAAGTCTTAGAGTCAGTTCTGGGTGTTGACTATAGCCTTTTTTGCATCTTTCAATGTGTGTGTGTGTGTGTGTGTATACACACACACACACACACACACACACACATTTGGTTAGAAGTTAAAATATCATATTTTAGAAGACCACAGACTGTTATCACTTGATTTCATAGGATATTAGTTTGTGTAGAAAAAGACAAGTTACTGTTGTGTAAGAGGGTAGTATATCTATGTCTGGTAAACTAGGGGGAGGTCATGGAGGTCATATGTGGGTATGTAGCCATTTTTATTCCTAGATTTCCACAATCTTTGAGCTTCATTGTTTTCTGGCTGTGGCACAAAAGCATTAGAAACTGTTCAGATTCAGTGAGAACTGAGACTTGAACCTACTTGTTCTGGGTCCTCTTGTGTGGTGCTCCTTTCACCAGCCCACCCTGGAGGTGTGTGGGAATTCCAGCAGTCTCTGACATTTCTTTGTTTTAGTCATATATTATGTGAATGAAGAGTCAAATATAGCACAGTGTTTTGTGACCAGGGCTGATGAAGGAAGATACTGAGAACCACAATAAAGCACAATAGGCTTGACTAATGCTAAGTTATTTGTCTTTAGTTACTAAGATATCAGGATTTGTGCAGTGAAAAAGAATATGACAATGAATGTGTGTGTGTTCATGTATCACTGAAAAACTGTGCTTTACACTGGAAATGGACACAACATTGTAAACTGACTATAACTCAATAAAAAAATGTTAAAAAAAATAAAATAAAAAATTTAAAAAAAAAGAAATCAGGATTTGTGGATATCAGTGGGTGCTTCTCCGAAAGTCCATATGTCCTTCAGTTATTTAGCAGATACTTAAGCACCTTGCAGTATTTTAGGCAGGTTACAGAATGGAGAGAAGAGACCACACATACACAAACCAGACGCCTACTGCAAATTCTAGGTTTATTGTGTCATGTACGTATTACTCGGAGAAGCAAGTGGCTATGCAGAGTGGTCTCAGGTATAGCATCGTGTTCTGGTTGCCTACAGGGCGCATAGCTTCCCAGACAATCCCCATGCAAGTTCTGCCAGGTTAAGCACCTCCTACTCTACAACTTTTTTTTTTTTTAACTGTCTTATTTTATGTATCTACCTGTTTCTTTTAAACTACTTTATTGAGATATGATTGACATACACAAAGCTATTACATATTTAATGTATATGGCTTGATGAGTACCATCTTTTTATTTTCAGGGTTACGTCAGTGTTCCAAAAGAGCTTACACTTACAGTATATGTGCTTTATTTAAGTACATATTTACAAACATAGCACTCTCCTGCACCCACTGCCAGACTTGGTCTGAGCAAGGCCAACTCATTCTTGATGGAGAGAAAATAAAAAACATTCTTCTGTGTCTCTGAACCATGTCTCTGCCTTCAGCTTTCCAGTGTCTCTGAAGCCCACCCTTTGATGTTGATATTGATGGTTCTAATGCTGGGTTTAGAAAAATCTTTTTCTTCTTGACACCTACTCTGTGTTCTAGGTGCTCTGCTGGGGGTTTATATAATTAAGAATCTACAAGGGCAGGTATTATTGGCCTCGTTTTATACCGTGAATAAACTGAGGCCCAGAGGGATAAATTACTTACTGGAGGTCATACATACTAAGTAGTGGAGCCAAGGTTCATTCTCATATCTTTCTTATTCCAGAGGTGGCCTCTTGCCCTTTTCAGTACACCATGCAGCCAAGGATTGTGTTTCAGGGTCAATGTTTTCTGAGTTCTTGTTCTGTTCCTCTAGTGAAATGCTGCAGTGATCATAGTGATCATACTGTGTCACAGTAGTGAAGAACTTTTTATTGAAGGCCTATTTTTTGTGTCTCCTTTATAGCTACTCGGCCCCCATGAAATCAAGTGGCATCCTCTTCAAAGGGCTTAGTAGCTTGTTATTTATACTTAGAATTTTCCCCTTAAGGGTACTACATTCAACTTGTAGATAACTTCAGTAATAGATAATCCCAACCAGAACAATCGAAATATCATTTACATTTGGAGGATTTTCCCATATTTACCCTCTTAGTAACATTTTGTGTTAATCCAGTATTAGAATGAATTAGTCCTTTTCTTTGTCCTTCAAGTTTTATTGCCTTTGTTCCTACCCCCTTTCTGCCCAGAGAACAGATTTTTCCCCATTATCTGTAACAACATGAGTCAGTTGCACTTAAGTTACTTTTGAGTGGCTATTTCTTGCAGTAGTGCTGAGTAAAGTACTAATGAAGATGGCAACCAGAGTATAGTGTGGCTCCCAGGGTAGGAATTTGTCAGTTTTCTTTTTCTGGCTTCCCCATAGCCAAAATTCAGTGACTTTTCAAACCCCTGGTGAGAGGACCCATCTCTTTTTTTATGAAGACCTAGTGCTGTTTAAGGCAAAATGCAGCTCTCAGGTCTTAAATGATTTAACAGAGAAAATACTAATCAGAGCTCATCTACTGCAAGGGACATATTAACCAGATTTGTGCTTCAGCAGAGTGGGCTACATTTTCCTTTATGGCCTAACATCTGAGCAGTGTGATAGACTAGGTTCTCTTGCACTAGCTCTGGACACTAACTGCTGCTTAGGCTAGCACAAATACTGTAATTAGCATGTAATGCTTTTACAGTTGAAAGATGATCAGAAAGTGGCACATTTGCTTACTTCTCCAAAGAATTAAACAACGAAGGACCTAGAGGCACTGTATGACCGTAACTTGAGTCAGAGTCCACAGTGAACAAAAATTTTATACAGTGACATATGAAGAGGCTAGAGCATTTACTAACCATAGTCTTCTGAGGTTTCCCCCATCTTTCACAAATGCATGTATTTATATCACTTACCAGTTTGTGATCATGGGCTTTTGTATTTTAATTAGCGATGACTGCAGAATAGCTCACAGCTGACCCAAAACATAATTAGAATAATCGTGGGAGTAGATTTTGTAATTTGGCTTTCAAGGGACTTAGGTGGAATTTTAAAGTCATGTTTTGCTTCAGATCCTAGGACTCCAGCCTCTTCCTTTCCCAGTTTCTAGTATTGTTCCCCTCTTTTTTTGACATCCCATGGCCATCTAGAGGTTTGTGCAGTCTGTGGTCATCCTCCTCTGCTTATCAGGTATTTAACCCTTAGCATCAATCAGTTGGCGGGGGGATCAATGTTATTTAATGAAAATCAATGTGCTACTTCTTCCAAGGGGTTATTTCCATTTAAGCCTGATCTCTAATGGTGAAATAAATGATTCTGTGGCTTGTTAAAGGAAGAGCTTATCTGGGCTCCTTCCCTGATCTAAGAAATCACACCTTAATTTCAGAGTTGGCCCTGCTCTCTGATGTTTGATTTGTATGTATTTATCCCATCAAATGTTTAATTCTGTTGTTCATTTAACATCTTCATCTTTGAAAATTCTCTTTGAATTCATACCAGTCAAATAGGTGAATCATTTACCTGTCTGGTATTTTCCTATGTTAATCTCAATTCCCTCAGTCCTTTGGAAACCACTAGGTGGAAGTGTCATTTTATTAAAATTTAATGTCAACGTGACCCTGGAGTGTGGGGCAGCTGGGTAGAATTATCATCAGGTGTAAATTCTAGTCTGGGCTTCAAGGTGTACACGATCTTTTTCAGTCTCGTCACATATATTAATTACTGTGCTGTACCACCTTGAACAGAGGTCTGAGAAAACGGAGTCTTTGAAATTCGAGGATATTTATAAGGAAAAAAAATCCAGATAGACTATGGAGAAATAAATGAAGTAGAATAGAGTCATTTGTGTGTGGTGATTCTAGCATTAAAATAAAAGAGCATCTTTTCATTTTAACTGTATTCTCTAAAAGGTTTAAGCCCTTTTTATTCCATGTTTCAGTCAAGAAGGATCAAAATAACATGAAAACACTGGTAATAATTCACAAGGACCCTTATGATGGAGATAAGGCTGATAGTGAGTTGGTGGTATGCTCTCCACTGAGATCATGTTTTACCTGGAACGCATATTAGTTTTTGCCATTTGGTCTGAAATACAAGAGAATAAATAATAGAAGGGTAGGGGAAATGCAGGCAATAAAGAAAGTAGTGTTTACTGCTACCAGGAGTCCTCATCATTTAGACAATTTTCTTTGAATAAGAGTGAAGATACATAGCTGTATTTTTCTAGTGCTCCCTGTAGTGTCTAGTATTTATAAGTGTTTAATAAATTTTTATCATAATTAATATCCCAAATGTACTGAGATTTTCTCTGGGGGATGGAGGACCAGAGGTTTAGGGATCCTGGGAAAGATTAAGTGTGTTTTTTATGAGTTACTGTTTGTGTCTGAGGGCATCCCGACTGACTTATTCATTGTGTTCCTTGCCTCAAGCTCAGTTCTGTGTGGCAGGGTAGCTGTTTGGCAGAGCCATGAGAGTCAGGCTAGTGTTTATTGTGTTGGACACATGAAGGGAGAAGAACATGGGCTTCAAAGTTAGACCTGGATTACAATTGTAGTTCTACTGCAGTCTGGGTGATGGGGACAATTCCACTTCTCTTGCAGGGTTAATGTGAAAATAGAACTGATGCATATAAAGGACCAGGCATGGCAGAGGCTCTTGATTTTAGCTATTACTAATAGCCTTTAGACGGAGATATTGACATGGACATGGGGATAAGCAGGTTGGCCTACACTTGGTGGTGGTTATGGTTTGCACATTGGCCGGTGTCCTTCACAGTGCACCAAGTCCTAATGGACGTTGAGTTCAATTCAGTACACTCTTAATGAACACTTCCGATTCCTATAAGAGAAGTAAGTATGATGTCTTTCCCTGGAGAAGCTTGCAGTTTCATCAGGGCTGGGTAGAGCTAACTACGTGCAGAGCTCTGTGCAACAGGCCCAGACTCTGGCATTCAGGAGAGAGAAATAGCGTGAGTACCCTTTTGGGGGAGGGGAAGTCAGGAAGAATTTTGTGAAAGAGTTGGTAGTTGAGAGGAATCATGAAGAATGGGTGAAGTTTTGACCAGCAGAGGTAGATGGAAGAAATGGGACTGAGGTATTAAAAATAAAGCAATGAATAAATGTGTTTTTCTTGCTTTCTTTTTTTTAATGGAGAAATAACATAAGCAGAAGGGCTTTTGAAGGCTCAGTATCAATCTCTTTGTGACAGGCGAGGCAGAGATGGCATAAACAGCAGTGCTTCTGCTGGTGTTAGTCCCAAGCCCAGATTTAGCATCTTTATTTAAAACAGAGATGGATGCTCATTAAATTTATGGAGAACAAAGAATTGGAATGGAATGGGTTAGTCCATGGGGGAGGTGGGCAGGAGAAGGGACTGGGGCTGGGAGCCAGGATTAGGCTTTAAAAGACTTCTGCAAGTTACACTCCTGATCACAGTCATATAGAATGGCATTTGGTAGAGATCAAAGAATTAGCAGTTTAATTCAGCCATTAAAATAAACAAGCCAAGCCCAGCTGGATAGGGGAATACATAAAAATTCACGGAGTCTTGACCTGGAAATTATCACACCTCCTGTTCTCTGAGCACAATCAGACACTGGGGACCTTGGGGCTGTTCTAAGACTTAGAATTCTTGAACAAATGTAAAGAACTTTTACAGGTTATGGTAAAAATAGCTCCCATTTATTGAGTATATACTATTTTATTGTAGCAAATAATAGTTAACATTTATTGAGTATTTGGTTGGTGCCAGGCCCCAAAATAGGTATTATCTTATACCTCCCAATAGCCTTGCAAGGTAGCTCTTTATCTCCATTTTATAAATCAAGAAGCTGGAGCTCTGGAAGGTTTTTGCCTGAGGGCCAAAGTGAAAAAGCCACAGATCCTACGTGGCTCTCCCGAAGTCCATGCTTGCCTCACTTTGCCATCTTGTCTTCTACCAAGAAATACAAATAATGCCAATACGTGAAGATAATCAAATCTGTGGAATAATGTGTACACTATGTTACTATTTCTATAAAATTTGAAAACATACAAAAACATTAGCAATTATTATGAATTCATAATATCTGGTAATCATATCAAATATGGATGGGAGTGGTGAACATCAGGATCAGGATAATGGTTACCCTGGAAATGGAAGAAGATAGTAAACTGCATCTGTAATATTAATTTTCCATAAAAAAGAAAAGAAAAAATCTGAGGCAAGTATGAGAGAACGTTAAGATTTGTTAAAATTGGGTCATGGGTATTCGTTATATTACTTTTCTCTGTTTGAAAATTTCAGAAAGCTAAAAACAAACAAAAAACAGCCCTAAATTATGACCCAGAAAGCTTTTGCAGTGGAAAGAGGGATGAGCTGGATGATGCAGCACCTTGGGAGCCCTCTTAGGATGGCTACGAAACTGTGGGCCTCCGAGGACCAAAGTCCCGGCTAGTTTGGCATCTTTATAGCTTCATAAATCTCAGGTACAGAATGATGATGCAAAGAAAATTCTTCCACCTGTCCTTGTTGCTCTTGTTTTAAAACTGTTGAATAAGAGCAGGACTTTGAAGTTTCTGAATCTATTCAGGTGCAGTATTTTGAAAAGAGCCAGGGCTCTGTGAAGTCAGACTGACTAAGGTCTGAAACCCAGCCCTGCCACTTGACAGCCGTGAGACTGAGGACAAGTTATGAAACCCTCCAAGTCTCTGCCTCTTCTGTGAAAGGAGAAAAACACGACCTCATCGGATTCTCGTGGGCTAGAGATGACATGTGTGGAGTTGAGCACATAATAGGTACTCAGAGTAGGTTATTTCATTTGTCCTCTGAAGCGCTATAAAAATACTAACTCCATTCAGTTCTACGTCCTAAGTATTTCTCTTATCCTCTCACTTCTCTCTACTCCCAGAGCCTTCACCTCTGTTCTGGCTGCATTTCTCTCTCACCTGCACCTGATAAGCAGCCACTTAACTGATAATTCTGTGTTTGCACTGGCCCCCCTCCAAGTGTTTTGCTTCCTTACAGTCAGATCTTTCAGAAACCCATGTGGAACTACACGCCTGCCTTGCTTATTTCAGCCTGTTGGGTGCCCCAGGCTGTCCCTGCCATCTTCTTTCTTCTTCTTCCTCCCTGTTCTTGGTCACATTTCATGACTCACCCATACAGAGTTTTTTTCCGGTAACTTTAAGTTTCATACTCTCTCTTCCCTCTTGCTTCTTGTCCTCCCTCTGCACCTTGCCCCACCTCACCTAATTCCCACATACCCTTTAGGCTTTTTCCCTCCCCCTTTTAAAAACTGATGTATAATTGACATACAACAATTATATTAGTTTCAGGTGTACAGCACAATGAGTTGATATTTGTGTGTGTTGCAAAATGGTCATCACAATGTATAGCTGACATCTGTCGCCACACATAGTTATAAACATTTTTTATTGTGGTGAGAACATTTAAGATCTACTCTCTCAGCAACTTTTAAATATGCAATAGAGTATTATTAACTAAAGTCACCATTCCATACATTATGTTCTATGACTTACTCATTTTATAACTGGAAGTCTGTACCTTTTGACCCGTCTTTACCATTTTTGCCCCCATCCCCATCCCTGCTTCTGGCAACTGCCAGTCTGTTCTCTGTATCTGTGAGCTTGGTTTTGTTCTGTTTTGTTTTACATTCTACATGTATGTGAGATCATACAATATTTGCCTTTCTCTGACTTATTTCACTTAGCATAATTTCCCTTAAGGTCCATCCATGTTCTAAATGGCAAGGTTTAATTCTTGTTCATGGCTGAATATAAATACATACACATCACATCTTCTTTATCCATTCACCCACTGATGGACACTTAAGTTGCTTCCATGTCCTGGCTGTGTGCTGCAGTGAACAGGGGGGTGCATGTCTTTTTGAATTAGTGTTTTCATTTTCTTCAGATAAATACCCAGAAGTAGAATTGCTGGATTGTATGATAGTTCGAATTTTAAT
Organism: Camelus ferus; assembly: GCF_009834535.1. Lineage (NCBI taxonomy): Eukaryota > Metazoa > Chordata > Mammalia > Artiodactyla > Camelidae > Camelus > Camelus ferus. The sequence continues at coordinate 15,015,503 of NC_045727.1, forward strand.
TTTTTGAGAATTCATCACGCTGTTTTCCACAGTGGCTGCACCAACTTACATTCCCACCAACAGTGCACCAGAGTTCCCTTCTCACCCTAACACTTGATATTTCTTGTCATTTTGATAATAGCCATTTTAGCAGGTGTGAGGGGATATCTCATTGTGGTTTTGAATTGCGTGCCCCAGGTTAGAGATGTCAAGCACCTTTACACGTACCCCTTGGCCCAGACTTCATTTTAATTCCAGTTTCTCTGGGAGGCCTCTGCTGATCCATACCCGAGGTTAAGTCTTGCTGCCCCACCTCATGCCCTGCACTTGCCCAGTCTTCCTCAAACACTGTGTTGTAATTTCTTGTTTGAGTCTGTTCTACACTAGCTGTGCGCTCTTCGTGAAAGCAGAGTTTATCATGGTCATTGTTATCTCCCCAGCCTAGCTGGCAGATAATAGGCACTCAAAATTACTGCTTTGGTTGTTTAAAGAAATTGATTTTGAGATGGATCAAGTACTGCTCCTATACTTTACTCACTGTGTGCTCTTGGTTAAATTACCTGACTGACCCTCAGTTTTCTGACCTTTAAATGGAGATAACTCCATCTAACTCTAGTGTGTTTTGAGTTGCAAGTAAGCCAGTGTACATAAACTGCCTGGCACATAGTGGATGCTGAATAAATACTATTTTCTTTTCATAAATGGTAAGTCAGAAGACAGGTTTTTCCAAGAAATGTAATTGTGCTTTTTAAAAATAAAAACAACAAAAAATTATTTGTATGGTAATATAATATGACTTTCTACTTGTAAATCAGGTAGAACAGGTCTCTGAGAACCTATTATCAGCTGCTTATGTCAGCAGTTTGTAATCTTTCTCCTACCAGTGGTGGCCCTAGGTGGTTTACAGCCTTCTAGCTAGTCACTCTGTGTTGCTCCTTAGTTGCTAGTTGGAGATGGAGTGTTCAAGACTGCCTTATACCTGCTTGTTTGTTCCCCATTCTGGGCCCTAACTGCCCTCCTTTGATTCTTAAGTTCTCAGAGGAGCTGTCTTCTTGGCCTTGTGACTCTAAACCCAGTTCTAACCAGTTCTAAACAATTCTTTCCCAGTCCTGGTGTCTGATCTTGGAGGCTGGGATTTTGAGCTGCATTGTAAAGAGGAGCCAAATATCAACATTGTCTCTGACCCCATTTGGTCCTAATTTATTTTTTTGGTACTGTTCTTTTTAATTCAAAGTGAATAACACTAGGATTTTTAAAAAGCAGAACTGTTTTGAATTGTAAATTAGTGCATGCTGCTGTAGAAAATTTAGAAAGCAGTGATCAAAAAGGCAAACAAAAATAGCATGTCATCTAATTTCCCATCTGACAGCCCTATTAACATTTTATATTTTTTCAGTCTTTATTCTTTTCTTCAAAAATAAAGTTCATTTTATTTAAAAAATTTTCAAATCCATATTTATAGGTAAGTTACACAGAAACACAAATGTCATCCAGTTTTATGACTCAAAGATAATTACTGCTAGTATTTTTGTATATGTTATTTCTTAAAATTTTAAAAATAAAAAGTGTATAAAATATACATGGATAGATTCTCACGGTAAATTTTTAAAACATTACAGGTAAAATGATTATACCTTTTGTTCCTCACCCATTCCTTCCCCTTATCCTTGTAAAGTAACACTTTTGTCCACTTAATGTGTATCTTTCCAAAAGGGTGGAGTAGGAGAGAGTAGTTATTGGCATCTAGTAGGTAGAGGTCCCAGATGCTGCTAAACATCCTGCAAGGCACCGGACAGCCCCCTAAAGCAGAGAGTTATCCAACACAAAATATCAGTAATGCTGCAGTTGAAAATTCCTGGTCTTGAGTCTAGAAGGAAAATTATTGTGTCAAAAGGCACCTTTAGGACTTTTGATTTGTTCTGTCAGGTTGCTTTTCAGAAACGCTTCACTGGTTTATGTTCCTACCAACAGTGCTCTAGAGTACTTTCCTTATTTCGTATTATTTTTTTCCCAATATGGTGAGTTTTAAAAAAACTACATTTTTACACTTTGCTTTTTAAAAGTTGGAAGTTTAATCTTTTCTTTTGTGTTCCCTTAATTACTAATGAGAATGAGTTTTTCCATGGGTTTTTTTCTTTTTAACATTCTGTTGGTAAATTGTATGTTCTTTCATCCCTTATTTGTGACAGATATTTTTTTCAGGTTTTTTTTTTGCCATTTAATTTTCTTTATGATGTTTTTGACATAAATAAATTTAAATTTTTATACAGTCCTATATGTTGATTTTATCCCTTGGAGTGTGTCTGTTGGTTTTAGGCTTAGAAAGTCCTTCCTATTCAGAAATTAAGTAATCACCGATATCTTCTTCTAGTTGTTTGTTTATTTTTTATGTTTAACCTTTTTTAATCTATTTGATATTTATTTTGAAGAACTATATATTTTTAACCAATTGTTCCATCTCCATTTACTTGATAATCCTTTATTTCTTCATTGATCTTATAAGCAGAATTTTTAAAGAAGCCTTTGGCATAATTTGAAAAAATAAACTTGCATTTAAATGTTTCTTATGATTAAAAATTTAACACAAATATGAACCATGGCCTGGCAGCAGGAAATGAAGTGGATGTTTGGAGAACAACAAATATGCCGGGAGGTCTGGGTTGTAAGGAGGGAGATAATAGTGAAAAGACAGTTGGAATCATATTGTCAAAATCATTACTTGCCAAGCCTAGGGCTTGGATTAGTATGCATTGGGAAGTCATCAAAGGTTTTTAAGCAAAGGGATGGCATAATCAGAGCTATGCTTTAGGAAATTAATAGAGTAGTATGTGGAGGGGTTGGCTGGATGACCTGTTAAGAGGCTGTTAAAGCAAAGCAGGTGAGAGATAAAGAGACCAGAGTGGGAAAGGTCTAAAGAACAGCAGCCTCAAAAGGCAGATGCCTAAAGGAGCCGGGCAGTACTGCAGATGAGCAGAATGTGCTTGCGTGTGGGGAGTGGGGGGTGGTCTGTGAGGAACTTGAAAATACACACGTGCTATCTGATGCGAATAGCCACCGTTCAGTTGGGGAGTTTTTCCTGTGTGAAGGAGGATATGGGTTTGTGTTGTCAATTCTGGGTTTTTTTGTTCTTAGGGAGGCTGAGAACCTGAATTTTTTATTTGAGTTTCCCTAATTAAAACAAAAACAAAAAACCCTTTGTGAACCAAATAAAACATGTTTGCTGGCCACCATACACATTAGACATACCTCAGTAGGATTTGCCCATCATTGGATCTAGGGAAAGAAGAAGGTTTAGAGGAATCAAAGCAACTTCAGAGAAGGTTCCATGCACGATACATGAGGCAGCACCATATAGTGCAGCTCATTCTCAAGCTGGACCGACTGGGCTTGCATCCTAGCCCTGAGATTCACTACTTGGATGGCCTTGGGCAAGTCAGTTTATCTCTCACCTGTGAAATGGGGATAACAATATCTATCTCATAGGCTTGTGTTGAAGACTAAATGTGTTAACACATGTAAAATGTTTAGCCCAGTGCCTGACACTCAGATAGGAGGTGATAATTATTATTTTAAGTAGTTACTGGAATGAACCCTGCAGTTAACGGAATAGGTTGTGGGCACAGCTGTCTTGGGTGTGAATCTCTTGACACTTCTTAGCTGTATGACCACGGGTACATTACCTGACCTCTCTATACCTCATCAGGAATGGGGAATAACCATACTCCTAATTCCATTGCTTATAAAGGGCCTGGCACAACGGTTTAGTAGTGCCTAGATTTGTTGAATCCTCTTGAAACGACTTAGGCATCTTAATGAGAAAAGCAAAGCTTAGTGCTCCACCCAGTTAATTAACTGATTATTGAAGACTCTCCCCTCTTTTTTCCCTTTTAAAATTCTCTTTTTACCGTAGCTCTTCATCAGCAAGACTCGGGGGCTGAGGTTACAGCTGAGCTTGTGTCAGAAGTTACCCTCCCAGCTCTCCACTCCCTTAAGTTGGCCTCACTTTGATCCTTACTGCTGTGGCTCTGGTTCCGGCCCTGGTAACTTCTTCCAGACTTTGTCATGCAACTCCTAACCTACCTCTCTTGCCTCCAGTCCTGCCCCTGCCACGGTCCATTCTTTGCTCTGCCCCAGTGATCTCTCTGTACTGCTACACCAGAATGAATTAGTACTTTAGTTTTTGTTGTTGCTGTGATTTTGCTTGCTTTTCTATGTGCCACTCACTAACGTAAGACTTTGTCACTGAACTAGAAAACTCCTTCCTAGAGGACCAAATGTATCAAATAATCTATTTTTAATCTATATATATTTTTTTTCTGGAGAACTCCTTGCAGGCCTTGGAGTCCTGCTCCAAACTTAACTAGCTGTTCTGTAGGCCCCTGAGCTGCTGCCCTCCTCTGTGATTCTGAGAATCCTCTTTGCCTCTGTCTTGTAGTCTCTGTTTCTTTGATTGCATCTTGGTTTATACCCATATGTTGCTGGAGCATACCCTCATTACTTCCCTGAGAAAAGATGCTTGACAGGGAAAGTTTCTGAGACTTTGAATGTCTCAAAATTCTTTACTTCTGCCCTCAACCTTGACTGGTAATTGGACTAGGAATAGAATTCTAGGTTGGAATGCCGTTCTCCCAGAATTTTGATAGTATTTGACCCATGGTCTTTTAGCTTTCAATGGCTGTTGAGAAGCCAGATGATACTCTGATTGCTAATTATTTGTTTATTAGCATATTTTTTCTCTCTCTGGAATATTTTGGGGTCTTTTCTTTATCCCTGTTCATAGTGGACCTCCCCTTCCCCTTCTTTTTTATTGTCTAAATCTCATGTGTAAAATTTCTGGGAAATTTTCTTTCAAAAATTTTTTGGACAGTTTATTCCTGTCCTTTTTCTTTGTTCTGTACAGCCAGAGCTTCATTAGTCAGATGTTAGGCTTCTCAGGTTGATCCTTTAATTATATTGTCTGTCCTTCTCCCTCTTTTCTGTTTCTTTGTTATTTTTTCAAATCCTACTTCCTGTGATATAATTCTTTTCCAATTTGTTCTACTTCATATGCTATTTTCTGCTGTCATTTAAAATTTTGAAGGCTTCTCTCTGAATGTTCCTTTGTGTGCATGGCTGCAGTATGTTTTATGTCCCTGAAAACTATATTTTTTTGAAAGTTTTTTTTTCCCCCTTTCATTGTATCTCTTCTCTCTTAAGTTCTTTTTCTTTTGTTTGTTTGTTCATGTTGGTCGCTGTCTTTTATGTCAGAGACTTCCTCAAGAGTCTTGTTTTCTTTGGCCGACTGCTTGTATTAGGAGTGAGGCACTGAGAACTGATTAGAACCTCTTGTATGGTTGGGTGGGTCTTAGGCACAGAGAGGTTGCGGTGCAGGTTGAAAAGACAGAGTTTGTTTTGTTTTGTTTTGTTTTGTTTTTTAATTTGGGGAATCCCCTCATGTTAGTATGTGCAATCTTTTCTTTGGGCCAATTTTCCCAGAAACTTCCAGATTGCTGCTGCTGGAAGATATACTTGTAACTGCCAGCTTAGTAGAAACTGAGAAGAGCAAAGGGGCCTGTAATGTGGAGAGGGGTGCCCAGGGAGGAGACTCTCTCTATTTAGAATGCAGATTTTTACTGACCTCCCTGTTTTTATTGTAGCATTTCACTTCTGTCTTCGTCTCTAAACATCTGCAGAAAGTAGGCTTCCATCGTTTGCCAGATTGGAGGAGCAGATCTAGGCTCTAATTGCTTCTTGTATAAGTTTATATTCCAACCTCTTTCTCAGTTCTGCATCCTTCCCTTGAACTTCAGAAGCCTCAGTGCCTCAATTCCTGCTTCTTCCCAGCATTCTGCAGCTGGACTTGGCGCCCCTCCTTGCAGGGAGTTCAGTTTCCGTTTTCTCTGTCCTACTAAATCAGTTACCATTCATCCATCTGCTTTCCATCTTCCAGAATTTGGTGGATATCTCTCATCTGCTGGCATCTTTCTCAATCTTTCTGTTTTTATGGGCTTACAGCTTAAAAAAGAAAATTTCTTTCACTGTTGTTTTACTGGGATTTCTGACAGAAGCTGAGAGAAACTTGGGGGTTTCCATTTGTCCAAGTCACTTATAGGTCTATCATACCCACTTTTTTTCCCAGTCTGTCTCCTAGGATGTGAGTGACTCTGAGCAGATGCCTTGTCTTACGTGTATCTTTATTTTCCCAGGACCTAGGACATAGTAGCCCCTGAAATGTTTGTTGAATGAATGAGTGAATAAATAAATTTTAAGTATTCTTTGTTAGTTTTGCAAAACGTTCATTTTCTTGATGTTTCTGCAAGTAAAGTGCCTACATAGCCATTCTAGATTCTGCCATTGTGGTGAGGCCAGTCCCCTTTGAAAGCAGCTGGTGTTCACAGCATGCTCGAGTTACTTAGAATTCCCAGTGGGCATTGTTATGCAGAGGATTTTATTAAGTATCCAATGATGAATAAGTCTCCCAGACTCTTATTACCAGCCCTGTGAAGCACATCCTTGATGCCCCAGCTGACTTAATCACCACATTGCTCTCAAGTACCCAACACATGCTTAACGCACTACTCTGGTCTTGCCTCTGATGGCACCCATGAGAAGGGTGAAGACCACTATTTGTCTTGTTAGAGAGAAGATGTTGGAAGAAGCATCCCAGGGGGAAATGTAACTCACTTGGGCACATTTGGATGCTGCTGTAAAAGACTGGCACATCCCTGACTGGAGCCTAAAGTGAGGTTGTGGAGAGCGGCCTCTGCCTTTTATCACTGGTTCAGCAACTTTAATTTTGTTACAGTAAAAATTAGGTTGAAAAGAAAAAAATCGAGGTTCCGTCTTTTTTGACAACTCATTGAATGCAAATCAAGGATTTATGTTTCTTTTAAATTAAATTCAAGTTGTCACACTTTCACATTTATGAAAAGCTATTTCTAGTAGATTAATGTTTTAGTACTGGTATTTTTTCACTTCTTTCCATTCTTTATTTTGCATCCCTTCTGTACATAAGAGGTTAGTTTTAACCCTTCCTCTCACTTAATGACTCCCTCTATTCAGCATTTCTGCCTAGTATTCTTAGATTCCAGGCACATAAGTAAGCACGAGTGAAGTCACTACTGGGAGAGTAATCTTAGAACTTGGGAAGCAAAACTATTTATCCTCCTGTTTTCTCCTTCATTTCCTCCCTCTTTCCTCTTCTTCTGGACTATAAGATTAGGTAAAAATAAGCTTTAGGTGTCATCAGATATGATACACGTGCTTTAATATGGGGGAAATGTGCTGCTACTTTCTTGGGCAGAAGCCAGAGCAGGAAGAGACTGTTTTCCACCCCTGTCTGGAAGGGGGCTTCAGCAGAAGTGTCATCACTCACCACTTCATCTTCTCCTTCCCACTGGTTTTTCTCTTTAACAGTGACCGAGTCATCACCTCCCCTTTCATAGTTTACTTCAAGCAAGGTAAACCAATCCATTCCTAATCCTAGATTTTTTCAGAAGGAGGCTTCTGAGGTTTCCATAAAATGACAGGACTTACAGCAGTCTCTATTTATGGTAATAATACTTTGTATGGAACCTTCTGGAAATAGACCCTGCCATTCTAAAGTTGGGCTAATTCTTTCTTCCTGTTGATCTCCCAGCACACATTCATTACTAAGTCACATTTAAATGGTCCTGCCTGAATGTGTAGCCCAATACCGCTGTTGAAAACTACCTCTGTCCCTAAATGAAATAAACATAAACCTGAATCACAATCCATTTTTTGAATGTCTGTAATTACAGGCACTTGGGAGCAGCTCTCTGGGATTTTTTTAGGCATGCCAGGCACATTAACCTATCCTAGACTTGGCACATTTCTAAACTTTTCACTTCATATCTTGGCATTTATATATAATCATGAGGATAGTATTAATCAAATAAAATGCATCTATTTTTAGACTCAAAGGTAAGTTGGCAAATTTGAAGACATCCAAAGATAGCTTTTATATCTAGAGGGTAGGAAGTAAAGCATTATAAGATGCTCAAAAAACCAACAGTGTAGGAGAATTATTACAGGTTTCTTCTTCCTTGGTCCTGATAAAATTCTGAGTCTGCATCCAGTTTGTGATACAGTTTGACAATTGCCATTTTTATTGAATATTACAAATTAGAAACTGCTGCCTGCTAAGCTATTCTAAGCACCTAATTGTGAACAGCAGTAATGACTAGTCCCTTTCAGAGCGAGCGTGCTTGCCTTTTCCCTTATTTTTTGTCTGGGATTTCTGGAGGAAGCAGTTCCGTATGATGTAATTTTCAGGTTTGCAGTCCGGTAGGCCTGGGTTTAAATCCTAGCCTTGTCATTTACTAATTATTTTGACTTTGGACCAGTTGCTTAATGTTGTCTGTTTCCTCTATACTTCTGCAAAATAAAGGGAAAACTTCCTGCCTCTGAGAGATCTGGTGGGGATTTGGAATAATGTAAATAAAGCACATGATATATCATAATTTATTGACATGAAAATGCACAGTTTTCCTCATTTTAGTATCTCTGAAATCAGGATGATCTTTCAATCAATAAGAAAGCATACTATCATTGTTTAATTATAACATTTTGGTCACTTTATTTGTGGTACGTATTGTAAAGTGCTTCTTAAATTGATGGCAACTTTGACTGAAATATGGTATACCTGGCTCCAAGTGAATAGTAGTCATACTTTATTATGCTGATACTTTTTCTCCCTAAGAAACATTGTAATGGTTCTCAGAAAGAATCTAAATTTTACCAAATTCCCTAGACTCAAATTGGGGGTACTACCACTGTAATTATTCCTAGGAAAAATAGTATTATAACAAAAATAATAGTGGCTCCTGTTTAATCATTTCATGTCTCACGTGAACAATGCAAAGCTAAAAGGGAGACGATTTCATAAGACTTAGCAAGAGTGTGACCGATTAGATGAGGAGCAGCAGGTAGAAGGAGGACAGACATGTGACTGTGGACCCCATATTCTGCAGCAGTAGGAAGGTTTTAGTGCATCAGGATTTTGCTTAAACAGATCTAGAGGGAAAGAGGTATTGGTACCGCACATTCATTCTTGCCTTCTTACCTTGGAGGACAGAGTTTTCTTCTTTTATACCCTTGTGCAGACTAAAAGTCCCATGACTGTCAGATTGGTTTGTTCTTCAGGTGGTTGCTGAGTACCTCCTAGTGCCAGGCGTTCTGCTAGACTGAAGTTTCAGATGTGAACAAGACAACTCTTAGCTTCTAGAAGGCCCAGGCTGGCCTGTCTCATGCTATGTTCTTCTTGCCTTCACCCATGTCTGTGTCTTTTCTTACTACTTTAAATAGAAAATATATGAATCATCTCTTTTTGCTTTAGAACATACTTCCTTTGAAACTTTAGTACATTTTGTAATACTCACTTTTATCCAAAACAAGCATGCCACTGGAAAACAAACTTAATAACTGACAGGATGAAGGGTTTGATCACAGTTGTAATTAGAAATTTTATCTATCAGTGTAACATATTTAATGTCAGTTTGGATATTTTTATAAGCTAATATTTTAAAAAGTAATTTAGGATCTTAATTTAAAAAGTAGTTTTTCTTCAGTGAATGTATGGTGTTCCTTTTTTAGATATTGGTGTAATGTCTTCTTTCTTCAGGGATTCCCAAAAAGGAATGTTTACGTGCTTGCATACCTAAATAAATTATATGCCAAAGGAACAGTGACAAATGCCACACAAGGGAAATGACATTTTCAGGTTTTTTAATTAATATAATGAGAGAGAGGAAGGAAGGCACTAGTTTAGTACATTTAAATTTTAAATAAATGTACAAAACAGACTAAATGAATATAAATATATGACTTTAAAATTACTTAATTTACTCAATTTTATTGATATTTAGCATCTATAATAACAGCTAGGAGTAATTGAATACTTGTTATGTATGCCAGGCACAATTCTAAGCTCTTTAAATGTACGCTTATAGCAGTCCCACGCGATAGATACCATTACTCCCACTTTATAGATAAGGAGACAAGGACAGAGAATCAGTAACTTCCTTAAGGCAATATGACCATCAGAGACAAGATTTACACCTAGACGGTTCTATCGCTGAGTTGCTAAGTCCATTGTTATTCAGGAGATAGAATCAGTAGCTGTTAGAAAAGATACTAAATTTGATTACACTTGTTAAAGTTTGCCATTGAATTTGTCCACTAACTAGCTGGCTTGGATTTTAAAGACAAAAGCAATATGTATTTAAAATATATTACATTGAGAAGTTATATTGGTAAGTGGTTTTCAAACCTGCAGGGTGCCAGAGATTCTCTTAAGAGTGCTGGGGAGAAAAGCGCACCCTAGTCTAAGTAATCTAAACAACGACACTTTTAATTATGTAAATCACATGTATTTGTAATTTGGCTTAAACAAAGTTTGAAAACCGATGGAGTAGGTGATCTTTATAAGGCCTCTTCCAGCTCTAAAATCCTCTTTTCACTTGTTCTGAAATCTAAGTTTGGGATCTTCTGACAAGGATAGAAGTTGAATTTACCAGAATGAGTGGAAGTCCAGAGAGCTGAGACTGTGGGCCATTTATTCCTGAGCAGTTAGAAGCCATGAATTTCAGAAGATCTCAGCCTTAGGACCTGTTCTTTATAGTGGGAAGGCCGTAATGGTATTCCTTCATGGATGGTAGCAGAAGCTCTCAGTTGTTTCTTAATTTCCTAACATCTTTCCAGGATCCTTAAGGATTCCTTTCCATCCAGTCTAAAGATACCTTGTTTAAATTGTTACCTGCTTGTCCTTGCAAATAAGCTGTCCTTTTCTTGGGCATTCTTCCTACCATGAAATGTTTCCTCTGCCTTTTGTGTGCGTGCTTGCACACATATGTGTTTTCCATCTTTCTTCCTCTCCACATTTCTCCATTATATGCTGCTCAGCCAAAGCCAGGTTTTATGATTCAGTGTAAATACTGTCTTCAAAGAGTGATTGACTACATTCCAGCTCCCTACAGGACAATGTTTTATAGTCCACTAAAATCCAGGTTGGCTGGCAAGTGTGGAATGGAATAGTTTTGATTGGACTAAAGCAGCATTATAGTAGAATGTGTCTCCTAACCCAGGTCAAATTATTGCATGAGAAATGTGAGTGAATTATGTCATAAAAAACTCATTTGAGACTAGGTCATCTGCCTGTCACTCCTCCCAAATAAAACTGAAGATATAGGTGAAACTGAGAGTGGAAAATAAGTTTCGAAAAATAATCTTGATTATTTCAAGTGAGTGAGGGAATTTACTCCCAATCAAATTCAGCTCCCTAACAGGACTACCAAGAGTTGTAGGAGTTTTACTTGGTCATCATCTTGTGGTCAAAGAGCTGTGTAAAATGGAATTCTTTGTAAAAATCTTTCTAGATGAATAGCATGTGGCTGCCATGTAAGGTGTTAAGACGTAAAGGAGGGAGAATTCTTAAGTAACCTGGAAGAGCTGTTAGGGAGCAGCATTTCTTTCCTCAGACGTTCAGCACCCACCTCATCACTTGTAGTCCTTCACGAGGAAGTAGCACTCTCTCTTGCATTGGCTGCAACTTGGCAGTTACAGCACATAGCACAGATGCCTGTTGTATTGCATCAAGTTTACATGGAGCATCAGGTTTTTAAAAAAATGAATTCATTATAAATTCTGGCAGTTTTTATGGTATAATTAAAATGTCTAACAGGATACCTCTGGGAAACTAAATGCAGTTTTACTATTTATAGAGCCAGCAGAGGTAGTGTTTCTTGCCAACTTTCATATCTTATGACCTATAAATTGCTCTTAATAGCTAATCTGTCATTCCAGCTCCTCATACAAGAAAGCTTGTTTCCTTATTAATCTGTTAATTTGCATCTGCAAAGGACATTTACAAATTCTTGGTTTGAAAACATTGCTGTATTAATGCTGAGCATTATAAATAATTTATCACCTGTGATAGCAACTCTTAGGCTTAGGTAATAGATCTTTCTGACATTGTATTATTCTTCCAACCCTAATATAATTTTGATAAAAATAATTATTGTGAAAGTTCCTCTGGCCCCATAGTATTACAAAAGGCTGACAGATTACTATGGAAAAGCTATAACTATCACTAACTGCTGTCTAAGCTCATAGTAATAGATTCAAACCAACTATTCCAACTATGGTATATAAATATTGTAGAAAGAATTCAGATATACACAGATCACTCTCTTACCTTTTTAGTAACAACTGCAAAACATTCCTCCAACTCTAGGTTTAGGAATTGAGGCAAGCTGGTTAAACTGATTATCATAAACATGACACTAGTTATTAGGCATGTGCAGCATGAAATAATTTAAGACTACTAAAGATCATATAATTAAAAATTTCCCTGTTTATGTGGTATTTAAGTCTCTTCTTCAGGTGGTGACTGTGAGTTCACAAATCTTAGACATCCCATTTCAGGAAGCTTTCTCTCTACCAAGAGCCTTAATATTCAACTTTTTTATCTGTGTTTTGCTGATTTGTTTTTTCTCTATTTTAATCCAAGAAGGATTTGTGGGACCAAGAAATAAAACATTAAAGGGATGAAATCAGAGTAATGAGAGGATTAGGGTCATATCATAGGTTGACGCCACGGCAGAGTTTGTACAAATTATGGGATTCTTGCTGGCTGTTAAAAGGAGGCTCTGTAGTAAACCATAAGATTCCTGGTGACTCAAACAAAAAGGTAAATTCGACTACGTATAAGACACATGTTTTTCTTAGGATAAAACCATAACAGCTACTTGGTAAAAGCATTGAAATCTGATAGAAATGTTTCCGTTGGTCCTTATTAAGGTAACATCAGGTGATATCATGGGCAATGTCCTCAACAATATAGATTATACATTTCTTTGATTATTTTTACCCAGTTGGTCTTGTGTGACAATTGAGTAAGCAACTCTAGACATTCATGACTACCATTTAACTTTTTATACAGGATTAACTTATCAGTTCAGTTGTTGATTCGGGGTAGATTTTCAGGCTGGAGTACACTCATTAAGTAGGGAGTGTATGTCATTTAAGACTGTACAAGTGTATAGACCCCACAGAGCATGATTCAGTCTTCTGTTTCTACAGGTTTATATTTGGGTGAATGTTGATTCTCTCTTAATAGACCTGCAATTCAGGTAAATTAGTACCAGGTAGACCCTTATGTCTGGGTTAATACAGGTTTTGAAGGATTAGCTGTTTCTGTTTTTAGTACCTAATTCTCCTTAAATTCTATAAAAATGCCTAAAATTTCATCATCCAGAAACCCACGGTAATTGGTAAATGCCTAAAATTTAATCATCTTAGAAACATAGTAATTCAAATAATTCAAATAACCACTGGGTAATATTAACTATAACTGTGGTGCCTGGGGCATGAAAATTATTAATTTATGCTCAGTATTGTTTTGGTCAGGCTAGGCCAGGTTATGCTGCAGTAATAATAAATTCCCAAATCTTAGTGGCTTAAAACAACAAAAGTTTATTTCTTACTCCCGCTGTATATTCATTACAGGTCAACCAGGGCTCTGTTCCACATTGCCATGTTTCTCACTTGAAGTTGAATTCTGATGGAGCAGTGTGGAGTAAAAAGAGAAAATGTGGTGAAGTATGCACTGGTTCTTAAAGCTTTACACGGATGTGATCACATTTATTGGCCAGAGAAGACCATGTAGCCACTCACACCTGACTTCATGCAGGCAGGGATGTGCAGCTTTACTGCTTGGGAGCAGAGATGCCAGCATATTTGTGAATAGCCCTAAAGCCTACCTTGAATATCACTAGTGCTTAAAATGTATCTTATTGTATTCTAATTAGCCGTTATTTTAGTTAAGCATTTTGTTGTTACTGCTGATCTCCCTTCTTTTTGTCTACTTCATGGAAATACACAAAAGTACGATTTTGATTATGTCCGTGTCAGTTCCCTGCTTACCTGTGACTGTTATTTCTCCCTGGGTGGATGGTTAATTCTTCAATAGAGGCTAAACTTTGTGTTGTCAAATGAGCATGAGAGCTGGAGTCTGATGTCTGTGGATCTGAACCCCAGTTTTGCCATGAGTTGTGTACTTTTAGGCATATCATTTTGTCTCTTTTAGTCTGGCGTTACAGATGGATACATGGAAAATGCTTTAGATTTTACAAATTGATGGACAGAATTCCATCCAAACCTACCTTTCTAGATGCCACCATCCCCACTCCCACGTCTAACTGGCTTCTTGGTCTCTAATCATTACACACTCTGTCATACTTCACCCCTTTGCTCATGCTGTTTTCATTTCCTAGAGTTACCTACTCCCCCAACAGAGAAATCTCCAATTTCTTACTAGTTTTTGAACAATAGACTTTATTTTCTTAGAGCTGTTTTAGATTTACAGGAAATTGAGCAGATATTACAGAGTTCCCGCATACCCTCTCTCTTCCCTACTCCGTTTCCCCTATTAATAACATCTTGTATTAGTGTAATACATTTGTTACAATTGACAAACTAATATTGATATATTATTATTAACTAAAGTTTATAGTTTACACCAGAGACTACTGTATATTCTTTGGTGAAGTGTCTGTTGAGTTCTTTTGCCCATTTTTAAATCAGGTTGGTTGCTTTCTTGTTGAGTCTTAGATTTTTTTTGTGTGTATTTTGGATACAAGTCCTTTGTTAGACATGTGTTTTGCAAATATTTTCTCCCAGACTGTAGCTTGTCTTCTCATTCTCTTAATGGTATCTTTTGCAGAGTGCAGGTTTAATTTTAATGAAGTCCAGCTTATCAGTTTTTTCCTTTCATGGGTCATGCCTTTGGTGTTATATCTAAAAACTTACTGCCTAGGCCCAGGTCCCCTAGAATTTCTCTTATCTTCTAGGAGTTTTATAGTTTTGCATTTTACATTTATGTTTATGATCCATTTCAAGTCAACTGGTATGAAAGGTGTAAAATCTGTGTCTAGATTCACTTTCTTTGCATGTGGATGTTCAGTTCTTCCAGCACCAATTGTTAAAAAAGACTATCCTTTCTCCATTGAATTATCTTTTTCTGATTGAGTGTTGTCTTGGTTAGAGAAGGAAGAGAAATGAAAATCTAAAAATTTTGAGCATCTTCTGTGTGCAAGTACTGACCACAGGTTCTTTACAAGTTCTGTCTTATTTATTACTCATCAAAGCGCTGTGATGTATTAATAGTCCCATTTACAGATGAGGAGACTGAGGTTCAGAGATGTTACATAACTTGCACAGCATCACAGTTTGTCATTTGAACTCAGGTATGCCTTGATTCCCAAGTCTGCTCTTCTTCTATTTCCCTTTGCCTCTTGGGTTGCAAGTGGTTAACCAAGTTTGTGGGCACTGAACTGGCAGGGGATACAAGGTACATGTGAATTTGGACAGTAAGGAAGAAAAACTGTTTCTGATACTAGTTGCAGGTGCACTTCCCCTTTTCTTAAAACTACCTGCTGTTACTCAATAAGCAATATATTGAATATTCTATGTATGTACATTTAATCATCCCACAAAATATAACCTTTATGAAAATTATGTACAGTAAGGGGGAAAACATGCTAGATGTGAAACAAAACATGTTTAAGTCTTCAAAATAATGTTTAATGGTAGTGTCATCAATGTGGTTATATTTTGGGTAGTTTAAATTTTCTCTGTTTTGTGTCTCAAACTAGAAGTCCTTAAAGGTGGTTTGAAAAATATGAGCAAATTTCCTTCTCAACCTCCATGTCCCATGAAACTGACTTGTCAGGTGCAGTTCTTCTGCAAATATTCGGGTCACAGAGCAAGGGGTAATGACTCCTGTGTGCTAAGTCTGCAGCTGGAAATCATGCTTTGGCAAAAATAAGAGTAATTTATGTCTTATAAAAAGAAAAGTATTGTCTTATTCCAACCAGATAGTTTGTTAGCACAACTGTTTGTGTGCATTTTGGTATTCAAATACAGATGTTCCAAAATGTTTCCACTGTGGGAAGCAGCTGCTGCTATTCTAGCACAAAAATCTCAGAGATTAATACACAAAGGCAGCATGAACCTTAGTGGCGAATGCAGCATCTGCTTGAGGTGGGGCCTGTGATTCCCCATAGATAATGGGTCTTCAGATTCTCGGTAACAGCCTGAAACCATGTTTCAGCTCTAAGCTCGTTCTACAGGAACAGGAACAAAGACAAGTGATTAATTTGTAATTCATCTAGCTGATAAATATCATCACATGTTATTTGCCCAAAGGCTGTAAAACATTGGACTTTATTTCCTGGGGCAACTGATAGGAATATAGATATTTGGTCATAATGACTGATGTTTTCAGTTGCTGCTAGTAGCTTCTGCTTGGCCCAGCTAGCTTGTAGACATAAAATATCCATCCACACCTTAGTGATGCATTCACAGAGAACTTTACAGTTTACTCAGGACGCTCACATGCACTGCCTCATCTGACCCCATCCTTGCCCGGGTATGCACACTATCATTAAGAACAATTTACATGTAAAGAAAATAGAGGTGAAGAAAGGAAATGACTTATCAGGGTTACACAGACTGGGCCTCTGACTCGAAATCCTATTCCATTTAGCTACATCAAGCTACCTTTTTAATTTCAGAGGCTGTGATGTGTGCTTCATAAACTATATCGTCCTTTCTAGAGATGCTGGTTTCCAGGACACGTGTCATGCAGACCCCAGCCTGGCAGCACTGCCTGGCAACTGGAAGGTGCCAGGGAAGAGATGATGCAGTAGTCTCCCTCTTTCCCTCACACCCCAGAGGAAGATGCCCAAATTCCTTATATTCAGGAGCGCTTCAGCAAGTGAGCTCCTTTGTCTCCTGGCATTTATAGAAATGAAGAACCAGAAGCAGAAGATCCTGGGGCTGTCATTCGGAGTTGCCATAAACCAGAAGTTTCTAAGAACAGTGATGCCCAGGGTGCTGTGCCTGCCCCAGGTCTTATAAATCAATTCCCTGCAGTGTTTAAGGGCTCATTGCCTCCAACCAGATCTACTATTTGGAATTATCGAGTAAATTATTTATGGTTTACTCATTTGACAGAGGCTTGTGGCTGACTTTGAAAACACTCAGTTCCTGGCTTACTGCTGAGCCTAGAAATGTCTGCCTGAAAAACCAAGGCTTTTAAGGAGTTAAGTTTCTAAAGGTCCCAGAGCTGGTATACGGCAGTACAGTTTTGAACCAAGTGCGTCTGAATCTAAGTTACACTGGCTCCACAGTGAAAGAGCCATGTGTTTTACTTTGAGGACAGCAAAGATGTGCAGGTGGGAGAGTTTGTGGACTGTGTCCTGGTCCCTCACCCGCATTGGGCACAGAAGAACCCCAGAGAGTGAGGAGGGGAGGGCCAGTTACAGGCAGAGAGGAGAGACCCAGTCCCTAGGCATGCAGCAAAGAGAAAAGGAGCATGTTGGGCTCAGGGACGGCAGCTGAGCAGAAGAAAGGCCCACTTACAACGTGCTGATGTGAAGTCTTAACCTCTGGTCCCGAAGAGTTTCCCGAAGTAGGAACCGAAGGCCAGTACACTCCACGGGGCATGCTCTTAGGTAACATCATTGCTGCTTCTGCCAGAGTCAGGTTGCTACAGGATCGTGATTTTCGTGGAACTGTATCTGCTCTCTAGCACTGAGAAAAAATTTTAAAAAGTACATTTCTAAGTATTTCCCCTCTTATTTTCCTAAATCTTTTTGTTGGAACATCTGTGAAATGATAAAAGCAACTTAAAACTATGTGGAACCCTTTGCAAATACACAATTTGTAAGCATCATAAAGATGGTCAGTGTCTCAGTTATTTTGATCAAGAACTGATACTTCACAAAGAAATAAGGTAGCAAATCACTGACAACTATGAAATATTAATAAAGGTGTTCTGAAGTGCACAGACATAGCTTATAAGGAAATACCCTTACTCTGGGTGGTACAGCCTTCCCTTGTTAGTCCCTAGCCTGGAGGCCCTCGTGAAGATCACCTGCCTACTTGTGACAGAGTGTTCCTTTGTTCTGCCAGGATCACGTGTTCGTGTTAGGAAGAGGGAGCATCACGAAGAAAGGGGGCTGCATGGCTCTAGCTGTAGGCACAGTGTGAAGGAAGGAAGGAAGGGGAGGGTAGCAAGTTGTAGAGTGAAAAGAAGGGCAGAAAAAGCCCAGTGTAAATTCCCTTTTATGCCTCTGCAAAGGAGTTAGAAACTAAAGATGAGAATCTAAGACTGTTTGCACTTGGTAAGATTCTAGAACCTGTGTGATTTCTCCTTTGTTATTTTTGTGGCCTCTGGTTCACTATACCAGTACGGAGTCATTTTCATTAAAACCTTTAAGACAAGAAGGGCTCATGTTCTTTTCTTTAGACAAGAAACGTAAGTGGCAAGCAATGTGGGGGGATGAGGAAGATAGCATCTTTCTGCAGAGAGGCTGGGGTCAGAGGAGCCTCTAGGCAGGAAAAACAAAGCTGGGAGAGCAGTGTGAGGCCCCATGGGGACCACCCCATTCAGAGGGTTAAGTGTGTTATTTTCCTCTGGGGCTTATCCAATCGAAGCCCTCGACGACAGCCAGCACTGATGATGTCACACTGAGGGAACAAAGCTAAGAGAACAGGACCCTCCAGTGGGTCCTGGGTCACAAAATTGTCAATCATCATTCTAAACATCTCCCTTATCATTAATGTATCCACTGGCTTTGGAAGAAGACAACATGTGAGAAATGTCCAGGACTGCAAAGAGCCAAGCATGGATTCCTCCTGTGAATGTCCTGTGCTATATTATGTGTAATCATTCATTTTGGTTTCTTCAACATTTTCTCATACTACAGAGGTTAATAGCTATTAACAGAGATATAACATCATAATATTAGAAATGTCAATTCTTTAAACTAAGATGAAGGTTATATGGAATACATCCTGTTTCTATGAGATTCAGTATTGAAACCTACTGATTAAATCGCCATTGCCTTATATGAGGAACTTGCTGTTTGGATGTGCTGTTTTTCAGTTCTGCACAGGTCTGTGGACCACTGATAGAAACACCATTAGAAATTGGATTTGATGGTTACAGGCAAACTCTCTAACATTTTATCTGCTGAAACAAACCAAAGCCATTTTCTGATGTGTGTTCATTTCTATTTCTCTGCCTTATCCGTTCTCTCCAGGCGGCTTCATCAGCCCTGAGCAGTCTGGGCCATGTGTACACAGCCATTGGGGACTACCCCAATGCACTGGCCAGTCACAAACAGTGTGTCCTTCTTGCCAAGCAATCCAAAGATGAGCTTTCTGAAGCCCGAGAACTCGGAAACATGGGAGCTGTTTATATTGCCATGGGTGACTTTGAGAATGCTGTGCAGTGCCACGAGCAGCATCTGAAGATAGCCAAGGACCTGGGGAACAAACGAGAAGAGGCACGGGCCTATAGCAACCTGGGCAGTGCCTATCACTACAGGAGGAACTTTGACAAGGCCATGTCTTACCACAACTACGTGCTGGAGCTGGCGCAGGAATTGATGGAGAAAGCCATTGAGATGCGGGCGTATGCTGGCCTGGGCCATGCTGCCAGGTGCATGCAGGATTTGGAGAGGGCTAAACAGTACCACGAGCAGCAGCTGGGCATTGCTGAGGACCTCAAGGACCGGGCTGCAGAGGGACGAGCATCCTCCAATCTGGGTAAGGACAGGATCGCTTGCAAGTTCCAGGGTCAGTGCCATGGAGATAGCTAGAGTAACACATTGTCTTTTACAGGAATCTGTGTGTGTTTACATTCAAAAAAACCTCCTCATTGTGTGTGTTGTATGTTTTCTTCAGATAGGTTTCCTTGAAGTCTGCCTGCTCTAAATCACAGGATCCTTTCTGTCATCACAGTGTTCTGAGGATTAGTACTCTGAAATACTGGGAAAACAAAACACCCTAACCTTTTAATCTGCCTAGAGAGAGGAGTGACCAGATTTATCTAATTAGAAGGGGAATGAAATGAGGATATAAAGCTATGTTTGGTTTAAATGAAAGAGAAGCTGCTAGGAAGTCATCAGTGGAAGGGAATTTGAGAGGTTTTTGTTTAGAGGGATTTCTTTACTTGGTGACTTCAACCCCACAGGAAAGGTATTTTTTCCTCTCAATGCATGTATAGTCACAAGTGATATTGATAGTTTTAGTATAAATGTAAAATGATTTTTTGAAAGATTTAAATAAGATAGATTTGCAGTCTATGTTTTGATAATACTTGGTTACAGTTAAGACATTTATAAATTTGGGGGAATTTATATGTAATGGAAAGAGACAGTAAGTACTTGTGTCTGGCTACTGTTTAGAAGCAATTGTTATCTTGTCTCTGTACCAAAACAGATGTAGGTACATAATGAATGAGAGGAACAGATGTGTTCAGAAGTATAAGCTGAACTCATCCTTGTGCTGGGAGCCCATGGTTTACTCTGTGTCCACAGGGACTCAGGGTGGGGAGAGGACAAGGAGAAGGTGACCTTGTTGGCATTAGTGTATGCTTATCGGACACTAGTGGCAGTGGAGTGTAAAACTCAGTCCACTTTTCTTATGTGACCTACAAGACCCTATTTCTATGTATATAGCTTTAGCATTAGTCCTCCCTCCTCTCTACCTCTGCTTATTGTTAACCATATGTTTTATGAATATAGTTGTTAGAAAAAGTCTGGCACATCCCTGGATATGACTCTGAAGATGGTATTGAGATCAGAATGAGAATCTAGAGAGTCTGATAAGAACCACAGAAATAAGTTCTTGGTATTATATATACATTCAACAAATTTTAAGTATTTATTAAATCATGACTATGTGCTGAATCCTGGAATAAATGCCTTAAGTGATAGAGACCTTTAAAAAAAATCGTTGCCCTCAAAAAGCTTGTAATTTAGCCGGGAAAATAAGACTAATACATAGGACAACAGTGGCCTCCCTACAAAACAGTGTTGATGATGTTGTGTAGCCATGAAATTCCTCAAGAGGAGACCCTGAGGGCTGGGACTAGTCTGGAAAGCTTCTTGCAGGAGATTAGACCCAGGTGAAACTTAAAAGAATAAATGAGATTTGGCCAGGAATGGGATGGCACTGATGGCAAGGGGTATGTGAAGGAAGGAATTTGAGCAATAGGTCGACATATCTGAGGAATGATTGGCCTTCAGGAATGTGCTAGAAGGTTGTAGAAGATTAGTATGAAAACTAGGCTAAGGATTTACAAGCACACGGGAACTCCTGAAGGTTTTGAAATATAGGAGTGAGAAGATTGGCTCGATATTTAAGGAAGGCAAGTCAAGCAGTGGCACATAGGATAGGCTGACGGGCTCGGAACCTGGAGTGTAGAAGGCTGTGCGTATTGGACTATTCATATTTTCTCTGTTGTCATGTGTCAGTTTTGATAAGTTGTATTTTCCAAGGACTCTGTTCATTTCATTTAAACTGTTGAATTTATTGACATGAAGATATTTATAACATTTCCTTATTTCCCTTTTAACGCTTGTAGGATATATAGCGGTCTGCCCTCGTTTATTTCTGTTATCGGTAGTTTGTTTTTTGCACCTGTACAAACTGTCCCACCCCCACCCCCAATTCTGGATCATTCTAGCTAGAGATTTTTCAATTTTCTTGATCTTTTTAAGGAACCAACTTTTGCTTCTGTTGATTTTTTTCTATTGTTTGTCTATTTTCTATTTCATTTTTCTGGTCTCATTTTTATCATTTTCTTTGGATCTTCTTTCTAGCTTCTCAAGGTTGAAACTTAGCTCACTGATTTTAGACCTTATTTCCAACACAAGCATTAAAACTTATAAAATTTCTTCTAAACACTGCTTTAACTGTATCTTATAATTTTTGATGTACTATGTTTTTACCTTCAATATATTTTGTAAATTTGTGATTTCCCTTTAGCCCTTCTGTTGTTTAGAAGTTCTGTTTAATTTAAAACATTTGAGATTTTCCTATACACTTTATTGTTATCTAATTCTAGCTTAATTTCATTGTGGTCAGAGAACATATTTTGTAGGATACCTTCTTATGCTTATTGTTTGTGTGTTTCATTTTTTCTGCCTTTACTCTCTATTTCTCCATGTCTTTAGTTTGTTGACTGCAGATAACATCTACTTAGCACTTGCTTCTTTATTGATTTTCACAATTATGGCCTTTTGATTAGAGAACTTCATCATTTAACATTTAATGTAATTATTGGTATCGTTGGGTTTAGGACTGTCATTTTACTGTTGGTTTTCTGTTTATCCCATTTTTATTTTGGTCTCAGTTTTTCCTTTCCTGCCTTCTACTGGTTAATATAATCATATATTTTATTTTAATTTGTCTATTTGCTTTTTAGCTCTTCATCTTTGCATTATTTTTTTTAACATTTTTTATTGATTTATAATCATTTTACAATGCTGTGTCAAATTCCAGTGTTCAGCACAATTTTTCAGTTATTCATGGACATATACCCACTCATTGTCACATTTTTTTCTCTGTGAGTTATCATAACCTTTTGTGTATATTTCCCTGTGCTATACAGTGTAGTCTATTCTACAATTTTGAAATCCCAGTCTATCCCTTCCCACCCTCCACCCACCTGGTAACCACAAGTCTGTATTCTCTGTCTGTGAGTATTTCTGTCCTTTATTTACGCTTTGTTTTTGTTTTTGTTTTTTAGATTCCACATATGAGCGATCTCATATGGTATTTTTCTTTCTCTTTCTGGCTTACTTCACTTAGAATGACATTCTCCAAGAGCATCCATGTTGCTGCAAATGGCATTATGTTGTCGGTTTTTATGGCTGAGTAGTATTCCATTGTATAAATATACCACATCTTCTTTATCCAGTCACCTGTTGATGGACATTTAGGCTGTTTCCATGTCTTGGCTATTGTAAATAGTGCTGCTATGAACATTGGGGTGCAGGTGTCATCCTGAAGTAGATTTCCTTCTGGATACAAGCCCAGGAGTGGGATTCCTGGGTCATATGGTAAGTCTATTCCTAGTCTTTTGAGGAATCTCCACACTGTTTTCCATAGTGGCTGCACCAAACTGCATTCCCACCAGCAGTGTAGGAGGGTTCCCCTTTCTGCACAGCCTCTCCAGCATTTGTCATTTGTGGATTTTTGAATGACGGCCATTCTGACTGGTGTGAGGTGATACCTCATTGTAGTTTTTTGATTTGCATTTCTCTGATAATTAGTGATATTGAGCATTTTTTCATGTGCTTTTTGATCATTTGTATGTCTTCCTTGGAGAATTGCTTGTTTAGGTCTTCTGCCCATTTTTGGATTGGGTTGTTTATTTTTTTCTTATTGAGTCGTATGAGCTGCTTATATATTCTGGAGATCAAGCCTTTGTCGGTTTCACTTGCAAAAATTTTCTCCCATTCCGTAGGTTTTCTTCTTGTTTTATTTCTGGTTTCCTTTGCTGTGCAGAAGCTTGTAAGTTTCATTAGGTCCCAATTCTTTATTCTTGCTTTTATTTCTTCTAGGAGAAAATTTTTTAAATGTATGTCAGATAATGTTTTGCCTATGTTTTCCTCTAGGAGGTTTATTGTATCTTGTCTTATGTTTAAGTCTTTAATCCATTTTGAGTTGATTTTTGTATATGGTGTAAGGGAGTGTTCTAGCTTCATTGTTTTACATGCTGCTGTCCAGTTTTCCCAACACCATTTGCTGAAGAGACTGTCTTTATTCCAATGTATATTCTTGCCTCCTTTGTCGAAGATTAGTTGACTAAAAGTTTGTGGGTTCATTTCTGGGCTCTCTATTCTGTTCCATTGGTCTATATGTCTGTTTTGATACCAATACCATGCTGTCTTGATGACTGTAGCTCTATAGTATTGTCTGAAGTCTGGGAGAGTTATTTCTCCAGCCTCTTTCTTTCTCTTCAGTAATGCTTTGGCAATTCTAGGTCTTTGATGGTTCCATATAAATTTTATTATGATTTTTTCTAGTTCTGTGAAATATGCCCTGGGTAATTGGATAGGGATTGCATTAAATCTGTAGATTGCCTTGGGCAGTGTGACCATTTTAACAATATTGATTCTTCCAATCCAAGAGCATGGAATATCTTTCCATTTTTTAAAGCCTTCTTTAATTTCCTTCATCAATGGTTTATAGTTTTCTGTGTATAATTCTTTCACCTCCTTGGTTAGATTTATTCCCAGATATTTTATTACTTTGGGTGCTATTTTAAAGGGGATTGTTTCTTTACTTTCTTCTTCTGTTGATTTATCGTTAGTGTAAAGAAATGCAACTGATTTTTGAACGTTAGTCTTGTAACCTGCTATCTTGCTGAATTCTTAAATCAGCTCTAGTAGCTTTTGTGTGGACCGTTTAGGGTTTTCTATATATAGTAACATGTCATCAGCATATAATGACACTTTTACCTCTTCTTTTCCAATTTGGATCCCTTTTATTTCTTTCTCTTGCCTGACTGCTGTGGCTAGGACTTCCAGGACTATGTTGAATAGGAGTGGTGATAGTGGGCATCCTTGTCTTGTCCCAGATTTTAGTGGGAAGCTTTTGAGTTTTTCACCGTTGAGTACTATGCTGGCTGTAGGTTTGTCATATATAGCTTTTATTATGTTGAGATATGTTCCCTCTATACCCACTTTGGCGAGAGTTTTTATCATAAATGGGTGTTGAATTTTATCAAATGCTTTTTCTGCATCGATTGAGATGATCATGCGGTTTTTGTCCTTTCTCTTGTTGATGTGATGTATTACACTGATTGATTTGTGTATGTTGAACCAGCCTTGTGTCCATGGGATGAACCCCACTTGGTCATGATGTATAATCTTTTTTATGTGTTGTTGGATTCTATTTGCTAAAATTTTGGTGAGGATTTTGGCGTCTATGTTCATCAGTGATATTGGCCTATAATTCTCTTTTTTTGTAGTGTCTTTGCCTGGTTTTGGTATCAGGGTGATGGTGGCTTCATAGAATGAGTTTGGGAGTATTCCCTCCTTTTCAATCGTCTGGAAGAGTTTGAGAAGGACTGGTATGAGTTCTTCTTTGTATGTTTGGTAGAATTCCCTGGTGAAGCCGTCTGGTCCTGGACTTTATTTGTAGGGAGGTTTTTAATTGCTATTTCTATTTCCTTTCTAGTGATCGGATTGTTCAAGTGTTCAGATTCTTCTTGATTCAGTTTTGGTGGACAGTATGTTTCCAGAAACTTGTCCATCTCCTCTAGGTTATCCAGTTTGGTTCCATATAGTTTTTCATAATATTCTCGTATGATATTCTGTATTTCTATTTTGTTTGTTGTAATTTCTCCATTTTCCTTTCTTATTTTGCTAATTTGTTCTCTCTCTTTTTTCTTCTTTGTGAGTTTGGCCAGAGGTTTGTTGATTTTATTTACTTTTTCAAAAAACCAGCTTTTGGTTTGGTTGATTTTTTCTATGGTCTTGTTAATCTCTATTGTATTTAATTCCCCTCTGGTCTTTATTATTTCCTTCCTTCTGCTGCTTTTTGTGGCTTTTTGTTCTTCTTTTTCTAATTCATTCAGGTGGTGGGTTAAATTGTTTATTTGAGATTGTTCTTCTTTTTTGAGGAAGGCCTGTATCGCTATAAACTTCCCTCTTAGCACTGCCTTTGCTGTGTCCCATAGGTTTTGAGTGGTTGTGCTTTCATTATCATTTGTCTCAAGGTATTTTTTAATTTCAGCTTTGATTTCCTCATTGATCCATTGTTTTTCAATAACATATTGTTTAATCTCCATGCTTTCCTTTTTCTCTCCTTTGTTTCTGTGTTGTCGATTTCCAGTTTCATGGCATTGTGGTCAGTAAAGATGCTTGAGATAATTTCTATCTTCTTAAAATTGTTGAGGTTTCTTTTGTGCCCAAGTACATGATCCATCCTGGAAAATGTTCCATGTGCACTTGAAAAGAATGTATATCCTATTTTTGGGGGGTGTAATGCTCTGAAAATATCCACCAAATCTAGTTTTTCTATTGTAGTATTTAATTTCTCTGTTGCCTTGTTTGTTTTCTGTCTGGAAGATCTGTCTAGTGATGTTAATGCAGTGTTAAAATCTCCAACTATGATTGTATTCCCATCAATATCCCCCTTTATCTCTGTTAGTAATTCTTGTATGTACTTAGGTGCTCCTATATTGGGTGCATATATATTAACGAGTGTAATATCCTCATCTTGTATCACTCCTTTAATCATTATAAAATGTCCTTCTTTATCTTTCTTTATGGCCTTTGTTTTAAAGTCTATTTTGTCTGAAATCAGTACTGCAACACCTGCTGTTTTGGCTTTTCCATTTGCATGGAATATCCTTTTCCATCCTTTCACTCTCAATCTATATGTGTCCTTCTCCCTAAAGTGGGTCTCTTGTATGCAGCATATTGAAGGTTCTTGCTTTATTATCCAGTCTGCCACTCTATGTCTTTCAACTGAAGCATTTAGTCCATTAACATTTACAGTAATTAATGATAGATATGTGTTTATTGCCATTATTGAACTTATCTTTGCAGTTGAATTGGTATATCCTCTTTGTTCCTTTCTTCTTCCTTTTGTGGTTTGGTAATTTTCCTTTGTATTATCATGGATTTTATTTAATTTTTGTGACTCCTTTGTAAATTTTTGGCTTGTGGTTACCCTTTTTTGTAAATCTATCAACCCATTACTATAACTGTTTTTATTAAACTGATAGTAACATGATCTCAAACCCATCCTACTGTTAAAAAAATTTAAAAAAGAAAGAAAGAAATATTCTATATTTCCCTGCCTCCCTCTCCCACTCTCAGTGATTTGTATGTCTTCTTTTATAATTTCATGTTTACTTTATTTGTAATTCATGAGTTATCACCTTTCCAGTTGTGTGTTTCTCATTTCTGTAGCATTCTGCTGCTTTTCTATTTAGAATAGCCCTTTCAATATTTCTTTTAGCATGGGTTTAGTGTTGCTAAACTCCTGCAGCTTTTTTTTTGTCTGTGAAACTCTTTATTTCTCCTTCTATCCTCAAGGATAGCCTTGCTGGATAAAGGATCCTAGGCTGCATCTTTTTTTCATTCAGGGCTTTGAATATATCTTGCCACTCCCTTCTGGCCTGTAGTGTTTGTGTAGAGAAATCAGCTGAGAGCCTTATGGGGGTTCCCTTGTAACTTACTCTTTGCTTTTCTCTTGCTGCCTTTAGAATCATTTCTTTATCCTTGACCCTGGCCATCTTGATTATGATACGTCTTGGTGTGGGTCTATTTGGGTTCTTCCTGTTTCGGACCCTCTGAGCTTCCTGTACTTGGATATCTGATTCCTTCTTTAAGTTCGGGAAGTTTTCAGTCATGATTTCTTCAAAAACCTTTTCAATCCCCTTTGATCTTTCTTCTCCTTCTGGGACCCCTATTAATGCGAAGATTGGGATGCTTTATATTATTCCATAGGTCCCTTATGCTATTTTCATTATTTTTTATTTGCTTCTCTTGTAGTTCTTCTGAATGGGTGCTTTCTATTGCCCAGTCTTCTAGATCACTAATTCGTTCCTCTGCATTATCTAGTCGGCTTTGCACAGCTATTAGATCATTCCTTATCTCTGTCAATGAGTTTACCCATTCTACTTGGCTCTTCTTTATAGCTTCAATTTCATTTTTGACATATTTTATATCTCTAAACACTATCTCTTTTAATTCCTTCAGCAATTCGATCACTCCTTTTTTGAAATCTTGATCTAGTAGGCTATCGATGTCTATTTCGTTGATCTTTCTTTCAGGGGATTTCTCTTGTTCTTTTAATTGGGAAAGGTTTTTCTGCTTCTTCATCTTGCTCATACCTCTTTGGCACTGTGGTTTATGGAGTATCAGTTGTTTATTTTGGTCCTTAAGGATTTTATCTATCTGATGCCTCTTTAGGAATAGAACTTAGGAAAAAAAGAGAAAAAAAATAAGAGAGAGAGAGAAAGAATTTTAAAAGAAGGGAGAAAGAGGGTTTGAAAACAGTGTATAATGAATAATAGAAGAGTGAGTTGAAGCAGAGTATTAATCGGGTTGAGACGTCCTTTTGAAACCTTTACAAAAAAAGGGGGGGGGAGATGAATAGATGTATTTGAAACCTGTGTCTAATCAATAGCAGGACATCAAAACCCAAGAGAAATAGAAATGAATTAAGAAGTAAAGATTAAGAGAGTAATAGAAAATAGAACAGGTAAAAACAGATTTTAAAAAAAAAGGGGTGGGGGTTGTTGGTGTTCTCCTGGAGTCTGTGTGCTTTTAATGTGAAGTCTTTCTGTCTTCGTCCTGTTTTGGAAGCTCAGCTTGCTGTTTTCAGAGGCCCTCCGTTGGCGCCCTCTTCTGTGCTGCTCCTAGCACCTGTTGGCAAGCAGATTGCGCCTCCTCCTAACACTGGGTCAGGTGCAGCTCTCTGCTGTGGGCGGGCGGGTCGCTGCCCCTCCGGATGCCGCAGTCAGATGTTGCAGACTGGTCGGGTAGGAGGGTGGGTAGTGCCCCCTCCCAGCACCACGGTCAGGGGCTGTGTTCCTGCCTGAAAGGCGGGGGCCCGCTCTCGCTCTACCTGCGCCGCTGCCGGTAGCTCCGCTGCTCTGTGCGGCTGCGCGCTCCGCCCCCGTGGGCGCTCCGCCCCGGTCGGCGCTCCGCGGGTGGGCTCGGGGAAGACCAAGGGACAGCCCTGTCCCTGCTCCCAGCCAAAACCCAGCTCCTTGTTCGTCCCCGTGGAGCAAGTTCCCCGAGGGACCAGGATGGAAGGATCCCATCTGTCCCGGGCTGCAGGCCAGTCTCAGTCCGGCCTCCGAGGCTGACAAGCCCTTCGGTGCGGATGCAGGTCTCGCCCGCGCCCCCGCCTGAGTGCCCAGCGCGGAGGACATGGCGGCTGTACCTGAGCCCCGCCTCTCCTCCCCCGAAAACTCTCCGTGGGTTTTCAGAGATGGGGGTGTGCACCCTTCCCCCGAGAGCACATCAACCTTGCTGTTTTATGGAGGGCCCAGGTTGTTCTGCCCTGTGCACCCACAGCCACGGCGCGCAGCCCCTTGCGTTCCCCCGGGGCTGCCTCCGTGCAGCCACTTCCGTCCTCCGCCCGGCTTGTGCAGCCTGGCCCTGCCTGCGGCTGCCGGCCCACGTCTCAGGCTGGGTGTTGGGGGGACGCTCTGTGCCCGTTTAACTTAGTTCTGTTAGTCAAGGGC
The DNA here is from genome assembly GCF_009834535.1 of Camelus ferus. Classification (NCBI taxonomy): domain Eukaryota; kingdom Metazoa; phylum Chordata; class Mammalia; order Artiodactyla; family Camelidae; genus Camelus; species Camelus ferus. The sequence continues at coordinate 15,044,556 of NC_045727.1, forward strand.
TGCTCTGTACAGATCCGAGCCTCGGAGGCTCCCCCTCCATCCTGCTGGCCTCTCAGTTGGAGAGGGGAGACCCAGCGAGCGAGCGCCAGTCCTCCTTTGCCGCTCCCTCCCCGCGGGACCCGTCCCACGCTGCTTTGCCTTTTGTTCTTTCTTTTTTCCTTTTCTCCTACCAGATTTTTGGCGTCTTTATCTTTTGAAGAGGGCGATGTTCTGTCGGAGTTCCACAGGTGCTCTTGTTGGCTGAGTGGGTCTGTAGATGTGGGTCTTGGTGTGTTTGTGGGAGAGGGTGACCTGCGAGCGTCCTTCTACTCCGCCATCTTCTCCGTCTCTCTTTGCATTATTTTTTAATGGTTGCTTGAAGGATGATAATATATATCCTTAACTTTTCATGGTTTACTTTGAGCTAATATTGTACCACTTCCTGTAAAATATAAGGACCTTATGACTTTGTGTGTCCATTTACTCCCTGCTCCCTGTACTTTGTCCTGTAGTTGTCACATTTATAACTACACCTATGTTCTTTTTAAACTCCACAATGCAGTGTTCTTTCTTTTGTTTTATACAGTCATTTTAAAGAATTAAGAGGAAAATTATGTTTTCTATTTATCTACTTATTTATCATTTCTGGTACTTACATTCACTTTTAAAGATCTGAGTTTCCATCTGGTATCGTTTACCTTCAGCCTAAAGAACTTCATGTAGCATTTCTTGTAATGCAGGTGTGCTAATGATGAATTCTCTTCATTTTGTTTACTTTAAAACATGTTTATTTCACCTTCATTCTTGAAGGATATTTTTGCTAGAAACAGAATTCTATGTTGATAGGGTTTTTTTTCTTTCAGCCATTTAAAGTAGTCTTTCCAGTGTTTTTTTGGCTCCCATTATTTCTAATAAGAAGTCAGTGGAATTGATAATCTTTCTGACATGTGCTAATTTTTCCTTGACAGTTTTTAAGATTCCTTCTAACTTTGGTTTATAGCAGTTTATGATATGTCTAAATGTGGCATTCTTTGTATTTTTTCCTTCCTGTGGTACTTTGAGCAGCAGGTATACATCTTTCCTCAAATTTAGGGAATTTTTGCATATTATTTAAAAGTTATTTCCCTTTGTTCACTCAATCTCTCCTCTATTTATGAGACTGCATTATTTTTGGCTTTTTGATACTGTCCTATGTATTACTGAGGGAGGCTCCGTTCATGTTTTAATCTTTTTATCTCTATATTCTTCAGAATTGAAAATTTCTGTTAATTTTTCTTCAAGTTCACTAACTCACTCTTCTGTTAGTTCCAAACTTCTGTTAAACCCACCAGTGATGCAGCATTTGGTATTCCCCAAGACTACTCTCACTTCTGACATTGACTATAACCAGGGATCACCAAGACCACCCTCAGGTCCAGAATTCACTGAAAGCTGTTATTCTCATAGTTATGGTTTATTACAGTGAAAGGATACAGATTAAAATTAGCCAAGTTAAAAAAAAAATTAGCCAGGGAAGAAGCACATGGGCTAGAGTACAGGAGAGTTCTAAGCATGAAGCTTCCATTTGTCTTCTCCCAGTGCAGTCATGATCAGTGCTAACTCCTCTAAGCAACAATATGTGACAAGGAGACTCCTTTGAGATTTCTTGTTTTTATTGGACCCTGGTCACATAGATTGACCACTTGCGTGGGTGACTTTGCTTTCCAGCCTCTCTGGAGTTTGAGCTGAAAGCCCTTACTGTAAATCACATTGTTAGCATTGACTATCTGGCATGGCCAACATTCTCAGGTAAACAAAGACTCTTAGGCAGGACTCCCAGAGCTGACGGCAAAGGCTGGACCTCTTTTTGGACAAGCTTAATTCTTTACTGTGTAAGTAAATTTTAAAATTCAGATATATATTGTATTTTTTAGCTCTACACTTTCTTGGTTCTTTTAATTAACATTTCAGCTTTTCTGCTAAGATTTGTGTGTTTATTCATTTCATGTATATTTTCCTTCACATAGTTGGCCCTAGTTATTACAAAAGCTTTTAAAACTTTGTTTGCAAAGTCCATGTGGGTTATTTCAGAGTTAGACTATTGACTGCCTGTTGTTGATGTAGATGTTGTTGTTTTTAACAGCTTGACCGAGATATAATTCACATACCTAGTTTATCCATTTAAGGTATAGAATTCAGTGGTTTATAGTATAGTCACAGAATTGTGCATCGATTGCCTTTTGTTTTGAGTGTTACATTTTAATGTATTCTTTGATATGGGATTACATTCACCATTGTCAGTGATACTTTATAGAGGTTCTGGATTCTGATATATTTCTCTTAATAGCACTGATGTTTGTTGTTTTGCTGGTTAACTTGACTTCATTCAAGCTCCAAGTTCAGCCCTCCTTGTGGTGGGTGGAAACTGAAGTCTTTGTTCTGGTCTTTCAGCTTTAACTGAGCTGCTTATATTTGGTCTTGCACATGAGTATTTCAGGAGTTAGAGAATTCTGTAGAATTTGTACTCAGAATTCAAGGGTCCCCACTGTAGCGCTCTCTGGGATTTTTCCTTTGGTTCCTCAAACCAGAAAGACTGTGTGTTTCTACCTAGGTCACATCACCTGGCACTAATTGGGGCTTGGCCCCTGCCCCCCTCCCAAAATGCCCTCTGGCATTTCAAAAATGGAAAACTTACCCTATGCCAAAGCCAATGCCATTCCCTTCTTCAAAGAGTGAACTCTATCCTCCCTATAGTTGTTCACTGCTTTTGGCTGCACTCCAGTGTTTTTAGGTAGATTCCTTCATCTGCCTCCTTCTTGCTGGTCCCCCTGCTCCTGCCCCCTGCCAAACTTTATAGTTGTTGTCTATAGGAAATTGGTCTGAAAGGAGCTATTCCTCCATTACTGAAAGTGGAACTTCATCTATTCATTTTTAACCCATTGCAATTTATTTATTTTTTATTTATATATATTTTTGGGGAGCTAATTAGGTTCATTTTTTTATATACTTATTTATATAATGGAGGTACTGGGGGTTGAATCTAGTACCTCATGAATGCTAAGCACACGCTATACCACTGAGCTATACCCTCATCCCTAACCCATTGCAATTTGATTGGAGTTTTTTTGTCCCCCAAAAAAGATCAACAGTGATTTCCTCAAGGTTTAATTGAGAGATCTGTTGACATTTCTAAATTTCCCCAATCAGTATGCAACTTTTGGCATGCTCCACTAACTTTTCCTTGAAATTCTTTTTTTGCCTAGTCTGTGTGAAGCACCACTATCCTGAGTTTCTTCTTGGCTGCTCATTCTATACTAATTTTCATTGGCTTTTCTTGTCCCTCTTTTTAAAAAAAATGAACATTTTAAAGAAGTTACAGAAGTGGTACTTTTGTTAAAAAATTCATAACAGTACAAAAGTGTATAAAGTAGAAAAAGGAAGTTCACCCCCTTACATAGCCTCTGTCCTACTTCTCAAAGTTAACTACTGCTAACAATTTGGTTAGACTCTTTCCGGACCTTTTTACTCTGCACATAAACACATGGCAGTATAATCATATATGTAAATATACACATGTGTGTACAGACTGTTCCTTTTTAAAAAACTTGGATCATAATATACATCTACTTTTCTGCCACCTGCTTGTTCTATTCTGCCTTCCCTCTTTAGACTTCCCTCTGTGTCATTATCAGGTATCCTACAGTATTTTTAATGGCTCTTTTCCATTGTATTGTCATTTGTTAAATGTGGGAGTTCTTGTGTTTTGTTCCTTGATTCTTTCCCATTCTTTCTTTGCGTATCTCTCTGCATTACTTTCACTACCATACCTTCAACTACTGCTTCAGCATACATTGTTTCTAACTCGATATTTACCAGCTCTGACCTCCTGCCTGAGCATCACTTTGACATTTTCAGCTGCCTCATGGATACTTTATCTGATATTCCTGCTTACCTGTCCAAGTTTGTAAGTCTAAATGTAAAAATCTTTTTCCTAAAAACTGCTTCTCCTAGCTTTCCTAACTTTGGTGATGACAGCCCTATTCTTCTAATCATCTATATTAATTTCTATTGGGGCTGTAACAAATTGCCACAAATGTAGGGGCTTCAAGCAACACAGATTTATTCTCTTACAGTTTTGAAGATCAGGAGTCTGGAGATCAGTTTCACCAGGCTGAACTCAATGTCCACAAGCCTGGTTTCTTCTAGGCTCTAGGGGAGGATCACCTTCTTGTGGCTGCCTGTTTTCCTTGGCTTGTGGCCTCTTCCTCCATCTTCAGAGCACAGCACCCCAGTCTCTATGTCTGAGTCATCACATTGCCTTCTCTGCTGCCCCAGCTCCTCTTGTATCCCTCTTACAAGGACTGCTGTGATCACATCAGACCCTCCCGAGCAATCCGAAAATAGTCTCAAGATCCGTAACTTAATCATACCTCCAAAGTCCCTTTTGCCGTGTAAACTAACATTCAAGGGTTCTGGGGATTAGGATGCAGACATATGGGGGGGGGTGGTGGAGGACATCATTCAGCCTATTCTGTCATCCTTACTTAGAAATCTAGTCATCATTATTTCCTACCCCACCTCCTTTTCTTCAGTTCACACTCAGTCTAACAGCTGTCAACGAAATAGCCTCCTAAAGGTCCTCTTCTTCCTTTGCTCCTTCCTAGTTCCCCAGTCTGTTGCAATAACCAGCTAGTTTGGTTTTCCTCACTACCGTTTCCTCCCTGCCATGCAGGTGACCATTTAGTTTTCCACTCGGCCCCTGGAACACGTACAAAGACAAACACATTTCAGGAGCCTCTTCCCATGTATAACAGTGTAAGAGCTGGTTCAAATGTGAGAGCTGGAAAGTGTTTCCCACCAGGGTGTAGGGTGAAATATCTAGTAATCTATCTATGGAAAGCAATTAAAAATTTAAAAATAGCTGTACATTTTTAGTCAAAAAGACATTTTATATCTAGAAAGTAGTTTATTTGGGAAAGAAAAGGAAATAGAACCAGTGTTTATTAATTCATTTGTTCACTTCATTCTTTTGCTCAACAAATATTTAACAGTTATGTGATGGGCACTATGCTATCTGTTATGAATAAAACCGACATTGGTTCTGTCCTCATGGAACATAGGATTTTTCATTGAACAAGCGTATTTTGAGACCTGCTCTGTGTCATGTGTTTATATTCGTTTTCATATTTAATCCTTTCCATAAACCAATGAGGTCAAGTGTATTAATTAATTTTCTATGTGAGAAAATCACAGTCCAGGTACGTGAGAAAATCACAGTCCAGGTACGTTAGAAAAAACCTTGATCCATTTAGTTTCAAGAGACCTGTAGCATAAAAGACTTTTATTAAGATCTCATAAAATGATGCTTGGCCTCTTTTTTTCCCATGTTTTCAAAATGAACCTGGGAGTCATGTGTTGAAGTCTAAGTTTGGTATCAGTTCTGGTGGGCATACATCATTTCTCTTATTTATAATGCAGCAAAATGATAGTCACCAGAAATGGTAACTCTCAGCTCTTCTAATTCTACAATTTAAGAAATATCACCTAAGTAACTTTTATAAAAATTATATTTAAAAATTCAGTTCTGGCAATCTGAATCAGAAAATTCTGAATTCCCAAGGAAAAGTGGAACAGCATTATATGTTATCTACGTGACACACACACCTTGTACCTTAGTTATAATTATTCCTGATTAGATTTTATGAATTAAATAATTACTCTGAACACATGTAAAGCACAGTAGCCAAAAAAAATCTTGTAATAAATTTCTTTTGTAAGAGAAAAAAAAATTTATAATATGGCAATCCTTCTCCTTTATCTGTTGTTCACATTTCAGTTTTTATATGTTGGGTTTTCTTTAGGTGGAGAGAAATCTAGCTTTATAGGTAAAATGTTAGTAATAATTGTAGGTAGTAATTAATTTACACTAATTGGGTGTTTTTCTTTAAAAATCCACAGTATGTTTTATGGGATAACCACTCAAGATGTCAGAGGGTCTGTGAGACCTCACATAGAAGTTTCTGATGTAGAAATGTAGTAGTTTCATTATATTTGTGTTTTACAGTTCTTGTTTGCCTTTCTAATAGCTCTGTGAGGTAAACTACTGTTATTCCTTTTCATTGTTGAGGATCCAGAGATTAATCAATGTCTGTAACTCACCCAAAATTGTAAAATAAGAGACAGGGTTGAGGCTAGACTTCAGGTCTCTGATTCCATGTCCACAGATCCTTCGATGAGGGAATGTTCCCACTAGAATGGTGGATTTCAGTGGGGGCCAATCCACCAATGCTAGGATTACTCGGCCTAGGGCTCCAAGCCAAAGATGCTTCTTCTGCAATCCCCCCACAACCCTCCATATGCAGGAAGATGAAAAAGAAGAAATACCACTAGAAGGGCTTTGGCCACCTTGAAGCAGTGGTGCCTGCTCATGCCCAGGTACAAGGCAGCAAATGTAGGTACCATCAGGGTGGAACAGCCCTTTCGTCTCTTTTTATGGAGAATCTATTTTCTGTTGATTACTTGCACTGAGCTAGATACTTTGCATCCATTGTGTCATTTCATCCTCACTACAAAGCTGTGTGGTCGGCATAGAAGTAAAGATACTGGCCCAGGTTCGTACAGTTTATAAGCAGCAGAGGCAAGATCCAAACCCTGGTTTGTGTGTGCTCTTCTCCTGTAGCCTACAGGCCCTGCTCTGAACCCTACACATTTATTGAACCATTAGTTCTCCTGTTTGAGAAGCGCAGACGAGACTATACAAATTGTCAAAGTCTAATAATGTCCATGATATAGGAAGCCAAATCACACACCTCTGTTTTTCATTCAAAGCAGTTCCTGTTAGGGTCATGAAAAGGGGGGGGGGGGCGGGTAGGGAATGTGTCCTAGAGCCTGGAACAGATTTTTCTAGACATCTAAAAGAAAATAACAAGAATGTGCTTTTCCTGTTTGAAAGGTGAAATGAAAAATGGAGAGCATCAACCAAAGCAGGAGATTTTTCTGATCAAGCACCAGAGGACTTGCAGAAAATGATTCAGACCCTCATTAAGGTTGTGACATGCACATCCTGTGCTGGTCCCCACACCCATCAGTGCCTAATAAATATTAATAATATTTATTCTCTCCTATAGGTCAAGATTTGTCACCCCACTTGTCTAGACATTGCTATTTAAAAGGAGCTGTGATTTGCTTACAGATAGAGCGCGTCTGTAAACATGTGAGCAGCGGCAGACGGGGCTGTAAATCTTGGTCAGAGCTGCACTTTGGATGTTTGCAGGAGAGGCTGCAAAACTGTTGTTGGAATAATGAAGTGGATGCTTGCTGCCAGGTCTCAGAGTTCTATCTCCAGCAGGCAGAGTCTAGCAGTAAATTAGCTTATGTTTCAGCTTGGCAGTTGGCACTTGGTTCATTTGTAGATGCTAATTGTAATCTGATGTTATCAGCAGCAGGTAATTGAAATGGGCTTGATGAATTACTTAATTTCTTTTAATAGCTGAGTCTTCAAGAACTGAATAAAGAAGATAAGGTGATCAGGAGGAAAATACAACAGCTCTATCTTTCTAATTAGTGCTTGGAGGTTTTTTCTTCTTTACACAAATGATTATGAACATGTGAGGCTGAATAGGTTTATGAGTCAAAAGCCCCCATGGGGGCATTTCCCATTAGGCAGCCCCGGTCCTGAGCATTGATAACACTTCTGTTAGGACTTCAGAAGGGAACACTTGAGTGATCACTTTGGAGAACATTGATTTCTGAACACAATTCCATTTTCCCAGACCTAGGTGGGCACTACCTCCTGGGGGTATTGGCACTGTCTTCTGTGCGCAGTGCTGCCCAGCACCATGCAGTGAGCGGGGGAACCTATCAATGGTGTTAGGCGTTGGCTCCTGCCACCCACACCTGGCACTGGCGCCTCCCACACCTGCCTGTCCCTAAGTCTTTCCATCTGTAGCAGCTCCTGTGTAGCCGTTTGCTTTGCCAGCAATGGTGGGTGCAGATGTGACCCTGGGTCCTGCCATCTGTGCTGGACACTGTGTACTGGACCTATGCCATGTGACTGTGATGAGCTTTGGGGTCTTTCTTCTGGAATCATTTGGCTCTGCTTTTAGTCTCATGTTCATTCCTTAAGGAATCCATCTGTTTTGGGATGACTTTGGAGGAATTTACTTTTGACTGATTTTTTTGGGGGGAGGGAGGATCAAAATAACAGAGGGAAAAATAGAGCATTAGAACCATCAGGTCTTTTAGATAGACATTCAGATCACCTCTGTGGTTCTTCTTCATGGTGAGTTCTGTTTAAAGCCAGCGTATTGTTACAGGTGAAGACTCCAGGTCTTTAAGCCACCAGCGTGATTGTGGTGGCAAGTGCACTGCAGGGGTCCTGGTAATGTTCTACTTCTGGATCTGGGTGACAGTTACATGACTGTGCTCACTATTCAAAATATGTTGAATTGTTTGCTTAAAATTTTATACCTTCTGACTAAATATTACGCTTTAATTAAAGGTTTACTTTTAAAAACACACTGGACTTTGGGGATGGGGTGGAATTGGCGTGATGGGCCTTTTTTGATCTATCCATGTCCGTGACTTCCAGCACCATACACCAACTCCCCAAACCCAGACCTCACTCCCAGCTGAGGCGTCTGTCCACTCCTGCTTCCTGGACAGCTCCATCTGCCCCACAGAGGCCTCTCTCTAAGTCTTTGATTTTGTATTGTGTATTCCCTAGTTCTGAGAATGGCAACACAGTCTCAGTGCCCAACCAGGACATCTCAGAGTCAGCCTGCCTCCTTCTCTAGTAGCCCAGATCTAGTTGATCAAAAGTCCTAAGAATCCTACCTCTCCAAACAAGCTCTGCTATATCTGCTGGGCTGTGTTTTCAGCCTCCCATCAACTCTTCCCTGGGGCTTACTCTCCCAGCTTCTGCTTCAGTTCATTTTCCACATTGCTTCCAAGGTAACCCTCTCAAAACCTCAACTGCTCAATTTTATCTATACTCCCATCAGTTCTATACCTGAAACCCTGCAGTGATTCCCCATTACCTTCAGGATGAAGTCCAAAATCCTTGGCCTGGTATGAGACAATAGGAGGGAAAAATATAAATATAAATATAAATATAAATATAAATATAAATATAATATAAATGTGTGTGTGTGTGTGTGTATGTATGTATCTGCCCCAGTTCCTGGTACAGAGCTCCTAAAACCTTTGTAAATTTCTAAGTGATAAGAGCCCTAAGGGCATATTTTGTAATGAGGTGCCTCTGGGTGGGCTCCTGGATGGGAGCTGATCACCAGAAAGACCAAGCCATGATTTGAAGCTTGGAATTTTCAGCCCCACCCTCCCCATCTTCCAGAGATGGACATGGATAGGATCAAAAACCCCACACACGTTTGGTGGCGAGGAGTGTCAGAACTGAAGTGTTCTGTGTGAGTAGTCAAGGAGACTCACAGGAGAGAAACACAGCAGGGGAGAACTGGGTTTTTTCCTACTTAGGAAAGAAAAAACAGGTTTTCCATTTTAAACTAGCATATATTTTTTTCAGCAACTCTGAACATTCAAAAAAGTATTTATTGAGCACCTACTATGTGCCAGAAACTATGCCAATGGCAGTGTGAGAGACAAAACAGACATCTTAAGTGCTTAAAGGAAAAGTACTAAGAAAGTATTACATGGTGTGTAATTTTAATTGAGGTGGTGGTGTCAGAAAACTCTTCTGTAAGGAACTGCCCCAATTTATCTTACTAATGCCATTTTCTGCCACTCCCACCTCTCACTCTCACTGTTCTCCAAGCCTCTGAGCTCTTTCCCTCCTCATGGGTTTCCTCATGCCATTTCTTCTGCCCTGAGTAACCTCCTGCTGTTAAGCCTGTGAAGTCTTACTTATTCCTTCATACTTTAACCAAATGTCACATCACTCTTAAGCCTCTCAGGCTTTTCCAGGAAATTTAGTTCATCTGTGTCCCCGTAGCACTTTGTAATAGACTTGTTAAGTATTATACTTATTTACCAGCTAGATCATAAGTGCCAAGGGTAGGCAGGATATGTATCTTAGCTTTTGTGTGGCCTTATCACCTAGTGGCAAATAAGCAGCCCCGTCATGTATGTGTCTTGAGTAGACGGAGGATGACTAGGGTCAAGCATAGAAAATGCCAGAAACTAACAACTGGAGTCTGAAGTTCAAGTGATTATATACCTCTTTCATACCTACTGTGTTCATCCATTTATGCCTTACTCTTTAAGTCAAGGTGTAATTCCCACTGCTTCTGATCCACTTCTGCTACTAGCCCAGGTAGACTAATTTTGGGACCAATGGTAGTTTGTGTACATTTTATATTGGACTCTAAAGCTCTCTACTACCCTAAAAAGCTGCAATTCAGTGATTTTTTTTTTTTTTTTTTTTTGCGTGAAAGGACAATGTGTATGGAAGCTGAAACTTGATTCCTATAGGCTTTTAAATGAACAGAAATATAATCAGCTTGAGAAACAGTTAAACCAGCAGGTAGTGATTAGGTTTTATGATACCATTTTAATTTTACTCCTTAGAGTTAGTAAGAAAACTGAATTGAGCAGATATTTCTCTTCCTTTTACATAGTCCTTTGCCCTATAACTAAATGAGACAGTCTGATTAGCAAGCAGGTATTAGTAATAATATACTAAATAGTATATTAACCTTTTTGGATCTTTAGCCAAGAAATTTATGAAGTATGGCTAAAATGAGGTCTTTCGTGCAGATTTGAAGAACACTAGTATTTATTACATTTGGACAAGAAAATCACTAAGATATCACAGTGTCTTTTAAGTGCATAAACTTAACAGTTTATTCTGCTCTGCATTTATCATCTAGTCTTAGGAAACTGATGCTAGTTTCACTTCTTAGATATTCAAATAACAGGTTCCATAGAGAATATATGAAAGATCTTTGTGATCTCTCCAACACACCTTTGAAGTGGCATAAAAGTCATGATAATAATGAAGGTCATGACACTTATGGAATGCCTCCAGGATGCTAACACTTTACTTGGTGTAGCTTCCACTGCAGTGTTTCATTGTTTCATTTGAAAATTCAGCAAGATAGGGCTTATTATTCCTGTTTAGAAAGAAAAAGCCTACAAAATAGAGAGGTTAACTTGTCAGAGGTCCCATAGCAAGTGTGTGGGTTAAGCCCAGAGCTGTCTGAATCTGAAGTCAGTGCTCTTAGACAACATTATGTTGCCTCTCTAAAGCAAATGGCTACAATTATTCAGGAAAGGGCTGAAGCTCTAGCATTTTTAAATGGCTAGGACAATTTGACATTGTAACAGGAAAAAAACTGGAAATTGAGCATTTTTTACCCACAGCTTCTTTTCATTCTCATTCATCCGCACTTCCTGCTGGTAGCACAGAGACATACCTACAGAATGAATTCAGGGCAGAATCCTGGCTGCTCACAAACCACAACCTGAACGCAGCCCCCTTTTCCAGCGTGAAATCCACAAGAGGCTCTAGTGTTAAAGACTCTCTTCAGCATAATTAGTAATTTCATGGTGCCTTCAAAAAGTAGCTTTCATCGAGAACCATTTTCAGTATGTTGTTCCAGAAATTCTTCTTAAGGCTCTCTCTGACACAGCAGGAAATGCATTTGTTGGATTGGATTAAAGCCCAAATGTGACTTTTAGTTGGTATTGCTGACTCAGCCTGTCCCCACTTGACTTTCAAACGGTTTTGTTAGCTCCTGAATACAGACTCTCAGTTTTCAGCAGATTTCAAAACCTGGTCCTTTCTGCCCTCCTTTTAAGAGTTAAGTTACTCTGGGAAGTGAACACGCTCATATTCTAGTAGAAATTGCATTGGTGCCATTTAAAATGTTTCCAATAGCAATTAAAAGTGAAGTAAATGCTTTATTGTTGTGTGTCCAATGTGGTTGTAAGGCAAGCTCTCATCAGAACAGCCTGAGTGGCAAACAAAAATAACAGATTTGTGTTCTTGATCCAAAATGTCAGAGTTGGCCACTTATCTGAAACAACAGCAATTCTGTAATTGAGTTTCCTGGTTCAGATGGAAGATCCCATCAAATCCCTTATCTAATACCAAATAAGGCAAAGACAGCTTACAGCATGGCCCAGCTGTTGGAGGGCTCTGGAGGGATACATAATATGCTCTGGGACTCAGTAAGCAGAAGGTAATGGGCTAAAAGTTATCAAGCCCTTCACAACAAGGAGATCTGGAGTTTAACCAGAAATTTCAGACTGTCAACCTTAACAAAACAGATGGTGTTCTCCAGTTCACAGCACCATCCGGCGAGCTGGCATGTCTGCCTTGACAACTCCTGGTACTTCTTACATGCCTGATGGAGAGAGACATTCTCTTTGTCATCAGTGAGGAACTCATGTATTTTGTGTGTGACAGAGAGTATGAAGCACCTATGCACCAAATCTTTCAGTGAACGCTTTTATGATCTTTCTTCCCTGTTCACCTTCAGTGGCGTTCTGCATAAGACCCTGTTGGACTGTTCTGTTTCCTTCTCCTGATACCATAGAAACAAGATCATATACTGGTTTCTCTCTACTTTGATCACTAGAACCCCCCTCACAAATGGCTCCCCTTCATTGCCAATGTTACTGGATTTGAAGTGTTGTATAGCTGGGGTGACTCTAATTTCTCACTAGAAGGGTTACAGGATATAGAGTCACCTTATATCTAGCATACTTATAAAGAACCTGACTGCTGTAGTCAGCTGGCCTGGGCTTGGATCCCAGCTTTGCCACTTACTGGCTTTGTGGCCTTGGACAAGGTGTTTAGTTGCACACTGCCTCAGTTTCTTCATCTGTATAATGGGCATAAGTATAGCACCAATCTCACAAGATGGCTGTAAGGTTGAGTGAGTTAATCTGTGTAAAGCCCTTAGAACAATGCCTGACCCATAATAGGCACTCAGAATTTTTTAAATCTTTATTATCATCATAGTTTTATATCATGTGTCGGGGGAAGCTAAAAGAAAGGCTAGAAATACATAGCATTTCTTACCTTCAGAATATTCTGATCTATTGAAAGCTGAAGGTGGTTATCAGAGGCCAGTAGTACAAGTTGTTATGTGATCTCTTCATTTCTTTTTTTCTCCAGCTTTGAGATATAACTGATATTTAACACTGTGTAAGTTTAAGGTGTACATTGTGACTATTTGATACACATAGATATTGCAAAATGCTTTACTAAACATAATAAATGTGTGTTGACACATCCTCCACCTCACGTAATTGCCATTTTGTTGTTGTTATAGTGAGATCATTAAAGCCCTACTCTCATAGCAAGTTTCAAGATACAGTACAGTATTGTTAACTTTAGTCACCATGCTGTACGTTAGATCCCCTGAACTTACTCATCTTATAACTTAAAGTTTGTACCCTTTGACCAGCATCTCCCCATTGCCCCCACTCTTCAGCCACTGGCAACCATCTTATACTCTGTTTCTGTAAGTCTGATGTTTTTAGATCACACACGTAAGTGAGATTATATAGTATTTGTCTTTTTTTGTATGGCATTTCACTTAGCGTAATGTCCTCAAGGTCCCTCCATGTTGTCACAATGGCAGGATTTCCTTCTTTCTTTATGGCTGAATAACATTCCCCTATATATAGGTAAAGCACATTTTAAAAATCCATTCATCCATCGATGGACACTTACATTGTTTCCATGTCTTGACTGTTGTGAATAATGCTGCAATGAATATGAGAGCAGATATCTCTTTGAGATAGTGATTTCATCTTCAGATAAATACCATAGGTGAGATTACTGGATCATATGTAGTTCTACTTTTAATTTTTTGAGGAACCTCTATGCTGTTTTCCATTGTGGCTGCACCAATTTGCGTTCCCACCGATAGTGCACCAGGGTTCCCTTTTCTCCTCATCCTCACCAACACTTGTTATCTCTTGTTTTTTGAATGCTAGCTATTCTAAGATGTGAGGTGATATCTAATTATGGTTTTGACTTGCACTTACCTGATGATTAGTGATGCTGAGGACCTTTTCATGTACTTGTTGGCCACTTGTATGTCATCTTTGGGAAAATGTCTGTTCAATTCCCCTGCTTATTTTTTAATCAGATTGTTTCTTTGCTATTGAGTTATATGAAATCATCAAATATTTTGGGTATTAACCTCTTGTCAGATATATAGTTTGCTGATATTTTCTGATTTCTTAGGTTGCCTTTTCATTTTTTTGATTGTTTCTTTTGCCGTGTATGAACTTTTTAGGTTGATATTGTATCATTGTTTGTTGGATTTTGCTTTTTTGTTTGTTTATGCTTTTGGTGTCATATCCAAAAAATTATTGCCAAGACTTATGTCAAGGAGTTTTTTCCTCTACGTATTCTTCTAGGAGTTTTATGGTTTCACATCTTATGCTTAAATCCTTAATGTATTTCTACTTAATTTTTTGAGTAGTGTAAGATAGTGGTCCAATTTCATTCTTTTGCATGCAGAGAAGTTTTCCCAGCACCATTTATTGAGAGACTGTTCTTTCCCCATTGAGTATTCTTGGCTTCCTTGGTAAATATCAATTGACCATATATATGTGGGATTTTTTGGGGTGCTCTTGATTTTGTTCCGTTGGTCTGTGTGTCTGTTTTTATGTCAGTACCATACTGTTTTGATTATTATAGCTTTGTAATAGAGTTTGAAATCAGAAAGTGTGTTGCCTCCAGCTTTGTTCTTTCACAAAAATTTATTTGACTATTCAGTTTTTTGTGTGTGATTCTATATGAATTTAGGATTGTTTTTCTGTTTCTGTGAAAAATGCCATTCAAATCTTGATAAGAATTACATTGACTATAAATGGCTTTGAGTCGTATGGACATATTAGCAATATTAATTCTTCCAGTCCATGAGCATGTTATATTTTTCCATTTACTTGTGTTTTCTTTGGTTTATTTCATCAGTGCCTCACAGTTTTCAGTGTATAGATTCTAAATATTTGATTGTTTTTGATGCCGTTGTAAATGAGATTGCTTTATTTCTCTTTCAGGTAGTTCATTGCTAATGTGTAGAAATGTAACTAATTTTTTATGTTGATGTTGATCCTGAAACTTTATTAAATTTGTTTATTAGGTCTAACAATTTTTTGGTGCCACGTTTAGGCTTTTCCGTATACAAGGGCATGTCATCAGCAGACACAGTTTTACTTCTTCCTTTCCAATTTGGATTACTTTTCTTTTTCTTGCCTAATTGGTTTGGCTAGGACTATGTTGAATAGGAGTGGTAAGAGTGGGTATCCTTGTCTTTTTCTTGAACTCGGAGGTAAAGCAAAACCTTTTTTTTTTTTTTTTTTAATTTTTTGGGGAATGACTGGGTAATTAGGTTTATTTATTGATTTTTGGAGGCGGTACTGGGGATTGAACCCAGGTATGCTAAACATGCACTCTACCACTTGAGCTACAGCCTCCCCCCAAGCAAAACCTTTCACCATTAAGTATGATGTTAATTGTGGGCTTATCATATATGACCTTTATTATGTTAGGGTATATTCCTTCCTTACCAAATTTGTTGGGAGTTTTTATCATGAAAGGATGTTGAATTTTGTCAAATGCTGTTTCTCTACCTACTGAGATGATCATATGATAATTTTCTTTCACTCTATTAATATGATGTATCACATTTGATTTGCACATGTTGAGCCATTCTTTCATCCCAGAGAGACATCCCGATTGCTCATGGTTTATAACCCCTTTAATGTGCTCTTGGGTTCTGTTTGCTGGTATTTTGTTGAGAATTTTTGTGTCTATGTTAATCAGGGACATTGGCCTGTAGTTTTCTTTGCTTGTTGTATCCTCATCTGGCTTTAGTATCAGGTTAATACTGACCTCATAAAATGAGTTAGGCAGTATTCCCTCCTCTTTAATTTTTGGGAAGAATTTGAGAAGAATTGGTGTTAATTCTTCTTTGAATCTTTGGTAGAATTCACCCATGAAGCCATCTGGTTCTGGGCTTTTTTTTGATGGGGGGGGGGTTGATTGCTGATTTAATCTCCCAACTTATTATTGGTGTGTTCAGATTTTTTTTTCTTCATGATGCTGTCTTGGTAGGTTGTATGGTTCTAGGAATTTATATTTCTAAATTGTCCAATTTGTTGGCATGTAATTGTTCATAGTAGCCTATTATAATCCTTTGTAGTTCTGTCATATCAGTTATAATGTCTCCTTTTCTTATTTATCTGGGTCTTTTTTTTTTGTGATAAATGTAGTTTGTCAGTTGTCTTTTTTTTTAAATTAAAGTATAGTTGATTTACAATGTTGTGTTATTTTCTGGTGTACAGCATAGTGATTCAGTTACAGACACACACACACACGTATATATTCCTTTCATTATAGGTTACTACAAGCTATTGAATATGTTTCCCTGTGCTATACAGTAGGGCCTTGTTGTTTATCTATTTTGTGTGTAGTAGTTTGTACATGCTAATCACAAACTCCTAATTTATCCCTATCCACCCCTTTCCCTTTTAGTAACCATAAGTTTGTTTTCTATGCCTGTGATCTGTTTTTTGTAGACAAGTTCATTTGTGTCATTTTTTTAGATTTCACATATAAGTGACATCATATGATATTTGTCTTTCTCTGATTTACTTCAATTAGTATGATGATCTCTAGGTCCCTCCATGTTGCTACAAATAGCATTATTTCATTCTTTTATATGGCTGAGTAAGATTCCACTGTATATATATATATATATATACCACAACTTCTTTATCCAGTCATCTGTCGATGGACATCTAGGTTGATTCCATGTCTTGTCTATGGTAAATAGTGCTGCTATGAACATTGAGGTGCATGTATCTTTTCAAATCAGTTTTTCTGAATATATGCCAAGGAGTGGGATTGTGGATCACATGGTAAGTCTATTTTTAGTTTTTAAAGGAATCTCCATACTGTTTTCCATAGTGGCTACACCAAACTACATTCCCACCAGCAGTGTAGGAGGGTTCCCTTTTCTTCACACCTTCTCCAGCATTTATTGTTTGTGAACTTGTTAATGATGGCAATTCTGACTGGTATGAGGTGATAGCTCATGGTAGTTTTGATATGCATTTTTCTGATAATTAGCAATATTGAGCATCTTTAATATGTGCCTATTGGCCATCTGTATGTCTTCCTTAGAGAAATATTTTTTTAGGTCTTCTGCCCATTTTTTGATTGGATTTTTTTTTTTTTCTGTTGTTACTGAGTTCTATGAGCTGTTTGTATAGTCTGGAAGTTAAGCCCTTGTCATTTGTATCATTTGCAAATATTTTCTTCCATTCCATAGGTTGTCTTTTCATTTTGTTAATGGTTTCCTTTGCTGTGCAAAAGCTTGTGAGTTTAATTAGGTCCCATTTGTTTATTTTTGCTTTTGTCTGTATTGCCTTGGTAGACTGCCCTAGGAGAACATTTTTACGATTTATGTCAGAGAATGTTTTGCCTATGTCTCTTCTAGAATATATATGGTGTCCTGTCTTTTACTTAAGTCTTTAAGCCATTATGAGTTTATTTTTGTGTGTGGTGTGAGGGAGTGTTCTAAATTCATTGATTTACATGTGGCTGTCCAGCTTTCCCAACACCACTTGGCAAAGAGACTGTCTTTTCTCCAGCAAGCGAAATATATTCTTGCCTCCTTTGTTGAAGATTAATTGACCATAGGTATGTGGGTTTATTTCTGGGCTTTCTGTTTTATTCCATTGATCCATAGGTCTCTTTTTGTGCCAATACCATGCTGTTTTAATGACTGTAGCTTTGTAGTATTGTCTGAAGTCTGGGTGGGCTATGCCTCCAGCTTTGCTCTTTTTCTTCAGTATTGCTTTGGCAATTCTGGGTCTTTTGTGATGCCATATAAATTTTAGGATTATTTGTTCTATTTCTGAAAAATCTCCTGAGTAATCTGATAGGGATTGCATTAAATCTGTTGATTGCTTTGGGTAGTATGGCTATTTTAACAATATTAATTTTTCCAATCCAAGAACGTGGGGTATCTTTCAATTTCTTTAAATTATCTTTAATTTCCTTTATCAGTGTTTTATAGTTCTCTGTATGTTAAGTCTCACTTCCTTGGTCAGGTATATTCCTAAGTATTTTATTTTTTGATGTGATTTTAAAAGGGACTTTTTTTTTTTTTTTTTTTTTTTTTTTGCTTTCCTGTTTTGATATTTCACTGTTACTATAAAGAAATGCAACAGATCTGTATGTTAATCTTGTAACCTGCTACCTTGTGGAATTCGTTTATCAGCTGTAGTAGTTTTTGCTTGGAATCTTTAGGGTTTTCTATATAGTATCATGTCATCTGCATATAGTAATAATTTTACCTCTTCCCTTCCAGTTTGAATCCCTTTTACTTCTTTTTCTTGTTTGATTGCTATGGCCAGGACTCCCAATATTATACTATGTTGAATAAAAGTGGTCAGAGTGGGCATTCTTGTCTTATTCCAGATTTTAATGAAAAGGCTTTCAACTTTTCACTATTGAGTATCATGTTGGCTGTGGGTTTATCATAAATAGCTTTTATTATGTTGAGATATGTTCCTTCTATACCCACTTTAGTAAGAGTTTTATCATAAATGGATGTTGAATATTATCAAGTGCTTTTTCTGCATCTATTGAGATGATCATGTGGTTTTTGTCCTTCCTTTTGTTGATGTGGTATATCGCATTGATTGATGTTGAACTATTCTTGTGACCCTAGTATGAATCTGACTTGATCATAGTGTGTGATCTTTTTTTAGGTGTTGTTGAATTTGGTTTGTTGATATTTTGTTGAGAATTTTTGCCTCTATATTCATCAAAGACATTGGCCTGTAATTTTCTTTTTTGGTAGTGTCTTTGTCTGGTTTTGGTATCAGGGTGATGGTGGCTTCACAGAATGAGTTTGGGAGTGTTCCCTTCTCTTCAGTCTTTCGGAGAGTTTGAAAAGGATTGGTATAGTTTCTTCTTTGTATGTTTGGTGGAATTCCCTAGTTGAAGCCATCCTGTCCTGGACTTTTGTTTGCAGGGAGGTTTTTGGGTTTTTTTGTTGTTGTTGTTTTTTCCTTTAATTACAGATTCTATTTCACATCTAGTAATTGGTCTGTTCAAATTACCTATTTCTTCTAATTCGGTTTTGGTGGGCTGTATGTTTCTAGAAACTTTTTCTTCTAGGTTGTCCAGTTTGTTGGCTTATAATTGTTCATAGTAGTCTCTTATGGTTTTTTGTATTTCTGTGGTATCAATTGTAGTTTCTCTTCTTTCATTTCTTATTTTGTTTATTGTGTCCCCTCTTTTCTCTTGGTTAGCCTAACCAGAGGTTTGTCAATTTTGTTTACTCTTTCAAAAAATCAGCTCTTGGTTTCATTGATTTTTTTTATTGTTTTTTAAATCTCTACTTCCTTTATTTCCTTCCTGATCTTTATTATTATTTCTTCCCTTCTGCTGACTTTAGGTTTTGTTTGTTGTTCTTTTTCTAATTCTTTTAGGTGATAGGTTAGGTTCAGTTTTCCTTATCTTCTCAGAAAACCAACTCTTAGCTTCACTGATATTTTCTGTTATTTTTCTAGTCTCTATTTTATTTATTTCTAATCTGACCTTTACTGTCTCCTTCCCTCTTCACTTTGGACTTATTTTTTTCTTTTTCTAGTTCCTTGAAGTGTAAAGTTAGGTTGTTTATTTGAGATCTTTCTTTTTTCTTAATGTAGGTGCTTATCAGTGTAAAGTTTCCTCTTAGAACTCCTTTTGCAGTGTTCCATAGGTTTTGGTGTGTTGTGTTTGCATATTCATTTGCTTCAAGAAATTTAAAATTTTTCTCTTTTAATTTCTTCTTTGACCAATTATTTGGTCAGGAGTATGTTGTTTAATTTCTATATATTGTGAATTTCCCAGTTTTCCACTTGTTATTGATTTCTAGTTTCATACCATTGTGGTCAGAAAGGTACTTGGTGTAATTTTAGTCTCTTAAAAATTACTGAGACTTGTTTTGTGACCTAACATATGATCTATCCTGGAGAATGTTCCATGTGTGCTTGAGAAGAAAGTATTTTCTGCTGCTGTAGGGTAGAATGTTCTGTATATATCTGTAAGTTCATTTGGTCTAAAGTGTTAAATTTAAGTCCAGTATTGCCTTACTGATTTCTAGTCTAGATGACCTCTCCATTTGTTGACAGTGGGGTATTGAAGCCCATTACTTTTATTGTATTTTTTTTCTATTACTCCCTTCAGATCTGTTAGTATTGGCTTAATATATTTAGATGCTCCTGTGTTGGGTGCATATGTTTACAATTTTCATATCCTCCTGATGAATTGACCCCTTTATCATTATATGATCTTCTTTGTCTCTTGTTACAGTTTTTTATTTTGTCTATTTTGTCTAATATACGCTACCACTGCTCTCTTTTGGTTTCCATTTGCATGGGATATCTTTTTCCATTCCTTCACTTTGGGCCTATATATGTCCTTAAAGCTGAAGTGAGTCTCTTGTAGGAGCGTAGAGTTGGTCTTGTTTTTATCCATTCAACCAATCTGTGCCTTTTGATTGGAAACTTTAATCCATTTACAATTTGGCATGTTCTCCCATGGGTGTACAGTCTCCCTCTGGTTGTGTGCACAGCAGTAGAGGTTAGTGATGAGGATTGGGATGGGGGTGTGCAGGTGGGTGGCTGGAGGGGCTAGCCCTGAGCATGTGAACAGTGGTAGGCTTCAGCAGCAGGGGTCTAGGTTGGCTTCTTGGACTTACAAGAAGTACTTCCTGTGCAGTTCTCAGGCTCTGGTGAAGAAGTAGGGAGGCCCTCAGGTGACTGGCATCAGCAAACATGAATACCTGTGGAATGAAAGCCAGTGAAATCTGCAGGTGGTCCTTCACAGCTGCACCGGCCATCGGTCTTCAGTGGTAAAAGCACTGGGGTTGTCTAAAGAGCAGGTCACTAGGAACCACGGGTGTTCCTCTGCATGGCAGATACTGGTAGCCCCTGCTTTTCTTCCTTGTTTCTAGTATTCTCTGTACAGCTCAGCTTTGCTGGTCTCTGGGTGGGGTGAAATGGAAGTGGATCCTTCATGTAGTGCCATCCACCAAAAGGCTGGGGAAGCTAGTTGCTCACTCCACTCTTCCTTTCTAACAAAAGGAACTCTTTCTAGTTGGAGAGTTCCTCTTGTTACTGAGCATTGCTGGTATGTTGGAATGGGGATGTGGCAGGCAAATTTAAGCTGTCCTTCCTTCCCTTTATGTGTGATTATTCTCAAGTTTTTTGTTCCATTGTGCTGCTAAAATTTCTGAAGTGGTTTCCAGAGCTCTCCCAGAGCCGTTTTTTTTGTTTGTTTTTGTTTTTGTTTTTGTTTTTTTTCTTTTTCACGAATAGCTGTCTATTGATCTTTGTTAGGAACAGAGGCTAGAGTCTCCTACTCTGCCATCTTGGTGATATCATTCCTACTTCTGATTTCTTTATCTCTTGCTGACAAACTGTCTGGTATCCCTGGCTGGCATTTTTCTGTCAAGAAATACTTCAACTGAAATTTTGAGGCCCATAAAAAAACATTCAAACCAAAACATTGACTTAGGGGGAACTGACTCCAGATTATAACTCTGCCACCTCTGGTCACTGCTCTTTAGAGTAAAGCAGTCTGTTTTGGACACCAAGAAAGGGAAAACTCAAGAGAGTATGACAGGCTGATGTTCTGTAGCTCAGAGACTGACTGGACTGAGAGGACGACATTGGAGGGCCCCAAACCGAGCTCGGAACCTTCTCTTTTGTGAATTGTTTTCCCTTCCTGAGTTAATGTTCTGACATTCAAAAAAGCAGCATATAATGTGTTTGTTCTTTACAAGATGGTTATTAGTCTCAAAATGAGAATGAGAATGTGAAAACGCTCTGATGACTGTTAAGTACTAAGTAAGAGGCCCGTCAGTATGACTCAACTGAGAACCTAGAAGTTAGTGTGGGTTTTTTTGTTTAGTATTTACCCTGTAAGATAAAGGTAATAATTCTGTGGCAGAAGCTTTAAGGAGGATATTTTCCTATGAGGCCACAGTAAGTGATAAGCAGAGTGTGACCCTGAAGTGAGGTAAACCTGAGCTCAGCCCATTTCAGAGCTGTGCCCCTTTGTGTCACTTAAACTGTCTGACCCTCAGGTTCCATCCTGAGGTGTTGTGAGGAGACGCTGCCTCAAAGGAGGATTCTCAGATCCACACGTGCCCTCCCGCTCTGTCACAGAGCTCTGCCTGATAGGCAGGGAGTGTACTGCTCTGTGTGGCTGATTCCTGCAAGCTGCAAGCCCCTGGAGAGGCTGCAGGCTCCCCATTGGATGCATTTGTATTCCGAGGGCTTACTGCTCCGCTTGTTAATCTTTGATGCAGTGTGAATTGATGAGTAGTGCTTAGCACATAGCAAGCACTCAGTAAGTGGTACTGCTGTTTCTATACTCCGAAGAGATTTGTCTCTTTAAAAATCAGCTTACAGATGTCTCCACTCATCTCAATTAGCTGGATGTTAAAATGCAGACTTGGGTAAGGAATGACCATAGCACAGCAATTTTTGGCTTTCTAGAAGATTTTTACCGAAGAAAGACAACAACTTCCAGTTGTTTTGCAATGGTAAACCCAGATTTTTGAAACTCTGACTGGCAATCTCAGATCCTAGTCTCGAAAGAATTCGAAGGTATACCTGGTAGATTTCCAAACCATGTGTTAGGCCTGGTAAAGCCATGGCTTTCTGGGGTTCTCGGGGTGAGGGGAGGGAGACTGCGGCAGCCAAGAGACAGAAAAACCTGAGTCTTGGTGTCAGAACTGGGTTTGAATCATAGCTCTGCCACTTATGAACTGTGTGGCCATGGGAAAGTTATATAAACTCTTCAGACTTCCATTTCTTCATCTGTAAAATGGAGTTAAGAGTAGAATTTCCAGGGGAGGGGTCGGGGTACAGCTCTTATGAGGATTAAATGAGACAAAGTATGTGAAGCTCTTTGCATGGTGCCTGGCACAGGGTGCAGCTCAGGAAATGGTGGCTGGTGCTGCAAGGAGACCTGCCCCACCTCAGGGCACTGCTGGCACCATGAGGCTATTTTCCTTCTTTCTTCCGTACTCCTTTTCCCTTCCCCTCTGAGTGATGTCAAGGCTCTGGGGAAATTTAAAGTAGTTCTTCTTTGTAGAAAATTTGATGGTTCCTGATCTAGACAGATGATTGGAGCTAGTTCCTGTTGCGCTGTGGGATTTGCTAGAAGAGGAGTTTCCTCCTATGCTGGTGAAAAACTAACTTTCTTCCTTTATATGGTTTTAGCTTGTCCTGAGCCCCTTTTTTCATGTTTTAACATTTTAGACCTTCTGTGTGATCTTGAGAAGCATTTTGTTTTCTTCTAAATATGTTTGTAATAATTGCAGAAGCAGTGATGTGCTCATGAAGTCCATGCCTGACTCTTAGTCCGTCTCTGTGCTGGGACCTTTCACCCTTCACCTTCCCTTTTCCTCCTCATTTACGGTGCACCTTGAAGAAGGGCATCCTACTAAATCTTGCCAGATAATAGCAGTCCTGCTTAAGAAACATGTTTACCTATGTTTGTCCTTCACACTTACTATTCTTTTGGGGGTATCTGCGTGCGCACACGCACACACACACGTATGCCAGTGCTCTTTAGTTACACTTGAAAAGAAAGAATTCTTAGCCTCAAATTGGGAATGGTTGCTAAGCATGATCCTACCAGCTTTTCAATTTTTAGTTTTACTTCCAAAGTATTTCAATGGTATGTTCTCTTTGACCTTTTCTGATTATGAGCGTTGACCTGCAGAGGATGGTTTTATTATTTCACTCATTTGTCCATTTACCCATCTATCCACCCATTCTTTCATCCATCTGTCCATGAAATAATTTTTGAACACATACCATGCTTGAGGCATCATTCTGCAAGATGAAAATTCAGTGAGTTGGGAGGCAAGAGATGAATTTTTGTTCTGGCTCTGCCACTAACTCAGTTTCCGCAGAGAGGAGAAATGACGTGGTGATGCAGAGCTCTTTGCCTCTGACATTTTATAATATGTCTTAAAATGCGACCCTCTGCCTGGGTGCTGTGATTGAAGGACATTTCACACCTCTTGAGAGTCATGAAAAATGTGCAGATGGCTCTGTTGTACATTTAGGCACTTTAATTTATGTCAATATTCAAGATTTCTTCACAAAGCTCACTTTATTCTGGGGAAGCTCATGGTGGTAGTGGTGTTTATGAATGACAGTATGCCCATCATGTCATTTTGGGCTTGTCTGATGGTTTCCGGAATACTATATTTTCATTTTGTGAAACCGTTAACAGTGGTGGACAAGGAATGTCAGAAAAGTCCAACCCTGATTTTTCTTTTTCGCCTTTCTTTTGTTCTGTTTTTATGGCTCCAGTAACAGGAATTTTATTACAGCAGTTTGTGTCCTCAGCTCTTTTGCTGAGGCTCTGCATAATTTATGATCTAGATTCCAAAATGTTAGTGAATTGCTCCACCAGAAATAATGGAATGTGACAGCAATGGATTCCACATTCTTGGCCCAAATATTTGTGTCTGTGGTTTACAAGTCATTTCAGAGCACGATTGCTGCATTGCTCAAGCTGTTACTGAGAATGAATTCTGACAAAAGAGGAGAATTTGGGTAATTATAAAAACATAAAATGGATCTGTGCAGCAGTATTCTGTTTGTGCGTGTCAGAAAGAAGAGCATATCTACTCTCCCTCATCATCCCCTCCGACAGACCTGGTTCATGCCTTGATTCTGGGCCCCATCACTGAATATGAGATATGTGATTTAGATCTCAAGGTATATCTGGGTTCTGTGAAAGGTAGGTGTGATTGGTGAGTCCACATTTGTTGGAAACTTATCCTGCCTGAGTAAAGCAGGTATGTGCCCTAATGATGTACTCTTGGAGGCATCACTTCCTTTTTAAAGTTTTACCTTCCCAAGAGCTTCATAATCTGCTTAATTCCTTTTTGTTAAAATGCACTTGTATTAGGTATATCTCCTAACTATTTCAGAAAGATCTGGATATAGAGCCTACTATTTTAAATGCAAAGTTATTTGAATGACTGAAAATTGCAGTTACTTTAGAAGTACTACAGAGACTCTTCTGGTAATAAATGAATCCCTTGCTCTTTGTTGATGTGGCTTTTGTTGGTGAGTCAGAATAAGTTTAGTGGTTGTGGAATTAACTGTATGAAGGATCTGGGAGGTTTGTTTGATATTAAATTGTCCTTCATATGACAAAAATAAGGTAAAAATCGTCTTACCAAATTTGGGACTCTTCATGAAAAGAGTTCTGTGTATTCATTCTAGTAACAAAGGACAAAATGTAGTGAGGACAAGAGCATATGAGGGTGGCCTCCAGTTTTTAGGACACAGCTGCTCTTTTCTCTTGGTAAAAAGATTGATGAGTTGTCTCCACAACCTCCTTTCTTCTATGACCATACCACCAGATCATGGACAGAGTTATGAAGTAGAATGTATGTGTATGTGTGTACACATCTGCTTTCTTACTGTACCCTCCAGTGATATGTGATGAAAAACACATGCACTTAGGACATTATATTCATTTGTTTATTTAATATTTAGTGAGTACCATGTCTTGGGCACTGTTCTAGGCACTGGAGTTAAAGCAGTGAATACAGCAAAAAATAAAAAAATAAAAATAAAGTTGGAGAAGGGGCTCGAAAGGGACAGCGAGTGGATGGAGAGGAAGAGGAGGGAGTTAGAGTACCAGCTGCGATACTTTAGGTGGTGAGGTCAGAGGTGGCCTCTGAGAGCAGGTAGTAACGTGTGAGCCGTTACCAGACTGAACTTCAGAGTGAGTCAAGCTCACTCGCCGCTGGACCTCTCTGAATCAGTTTCATCTTCTGCTAAGAAACCTTGCTTGCCTGAATGTATTTGGTGTTTATTGACATTCTTTATCCTCATCCTCCTTCTCCTCTTCTTCTTTTGCATTTAAAAATTAAATACTGCTTTATATTGTCTGACCATCCTGGTTAACCCAGAGTTTACAATATCTACAGTAATCATATTTTCCAAGTAAAATTTCAACACCCAAGAATCTGATCTGAAAAATATTTATTTCTGACTTATGAACTTATTTATATGAATAAATGTCCAAAGGAGTTAGAAAAATTAATTATACTTAGCTATACATTTAATTAATCTTTGCCTTTATTTAGAAGAAGATGATTAAATGAAATTGGCCATTTCTGGAAAGTCCAGGCCCATGGATACTTTAATTACATTAAATACCCTCAGTCCCACAAAATTATTTGGGGGGAGTCCAGAAGTCAGTTTTAAGAGGATAGATATCTTAACTTCTTGGAACTCTACATGGGACAGTGGGTGGCATGAATGTTGACCTAAGTGGAAAGTGACAGAAAAGTTCTGCAGTTAGACTTTCTAATGTGGTATGTTCCAGAGACTGAGGTCTGAGTGGGATTGATGTGGACAGCATTACTGTCAGCTCACAGTAACATCAAAAGCTTCTTTAGAGAAAGAATCCACTGGGACCTTATTAGTTCTAGAGCCACTAGCTGCTCTGGGGAGAGATTCAGAGGCACATCAGCCTCAAGGCTGTGTCTGTTTTACATCAGGTTTCCTCTCAGGGAGCAATAAAGCACACAGCTTTGTCCTGGCAAGACTTCCGCCTGAAGGGGCCCCTGAATTTGGAGCATTCAGTCGTCATGGTCAACAGTGTACTCTGTATTTGTACAGTGCTTTATGAATCACTTCGTTTTGTCCCCATTAACAAACCTGCATAGAGTCAATACAGACCCTCTTGCCCTGGTGGGTGGGAAACTCACTTGTCCAAGATCAGTCAAGAAGCCAGGACTACACCTGGATGCAAGCTTACGAGAAAGTTTCCTCTGGGCCACCATGCTGGGAAGGACCACCCTCAGCACAGAGCTGCTGACCTGTGGCAGATCCTCCTACTGAAGTCATCCAGAGGTTACAGTTAGTGCTGTGATCCTGGTCATTTGTAGGGGGTCAGCCGGGAGAGGAGAGAAAGGAGGTTCGGCTCAAGGCCTGAAGCCAAAGAGGATCACACAGGGGAGATGGCAGCTAAGAGGAAGGAGACTTTCCTCGAACGCTAGGATCGCAAAGTTTGGAGCTAGAGAAAGACCATAATGATTATAAAATCCAGTCCCCTTAATGTTTAGAAAAACAAAACAAAGCAAAACAGAACCACAACTCAGAGAAGTTGAGGGATTTAAATCACAGAGCTGGTTTGTGGCCAAGCAGTGTGAGAGCCTGGTGTTCCTACTGCCTGGGCAAACAGGTTTCTGTAGAATTTTCCTTCCTCATATCAAACTTACTCTCCTTAATCTGCCTCCTGCAACAGAGAGCCCTTTCATTTTCAACAGTTACATATTTTTAACGTGTTCATCTAGTGCTCATGGTTTTAGGCAGTCCTGATAAAAGTGTCTTTAATCGAAATAAGAGCAGTTACTAAGGCCATCCTGTCCTTGTTACTGTGGATTTATTCTCCTTACTGTTGCCTCCTTGATTTGTGACTGCACCACAGAAACGAGCTGGCTGGGGACTGGAGGCAGTTGCTCGTTTCATATAACCATGTTTTATTTTCTGGTGTTTCCTGTATCATAGGGTAGTGTTCTTGTTTCTTTCCGTGTCTCTCCTTCCGTCTAGGCTGTGAGCTCCTTGAAGTCCTGGCACCAGGCCTTTTGAGTCTGTGGGCTGTGTATGTATGACCACAAGAAAACATTCATTAAATGTGTTAGTTTTGGTAGCAAGTTAACTCTGCATCTCCTTCAGTCTCCTCAACTCCACCCCATCCCTTTTCACACCCCACCCCACCCCCAATTCAGTGTGAAAGCAGTTACTCTATAATCCTAATAGTTAACTGACAGGGAAACTTGGAGCCTCATGATTCATGCTCATGTTTGTCTTTTTAAGTGTCTATTTTGAGAACTAGTAGTCAATGTTACTCTTTGTTCTTTGGAACTATCCTCTATTTTTGTTCATATTTTTGAGCTCAGTTCAATAATACTGATTTTCTTTTAATGGAACAGAAGCCACCTCAGATCTTTACTGCATATTGAGTTCTGTTTTGGTGTTTAGGAGAGACCTCACCGCCTAGTAATGGAGAGTTCCGGCTGTGGAGTCAGAGGGGCACAGGATCTCTCATCCCTGCTTGAGAGGTTATCTCTGGGCAAGTCATTAGGCCTGATAAGCCTCAGGATTTCTCCAGACTGTTAAAGCCAAAGTCACATTGACCAAATCAGTGTTATTACAGTTCTAAACAGCAGATGCTCCTGAATCGTTTTCTCCTTTGGTCATCCATGCGAGGACAGAGGGGCTTCTGCCAGAGTTGGCATCTTGCGACTGACACTGGGTAGGAGGAAAGATACAGAATCTCATACTTTCAACTCTCGTTTTATTAGTTATTAAAGCTTCCCTTGTGCAAATACTTGTAAACATTTGCTCAGTGTTTTTAAAATTTGTGGCAGAAAGAGATTTATTGGAGCATTTGAGGAGTTTGGATCTCATTTCCCGAGAGTCTGGCAGTGCATCCCTTTACTCCTTATTAAGCATTTATAAAGGCAAAGAGTTCTAACAGCTTTTGACAATATCTTGAGATTATAATGATTTCTCTGTCAGACATTTGTTTGATTCAGAACCTGGCTTGTTGATACTAGAGTTCATTCTGCAGACTGAATTAGAAAGTGTTTAAGGAAAGTGGTGGTTTTAATTATGTCTACAAATTCATTGACACTTCTGCTTCAAAAAGTAGAGCCTAATTTTCCTAACCTTGAATGTGGGAAAGACTTAATAACTCCCTTCTAAATAATAGAGTGCAACAGGAGTGATGCTGTGTGACTTCAGAGGCAAAGTCATAAAAAGAATAAAACTTCTGCTTGGCTCTCTCCCTCTTGGATCACTCACTCTGGGGGACGTCAGCCGCTGTGTTCTGAGGATGCTCAAACTTAACCTTCCGGTGGACAGAACTAGGTGTTCACCCTCCAGACCAGGAGGGACCCTTCAGGAGAACCACTCATAGTGTTTGAGGTACCTGCAGGAATGGGGTCACATTCTTCAGACATGTGTCTGACTACTTAGTGAACTTGCTGGTCTGCTCTCTGTACCTTCCTGAAAGGAAGAGGAGAAAAATGGAACTGGGCTAGTAGTGGAGAACTGACCCTCCTCAAGCACACACGAATTTCCCATGGACCAAGGAGTATAGAGGTTGGCTTGAGACAGCTCTCCAGAACCCCTCCCAAGAGGGCTACCTCTGCATGAGCAAACCCTAGCAGCACAAGGCTCTGGAGTATAACTCTATGGATAGGATCTAAAAGAGGATTCCCACATCAGGGAATTGTGCAATGGCTAGACCTCCCCCCAGGAGCTCCAGGGAACATGTACAAGACCCCTACAAGTGAGGCCAGCATTTGGATGCCTCTGTACAGGCAGCATCAGTAGCCAGTCTTGGGCAAAAAGCCATCAATAGCCAAGAGAATACCAGTTAAGTAAGAGTCTCCTATCCCTTTCCAAGCCTCCTGGCTTAATACATCAAAGGAGTTAGGGAAAGAAAGAAGTAGTTCTCTGCTAGCTGCTTTCCATTGGAACTTCAACAGATCTTCCTCTGTGTTGCTTATGCTTAAGGTGGTGTGCTGAAGTTTCCCAGCTTCCTTGGCATGGAGGTGTCACTACTTCTAGCCAATAACATGTGAGGCCATGGGAAGTGCACTTGCAGTTCTTCAGTGTCTGTTTTTCTGCTTCAGGCACTAAGATGGCGGGTGTGCAGAGCAGAGCCTCCTGCTGACTCAGCTTGGACATGCAGAGTGAGCAAGAAGCAGACATGTGGTAAACCTCTGAGACCAGAGTGTTCTTTGTGACAGCACAGCCTAGCCTACCCTGATTAATACAAGCAGGGGCACGGAAATGGAATGCCCCCGTGTTAGACATTCCCCTGGACATCTGGAGCTCAGTTGGGATGTCAGGCTTTGGATTGGAGGTCTGCACAGCTTGAGTCCAGCTTTAGAGAGCAGTGCTGCTGTGCACACGGGCCAGTGCCCACGGACTCTCTGTTCCCTGTACACAAGCAGATAAGGAGAGAAAGCAAGAGTAAGCGTTTTGAAACCTTTATAGCAATTGGACATTGCTATGATATTTTATTGCATTTTATAATAGTATTAGTTTTTAATAGATTGTAAAAAGCAAAAAATCTCCAAACTGTCCCTTCACCAAGGTAGTTTTAGAAGCACTACTTCATAGTATATTCAGATCAATCTAAGGTAATCAACTTTGGAATTATTTGTTCTTTGCATTTATTCCACATATGCATTCTGTTTTAAGGCTTTTCATCTTTCTTTGGAAATGACTAATATAGTAATAATTACAGTAGTAATACCGTGATATAAATGCCCGTATTTCTTCCCCTTCACTTTGGAACTTGGCTTCATCTCTTCATTCCTTTTCCTCTGAGGTTCTCCTTAGCTCCTGTTCACTTCTCGACCACCCTAAATCTGGCTTCTTCCTCCATCACTCTTCAATTTCAGCTTTTGGTAAAGTCTCAGTGATCTTCTAAATGTTAGATCTGTCGGCCTCACCTTATACTTACTTCATTTACTTGAATTCCCCTCCCTGATGGCCATTCCTGACACCCTTCCTGGGACTCCTACTTCATTTGGCTGCCAGGGCCCCTCTTAGCCCTGGGGTTTTACTTCACAGCAACTCTATTTAGCAAAAACTAGATGTAAATCATTAGGAGCATAAACAGTTTTGAAATTTTGTTCATTACTGGATTTAATAAACCACTGTGCTTATTTTGTAAGGAATCCTTTTATAATGTGAATAAGCATTTTCTTAGTTCTACATGGGAAGTTTTTAAAAATTATGGTTTTGTTGTTGTTGTTGTTGTTGTTGTTGTTGTTTGGAAATCAAACACACAGAGAGAGTAACATGACCTGATTCACTCTTAATTTCTCTTTATCCCAAAGCATGAATGAAACTATGCCTTCATTTTAAGACATTTCAATTTTATTTGATTTACTTCAGTTATCATTTACTGAGTGCTTTCGGTTGGTTAAGCCCTGGGCGCATTAATTCCTTATTAGAGAGGTGAAATGACTTCTCAAAGTTGCATGACCAACTTCTGCTTCTGGGGGAATGGAATAGACATACTTGCTCCCTGTATGTGCCACTGAAAACTCTAAACATTATATAAAAAAAAAAAAATAAGACTCAGAAAAGTGGAGAGAAGAAGGCAGATGAGCTAGGGAACCTCAAGACCCAAGAAACAACATAATGGCAAGTTCTCTGTGTTTTCTTTTTACTTCATATGTCCCAGGCTGGGCATTGGAGAAGCCAGCAACTTGGAGATGCCATGAGTACAGACAAAAAAAAAAAAAAAAAAAAAAACCAGTC
This sequence comes from Camelus ferus, assembly GCF_009834535.1. NCBI lineage: Eukaryota > Metazoa > Chordata > Mammalia > Artiodactyla > Camelidae > Camelus > Camelus ferus. The sequence goes on from NC_045727.1 coordinate 15,075,858, forward strand.
CCACAGTCCCAAGAAAAGCTTACTGTAGCCAAAGGATAAGTTTACCAATACAGAAAACTTCTAGATGATGTGCTTTACTCCAGCTAAACACCACAGAAAGAATTGAGGACCCACCCCCACTAGCAGAGACTGACAGGAGAGCCTAAACTTTCCCCCTTGCCAGGCTGTAACAAGGCATCCCAACCCACCTGCTGGGGTAGTGCCAGGGAAGGGCAAGTGAGGAGTCAGAACTTTCATCCCTGCCAGCTAAAGCTGTTATCTCCTCTGTCCCCCAGCTCTGCAACAGTGGAAACCATGTGGGGAGCCTAGACCTCCACCTGGCACTCCTCCCTCTCATTCTTGAGGTGGGGTCAGAGGAGACATAGTGGAGAGTCAAGACTCACATCACCAATCAGTGGACTGGGACATATAAAGCAAAAAGAAGACACAGAGAACTCGCCATTATATTGTTTCTTGGGTCTCGAGTTTCCCTAGCTCATCTGCCTTCTTCTAAAAAGACCAGGTTTCAGTTGAAACTTACTCATCATATCAAGAACCAGGAAGATCTCAAACTTAGTGAGAAAAGACAATTAATAGACACTAACATCATGATGGCACAGATATTGGAATTATCTGACAAAGATTTTAAAGCAAATATTACAAAAAATGCTTTAATGAGTAATTATGAACATTCTTGAAACAAATGGAAGAAATGAAAAGCCTCAGGAAAGAAATAGAAGGTATAAAGAGGAATCAAGTGGAAATTTGGAACTGAAGTATACAATAACTGAAATAAAAATCTCAACAGATGGGCTCAACAGCAGAATGGAGAGGACAAAGGAAAGAATCAATGAACTTGAAGATAGAACAATAGAAATTACCCATTCTGAACAACAGAGAGAAAACAGACTGGAAAAAAAATGAATAGAGCCTTGGGGACATGTGGAAATATAACAAAAGATCCAACGTTTGTGTCATTTGAGTCCCAGGAAGAGGAGAAAGGGACTAAAAATGAATATGAAGAAATAATGGCTGAAGATTTCTCAAAACCGACTAGAAATATAAACCTACAGATTGTTCAAGCCAACTTCATATGACAAACCCAAGAAATCTATACCAAGACACACTCCAGAAAACCAAAGACAAAAAATATCTTAAAACAACCAGAGAGAAGCAATGCATTACTTATAGGGGAGAAACAATTTGAATTATGGTAGAATTGTCATCAGAAGCCATGAAGGCCAGAGGAAGTTGCACAATATTTTTCAAATCCTGAAAGAAAAATTATTTCAACCCAGAATTCTATAACTGGTGAAAATGGAAATTAATACATTCTAGCTGAAGGAAAACTATAATTTGTCAACAGCAGACCTACAGTTAAAAAAAAAATGGCTAAAGGAAGTACTCTTAACAGAAAGGAAATGCTAAAAGAATTTTTTAACATCAGGAAGGATGAACATGGGAAGAACAAAAATACAAGTAAATGCCATGGACTGTCTGATTGGCAACAATATATGGAAGGACTCAACAATATCATCAGCTAACAGGATCTGGTTGACATTTACAGAACACTCCAACCAACAAGGCAATATGCACATTCTTTTCAAGTGCCTGCAGAACATATATCAAGGTAGACCATATCCTGGGCCATAAAACAAACCTTAGCAAATGTAAAACAACTGATATCACAGTATGTTCTCTGACTGTTATGGAATCAAACTAGAAATCAATAACAGAAAGATAGGTAGAAAAATCTCCAAACACTTGGAAACTAAAAACACTTAAATGGTAAACAAGTTAAAGAGAAAGTCTTAAAGATAATGAAAAACACATTAAACTGAATGAAAATGAAAATACAATGTATCAGAATTTATTGGAATCAACTAAAGTAGCACTCAAAGGGAAATTTATAGCACTAAATTGTTACGTTAGACAAGAGGAAAAATCTCAAATCAATAATCTAAGCTCCCCCTGAACAAACTGGAAAAAGAAAATCAAAATAAACCTAAAGGTAAGAGCAGAAATCAATGAAATTGAAAACAGAAAAAAAAAAAATAGGGAAAATCAATAAAACTAAGAGCTGGTCTAGTGAATAGATCAATAAAATTGGAAAACCTGTAGCAATACTGACAAAATAAAGAGAAGACACAGATTATTATTGGGAATAATAAAGGAATATCATTATAGACCCTGCAAATTATCAAAAGTATAAAGAAATACGATGAACAACTCTACACCCATAATTTGACAACTTACATAAAATGGACTAATTCCTTGAAAAGTACAAACTACCACAACTTACCCAATGTGTACTAGATAATTTGAATGGTCCTATAACTACAAAGGAAATTAAATTCTTCATTAAAAACCTTTCCCCAGAGAAATCTCCAAGCCTAGATGGTTTCACTGGAGAACTCTGGCAAATATTTAAAGAAGAATTAACATGAATTCTGCAGTCTCTTCTGGAAAATGGAAGAGGAGGGAACACTTCCTAACTCATTCTGTAAAGCCAGAATTATCCTGATACCAAAACCAGCAGAGACATTTAAAAAAAATGATACACAAACACATATATATATGAACACGTGTATGTAATGAATACAGATGCAAAATTCTTAAACAAAATACCAGCCATTAGAAATTAGCAGCATATAAAAAGAATTATTCATTATGACCAGAGAAGTTTACACCTCTGGCTCAATATTTCAATGCAAGACTGGCAAGAATGCAAGATTGGCTCAATATTTGAAAATCAGTCAATGTGAGCCATCATATTAACAAGCTCAAGAAGAAAAATCATGTGATCATATCAATCAATGCAGAATGGAAAAGAGTAAAAAGATATTTCTAAGAAAAGATCACGGAGTCAGATGAGGTCAGAGCCAGGATTGAGTACAAGGTCTTTTTCTCTTACCAAAGCTTGGTTACCATTCCGAACCCTCAAGAAATTTAACTGATTTTTTTTCTCGCAATTTAAAAATGCCAAGTCCGGATGCTGAAACTAGTGAACTCCTTTAGTTCTTCAGCCTGCTTGACTTCCAGAAGCAGTTGGAGCCATTTTCAAGAGCCACCAGTATATTCTATAGTTTACTGCATTTGTCTTTGCTGAAGAGTTGGAGGCTTCCTCTGCCCTTGGCGCACTTGGCTTGTGACCTGAATAAAGCTGTCAGTGGGGCGCTTCCAAACATTGTCAGAGTCATGTTAGAAAATCAGAATATTGGTGTATCCTACCATTAAAAGGATCTTAGAACCATGGGATGTTAAGATTGGAAAGGCTTAAAAAATTTTTTTTTCAGTCTAACTCCTTCACCTTAAAAGAAAGTGAATATTTTTCACTGATAAGAAAACTTATGTTTGGGAAGATTTACTTACTAACCTGAAGAAAAGAGAGCCAAGAGAAAAACACATTTCTCCAGGCTGTTAGTATGTTTCTGAGCTATAATGAGGGTCTTCTTGAATCGCCAGGCTGAGGGTTGTGCTTGTGAAGTATACTGAGACCACTGGATGAGTGGTTACAAATACCTTTCACCATTCAGTATTTCTATCTCAAAAGGATTGCCTTATTAAAAGGTGTAATTTTCCGGCACAACAAATCCGATAGTGCGTGGTGGTTTCTCCCACGCCACCCTCGTGGATCTGCATCTGTGGCGTTAAATGTGAGACTCCAGGAGCCAAACTTCTGCAGTCGATTTTTTCATATCTTCTCGTTCCCTTCTTTTCTGTTTTTTATTGCATATAGCTGAACATTTTTCTTTTTCCCTAGAGTGTTACCCTTGGAGACTGTGGTAACTACAATGTCACAACACTAATGGTTTGCCTCTAGCTAGTACTTGGCATAATGGCCACAAAGTTCTGAAATCAAAATTTCTGAATCTTTTGAGTAATGATTGGTATCTTCCCCCTGTGCTGTTTTATGGATTAGTTCAGGGACAGAAGAAAATAATCCGAAAAAGCAATTGAATATTTAGTGCTATATAATAAAAATTACAATAGCTACCATTTACTGAGGATTGATCCTATACCATGCACTGTGCGAAGCCCTTAATGTGCGTCTCACTTAATCCTTAGAACAGCCTTTTGTAGGAGGTGTTATCACCATCTTATGGATGAAGAAATTGAGGCTTGGAGAGGATAAGCAGCTTACTCAAGGTCACAGAATTAGTACATGGTAGAAATATATATATATATATATACATTTATATATATATATATATAGATATATATATATCATAAAATTGATCAAGGAAAGGAACTGATCTTCAGCCAACAATATTTACCTCAGAAATACTTGGGGTTTTTTTTTAGCTTAGAAACAGAACCAAGCCCATCACCATAATACTTAATTATTTGATAAATCTTTCAAATAAAAAAGGCCTTATTGGATTTTTCACTTAAGAGTCCTTGCCCTAACACCTCCCACACCGAGCACTGAGTTACATGCTTACACTGCAAGAATCACCAACATGTGTTGTTGGTATCCTGACTATTGCTGTTGTTATCCCAAAGCACCCAACTGCCTGCTCCTTTCTGGCCACAGACAATGTTGTGTGTCCCAGGAAGGCAAAAAAATCCCCCTAAAACCAGAATCCATAGGTCTGGAGGAACCGCTGTAGAGGTGATCAGTGACTGAGGTGATTTAATCCACTCATGCAGAAAAACGGAAATTCAGATTTTCCAAAAGACAAAGTAGACTTTCCAAGATGGTTTTTCAGAATTATCTTTCATAGAAACCTTAAATAGCCAGCTATTTTTCTGCATCTAAAATATGGTTTGATTCACCCAGAAGTTTCTCATGCCTGGTTTTTTGAGGGCATATTTATATGTAAAGCTGGATACATATGTATAAAATTAATATTCTATTGTCATTCAGATAGAGCGCACAAGATTATTAGGCTCAGTTGAAACTACTGACGCTGAGAAAAAACCATCATCATTAGCAAGATAAGACTGGAGCAGTTTCTGAAACATCAAAGAGGCAGTTTATTGTCACTTCCCTAGAGTGGTGGAGGAAGGCCAAAGCATCCTGGAGGTTGTAATGGATCTTCTGATTTTCCTCAGAAACTAACAAGGAGAGAAATAGCTTAATTCTTGAGGGAAAGGAGGGTAAGTGCGTTCTTCACACTCTGGAGATTCGGATGTGTGTTCATTAAGTTCAATCAGATGGTGACTAATAGGAAAAAGGAAAAGAACTACAAGGTGAAAAACAATGAGCTTAAACTTTCAGGTTTTTCATACAAGATCTCAAATTATGCTGGTTCCTTTACAGATGTTAAACTTGCTATAAAGTCTGTCAAAATAAAAACATTTATAGATTCAGGAGAGTAAGTGATATGATGATACTTACCAAAAGTAAATTAAGGAAACACTAGTAGTCATTTTCTTCAGTAAAGAGCTTTACCATTTACAGTCCAGGTACTTAGTGTGGCCCATGGGTCCATAACATCTCATCTCCTGGGAGCTTATTAAAAATGCAGACTCTCCGCCCCACCCCACCTCAGATCTAGGAAATAAGCTTCCGTATGTTAACAGGATCCCCAGTGATTCTTATGCACATTAAGGTTTGAGAAGTCTCGGTCTGCAAAGGACTTTTATGTGCATCGTCTTCCCTGCCAGGGCAGCACGAATGCAGAAGTGATATTGACCTTACCACACTCAGGAATCAGTTCCCTGCAGTGAGGGAAATAATGGTAATGATGACAACTGGGGTTCCTTACGTCCCTGCTGCACACCAGTCACTCTGCCCAGGTGAGCACAGCCATTTCATCCTCATCACACCCCATGAGGGAGGTATTAGTAGCTCCATTTGACAGATGAGGAAAATGGAACTCAAGAGAGTAACTCGCCCAAGATCACACAGCCAGGAAGTGCTAGAGCCTGGATAGTACCCTGATCTCAGAGCCCCTGTTCAAGAACATGCTGGAATGAGAAAGGGGTTATTACAGTGGACCTCAGCCTTGGCTGCATTTTAGAATTGCCTGGGGAGCATAACAAAACACTGATGCCCACTGTCTTAGTGTACTCAGGCTGCTATAACAAAATACCACAGACTGCGTGGCTTGTAGACAGCAGAAATTTATTGCTCACAGTTCTGGAAGCTGGAAGTCTGAGATGAAGGTACCAGCATGGTAGGTGAGGTTGGGTGACCCTCTTCTAGATCGTGGCAGAAGCTGCTAGAGATCTCTCTGACGCGCCTTTTAAAACAGCACTAACCTTATTCATGAGTGTTCCACTTGCATGACCCAGTCCCCTCCCAAAGGCCCCACCTCTGATGGGGTTAGGATTTCCACATAGAAAATTTGTGGGAATAGAAACATTCAGACCATAGCACTCACCTCAACCCCCTGCTTAGAGATTCTGATTTAATTGGTCTGGGGTCCAGGCTTGGCACTGGAATTTTTAAAAGCTCCCCCTAAGATTTTAATGTGTACCCCAAAGTTGACACTGTTTGGCACTGTTGACAGAACCTGTCTTGGGGATAGTTTACCTGCCTCGGTTCACTTGTTGACAGGTAGACTTTGAGACAGCTGGCACTGAGAATGCCAGAGTAGTGGTGTAAATACCCAGAGCATTTAATGCATTGTTACATGCAATAACCTCATTGTATTCAGGAAGAGAGAAATTGATTACAGCCATCTAGATCTGCCTAACTCTCTAAAGGCAGATTAGGCATCTTTTGCAATCTTTATGATGATTGCAAAGTTCTTTTATTCACTCCTTACACAGCCTGGCTGTCATCTCCAAGCACCACTTAAAATCCTGTGTTTAGATCTGCACGTGGGTCTCAGTATTAGCCACCGAAGTGTTGAAAATAGATACCAAACTCCAAATCGTGCTCTATCGTTTGGCAACAGGAGTTTGCTATTTCTTTATGTAAATATTTCATTTAATCCTTACCTTACCGTATTTCTCAGGTGAGCAAACTGAGGTTCAGAGAAAATAAGCAATTTGGTGGAGCTACACTTTGAGTTAGGTCAAAAAAAACTTTGGAGGATCTGATGTGAACCAAACACTGAGCGGAATCTCAGGGCTCTAGAAATGAAGAATGTAAGGTCATTTGCTTCATGGAGCTCACAGTCTTGAAGGGTAGATGAATGGGCTAGGGCAGCACTGTCCACTAGAAAGATAATGCAAGCTACAAACATAGTTTAATTTTTCCTAGTGGCCACATTTTAAAAGGTTAAAAAAAGTAAAAATAAATTTAACCATATATTTTGCTTGACTCAATACATAAAAGACTATCATTTCAGCATGTAATCAGTATGAAAATTAATGACATTCTTTTTGAAATGCCATTTGAAATCCTGGGTGTATTTAATATTATAGCACATCTCAATTTGGACTAGCCATGTTTCAAAAGCTCAGTAGTCACATGTGGCCACTAGCCACCGTACTAGGCAGTGCATGTCTAGAGACATTGAGGAAAGCCTGTCTTTGTTGTTGTTGGAGGAGCAGGGGTCAGGGGAAGTTGGTTGTTTATTGCTACCATTTTCTACTCTAAATGGTACCTAAAAGCCCCCAGCTTGGGCTAAGTGCAGTGCTATATTCCTTAGGCTGTATCTCTGCACACAGTGAAATAATGCAGCATGCTTCTTAGACCTTTAGCTGTAAATGCTCTCATATATCAATTTTAGCAAAACACTGATTTCAACCTTTGACAGTGTTTCCCAGGCTAGCCTAGAGAAAAGTTACCTGTCTCCCCCAGGCCTCATGACCCACTGGTTCCTCCTGTTGGTTTTTAAGAATCAATCTAAACAATAATTGTTTCACTTTATTAGAATATTTTAAAAATTGGCAAGATCACAAACTGTGTTCTATAGAACTCCTCTTCCAGGAGATGTAGATAAGGCTTTCTGTAATTAAATAATTTGAGATAGTAGATCCCCCTCCAGGAACTTCATCCTGCATGTTAGCATGTGAAAGGCTCTGAGAAGTCCTGTATTAGCTTTGATTGACCCATTGTTTCACACTCACTTCACCACGAAAGACACATGTGTCTCAAGACATCTGTTAGCATCTCATGGGACACAGCTACTCCCAAAGCAAGGTTCAGAAAACACAAAATTACTTTTGATTACTTTTGTTACTTTGCTCTGACCTGTCTTTCCCACTAGCAGGGTAAGGCATAGAACTTTCCTTTTTCAATCCAAATTTACAATCTAATTTAATCTAATTTATAGTGCAAACTAGTGAGTGACTCTTCAGGCCAACAGACCTTGAGAACTGCCTTTATTTCTGTGGAAATACTGTCTTTCCACCTACTTAGTCTGAAATCATTCTGTGTTTAAGTGAACCATTGTAGAGAGCAGACTTGAAGAGGAATGTAGAACAGGGACTAACTTCAAATACCATGAGAGACTGAAACTGCTGCCCAAAACTGGGTTAGAAAACACTGGGAGCCCATAGTTCTCCATGGTCAAGCCCAACTATGGTTACATTTGTGATTTTGATCAATCGGAATATGTCCAAGGTCCAGCCCAATAATTAAAGTTTCATGATTAGATTATTTCATTATATTAAGGAAAGACCATTCCTTCTTTTGAGGAACCCTTCACTGGCAACCCAGGCACCATGTCGGTTAGGAGGTGTTATCAAGGGTGGGATGTTCATTACTTCAGAAACTGCAGGACTCTGGTCAGTGGAGAAACTGCTCAGTGCCGCACTAAACCGTTCCACACCTGCTTGGACAGAGAGCCAAACTCATTCTCTTTCTCCACGCCTCTTGAATTTTTTCTAGGACTAAAGTATTCTCTCTTATTTCATGTGTTGTTTTTGCCTCAGGGGTACAGTGTCTTTCAGTAATAGAGTTTCCTCGGTTCCTCTAAGGATTATAGATGGCTATGTGCAATCTCTAAGCCCCCAGTGTGGCTTTTTTCACCTAATTTATGCAGATGCCTCATAAGAGAAAACTTACTCTTTTGTCTCTTACCCAGTTTTTTTGTAATGAGCTGTGCAGGATTTTTGTAATTTAATGGATGGGTATGTTTAAAGCATTTGTGAATTACTTATGAATATTTTTATGCTGAATACATTTCATTAATGATTTTTTAAAAAAATCACTGTTAAGCCAATTAACCCTGTCTTATTAATGATTGGTGATAATCCTTTTTTTCAGCAGACCTTTATGAACTATTGCAGATGAGCACATCATAAAAAGAAATACGAATCCTTTTGCTGAAAAGCCTACACGTATCGATCTGTACTATTTTCTGTTACTGAAGTTTATGGTGTAAAAGCACTCTTTATTCTCTTTTTCCCCACAAGAAGAGCCTTTGGAGGGCCAGTGGTCATTATAGTGAGCACCTAGTGGCTCTGGGGCTTCGTGTATTGTTTGCATTGCCTCCGTTCCTCCACCTTTTGTCCCGCGAGCTCGTGCCTCCCCCGCCACGTCTTGAGCAGCAACCTGTGTTCATCACCTCTTGTCCCCGATGCGCACTACAGTACTGCAGTAAATGTTTGCTGAAAGAATGATAAAGACATTTTAGCAAATTATGTCCAAGTCAACAGAGATTAATAAATCAACTTATTTTCACTCTGGAGGGCTCACAGGACCTGATCCTAAGGAGATGAGATAGGAAACAGGTACACACTAACAGTAACCAGCTGTCAGACTTTGGGTAGGTTGCTCCCCTTCTTTGTACTTCAATTTCTCCATCTGGAAAATGAATGATTAATAACTTTGCATCCCCCCGAGTAATACTATAAAGATAAAGGGAAGAGAGATATGAGAGCAGGGTGAGCCCTTTGGAGGCGAGATCTGTGTAACACTCAGTCGCTGTAATTGCCACTGTTACTATTCCTCCAGGGTGTGCAGTGAATTCACTTTACTCCTTTGAAGAACACAGAGGAGAGCTAGCAGGGTGGAGGGTTCATACTGGTGAGACATGGAAGATGAGGTTGGTTAAGCAGTTTAGAATCCATCTTTTCAGTATTGGGAAAACTGTGGGACTTTGTCTCAAAGAATTACTTCCCCCTACTTCCATCCTAAGTTGATGACGTACATGAAGGCTCAGGAGAGTGATATAGAAATGATTTCTAAGTCACTGGACATGATAGTGCCTCCTCAAATTCCACCTCCTCTCCCTGTATCTTGCTCACAGAAACCTTGGTTTATTGCCCAGTTGCCATTAAATGCTGTCAAATATACTGGTGAAGAACTTGAACTCTAGGATTAGATTGCCTGAGTTCAAATTCCAGCTTGCTACTTTCTCGTTGCATGACTTTGGGCAAGTTCCTTAACCTCTCAGTGACTCATCTGGAACATGAGGATAATTATAGTACTCAACTCATATGCTCCTGTGAGAATTACCTCAACATATGAAATGTCTGAAACAGTGCCTGGCACATAGTAAGTCCTCAGGAACTTTAGCTATTAATATTAAAATGGATATTATTAATGCTGGGAATTGAACTAGGCATTATATACGTGATATTCTGTCATCTAACAATAGGTCTAAGACCGAGATTTGGCCAAAGCTGAATCCCACTGGAGCACAAACTCTGTACTTGATTTATGAGTAAATATTAGATATAGCTCCTTTATTTGAAGGTTAAACAGGGATAAAAAGAGAGATAAGTGAAAAATTGCTACAAAATAAGGGAGAGGCAACACTGATTCTCAGAAGGTAAGGACACATTTAAATACTGTTTACTGCAGGAACTAAGAGAGAGGTTTACATGAGTTTGGTGTCCTAGGAGGTGCAAAAAGCTTTTCTCTATTTCATGTTTTCTACATTGAATATAATAACAGTATTATCTAAGAAACAGGAAATCTGATTTACAATAGCTTAAACAAATAGGGGCTTATTTTTCTCACAAAATAGTAAGTGTGAGACACCTGACATTGGTTCAGAGATTAAGGGATAACAGGGCCTATTACTCTGCAGTTCCCTTGGCCTTTCTTTCATGCTAATCTCATATGCCTCATGGTGATATGGTAGCTGCTGAAGCTCTAGGCATCATGACTTGCTCAAATCAGGAGAAGCAGGGGACACTGAGCCAGCTGCTTCTGTATGCTTTTATCAGAAAAGTAAAAGCAAAAGCTTTCTCTAAAATGCCCACAGACTTCTGCTTTTGTCTACTGAGCATGGTAGTGTCACTTGACCAATCCTGACTGCAAAGGAGGCTGCGAAAGTGAACAGTTGGCTTTCTAGCTCCATAGCCAGAGGCAGCAAGGGAGAAGAAGTTGAAAATGAGTGTTGGGTGAGCCAAACTTTGCTGTCTGCTAGAAGTGATTTTTAATGTGTATTATTTTTATAATTAAAAACATTTTTTTGAGATTATTGTGTTCAATTTTGAGCTATTATAGAATCTCAGAAATGTGAAAATACGCATACCAGAAGGACAAAAAGAAAGCCACAGAAGCATTAAAGTTGTCTGCTCAGCGGGTCTTGACATCAGTAGTATTCTACATTAGCATTCCTGTCTGTGACCAGAGCGGGAGAGAGTGGGTCATTCCTTTACATGTATATGGAAGAAGTGGTTGGCCGAGACAGGAGTGTAGATGGGCAGGACTGGTCTGGCAGGATAGACAGACAGGGACCCACCCCTTCCTGATGCAGCCTGTAGTATGTCAGGACAACGAATGTTTGGGAAGCCCAAGTGACGGTGATTTCTACAGGTTTCTCTGATCCTCTGAGTCCACAACTTGAATGAAGGAGGTACTAAAGAAGGTAATGGAGATTCAGATGTAAAGCGGTGCACAAGAGGAAGACACATTTAAATATTCTGTGATGTGCATGGGTGAGCCAGCGTCAGGAGCCTCTAATTTCCTCAGTAAATTAAGCAGAAAGGGAAGAAAAACTGAAAATACTAAATGGATTCATAATTTCAATCCCATTTTGCTCTTTTCCATGTTTTTGAAATTGCCCTAACCAGAAGCCCATGTACTAATAGAAAAATGAGCAGAATATATGAATCACTTGTTTTGATAGCATTATGCTTAATCTAGCTAGAACACTTCACACAATCATAGAGTTTGAGTTTTCCATCCAGTATGAATTTTTAAAATGAAGCTTTTCAGACCCAATTGCTTTGGGAAGGCAGATTTCATAATTTGCTCTCCAGCCCTCCTGGAAAATCCATCTGTCTTCTCAATTGAATTTGCAAAGTGAAATCATTTTGAAGAGCTGTTCTTTTGGCCAGCTCTTCTGCTTCTCCTCCCTTTCCCTGTTTGTTTCCAGGGCTCCCTGTTGGTCTGGGCAGACCATGCCATGCTCTCATCCTCTCTGGGCCGATGGAATGATGCGGCCTTGGGAAATGGGCTTTGTCCTCACCGCAGATTGTACAGCTGAAATTCTGCATCAGTTGCTGCTTCAGACTCTGAGAGGGGCAGAGTAGTCCAGGGGAGAAGCGCTAGGCTGGAAGGTGGTGGGCCTGAGCTCAGGTCCTCACTGGATAACTTAGTGACCACATGGCCTTTGTGAGTGTCTTCAAAAGCAGGCCCAGCCTCCCTGCCCATGTCCTGGAGTCAGATAACAGAGGCCCGAGGACTTGAAAACTGACAAGTGTCGTGAAATGTTGGATTTAATTCTGCTCAATAATTCAATGAACAGTTTTGGAAACACTGAGTTTCAGGTTTTCTGAAGTGTATCCAGTAGGCAGTTAGATTTATGAGACTAACGTTTAGGAGAGAACTCTGAGCTGGAATTGCATACTTGGGAGTCATATAATTGGTTCTTGGTGTTGTGGTACTGAATGAGACCACAAAGGGGAATTTTGCATATTACTCTCATTATTACTGCTACTACTATTTTTATTATTTAGGGAAGGTTTCCCCTCTTCTTTTTTTTTTTTTTAACATTTTTTATTGATTTATAATCATTTTACAATGTTGTGTCAAATTCCAGTGTTCAGCACAATTCCCTCTTCTTAATTATCATAATGAAATTGAGAGGAAGCCCCTATATGGTGTCTTTTAATTTATCTTCTCAATGAATTATATTTCACAGGTAAGAAATTGGTGAAGGGGATCAGTCAGCATGCCAGATTTTTAAAATTAGGATTTCCAGTTTTGTAGTCTTTTGATTAAATTATTGGATACCAGCCAAAAGACTTCCCAATTAATTCGTTTCGATGATTTATTTTAACAACTTCAACTGTATGGCAGTATAGAAGTGAAGTTGTTTTTTTCAGGTTATTAATTAGTGCCAGGGTATAAAATCACCTCAGCATCCAGTGTTTCTCAGCATGGTCCCTTGGCATCAAGGATGCAATGGCTTTTTATTGTGCAGGACTCACTCACATGGGGCAGACTTTCTGGTACCCTTGGTCCCATCCACAGCCTTCCAGTGTGGGCCCCCAGATATTTTGACAACCAGAATTGCCCGTTTGTATTTCCAAATGCCCTTGTGGGGCCTCTTCTCCCACATGCACACACTGAGACCCTTCAGGAAATGGGCTCCATTTCTCACATCACATGCAGAGCTTGGCTATAATGTTCTGAGAGCCCTAAATTTTGCATTCACCTAAGATGAGGTGATCTGGTATCAAGTTCCCTTCGGTGTACTCAACTTTGGAAATATGATGACATCTAAGACTTAAAGTGAATTACACTCTATAGTAAAATAATGTCAGAAGGAATGGCATATTTTGATTTTGTTTTTGGTAATATCAGGCACTACTGAAGCTGTTTGGAATAATATCAATACCCTAGAAAATGGAGTGTCACACCTTGGGTTTCATGATTTTATTTGATCTTCCTAACAGCTGCCTGAAATAGATGAAAACTTGAGGCCAGGAGAAGTTGTGACGGTCCTCAGAGCACGAAACAGTAAAGTGGTAGAACCAGGAACAGGGAACTTCTAACTCTGGTCGCACTGCCTTTCCACCATAGAGTACTGCAGTATTTCCAAGTAACTGGCACTTTTGGGTTATTAAAGCTGGTAGAACAGGGCCAATGAAACAAGTTATAGCAAAGCCCAGGAGTGACAGGCTAAGGGCATCGGCCAATTACCCAGGCAAAGTCAGCTGAGCATGCAAGAGATGTAAAGGGGGTTTTTGATTGCTTGCTTGTTTTTAACTTGTTTCATTCCATAAGGGATTCTACTTGCTTTATAATATTAAATGATGATCCACTAGAAATAGGAAATCAAGATCAGGGAAATACAAATAAAAGTAGGAAACCAGAATTAGGGAAAAGAGCCTAAACATGCAGCCCATAAAGTGAAACATCATTGTTAAACAGAGTTTCATATTTGGGTCAGAGCTTCCCAGTGGCCAAAACAAAAAGGAAGACACGTAATTCTCATTACCCAAAAGATAGAATTCCTTAGGGGGAGGAAAACTAAATTCTAAAAGAAATTTCTCTGAAAAGGTTTCATACAAGGTATTTTGGTAACAAAATTTATAGTATCAATCAAATTGTAACAGCAAAGATTATAGTAGATTACAGTGTGCTTTTCCTAATACCAAACTCAAATCAAAAGCAAATCAACCAACCTTAGGGCATTAAGATTAAACCTCAATTCACTGAAGCCTGTTCTGTGTGGGTCTGAGGTAAGTTGGTTCAAGTTTATGGATTTTAGTGGTCTCACTTGATCCAGGGCTAGAATGAAAACATCCAGAGGGGTAGATGACCCCACAATCCCTCGTGAAATGTCTATTAATACATATCTCCCTTCTCACACTGAGTTTTAGGATAGTTTGAAATTGTAGGTAATGATAAGGGCTTGGGGTATTGATATTGGATGGCTCATCCCTCAGGGTGTGCGAGGCTCTGTGCAGTAACAACAGCCCACAGATCTTAGTGGCCCAAAAGAAGAGAATATTCTGTTCATACACAGCCGACCACAGGTCTGTGTAACCCTCAGGGCGTCTCTGTAATCCCTGCCTTCCGTGGCTCTCTCTTCCTATAGCAGCTCCTCCTGGAGCGTGTAGCCTCCACAGCTAGTGAGGCAAAGGAAGAGAGCGTGGAATATTGTATCCAGCTCTTCAGTTCTTCTGTCTGGAAGTAACACATCACTTCTGTTCACATTTCATTGGGCAAAGCAAGTCACCTCGCCATGCCTAACTTCTAATGAGTAGAGAAATAGATACCTGGACGTAGAGGAGAACCAGAAAATAGGGAACATTAACAAAGTCTATCACAGAGTGGGGAGAAAGGCAGGCCAAGCCAAGTGAAGGGCTGCGTGGGATAAGAACGTCAGGCAAGGCAGGGTAGGAGTGCGCGGTAGGGTGGGTGGACGGCTCCGTGGCTGGCACAGCGTGGGTGCCCAGGCAACAGTGGCTGGGCTGGACCTGCATCCGGAAAGCTCGGAAATGCCATTTTAACTGGCCTATGCTTTACACTGCTGGCCAGAGGGACCCTCAGGAGGTGCTCTGGGCAGGGGGTACTGGTCCAGTTTCTAGAGGCTCAGCTCAAGGAGGGAGCAGAAGCAGCTATCTCTGCATTTCAGTGATTCTACCCCAGGCCTTGAAACAAAAGAAACGTTTGTTTCGTATTGAAACTAACTCCCTGTAACATTCTCTGCATTGTTAACTTATGAGGGTGCCTCCCACCTCTTATTGTGATCCAGAATGAAAACCAGGCACGCTTTGCCTTTTCCAAACAGTGACTAATGGCCAGGCTTGGCCAGGCAGGCTCAGCCTATTTTTCACTCTGCTCTGGGCTCCCCACCAAGTTCTCTCACAGTGGCCGGGCGGCCGTTAGGGATGCCTGTGCCTAGCACTTCCTACCTCGTCATCCATCTCCAGAGTGCCCCTCTGCAGCCACCTCCTTTTTAATAGGTTTAATTATTACTTCCCTTACTTCATGGCACAATTAATCTTCCCCATGGCCTCAGGATTTACAGCTGAACAGGCCCAGGGAATTTCTGAGCTGTTCACCTGCAGTCTCAGTTTTTAAGTATCCGAAGGAAGTAGAAGTGGGGCCAGGTACGAAGCAATGAAATATTTGTGAGCTCCAGTGGGCTCCGGCTGGCTTCTTGTCACCATCATGAAGCCCAGGCCTTTGGGACAGTTGGCACAGAGGCAGGAGGGGCTGCAGAGGAACTACCTCTGTCTCTGTTCAGCCTAAGGGAAGCCTTGAGGGCCAGGGATTGAGCAATTAGGGCCTCTCTGCTTCTCTTTTGGCTGCATTTTATCTCCTCCAAGTTTAGTTATAAGAAAAGTCAGTTCTGGGGATCTAATGCACAGCCTGGTGACTATAGCTAATAATACTGAATTGTACACCTGCTAAAAGAGTACATCTTAGGCATTCTCACCACATAAAGGTGATGGGTGTGTTAATTAACTTGATTGTGATAATCATTTCACAATGCATGTGTATATCCAGTCATCACATTGTACACTTTAAATATATGTAATTTTATTTGTCAATTAAACCTCAGTAAAGCTGGGGGATGGTGTGTAAGACAGACAGTTTCGAGCGAAGTGTGTTTGTGGGAGGGAGAGGTAGCATATGCGAGGATTTCCTGGGCTTTATTACAGCAGGCTCCTCAGAACTGAAACAGAGGGGAAGAGCCACTGGGATCTGGAACGGAAGTGCCACTGTACTCTCAATGTCACTGAAGACATCCTAAATTGCTGTTGAAGCAAAAGAAGATAATAGGCTCTTAACTTCACTTATCCTTTGGAGGAATAGGAAGAGTCTGGTGGGCTTGGTAGAAAAAGCAGACAGATGTAATTAAGATAAATGATGGCAGAAGAGACACGTGATGGCCTAAGAGCTCTTCAGGGGTGATGCCCACTCAGATGATCGCATCTGCCGCCGCCTCCTACATTCCCGAGTCTCCTAGGATTTTCTCGTCTCTAATGTCTACTTCTCTGCTCTAGAAACAAATTTAGCCCGACCACCAGTCCGTTTTTACACTGCTGCCACAAGGTTGGTTTGCCACAACAGTATACTAACGTTAAAAAAGAAGATATAGGTACAGAATCATGACCACCTTTCACTAGAAGTCATTCCAGATTCATTCCAGAAGGGGAGCAGGTGAATAGCATGGACTCCCGAGTCAAAAGAGCCTGGATTCCGACGTCAGCCCTGCCGCTTAGAGCTGTCTGGGCCTGAGTAAGTTCTTGAGCTTTCTGGGTCTCTGAGACCACAATAATGACCTTGCAGGATTGTTTTGGGGTGTGAATGAGATCGTCAGGTGGAGAGCCAGGCACAGGTTCTCAGGAAAAGCTGACCTACCAGGAAAATGCTTGTAGCTGAAATTGTGTGATGAGTAATTTTGGAATGCTCTGCCATTTAAAAATATCCATACCTTTGCTGTCTTCCATCAGCAAAAATAATGGATTTGTCTCTGGGGACAAAACTAGTCACCTGAAAATGAGTTAAGACATCTAGTTGGTTGCATGGATAACACAGATCACTGTGATTTCTTGCCTTTGATCACAGCCATTTGTTTCCTAACCAGGTCTGTCCCTTCTTCCCCACCCAACGCTTTGAGATATTTTAAGTACGATGTAGAGAACTCTACATGGAAACTTGAAATGGAGAGGATCCAGGGAACCTGAAGATGTGAAGTGTTGGAATAATGGGCCCCCTGGAGAAGCTGGGGACACTCTTCCTGGGAAGGAGGAGGCCTGGGAGAGCAGCTGAGAGGATGCAGTGCTGTGGAATACCCTGTGCAGCAGGTTTTCTCAGCTGCTTTTCCCACCGTCTCCCACTCTGCCTCTTTAATATAGACAAAGTCTCACCCTCTCCTGTAAGATCATTTGAAATTAAAGACAAAACTGAATATCACGTGGTTAAACAAATCAGGGCAATGGGACAAAGCGCTGTGTTGTTCCGTCTACACGTATTTTCCTCCTGGCCTGGAAGACATGAAAGGAGGCTGGTGTGGCTGTAGAGGCAGGTGACCAGTTGATTTTTTTTTCTACTGAGGTCATAAAGACAAAAATGAACTTACACATCCACATCAGGACTTAGCCATGAGGAAGTTTCCTGATTCAGTAGGAGCTACAGACCTTTCTGCATGTCTTGATTATTTGATTTAACTTTATATCATGGGAATATTCAAATGCCCACATTCACAGAGAATAGTATAATGACCCCCCACACACTCAAACCCAGTTATCAACATTTTGCTAATATTATTTCATCTGTTTTTTTAAACACACACATATACTTATGTTTCCTCTCTCATTGAGTATTTTTAAAGCAAATAGTGGATACCATGTTGCTTCATCTCTAAGTAAATCCATATGTATTTCTAACAATGAGAAGTTTTTAAAGTACAGCTGCTGTCCCATGTCACACCTAGTGAGACTAAACATAGTTCCTGTATGTGTCCTGCTTGTCCTGAAAGCAGATGGGCTGGCACAGGTGACACTGTGTGGGTTAAGAGTCCCCTCCTCAGCTCTGTTGTCAGTTCACTTTCTCTCACTGGACCTGGGTCACGTCACTGGGCCTGGGTCACATCATTTATAAGGTGAGTCTGTGGAGAGGAGAGGGCTCTTCCAGTTCCCAAATCTTGATATTTCCTCTGGGAATCGCTGGTGATCTGGCGAGGATGTAGCAGAATTCAACCTGTTTGAATGCAGCAGGAAAGAATGGATGAGCTCTTAAAGCCCCGCTTGGATCGTGCACTGTTAACAATCAGAACAATAGTATTCTCAGTAAACGAGAGGAGTGCATGTTGTTTGTGGAAGTATACTAAGACCCTGTTTGCAGAGAATTCACTAGAGAAAAGGCTGCCAAAATTCACTGCTGAAATGCTACTGTTCTAATTTCAGCAGAATTTTTCTGCTAGGCTTGTCCTGTTCACACCTCCCTTGGTCTTTGCTGGAAATGGTGAGTAATAGAGCCAGCCTGTAGGGAGCACTTGCTGTGGCCCAGGCACTTATGCTGGCTTCTCTGAATAAGCGTGACTCTGTGGGTATTACTGTTCCCGGGGCCGTGACCGTTCCTCAAACATAGCTGGAGGCTTACTGCAGGGATGTATAGATCCATACCCGCGAGTCCTTTGTCCACACACCCTGTGAGAAGTAGGTTTTGTGAGGCTCTTCTGCCCCACTAATCTTCATTTAATTCCCCTCCCTGCAGCACGTTGTCACCCAGCACGCCCCTGCTGACAAGCCCTCTGTAAGTCTTCATCTGAGTGGCAGCCCTGGAAAATCAAGCTGTGGCCTCGAAAGGGAAGGAGGATCTGCAGATTATCTCCTCAGCATGTGCAGTCACTCTGCTGGCAGCTCTCAGGGCCGCTTTTATGTTCCCTCAACAAAGAAGGGCTGCCAAGAAGAGTGCAGTGTTTGGTTCAGAGTTCTCCAGGCTGGCGGCGGCTGGGGCAGTGGAGGCGCAGGCAGAAGGAGAAATCCCCATCTCAGCCGGCCCCTCTCCTCGTACCCCTGCCTGTGCCCAGAAGTCCTTGTTTGAGAATCTTCCTATGATTCTTTATAGATCCTTGGAAGTGTCCGCCAAGGAGGAAGGGGGGCGGGAGTGCGCAGGCAAGCTGGCTGGAGGTCAGATCATTTTGCCATAAGCAGCAGGCAGTTTCTTTCACAAATCATGGAACCCTGGGAGCCATTATCATCCCAACTGCTCCCTATTAACTAGCCAGACTCTTAAGGCCATGAGAGTAAGAGAAATAGAATTTCTTTTCCTTTGAACTCTCACTCTGAATACTGCTCGTACCATGTTTAGATAGCATGTATAGTTAACAAAGCATATTGATATGCGCTATTGTTTCTCATACCATTCCTTTGAGATGATTATAAGCTGACATTATTAATAAGAAAGCAAAAAACACCAAAAAGCTTTCAATTAAAAAACAAACAAACAAACAA
This sequence comes from Camelus ferus, assembly GCF_009834535.1. Lineage (NCBI taxonomy): Eukaryota > Metazoa > Chordata > Mammalia > Artiodactyla > Camelidae > Camelus > Camelus ferus. The sequence continues at coordinate 15,095,562 of NC_045727.1, forward strand.
ACAAATACTCTGAGACAGAAAGAGACTATCTCAGAGATAACTCAGCTGAATGAGGTGGGAGCCAGGCTTGTAAAACAGGACTTAAAGTTCTATGCCTTTTCCACCATAGTGTGCCTTCCAGATACTCAGCCAGCTCCTCATAGGATGGGGTGCTAGCCAGGAGACCTGTGTGGTAGGTGGCATACAGAAAACCCAAGCTTCCTTAGTTGCCTTCTCTGAAGGTCCCACACCGCTTGCTTCCTCTTAACATCATCTTAGCAACCAATTAGTGATCATATTGGCTTAAAAATCATTGCAGTGAAATCCAAAAGCTATGGAAAAAAATCAGTGCAAAGGCATCACTGCGGGAGAAAGTGCTCGGAGAGCTATGTAGGTACTACTGTCCCTCCCCAGTTCTGGCTCTGTGCACTTATGGCTGGGCAGATATTTTGACCCTTATTTTAGAAGTGCAGAAGCTGAGACAAGAGGGAATAAATGATTCATTTCTCTAAGGGTACCTGGAAATTTGAAACCTACAAGTTTTCTCTTTAGATAAAGCAGTTTAGGGAAACAAGCCACATTCAGATCTTTAGAACTGAAATGTTTCTGTCACTAATAAGTTTCACTGAAAGGGTTCCGGGTGATGCTAAGGTAGTGCCTTTTGGGCAGCTTAGAGTTTCCAACCTTAAGACAGGTTCTGAAAAATTGATCCTTCCTGCTAGGTGCTGATGGTATCTCCAGCCCAGGAGAATGACCAGATCCAATCTTTGGGAATATTTCTCTTATTGGATCAGAGTTTCAAAAGTACTTTGAGTAGTTTTTAAAGCAAGGGTTATGCATTCATCATGGAAAACCATTTAAAATACAGATAAGCAAAATTTCACCACCCAAAGATTACTACTGTTAACATTAAAAAAAATACATCGGCTATATGTATAACTGTAAACATATGTGCACATACATACATCCTATTAATGCCTTTATTAAATGTACTGTTTTGTGAGCATATAGTCCCTTAATATATTGTAATTTTCCCTGTGTCAGTAAATAAACACCCTCACCATTTTTAATGGTACCATGTTATTCTGTCATACATATTAGCATGATTTACTTAGTCATTTTAAATTATGAAGTATTTTACTCATACAAGAAAATCCACAGAAGAATTACCATAGTTTATTTAATCTCTGCCACCTTGAGAATTCCCCTTCCAGGAAGCATATAATAATTTCAGTAACTAATATCTGAATTTCACTTTACAGTATACAATACACTTGCACACACATTATTTCATTTGCTCTTCACTACTATCCTCTAAGGTTGGGATCAAGATGATTGTTTTCCTCATTTTACAGATGAATTTTAAAAAGCTCAGAGAGGATAAGTGGTTTATTCAGTACCCTAAATCCAGCAATGTCATAGAGATGGCTGGACCCAGAGGTAGGCACGATTCCTATGGCAGGACAGACCTGTGGGGGCGAGGGAGTCAGAACCAGGAGAGTGGCCCTGGCATCCCCCTCTGTCCCCCACTCATTCAGCTTTTGTTATGTGTACTGGCATTATTTGTTTGATGTTTCATGTGTGCTTTCTGACCCCGTGTGCTTTCTGAGAGCAGATGCGTGTCTTCATTTCTCTCTGTACTACTGCTGCCCACCGCAAGGCTTAGTACACAATAAATACTTGGTTAGTAGTTGGTTCAGTGTGTAAGTGAATGAATGAAAGAGAGCTGGCATAGAGATAAGCAATGGTAGAGGCTGGATTTTGACAGCTTTCTTTCTTAATGCCTCTATTTTTAGTTCAGGCATTTTAGTGAGAACTCATCTTAGTGTTTTTGAGTTTTGTACTTCTGCAGGTTTTGGTCACCAGTGCAAAGTCCAACACTGATGTATGGAAAAGCGTGTTCAAAACCAGGGGCAAAGAGAAACCTGTTTACATACCAGATCCCTCTGCCTTTTCTGTGCCTCCTACCCTAGCCCCAACTGGGATGAACCAGGCTCTCCTTAAAGATGCCTCCCAAGTTACTTTTATGACTGCCCTCATTTGGAACTATTTGATATTTATGATGTTTATGATATATCTCATTTTGAACTGCTTGTAAAAACAACAGCTTAGTTTAGCAGCTCTAGCATCATTTATAAGGGTTGTTTGAAGTGCAGTTATTGTTGACTGTAAAAGCTGTAGAGCAGAATTACAAGAATTTTGGAATAGAAATCATTCAAATTCCATCACTTGTAACAAGGCAACTGTTTTTATTTTTGTGTAGCCCCTCAAGGTCTTGTCCATGTGCACACATTCATTTTCCTATCATTGTTACAGGGAGCATGCATTCTTGTTTTCTGCTTTTTCCAGTAAACATTATTGCAGAAATCCTTTTCCCCGTTTTTTCTGCATAAACTTCATAATTATCTTTTTAATGACTGCATATTCCCCTATTGAGCTGGTATACCAAAATGTGCTTATATAATCCCCCAGTGTTTGCCATTGAAGGTGTTTCTGATTTTCCACTAATCTATGGTGCTGCAGTGAAGATTGTTATGCATGTAGCTTTTGCATTTGTCAAATGATTCCCTTAGAAGATATTCCCCTGAGCAGGACTGCAGGGTCTGAGCAGTGCATGTGTGCGGCTCTTGGTGTTTATGTCCAGCAGGTGATGTGTTTACAGCTTCAGGGCAACCTCCTCAGTAAAGGGCCTTGTTTAAATTTTTGGTTTGCTAATTTAGTAGAAGTAAAATGGTACTTCAGGGTTGCTTTATTTTGCATTTCTTTGATTATTAAAAGAAATTAACATTTTTCCCCTGTGGTTATTTTTGTATTTCCTTGGATGTGAGTTGTCTGCTCATACTTACTGTTCCTTGTCTGGTTTAGTAAATTAGGCTCTTGATTTTTTTTTTTTAAATCAAACTGAGTCAAATCTTTACACACAATAGCTACTAAAGTTTTTCATATATGTTTCATGTATTTTCCAGTATTGTGTTTGCCTTTTAATTTTAAATATTTATTTGTAGTGCAAAACTTCTTATTTTTGTAACCAAATCTGTCAGGGTTTTTTTTTTTTTTTTTTTTTTTTTTTTTAGCTGCTTTGAAGCTTGGAAAGATGTCCCCCTCTGGAGAGCTGATAAATATTTAATTCAAACTTCTGTTATTTTAAATTCTTTAATTCATCTGGACTGTATTTGAGTAAAAATTGAGTTGCAAATTAAATTTTTTCCCCAAATTGCTAATCAGTCATTCCAGCCTTTTTCTGTTCTTTCATTCTCTTTCTCAGGAATCATACACCAGATGAAAGGTGATTATGATACTGCACTGAAACTCCACAAGACCCACTTGTGCATCGCACAGGAGCTGAGTGATTATGCTGCCCAGGGCCGTGCCTATGGGAACATGGGCAATGCTTACAATGCTCTGGGCATGTACGACCAGGCGGTCAAGTACCACCGGCAGGAGCTGCAGATCTCCATGGAAGTGAATGACCGTGCCTCGCAGGCATCCACACACGGGAACCTTGCCGTGGCCTACCAGGCCCTAGGTGCCCATGACCGGGCACTGCAGCACTATCAGAACCACCTGAATATCGCCCGGGAGCTGCGTGACATCCAGAGTGAGGCCCGGGCCCTCAGCAATCTGGGTAATTTCCACTGCTCTCGAGGGGAGTATGTCCAGGCTGCCCCCTATTATGAACAGTACCTTCGGCTTGCTCCCGACCTGCAAGACATGGAAGGAGAAGGGAAGGTCTGCCACAATCTCGGCTATGCCCATTACTGCCTTGGAAATTACCAGGAGGCCGTGAAGTACTATGAGCAGGATCTGGCACTGGCCAAAGACCTGCATGACAAACTGAGCCAAGCAAAAGCTTACTGCAACTTGGGCTTAGCATTCAAGGCTCTGCTGAATTTCAGCAAAGCTGAAGAGTGTCAGAAGTACCTACTATCCCTAGCCCAGTCCCTGAATAATTCCCAGGCTAAATTTCGAGCCCTAGGGAACCTGGGCGATATATTCATCTGTAAAAAAGATATAAATGGTGCAATAAAATTCTATGAGCAGCAGCTGGGCTTAGCTCACCATGTAAAGGACAGGAGACTGGAGGCCAGTGCATATGCAGCCCTGGGCACTGCATACCGAATGATCCAGAAATACGACAAGGCCTTGGGGTATCACACGCAGGAACTGGAGGTGTATCAGGAGCTGAGCGACCTGTCAGGAGAGTGCAGAGCTCATGGGCACCTGGCGGCTGTCTACATGGCCCTTGGGAAATACACAATGGCATTCAAGTGTTATGAAGAGCAGCTGGATCTAGGGCAGAAGCTGAAGGATCCAAGCCTAGAAGCGCAGGTCTATGGCAACATGGGCATCACGAAGATGAACATGAATGTAATGGAAGAAGCCATTGGCTACTTTGAGCAGCAGTTGGCCATGCTGCAGCAGCTGAGTGGAAACGAGTCTGTGCTGGACCGGGGCCGGGCCTATGGCAACCTGGGGGATTGCTACGAGGCCCTGGGTGACTATGAGGAAGCTATCAAGTATTATGAACAGTATTTATCTGTGGCCCAGAGTCTGAATCGCATGCAAGACCAAGCCAAGGCTTATCGGGGCCTAGGAAGCGGACACAGGTAAAAATGACAGAGGAGAGAAGTGTCTGATAAACCTGCACAAAGAGCAGTTGTGATGGTAACGGTCACTTAACATCTGCCGGGCAGTTTGTTAACTACAAAGCACTTTCATACCACCTCATTTGGTTCCTCCAAGGATCCTGTGAATTTAGCAGGGGCTTTTATTACCCTTATGTTATGGAGGAAGAAACTAAGGTCCAGAGACTATGCCCAAGATTACACAGCCTAAAAGGGAGTTAAACCAAGGGCTTGAGAGTTAAACCAAGGGCTCTCTGACTCCAGATGTAATGCCTTTTCCACTCCATCATAATGGGTATAAAAGAGATAATAGGAATGGGAAAGATGAGTGAATCAATCTAACTTATCTTTTCTCAATGCCTTTCACATTCTATGTAAGTGTTTATTAATATAACATCTGTACCCACCAATTACTTGGACCCCATTTCATTGCTTTGAGGGAAACCACCAGATAATAGTGGGAGTGAATAAACGCATACTGTCATCACACTAGTCACCTTGCATAGATACCCTACTTGATATTTGTAGCAATCCTGCACTACTCTACATTTATTAGCATCTGCCATGGGATGTGGGATTTACTGGCGCCCAGAAACTGAAGCTCAGGGAAAGGAGTTCACGTGCCCCATACAACTGGTTTGGTCTGCCGCCAGATCCCTGCTCTTCCCACTCTTTTCATGTCATCTCTCAGCAGCACAAAAAGACACACTGTTGGTCAAGGTGATGTTTTCCTTCTGAATGCACGGAACCCAAGAAGGTGTCTGTGTCTGCAGGATATATGGCCTCTCCAGAAGGCAGGGGATTAGGGCTCCTGGAGTAGAGCAAGGGCAAGGGTCAGACTAAATCATCGCCCACAGAAGGCTCTGAGAAGCTCAGGGTGAAAGATTTATCGCCATTGTAAAGTGATTTCAAAAACATAGTCTAAGCGGTAGTGGAAATGAGGAGGCCTGAAGAAGCAAACAGTTCACTTGCTATCATTGTGCCTATTAATATATTTTATGTTTCCTCTGGGGTGTATATCCCATTGAATCTCAAGCTCTTGGGAAGGTCACTAAGGGATGACTTTTGAATTGCTTTCCAGATTATGAAATTCCCCTGCATCTCACTCTAAGGGCACATGATAGATTTTAGCTAGAAGAGGAGTTAAGAGCTTCTATAGTAAGTGACAGTGACAAATGCTTTTCATTTTCTCAGGGGCTTTAGCATGTCTGCACCTGCACAAAATAATATCATTGCTTTTCTGTCTATATCCCCACAGGGCAATGGGGAGCTTGCAGCAAGCCCTTGTGTGCTTTGAAAAGAGGCTCGTGGTTGCCCATGAGCTTGGGGAGGCCTTTAATAAAGCCCAGGCCTATGGAGAGCTGGGAAGTCTGCACAGCCAATTAGGGAATTACGAACAAGCCATTTCCTGCCTTGAACGCCAGCTGAACATTGCTAGAGAGATGAAAGACCGAGCTCTGGAAAGTGACGCAGCCTGTGGCCTGGGGGGTGTGTACCAGCAGATGGGGGAGTATGATACAGCCCTGCAGTACCACCAGCTCGATCTGCAGATAGCAGAGGAAACCAACAACCCCACATGCCAAGGCCGAGCCTATGGGAACCTGGGCCTGACCTACGAGTCCCTGGGCACCTTCGAGAGGGCTGTGGTCTATCAAGAACAGCACTTGAGTATTGCTGCACAGATGAATGACTTGGTGGCCAAGACGGTGTCTTACAGTAGCCTCGGGAGGACCCATCATGCTTTGCAGAACTATTCCCAGGCAGTCATGTACTTGCAGGAAGGTAAGTGAAAAGGTCCATCGTGGTCTCTTGGTCTACTCCGAGACCGAGTTCACAGTCTACTTGGAAGGATGTGCGCACAGTTGGAGTGGCCACCTCTGCTCTAAGTGAGGATCTCAAAGGCCACATCATCAGTTCAACTCCAAAACCATGGTGTCCCCTACTGAGTGTTCCTTAATAGTACGAAGGCTTTCCACTGTGCATAATGCATTGCCAGATGTCTTACTCTGCTAGCCAGCTGCCCAAGAAGTGAGCTCCTTGCTTTTCAGAGACTTCTGTGGAGTGAGCTTCAGTCTCCACGAGATGAATCAAGGTAGATCTAATGGTGTAAAATTTAAGGGCCTGAATCAGAGGAAAATGCCCATATGTTCCAAGCCCTGTTGTCCCTCTAGAAAATATCTAATCTGTATCAAAGTTATATAGAAGTCCATTCTGATGTGGCCATGGAGATCTAATCCAGAAATTTCCATCTGAGGGCCACTCAGCAGTCAGTCAGCTTCCCAGTGCTTGTTACTCACAGGCTTGGGCTGGTGCCACAGCAGAATTGTTTCAGGCAGGTCCAGAAAGTCACTGCTCCCCCCCGCCATCCCCTCCTGCACCCTGCCCCACCGACTCCCCATCAGGTTGCATGCAGTTACCTGAGCACAGTCAGTCCTTGGACACTTCCTTCCTCATGAAGCAGGAGTCCCACAGTGATGAGTTTACCCGCCACCTCTTTGGAATCCTACTCTGGAAAGCACTTCCTCTCACATGGGCACATTGCATCCTATTATCCTGAGAGGGAAAAACAGAAGATATGTTTTTGGCTCACTAGTAAAAGGAAATGGTTGCTGATTTCAAGCAAAAATTCTCAATTTTTAGTTTCCAAAAGTTGTTGGCATATATAATTTATTGAACTGGATTTAATTCTCTTAATAATCTTGAGAGATGTATCTTTTTATTCCCATTTGCAGCTAAGTGACCTGAGGCTCAGAGTACAGTGGCTTGATCCTGACCATGCGGTCAGTCAGTGGTGGTGGTAGGAGGCTCAGCCCTGGTTTCCTGACCCCAGGAACCACACCAGACCCTGCATGCAGACCCCAGGAAGAGAGGGTTGGGGCAGTCTTGTCCCCTGTTACTCCTGAGCCTCAGCTGGAAGCTGGGCAAGAGGGAGCAGCACAAAGTGGAGAACGGGCCAGGGGCCAAGGTCGCTGTCCTTTGCACAGACCAGGGGTTGCTCTGGCTGCAGGCTGAGAGGTTACTGAGAGGCTGGAAGCCACTTCCCAGACCTTCTTTGGCTCCCACTCAATGGGAGCTCTGCCTCAAAGCGTTAAATGTGAGCGTTGGCTTTTGGTTTCCTGAAACTTGACTGTGATAAAATTCTAACAGACTTGGGTGATTTTCAGTTGAATATGTGAAAACTATTAAATTCAGACCCAGCATATGACAACCTTTCAGCTGTATTCTTTTGTTCTTCTTGAAACATTATTTCCATGAAGCAGCTGCTTTGACTGAGATATTGTAAGAGAATTCTGTATTTATGGAAAACTTTCCATTTATTTTTATTGTTTCTCATAATTTTAAGTCTTAAAAGAGATCTAAATTCTCATTGTGGCATCTCCACAGTATCTTTTTCATGGGTGTGCTCCCCCAAAGAGCCTGGTGTGCCTTGTGGGCCCAACCAGATGCCTCTTCTTGTGGGCTGTTACAGGTGCACCTGGAAGGCCCTTTCTGAGGGCTCTCAGTTTGGTCTGTAGCTCTCTTGCAATGAGGGAATAGTTCAGTTGGAAACCACTTAAGTTCTCCCTCCCTCTCTCCCTCCCTCTCCCCCTCTCCCTCTCTCCCTCTCTCCTTCTCTCTCTCCCTCTCTCTCTCTCTCTCTCTCTCTCTCTCTCTCTCTCTCTCTCTCTCTCTCTCTCTCTCTCAGCTTTCCTCAGGGGCTGTGGAAACCACCTGAGGAAACCCCGCCCATGTGCAATAGAATCTCACAGGTGGGGCCTGGTCTGACTCTGTTGAACAAGCCCTCCAGGTGATTTGTATAGTTACCCCTGATTAAAACTGCTGGTCTCACCCAGCTTTTTCTCTTTGCAAATGAAGAAAGGGAGCCTGGAGCAATTTAGTGACTTACCTGGAGTTATGCAACTATTTCCTGGCAGGTTAGGCTCTAGGAGAGCTGGATGGGTGGGTCAGATTCCTAAGAGGGCAGGTGGAAACTGGGGTAGGACAGATACCATGTCTGTCCAGTGGGCTTTCAGCTCTTCATTGTTGAACTTCTGACTTTGGGCCAGAGAGTGTCCTATGTGCTGGGGATTCAGCAGGGAGCAAAGTCAAGTCCCTGCTGCACAGAACATATCTTCTGAGGGGCTTCCTCAATGAATTTCACTTCCAACTCATAGACCCAGACCTAGCAGGAATAGCTATATTGAAGAGTAAATATGGTTAGCTTGTTGAAGGTCAAGACAACTGGTATCCTCCTGGTTTTCATCCAGGAGCCATTTCTTTTATTTGTGTTCCTACTCTATGAGGTATTTTAAAATGTGAATAATTTGCAAGTACATATTGTTTTTGTTACCCGTGTGACATCTTTTAAACTTAAAATGCTGTTTCTAAGTTTGCTGAGTTACGTGCATTTTGAGGTGCATAATATTATATGAGCTTGCACACGTGTATCACTTTTATTAGCTTCTCAGCTGACTCTGTTCTTTTCCAAAAGTCTGAAATTGTGTGGGCACAGCATGCTCAGAGGCAGGCTCCCATTCATCCCGAATTAGATTAGAAGAGGAAGTCCTTCCTCTGTGAGTGTAGTGTAGTGTGGGAGCTTTCATGCTGTCTCTGCACAAGCTAACTCCTGTGTACAGAGAGCAGGATAATGAGGGCAAAGTGATGCTGAGAACTGCTTAGTGGCCAACACAATAAATGGTTGCCCTCAGCTTTGGCTCCCACACAGCCCTGGAGGTTGCTGGTGTCCTGAAATCCAGAAGCGTGCTGTGGGTAAGTGACCCAAGCTGCAGGTGCCTCTCTGAAGGCCATTAGAATGAGGACAGTCTCATTTAAAGCTTTTGAGTCATAATAGCACTTGTTCTGCAACCCTGCTGAGACACATCAAAGTCTCAGCCTTGAAGGAAAAGCAGATTGGACGTGAAATGCGTCAGTGTTGTCAGTAGCAGAAGGCAGGGTCAGGCAGTGAGAGCATTCTGCTTCCAGGAGGACATAAGATGTGTCTCCCATCAACACTGATTGGATGCTGTGCATGTGAGATAGGAAAAATTATTAGCTTGGCTTCTGTACTTGACACTGGAACTGTCAGGAAACGCTTTTGCCAGCCAAAGAATTGGGTTAGATAAATGTATAGGCCAGGAGTTTTCATTTGCAAAGCTAGGGATTTCACAGCTGGGAGGGCAGCCAGTTAGGTTCCATTTGTTTCAGTGTTTCTGCCTGCCCTGCAGACCTGTCTCCTGCTGCTAGCCATCGCCTGAGCTCTTGCTGGGGCATCTTGCGGTGCCCTGGGAAGGCCGCTACCAACACAGGATTTGAAAAGAATGCTTACTCTGCCATGACTGATTCTTGTATCCTGCATTTATCTAGCTGTGTTGCTAACATTCTTTATATACACCTGAGGCAGAACTACCCTCCAGAACTCCTTGGCAGGGTGGAATCATGTTTTCTGTATGTCCTTCAAATTTCTCTCTCTGATTTCAGGCTTAAGGCTAGCAGAGCAACTGGGCCGAAGAGAAGATGAAGCCAAAATTCGCCACGGTCTTGGCCTCTCCCTTTGGGCTAGTGGGAACCTGGAGGAGGCCCAACACCAGGTGAGCAGGAGAACCGCTGTCCCAAGTGGGTTTTGTTTCTAGAAGCATGGAGACCTCGGGATTGCTATCCTGTATAGCGATGACAGTTGCCAGAAAGTGTTGACCTCTGCTCTTGGGTTGACACAAGGTTTCCAGCCTGTATCAGCCCAGAGGTGCTGAACCATAGTAAAGACTCCTGCTCACTTGTGTGATAGATTCCTCAATAATTTCTTTGGAGTTCTTGTACTATGTGCTGCTGTTCCTCAGTAAACCTTAATATGAAATTATACACTATGACAGAAGTAAGTAATCCAAGAATTTGTAATTATTGGATTTAATGCCTTTGTAAGTTTCTAGTTATATGAATAGATATTTCTCTCCTCTCTCCCTCTCCCTCCCTTTCTCTGTCTACCTCTCTTTTTCTCTCATACACACACACACACACACACACACACGCACAGTTCATGTTTCTGTACATACACAAATAGTTGAAGAGAAGCCAGCTGTCACACTGGCTCTGGAAATTAGAAAGGTCCCTGGAGTTGTGGGTTCCTCTGTCAGGTTGGAGGCATCATCTAAAATCACACGCTCAACAGGTTAGGCCGGGTGAGATGCTGACTGTGGAGGGCGTTGTGCTCGGCAAGGGGGCTGAGGATAAGTGAGTCAAGGCTCCCATCAGAGATGCTCGGGAACTGAGGACAGGATGTGTCCGAATTCGTGCCACAGCATCCTGGAATGTTCGGATGTTCCACTGTATTTTTTAAAACTATTAAAGGCAGTTTAAAGAATTCTAATTTTCTGGTTTCAAAAATTAAAATTTGTATTGATATAGTGATTTATAATTTTCAAAGTACTGTCACTGACTGAATTTATTCACTAAATAACCCTGTGAGGTAGGGTGATCACCATCTCCTTTATAGAGAAGAAACTGAGGCTCCGAATCTTGCCAAAAGTCACACAGCAAATTAGTGGCGGGATTGAGAATACATTTCTCTCTCCTACTCTAAGTCTCTTAGTCTTAGAATTCTGTTTTTTAAGTTTGCCTGAACTTAAAATTTGATGGTCCAGCATATAAATATCAGAGACAAGTCTTGTGGTCCCACTGACAGAAAAGCCTAGCGTCTCCTTAGGAGCATCACTTGGCCGGTCCCGTGGGTGTCCATGTGAGTGGACGTGGTTCCAGTAGAGTTTGGCCAGCAGAGACCTGACCCTGGAGCTGCTGTGGAGAGCAAGCTCTGATTCAGCTGAGCCACCAGTGGAAAGCTCCCTTCTCCCAAGAGCGGGGCTGCTGTCACCTGTTCCCCAGCCTGGTGCACCTCCAGCCTGCCTCCAGTACACCTGCTCTCATTCCAGCCCTCCCGCTCGGGGGGGGCGTTGGGGTGATGAATTACAGTTGCTAGATGACAAGAGGAGAGGCTTTTTATTTGTTTTCATCAAAGTCAGTACTTGGCTGCGTTAATAGTTGATTTTTTCCCACAACTTTAAGACTGTGAGTCTGTAACCCCTGGCTTCTAGATCCCCTTATCCATCAAAAGTTGATCACATAAATGGTAATTTACTAAGTATGATCAAATTGATGCCTTTGCAGGTCCACAAGGACCTACGTGGAAATAAAGATTCATCCTTTCTAAACCTTTTAAAACAATTTTTAGGTGGTTACCAAGGTGTGAACAAAAATTGTCTCTAGTCAGTGAACAGCTAGACTGGGGTTTCTGGAAAGTGGGTAATGTTCTTTTTCCCTACTCACAGCTCTACAGGGCATCAGCCTTGTTTGAAACGATCCGACACGAAGCACAGCTGAGCACGGACTACAGACTCTCCCTCTTTGACCTGCAGACGTCCTCCTACCAGGCCCTGCAGCGAGTGCTCGTCAGCCTCGGTGAGAGCGGCAGGGCCCACTCAGAGCGCGTGCCCCATCTGTCTGCGTTGTTTAGTGACTGCTGCGATGAGACAGGACCTGCTGTTAAGCCACAACCACAGTCCAGCCACTGAACATTCGTTCATTTATCCAACAGATACTTGTATGTGCCCAGTGCCAGTCAAGCAGGCTTGCTTCCTGACTTCTGGAAGCTCATAGCTTGTCAGGAACAGAAGCCAGGGGTCCAGTATGGTGTGGTTGGAGCTAGGGTAGAAGAAACTCAGGTGCTGTGGAATCAAAGTGGCTCGGCAGGCAAACCCAAGAGGTGGAGAAAGTGTCCTGTAGACAGGGATGCTTGAAGCAGGTGACCCCTGCCAGGTTCCCTCCTATTAGTTCCTGGGGGCAGGTACCTGAGAAGACACCCAGCCTCTTCCCTATTTAACTTGTCATACAACGTTTAATGTTGCTGTATAGTAAATATTTGTACTGTCTGCCCTCTAGGCTGTGGCTTAGGCAGTGATAACTCTCTCAGGCCTGTGTGCTGCATTGTACGGGGGCAGCATCCACCTTCCCTTACCTGGGCCTTACCTGTTGCAGGCATGCTATTCCAGCTCCCTGTCCTCTGCCTCTCCCCAGGCCTGTCCGTCTCTGCAGGCCATTTTCCAACCCAGAACTTGGGCTAAGGAGGTGTTCATAGGAGCTAACAATGTCTTTGAAGTTGGATATTGAGGTCTTGTCAATTACCTGTCCTTTGCTTTATGTGAATGAATACTCAAACTTCCCCTTGAAAAAAATGTATTTGTTAAACATGCTCATTACCTAGGAGTACAGTTTATGATCTATTATACTCACAGTGTTAAGTCTGTCTAGCACTTTGGGGCCAATTTTCCAGTGTGTGCAGAAATTGTCCCTGCTGTTCCAGTTAATAACTTCATAGAGTAAAAGAAGACATTTGCATACACATACATAAATCCCCGCTTTCTTGTGATACTCAAATTGCAGGAAGCAGGGCATCCTTGGAGTGCTGTCGGAGCTGCGGCATCTGGTCTCCTGCCTCTGCCCACTCTCTCTTTGGACCTTAGTTTTAGCAACTCTTCCATTTTTATATTTATAATGCAGGCAGATTCTCTGCATTGTGTTCCTTCAGCACTTGTAACAGTCTTCACTTGAAAGGATGTTGCTTTATCTTTTTTGTACTCATATTTGTGCATTAGCTTTTAAACTAGATTACAGACTAGTTTCTTAGATGAAGTGGGATTAGAGGTTGGATCAAGAGACTGAGGAAAAGCTTGAAAGAGAGAAACAATTTCAAAGAACTAGAGACCTCGGAGGTTTAAATGCTTTGCCCTTGGGAACTAGAAGAGAGGGGAAGGGAGTGTGTGGGAGCCCAGAATGGAATAAGGTATCAGCTGTAGCAATTATATTATCACTTGTTATATGTACGGTCGGTGTTTTGAATAATGCCTACCAGGCATCTCCACAAATAGAGCCTTGTTTCATCTTTACAGTAGCCCTTGAGATAGGCAGGACAATTAGCAGGATCCCTCCTTTTGAATGGATGGGGGAAGGGCACACCTAGCAGATGGGCCAGATGTGTAAAGGCACAGAGGTACAATTTGGGGGAAATGTGGAAGTGGGGCTGGACAGTGATGCAGAGAGGGGCTGCATCAAGGAGAACATGAACGCTGGTCAGGAGCCGTGAACTAGGGGACTCCTCTGCCAGCACTGAGTCAGAATGGAGCGGAGCAGGGAAGGGAGAGGGTGACCAGAGTACAAAGCTATCAGGCCCAAATTGCCAAGTAAGTAGGGTCAGGAGCCAGGAGGCCTAGGGAACTCAGACACAGAGGGAGAGCAGGCAGGGCTGAGGACAGATGCTCTGAACAGAGTCAGCTCTCCTGTGGTGTGGCTGCCAGACCAGGGAAGCCTGGCAGCTTAGGATGGTGTGGAACTGGAAGCATGGGTTTGATAAGGGTGGTCACTGTGCCCATCAGCCGAGGCAGGGGTTGAATTTGAAACAGTGGGACTGAGAGTCTGCCACACACTGAAGTGCAGAGGCAGTGGGGTTTCCGCCCGGGGTCTCTGTCCCTGACGGCCCCTCCCTGAGAAAGCACGCTCCCCGCAGACTCCTGAGTCTGTCCCTTTGTCTCCTAGGCCATCATGATGAAGCCCTGGCTGTGGCAGAAAGAGGACGGACAAGGGCATTTGCCGATCTTCTGGTAGAGCGACAGACAGGACAGCAGGACTCTGACCCCTACTCCCCGGTCACCGTCGATCAGATCTTAGAGATGGTGAATGGCCAGAGGGGACTAGTGCTTTACTATTCCCTGGCTGCGGGCTACCTATACAGCTGGCTGCTTGCTCCTGGGGCAGGTAAGATCTCTCTCTGTGGGAACAGGTTAATTAAGACACTAGACTGTGAAAATCTAATGAACAGAGGTGGAAGAGGTGCATTCCCATAGATCAGACAAGGCGCTAATGTCTGCTTTCAGCAAAAACCTCAGCCTCAGTGGATACTCCACGGCGGGGCATTCGATTAATAAGACAGCGCAGCTTTCTCATTCCCCCAAGAAATCACTGCTCTTTGCTGGCGAATGTGGAAGCATTTATCGAGGAAGACTAAGAGCAGGAGGATTAATTTCACCAGCAGCCCTATTTTTAGGCAGCTGTTGTTCATTAGCTAATAAAGGGATAACTGTAAGTCCTAACGAGTTCTTTCTAGATATGATTTAATAATTGTGACCCTTTGTCATGGTACAGTTAAAGGGACTAAAATGATAATGGCAGCTCTATCACCGTATACAAATGAAGTCTTAAATGCTTGAAATTTCTGAGTGTAGCAGAACCCATTTTTAACCAGTTCATTTGTAGATCTGTTTCAGAAGTAAAATCCCCTTTGATTAAATCAGGATTAAATGTTCAGGCTGTAACAGTTTCACTAAATACAGAACCACTAATTAGCTGTTAGGGCCATATTTTTTGCATAATAAAATGCTGATGGCTTTACCATGTTGGAGACACACCAGATCCAATTAGAGTTTATTGACTGGGGAAGTGGGTCTTATAATTGGGAATCTTGAAGAACGGGTCGCTTGAATATCTGTAAACCAGTTTCAAAAAGCTCAACTGCCAAGGAAAATTGACAAGATTTTCTTGATTATGTTCTGTCCCTTTGGTTAAAAAAAATTGATGACTAGATGACAGCTCTCAGATGCTTCTTGTGTTCTGATGACATTCAGAGAATGCCTATACATTCTTCGCTTCAGCATCGTTTTTTATAACTTCCCCCTCAACTCTGTGTTTTTATGGGCTTTCCATACAGAACGTTCTTACCTCTGACCTTTTTATGCTAAAGGTTTTAAGTTGTGATGTTCCTGGTGACTGGGTGAGTGTCAGCCACAGTGGAATGAATCCCTGTGTATCCCAGCCCCCAGGGGGGCACTAACACCCAGGAGGACACGGTTGTGTCTCTGATGACAGAGGTATCAAACGCTTTATCTCTGTGGTTGTTATGTTTTGGGGACATGATTTGACAGGTGGTATGCCCAAATCCCTGTAATAATGAGCCATGTATAATGAGGCTCCTATTGTTTCTCTTTCGGTTCCTCTTTGCTCTTAATGAGACTCTGAAGCTTTCACTGGGGCTCTAATCCAATCAGAGAGGACCAGCATTTTCTAGGGCTGACACACCTCATTACCATTTGAGAATATGTCCTATGTTTATTGCCAGGAAACCACTGCGGATTGCCTCAGTTTTATACAGCCATCATTTTTTGCTCCTTTAATCTATTAACGACCATTGACCAGTTGGTCTTATTTAAAAATGGTTTAAAATGTTCTTATCTGGCCGTTACGCTACATATTTATTTTGATTTGCTTTTGTGAAGTGAAAAGTCTCTGAGTAACACAGTTTCCATCTGGCCAGTTACATTTTTTGTTCAGAATTTCAGTTTCTGGAGAGAATACACCTTGGCATGCTCTTGTACTATTCCTGAAAGGAAGCTTTCCCTGGTTGGTGCTCCTAAGAAGCATCTGTTTTGAAATATGTGAACTAATGTGAACTACAAGCTTCTGAATGTATTGTCAAAAACAAAAGCCCCATCTTGAATTCTCTGTTTTCGAGCACCAAAGCTGAAGGTGAAAGCTGTGAAAAGGGTACTGACCAAACTCCTAAAAACCCTCTTGAGACTTTGGACTTGAGGATTTCTTCCCATGGTTTGGAGGACACCATGCTTGTCAAAGAGGTCACAGACCATCGATGCTGCTGTCCCCTGCCCTCCACCTTTCCCTCCCCCAGCCCCAATCATGTATAATGTTGGCTGCGTCTGTCTTGTTCCAGGAATTCTGAAGTTTCACGAACACTACCTGGGAGATAACACAGTGGAAAACTCCAGCGACTTCCAGGCTGGCAGCGGTGCAGCCCTTCCAACAGCCACCAGCTCGGCCCTGGAGCAGCACATCGCCAGCGTGCGGGAGGCCCTGGGCGTGGAGTCTTACTGCTCGAGGCAAGTGCTGCTGTGTTCCCTGTCCCATCTTCATATACAAACTCAGGCTCTGCTCTTTTCTTTTCTTTCTTTTATAAACCTCCTGTTTGAGCTAATGGAAGACATTTTCTGAAATGCATACTTTTATGCTTAGTCTGTTCACAGTTGCTGCAGCAGAAACAAATACGTATCTCTGGAGGGCAAACGCCTTGGTCAGGTCATCTTTACTCTTTTCGGTAATTTCCTTCCAGGCAGGGAAGGGCCTCATCAGAGATGCCCATTTTCTGAAATGGGTTTGTAGAACATTTAAACATGAACATGACTTTGAATTTAATGTATCAGCTAATTAAAATTCAGATGTTTTTTGGTTATAAACAAATTCGTAATGAGCTTATTTGTGCTCTAGCTGAGCACCTGTTTGAGAATTTAGCACCAGTGACAGGACCTGTGCACAGACCTGTGCATTTCGAGGGCTGAGAGGAAAGAATTTGAACTCTGGACATCAAGGGTAGGGAAGAAAGGCGCTTTTTGCAAAGATTATGAAAGTTATATGCTTGTGGAAATGTTTTATCACAGCTGGCTATTTTATATATGGAAAATAATTTCCACAAGCACCTGCTTCTGGAAAAATGGAAGAAGAGGGTCCCCTAGAGCCAGATCAGAGCCAGATTTCCCAGGGGTCTCAGTCCCCATCCTGTGATTAACAAGTGCCGAGAAGATCTGTGTCGGAGAATATGCTATGTTAGCTGGTATCAGGTCCCAAGGACATCTGCTTTTCTCTTGAATGATTTCATTTGTAATCATGAAAATCCTAAGATAGCACTGTGATTTCTTTAGAGATGCTTAACTCAGACTTTCAAGTGTGTGGTAGTCATTGCCAGCAGCTGGATTGATCTTGGGGTTGTTTATGAAGTCAGAAATGAGTTCTTAGATGAAAAAGAATCATTGAATAATGTAGTGTCAAGGCTGGAAGGGGCTGTGGTGGTCATTGAGGCCAGCTCCTTACTCAGCAGAAGCCAGCGTGGAGTAGGACTTGCTGACAGCCAAGTCAGTGTCAGAGTGAGGATCAGAACAATCTCAGTCTCACCCAGACTCCCGGGCCAGTGCTTGTTCTGCTTTTAATTATCAAAATTAATATCATATTTTGAGACAATAGATGAAGCATGTAAGAATGTCATCTCTAGCTTCTGTTTGTATGAAGTTTGAACAGGCATCAGCCACATGGACACACTGTTGTCCTATTTCTCTCATGACTGCTTGTGCATCCTGGAGCATCCTGTCCTTATCAGTGAGTGGTGATTATAGGGGTTTCACAGAGTGAGAGCCCCAAGACTTGAAAGGAAGGCTACTCCCTGAGATTTAATTATAAATGACCATGAAATAGATTGAGGCCAGGAGTATGCAGAGCTGCTTCAGCAGACAGAAAGGCACTTGGGTTAAACCATACCTGACCACAAGTATTGCATATCCAAAGCAAGTGGTAGAGGGGAGTGGTTGGCCAGCACTGAAAACACAAAATGGGGAGAATAAGCAGGGCGGACTCTTGCAGGACCCAGTTCTGACACTGTGCAGAGGGAGAGGGACTTGCTCCCATTGCAGGCTCTTCCCGTGGCAGACTCACAGCCATTATGCTCTTGTCCTTCCTGCCTTCCCTTCCATCCATGAAGGCTCGAGTGCCGACTGTGTGCTGTGTACACTACAGATTGGGACTTTAGTGGTGAATGGGGCAGGTATAGCTCCTGCTCTCAGGGAACTGAAAGAAAGTAAACAACAGGGCATATACAATCTGTTAGTTAAAGTCGTGATTTAAGTGCTTAAATGAAAATGCAGGGTGTAATGAGAATGTATGCAGGGGTATGGAAACCTATGCCTGGAGCTGGGGGCTTTCTTGAGGAGGGGATGTTGATGCTGAGCCCAGAAAGATGACAGGAAATAAACCAGAGGCGGGCCGCCCCGGGCAGGATGTGTAGGCCCTTCAGTAACCCTTGGTGGGGAGACCTCTCAGCTGGTCCCCCTGCCTTCCCTTGTTCAGTCCTTGCTTCTTGTCAGACTTTCTGAATATCATTTGGCTTCTCATGACATCTGCTTGCAGATAGAAAATGTACATAATAAACTGGCGTCCTGGTTTGTACAGCTCTGCGACCTTGGTTAATGAAAGTGAGCTCCCAAGAGGCAAAGCCTCTCTGAACACATTAACAACATCAGATTTTTCAAGCTTGTGAGGCCACAGTCAGTCCAGAGCTTGAACTGAGATGAGATCATGAAGGGACCGAGTGTGCAAAACCTGCTGTCTGAAACCTCTGCATGTGTGGAGGAGCTCTCCGTGTGCGTATCCGTTCCTGCGACCCGATGGCCACACCCTGGTCATCTCGGTTCAAACAAGCTGTTGATAGGACTTGGCGTGGGTGAAAACGCAGATTTCTCTTGATCCCAGTTCTCATGTATCTAGGTTAAAATTCATCCTAAGAAGGAAGGGGGTTTACCCTTTGACTCTTCCCAGCACCCCTCCCATTGGACACCATGGTTTTAACTCCAAACTCTTGTGCCTAAGCAGTTCTTTTGTCTGATACTGGAGGTTGACTAAGTCCGCTTCCAGGTACCTTTTGAATTAAAAAAAAAAATGACTTTGGAGTTATAGTTCAGCTCTTCATCAGTGGCAGGGAGAGAGGAAGCATGGTAACTGGCTTCCCCACTTCACTCTTTTCCCCTCTGCCCAATACAGGAAGCTGACAAGTTAGGGCGAGGCCTCAGGGGTCTCTAGGGTGTTGGTGGCTTGCATCAGTTTGGGGGAACACCCTCCGGGCTTCTATCCCCAGTTTGAACTGCCAGAAATGAGGTCTTTCCTGTTGCTTTGGACTAGTCTTATTAGAAATTTGCTAATATTCTGTGAGCTTAAACTCAGGTTCTTGGTTATGATATTTAAATTGAATACTTCAGTGTCACGGTTTGAATTTACTAAAATGGAGTTTTTGTGAGACATTGGTTTCTGCCTCACAGTTTCATGAAAACATTTCAATAACAGATAAATTATTTTTATCTATAAAATTAATAAATATTTTTAAAGCATGGATGTAGTGAACAGTCTCATACCCTAGGGATATAAATTGGTTTAGCCTTTCTAAAAATAATACACCAATTTTAAGAAATATCTTAAAACCCTTTGATCCTAAAATTCTCATTTTAGAAATGGAGTAAAGATGTATACATAGGAATATTTATAACAGTTCTAAATATTATAGAAAAATAAAAAACAAGCTAACTATCTATAATAATTGAATGTCAGATTATTTTATATCCAATATAATATTATGTTGCAATTAGAATTATATTTACAGAGAATTTTTATTTTTTGAAGGGGGTAGATAATTATGTTCATTTAATTATTTTTAATGGAGGTCCTGGGGATTGAACCCAGGACCTTGTGCATGTTAAGCACGCACTCTACCACTGAGCTATACCCTCCCTCCAACAGAGAATTTTTAATCACATAGTCAGATGTTTGTTTCAAAATATTAAGTGAAAAAGTAGGATTAGAATTATTGTATATAGTATAATTTACTATATTTAAAACTTTGTAATACATACAAAATACTGATGAAAAGTAAGAAAAAAAATTTCTTGGAAGAAAATAGGCCATAGTGTTAGTGGTAGTTATAGGTGGATGATGGAATTACAGATGCTTAGTATTTTATTCTTTATGCTTTTCCTTATTTTCAGTTTTTTTTTTATAATGAACATGTATTATTTTTAAAACCAGAAATAAATAGCCATGAATAAACACTCTGTAATTCAAAGGGAGAGGAAAAAGACCTTTCTGTAATTTAAATTTACAGAGAATAAAATCCAAGTTTTGGAGCCTGGCACCATGATCTAGCTCTAGGAAGGTGGTAGACATAAATCTGCTGGTCCTAGTGGTGGGGTGAGGCATGGCTCAGGGTAGAGTGCATGCTTAGCAGGCATGAGGTCCTGGGTTCAGTCCCCAGTACCTCCATTGAAAAAGTAAATAAATAAATAAACCTAATTACCTCCCCCCTGCAAAATAAAAAAGTTAAAAAAGATCTGGTCTTTAGACTCCAGCTCTCATTCCTCATCCTGGCCCATGAGTCCTCACGACCTGGCCTCTGTCTGCGCCCTGGGTGGCACCTCTCGTCCTTCTTCAGCATGGCGTCTCCCTGTAGCTGCCCCAGCCTCCTTTCACTGCCTGGGGTTTACCACCACCTTCCCCACCTTCAAGTTTGCACACGCCCTTCCTTCTCTCTGTAAAGTTCTGCCTGCTACTCTTGGAATGGCTGTTTCCTTCTCATTCTTCAAGTTCTTGCTTAAATGGTAATGCCTCAGAAAAGCCTTTCAGAAGCTTTGTCAGGTTCATTTACCACTTCATACCCAGGCCCTCAGGCAGTCCTGCAACATAGTAGATGTTTATTAAATGTGTGAGTGAACAACCAGCTGATTCTCTGAATGAAAGAAGTCCTTTTCCGGTCTCCCAGACTGTCCTTCTGCTTTTCCTGTGATAGTCTACTCACCCCGAAGAGCCCTGTTCAAATCTCACATTGTTCCCATCAGGACCACTCCATCCCTGTAAGTCCAAATCAGGTTTTTGCTCCTCTCTGTGGTCCCTTATAATAGCACTATTTCATTCTTCCTTGTTCGTAACCACCTGGTTTGTGTGTCTTCCCAAGCAGATGGTGATGCCACAGAGACCAGGTGCGGTGAGTGTCCTTCCTTCTGATTCTCACTGTCTCACACAGTGCCTGACCCATAGTGAGACGTCAGTAAAGTTGAAACCTAGTCACCAGAAGATGTGCTGTGAGCAGATTCTCTGTTCATGCCGGGCTGGCTTACTGATTCTCTTTTTCTAGTGGATGTAAAATGCACTGTGTGCCCCTAGAAATTGAGTCTCTGTGCCTTGGGGAACACCTTCATTCAATTACCCACAGCCTGGCCATGATATCCTTGTTATTCCGCAGACCATTTTTGCTCTCCTTAATGGCATCTTGCTGCTGAAAGGAAGTACAATGCTACAAAGGAGTTTCGCTGAAAATGGATTTTTAAATAAAAAGAACTGCTTTTATTAAGTGTTGAATAAGAACTTCCAGTCCCTTCCTCCCAGATCAAAAGAGGCATAGATTGAAACCACTGTATAGAACATGAACTCCCATCAGGGAGATGTTATGAATTTCAAAACACATCTTCAGTTTTGAATTCTGATATTTAGCCAGAGTCTTGCTGCTTCCTGGGCACCTGGGACAGTGCAGTGGCACTTTGGGAATGCTTAGCTAACTGGTTAGAAAACTAGCAGGGCTGTGCTCAATAGTAGGTCAGATCTGAAAGGTGTGCTTCTGCAGGGGTTTCAAATAGTTTGCAATTGTAGACTGCCCTTGTAATAGGGTAACTATTCCTTCATTGTAAATGAGTATTAAACCTCGATAAACTACAGCTGTTATTTTTTTTTCTTTTGGTGCTTTTCTATATTTCTAAATTTTCTACAGTGAAAGTTACTTTTATAGTCAAATGTATTTTCTTATTTCAAAGCACGCAAGAGGAGGACCATCTGTCCTTTGCTACAAGAATTGTAGTCTCTACAGCACAGTCTCTCCGCTCTGCCTCCTGAGGCTTACCTCTTTCTGGCGGGATCTGAAGCAGGGCCCCCTTTCTGGCGGGGTGGGTTTACCTGGCTGAATCTCCTATGTCCTGTCTTCCTGTGATGTGGCTCGTTTCCAAAAGGCAGGCCTTGTCTCTGAGGTGATTTGCTCAGGCTCAGCTCTACCTGTTTGAGGGGATTAAAAAAAAAAAAAAAAGATGCTGCCAGGTGAGGGATTAGAGCACTTGAAGAGACGCAGCTGCAGAAATGAGTGGAACACACTGTGGACCCTGGTGCCCCTGATTCCTGAATCTGGATTCCTTCCAAAAGTCTGAGTACAAAGTGAGAACAGAGGCTCTGGTAAGCTTCTTAATGTAAGTCAGCAGCTTAGCAAGAAGGATAAGTGTAGTTGGTCTTTTTGTATGACCTCCGAAATAACCTAAATTGAATCCCCTTTTGTATTTCTTGTGTACTTTTTAAAAGCAGAATTCTTGAAATCGCTAGATACGAGTTTTCCCATTATACATGGAGGGGGCATAATCTGGTGAAGGGTAGAATCAGCCTCAGACAAAAAGCAGTCACTAGTGATACTGGGAAAACTGTCATGTGCCTGTCATTCAGCAAGTTGGGGGGCCCCCGGGCCCGGGGCTGACACCCCGGCACCTGGGCCGCAGGGCAGGGGCCGTGTTGGTGGACATCATGAAGACCTGGCAGGGGCTCTATTGGACACCGGGCGTTTTTCTTTCACCTCCTGTCACAGATCCTCTGCTCATGGTCCCAAAGCTTGGAATGGCATTTCTGTTAGAGCAAGGGCTGGAGGAGAAGGGGCAGGATGAGTCCATTGACCAGTCTAGTCAGTGCTACCCTCTCAGTTCCACATCAGCCATTGGCTGGCTGTTGCCATAACCAATTTTGTAAAAATTCTTTGAACTAATCAAATCTCAATATGTCTGACTTTGTATATCCTGCCCTTTGCCCCCGTGAAATTCCCTGGCTTTTTATTTCTGATTGATTCTGTGCAGCTTTATCTAACAATCAATATTTAAGACATTTAATATATAGATCTTGACTTATCTTGCTTTGGGAAAATAACTCCAGTAGAGCCACCAGGATCCTCACTGAACTTGGCTAACATAAGTATTGTTTTCATCCCATTTGTACTTTTATGATTTGAGCACAGTGGTAAGGAGGCCCTGTAGGGGTACCATCCTTGCCTGCCCCGCCGCACCCGCACAGAGAGATGGGTTAGGTAGGGATGATCATTGCTCGGGCTTCATGGCCTGTTCCCTTCAGCGTCTGATGGTGGACCATTTCCTGCTTATATCTCTCCCCGCTTAACGCAGCACACACCAGGTGTGGGTGGGGCTCCAGTTTCGCTCATGGCTTCTCATCTTCCTCTTGCTCCCAAACCATGGGCATTACCCCTGCTCACACTTGATTATTAGACTTTCCCTTGGAAATGGAATCTTCCTCATGGGTGCGGGTCTACAGGCCTGGCCCAGTGTCTCACTTGATTTCTAGGCTTGACCTTCCCCCTCTATACGAGTGGCCCCCCTGGAAATCACCTCAAACTCAGCACATCCAAAGTCATACCTCTTCTCAGGGAGTACCCCAATCTGGTTCTCCATTATTTCCACTTTTCCTGTTTATTTGAGTCTCCGTCTTTTCCCCCAAGTTCCTTAATTTTGAGGCCTTTAAATCACTTGTCCTTAAATTTCTCTCTCCTTTATTGATCTTTATTTAATCAGTCACTAAACTCTGTTAAAAATCTTACCCATTTGCTTCTTGAATCATCCTTTCTTGTCTCCTGCTTTGGACCAGGCTCTTATAAGGACATGTCCACGTGACCAAGCTGGCCTCCCTGCCTCCTGCCTCCTTCTCCTTCAGTACTTCTGGCCCTCTGCTGTCTGAGGAGTTTTCTAAAAGCTCCACTGTCGCCTGACTGCCCTGACGCACATCAGCCAGAGCCCACAGAGAACAGTGGTGGTCGAGGAGTACCTGAGATGAGCTGGTCACCAGGCCCCGGCCTTCCACACGGCTTGTTCCACTCGAGCTCCCAGAGGCCACCCCATTCCAGGCGGGGCCAGGTTCTTCCCCTGAGTGTGCATCTGCTTTCTTCTTCTGCCAGTGTGGGACCCCTGGAGTTCTGTCCCCCGGGGCAGTGCTTTTCCTGGAAGTCTTACGCACACATTGAAGGCAGGATTTGCTTACACAGGTGGGTAGAAGCCAAAGAGGACGGAAGGTGTCAAGGAGACTTGTCAAAGTAGAGAATACCTGCTGGGAGCTGACCCACTCATGCTTTTCCCTTTTTTCTACCTCCAACCAGGATTTAGAAAAGTCTGAGCACACAGTATATAGAACTCTGACGTATACTTGTTGGTTAACTAGAAGTAAGTAGAACAAATTGGCTCAGTCCCAGCGATGATGTTCCCGAATGCCAGAGTGAGGGCTGGAGAGTGATCATGTCTTATCTCTACATGACCAGCTCTTAACAGTGTCTGGTACCCGAGACCCTCAATGAATGTTCATAGGGTGAATGGATGAGTAAAGGAAGAAAGAGTGAACTGCTGGGGGCGGGAGGACCCCTTCTCCAAGTACTGTCAGTATGACATCATTCGTGTCAGGTCGGTGTGGCGTCACCAGTGTAGTGAAGCATGATGCAGTGATAACTTGTTTCAGTTACTTCTCATGTCCTTCTAGCTTTTTCCTTCCCACTTCCACCCTCCTCAACACTCAAAGAGGTGGACTTATCCAGATCAGATAATTAATGCAGACCTTGAACTAACATCCACATTACAAAACCTGACCCCTAGGCTGGCACATGAATCTCTTCTGAGCCTCAATAACACATTAAACTCGTTAAGCCTTCAAAAGTAATGAGATGTTCTTTCCTGGCTTTTGATAGACTTATGCTAATGCAGTGAGGAGTCACTGCTAATAAGCAGGGAGAGGCAGAGTTGATTTAAGGATCTGTCACTTCCAAAAACATACTGTCTGATGAGGACAAAGTTATCATTGTGAACTTGTCTTTTTCTTTATTCCTGTGCATGCTGCTCATCTCCCTGCTAATTAGAGACCACAGGAAGTAACACTTCATTTTCTAGTGGCCCTCATAAAAGCTTCCTGCTTTCAGGAGGGACTGAGTGCCTTCCCGTCTCCGGAGTCAGCCCGTGGCTGCCCTGCGCTCATTCCCCTGCCAGGACCTCCCGCAGGCCTGCTGCTGCCATGGCTTCAGTTCCTTTTCTGCGCCCTCACCTCCAGTCTCACAGGTGGAGCAAGCAACAGTGGACACGTCCACCTGAAGCTAGAAGGTGGATTCACGCATCCTATCCATGAAGGGATAAACCACGGGATAGCTTTCAGATCTCACGCTAGGTTAATACATACATTTACTAATTTAGGCTGATGAGGGTGCAACTATGTAGGTCACGTTTGGTTATCATCGTGAGGTCAGAGACGGCCTTTCTCAAGATTAAATAGACTGAGTGACACACAGCATTGATTTCCTTTCCTTCAGCTACCCCCTCCAGACTTTCTTTTGGACTTGCTTCTCTGTGATGTTTTGGGTGACGCATCCCTGTGGAGAACTAAGAAATCACTTAGTGGTTGTTTCCAAGGTGCTTTTTGCTAGGTCTGGGTAGTTTTGCTGTCCTGGGCTTCCCCTGTTTCCTTCTGTCTCGGCATTTGTGTGCTTCACTCTTGGCTGCCCCAATCACAGTAGTGTTCAGTAGTGTTTACCGTGTGGAGTTCATTTGGTAATGTCTCTCTCCCACTGGACTGGAGGTCCACTGAGGGCAGAGGCTGGGCCTGTCTGAATTCCTGTCAGTACAGTACCTGGAACGTGGTTGGCTCTCAGGAAGTAGTCATTGAATAATTAAATGAAATGGGTCTACCTTTTTTCAATATAAACACTGTTAATTCTTAGTTATGTTAATGCTGAAGCTAGGAAGGCTTCTGATCAATGCTAGAATTTGTCTGGCTATGAACAAGAAAAAAAAATTTCCAAAGAAGGACATGAAGTGGACTAATATCAGAGTGAAAAGAGAGGGAAAAAGGAGGGTGGGGTGGGGAGTGTGTGTGTGTGTGTGTGTGTGTGCGTGCTCGCACGTGCGCAAACATTATTTCAATCAAGCATTAGCTAATGCTTTATTGTTATTCTCTTCCTGTCGGCTCCTCCTAATTTAGTTCAATGTTGATTTTTAAGCCCTAGAGAGAAAAACTCACCAGGGTTTATGGTGAGTAAGGACTTTCAATTATGGTGTTTTTGAATGTTGGAAATGGCTAAGTCTAGAAGGATAGAGAATTATAGTTGGAGGAAAGTTACAAGGAGGAAAAAAGCTATTTGTCTAACTTATCTTTGAAAATGCGTCAAATAGGCAAGAGAATCTAGATTCTGTGAAATGTGAGGCCCATGGCAGGTAGGGCTTTTCAGTTTATGGACACAGCTTTGATTTCATCTTACATCACTAAGTAATATTGTAAAACCAAGATGCATAAGGTGCCTTGCTGAGTGCTGTGTTATGCCAAGTTAATGCTCATGTTTTAACTCTGACTCCCTGTTAGAATCTCTCAGCTTGCTTCTTTTTGGACAAAGAAGAGAGAAATGGCCTCCTTTGGCCACTGGCCATGTGTCGGACACAGGGGAACATACTGACTGGCTGTCTGCTGCATCCTCTGAGGCAGTGACTGTGGTACCCATTTTACATAGCAGAAAGCCTAACGAAACTCAGAGCCCATTAGTGAATGAACGGTGGAGGGGTCACAGCTAGTTAAATGGTGGAGATGGAATTCAAATGTGGGCTTTAGAAAGGGGTTCTCAAAAACAGAGTGCCGTGCCTCCCGGGGCTCTAGAATTGCGGTTTCAAATGATTTTGTTTGAGGATGAGAAAAAGACAGACAGAAAATGACTCATTCACTGCCTTTCCAGACTTTTGCTGTCCCTTTGGAGATTTCTGTAGACTTTTCTCCACCCCTTCTGGAAACTACCATTGAGTCTCCAAGTACTGAGTCTTCTCTAGTCTCGTTGGTCCCAGAAGTAAAATGGAGGAAAGAGAAATGTAGAAAAATATACAAGATGAAAAGTAGAGAAATGTTCTGTCACAGTGCAATCTAACACATCATTTAAACAATCTTACTATGGTGAATTTGAGAGCGAGGAAAATGGTTTCTCATTGACAAATAAAAGTTCTTTGGCTTGAAGAATATTTTCAAAAAATAAATCCTTCATTACCCTAGGTATTTCTTGAAATGAAAACAGTTCATATCAAGCCATATCATGAAAGAAATAATTCAGCAGTCCTTGAGAATTTACCTAGTTTCCATTTAAACATTAAAGTGATCATTTAATCTTACATATAATTCCCTGAACTCTCTCTAGATAATTGCTTTGGTGATTTTAGCTCAACCTTGAAACAGACTTGGATCTGTTGTATATTTGACTTCATTTGAAAGAAAGAAACAGTTATAAAGAAGTAGAGACTTCAGAGGTTTAAACCCTTTGTCCACAAGGACCAGAGGAGAAGTAAGTGTGTGCAAGCCCAGAATGGAATGAGGTATCAGCTCTAACAATAATACCGCCCGTTCTATTGGTAGGACTTTATATAACGTCTACGAGGCATCTTCACATATAAGCTTCAGTTAATCTCTACAGTGGCCCTGGGGGATGGGCAGGACGAATATTGGGGTCCCTCTTTCTGAGACAAGGAAATTGAGCCTCAAAAACTGACTCCTCCAAGGTCACACAGCTAAAGGATAAAGTCAGAACCTGAACCCAGACCTCCAGGCTCCAAACTATTGCTGTTTCTACCAAGCCATTTGTCTCTCAAGAGCCAAGTATTTGCTGTGGATAAGCTCTTGTTAGATTTGCCAAGGCTCATGCAGAGTCTCCGATAGTAATAGAACTTTTCCTATGTTTGAGACATTTGGACATTGCCTGGGGTTTGTAACAGTATTTATAAAAATGGAATTTGAGCTGTAATAATGAAGTTCTAAATTATTTTCTGTGTAACAATCAGCTTTCAGATGAGCTAAGTTTAAGTCAATAGTATGTGAATAAACTGATCTACTTAATAACTTCTACATAGCTTGGGCATGTGAGTTCCAGGATAAATCAGAAGCAGCTTAAATCAAAATGGGATAAGAAACAGGCAGCAGAGGAGAAATAAATAAGATGTCACTTAGTGTGATGCAACTCTGGTTAAAAGAACAGCTGTGAAGGGTTTGCAATTAATATTGTGTGGACAATTTTAGAAGCAATTTCCCCAGTAACTTAGCCTTGTATCCAGACAGAGTTTGAATTTTTTTATCCATTTATTCATTCAGCAGCTATTTGCTGAGCATCCCCATAATTCCAGTCACTCTGCTGGGCCCCAGGATTTCAGAGAAAAGACACGTTTCCTGTCCTTGGGCATTCACAGACCAGTGAATTTGTGGGTGTTGTGAACAGAGACTCTCAGAGGGACAGATGAAAGTTCACGAAGGTCTAGCATTCATCTTATGGACACCAGATTTTCAAATCTTTTATTTTCTTGAAGTTGGAATTTTTAGTATTTCATATTACAAGAGATAATGCAATCACTTTGATTTGTGAGAAACTCAATTATTGAGACATTCATTCAGTAGATGTTTATTAAAGGCATACCATGTGCCTGGTCATCTGCTGGGTATTAGAGTTGCAGAGATGAAACCAATAGATTTCCTGTGGTAAGGAGATCTCAGCCTCAAAGGAGAGAAATGACAAATACGCCCTGTTCAAACTGCTGCTTACAGCTGCATGACCTCTGGCAAGCAGTTTAATCTCATGGAGTTTTGTAACAGTAAAATGATAATGCCTGAAAGCAGTAGGAGGGAACTGGGCCCATAAGAAGCCTTCAGGTACTTGCCAGTGTCAGCTGTCATGAGAGAAGTGGGAGAGGCACACAGAGGTCCCAGGAGCCACTCATGCCTCCAGGAGGGCTTAGTTGGGAGAGGCTTCCTTGAGGAGGTGCTGCTTGAGCTGCACTGGAGATAGAATGAGTTTTTGGCAGACCAGCAAGGCAGTGTGTACCCTGGTGGGTGTGCAGCACAAGCTGAGGCATGGGATGCAGGGAAGACAGCGCTGTTGGAACGTCAAGTACAGGGAGAACTGTGACCCAAACACCCCGAGAAGCGGGCTGGAGAGGTATGATGGGGCCAGATGCTGTGTGGCCATGGAGGGTGGTGGCATGTCGCCCCACAGCCAGGGGCAGGAGGTCTGGAGCTGAGAAAGACACATGGCCCAGACAATCCAGCGAGAACTCAAGATCATTTTGCCCTTTCTCTCTGAGGCTGTTGGGTTAAATATTCTACGTGGTCTATTATTTTAGGGAAAAAGAGAACCATATAAAAAACCCACTAGCCAGTTAAGTCTACCTTCAAGCAAGAAATATTGTGCATACAAGGGGGAAGTCTCACTTTCTAGTTCTAGAGAAAACCAGGAAATTAATATTCTGATTTGGTCCAGTGAATGCTGTAAGAGTAAGTCAAGTATAAAATATGTACATTTCCTAGTAATGTCTTTGGTTGTGTTGGCAGAAAATTACCCATCCAGGATAAATGTTCCGAGAGACAAGCAGGGTGTTAGCTGTGCATAGTTCAAACCGAAATCCCTTCTCTTTTAACCCAGACCC
Organism: Camelus ferus; assembly: GCF_009834535.1. Taxonomy (NCBI): domain Eukaryota; kingdom Metazoa; phylum Chordata; class Mammalia; order Artiodactyla; family Camelidae; genus Camelus; species Camelus ferus. The sequence continues at coordinate 15,125,278 of NC_045727.1, forward strand.
GGGGCCTGACTCTGTGACAGCCTACCATATGACATGGTGTCAAACACTCTTCTTACCCCATCCTCTGTTAGGATTAAAATTGAACACTTTTGTCATGGTGTCAGTAAAAATAAACCAAAAAGAAAACAGTCAGATGAACTGGTCTCCGTTTTCTGAAGGGCAGATGAAGCTGTTGTCACACACCATGGTGGCAGAGCTGTCATAGGAGCTCACCGGCCCTTGGTTTAACCACAGGAAACATGTTTTCTTAAATTATTTTGGCCATATACGGTATTTTCTTAAATGAAAAATGCTCACAGTTAGCATGCCTGACCCTGGTTGGCCTGATCATTTCATGAAGAATAATAATGTTATTATGGCAGAACCGTCTGGAAAGAATGTCGGCTCGCCTTGCTCAGATTCTCAGTGACCTCGCGCGGACACTCAGAGAGGGAGGGCTGAGTGTGCAGCCTGTGAGCTGTGGTGGAGGAACCAGTACTTTGTTCGGCATCCACGGGTTTTCACTTCCTTCTTTGGAAGAATCTCATCTTGGTGGGAAGTATAATTACCCCTGCATATGCCACTCGGGCAAGAGAACGTGTGTCCATAATCACTGAAAGGAAATACCCTGGTGTGGGAAGGGGCCGTCCCGGCGGCCTGGCGAGGGTTAGCAGCTGCCGCCAAGACGCCGCGCAAGGGGGTGGCCTGGCTGGAATACCAGAGGCACCGCTGGGTTCTGGATGTGCTAGGGAAAGCCACACTCCTGTGTGCGATGAAGCGCAGTGAGGCACTGGTAGCTCCCTTAAATGCATCGCCTGTTCAGTCACAATTTATGTTTTTATTTTAGTTTTTGAATAAGCAGTGCTTGTACTCAGTACAAAATCCAAGGGTTCAAAAGAGAAAATGGTGGACAGTTTCCCTCTTATCTTTTTCTCACAACCTAATTCTCCTTCTTGCTGCTGCCAGTGTCACCCTTTCCTGGGTGCCCATCCAAAGAAAATCTCACCCATTTACTCTTGGTACGTCTGTCTCTGCTTCCTGAGGCCAGTGACAGGGCCTGGCAGTAGGTGTGGCAGAGCCGCTTTGTAACCTGCGTTCTGAATGTAGAGCCGACATCAAAAACACGAGGTGATGTGGGGGAGGGGTACAATTAGGCCTGTGTGACAACAAAATAGCAATGTTACATGATGTTCTGTAGTAGTTGAATATTTGTTTTGCATGTCTCATTTTACCCTTATTACAATCTAGGAAACAGGCAACAGCAGGTATTATTATGCCCACTTTACAGATCACAAAACTGAGGTGAAGAGAAAGTGCCTTTCGGTATGTCTTATAGCTGCTCGGGGGCAGAATTAGATTAGAGATGTTCTACCCATTCCCCTTGTGTTCTGTCCAGTGTCGCAAGCCTGATTTTAGGGGCATTGATTCTCTGTTACTATATATTTTGAGTTGTAAATAGAATCTTTTCTGATTTTAGAAATACCTTTGTCTCTTGCTTTCAATAAAATACTGGAACAAGCAATATTGTGAAGGGTTATTAAAGACCTGTACTAAGAAAAATTATATCATTATAACTAATCTCTGAGCCCTTCTCTGTTCCAGGCACTGTGCTAGGTGCTTATGCATGCCATTTAATGCCATACATTAATGCCTGGTATTAACCCATTTTTCAGTTGAGGAAACTGAGACATGGAGAGATAAAGTAACCTGCCAGTGGGTCTACAACTTGAAAGTGGTAGAACTGGAATTCAAATCCAGATCTGTGCCTATTTCTGCCAAGAAGTGCTGCCTCCCCAGGTTGGGCAACCAGAGCAGAAATGATTATTATCTCCATAATATAGATATTTTATTTATTTAAAGATGTAGCAAATACATATGGGTCGTGATTATTAGCAATTATTAAAAGGTGATAAAAATTCAGTGTCAAGCTCTATTAAAATATCATAGAACATTAAAGAAGTAAAAGCTTGCTTCCTGCTTTCAGGATGTTACCATCAGGTTGCATAGAAGTAACACAAATAAGCTTCAGAGCATAACATGATCATGAAACCATGCTCGGAAATATGGAATCAGAGAGGTTTGAAGTTAGAGAGGCCCGGGAGGTTATTTAGAGACTCCTTCCAAGCCTGAAGTCATCCTTTTCCCTCTGATTTGTGTGTCAGTGATACCACCAGCCTCCCGAGACATCAAACCCACAGACATGGAGTTCTAGTACATTCCTTCCACTCCTTCATCTCCAGTCTTCTGAGGAGCAGCCTTGCAAGCTAAATTTAAAGTGACCATCACTGCTGCACCCTCCCTCCTCCACAGGAAGACCTATGAGCCCACGTCTGTTCTTCCACATCCCTTTCCAGCCCTGCCAACCATGCTTCTCCTGGTTCACATCCTGTCAAATCTGGGCTGAGGAAAGGATACTAAACCAGATTCCTGGACCCCAGTCTCTGTGCAGTCCAGGCAGCAGACTCTGCAGGCACAAGGTCCCTCCCGAACCGTGGCTGTCCTGCTGCTCCCCTGACGAAGGCGGCAGTGACACTTCTGTGCAGGTCCCCACGTCCACTCTCACTCAGCCTCCCCACAGCAGTGCCTGTCTTTTCTCCACCTCCCCACTTACCAGGCTCACGGGCTTACCTCTTCTACTGCTTGGGGTGGTATCTTCATCGAGATGCCTTCCTGCCACAGAGACGTGTGGCAGAAAGGGCGCTGGTCTGTGTTGTTTGTGTTGGTGGGGAGTTGGAGCCACACTGAGTACCCATCACTGGAGGAGGGGATGGGTGAAGTGTGGGGGTGATGCAGTGGTGGGGGTGACAGTTGTGGTGGTTCCACTGCCAGTGTGGTGAAATAAGCTTCTCCCACAAATAACAGCTAAAAGCTTGGGGAAGAGAAATACCAACTACCTGAAGGTACTGAAGAGTGAACAGAAGCAAACGAGTCTGGAGAGGAGCCATAACATGGCAGAAAGGGATGGCTTTTAGCCTAAGGTCAGACCACAGTCAGCAGCCACATTTGGCATTTAGAACTCCAATAAAACACAAAACCCTGTCTGGTCTGAAGAACCAGATGACAGTGTTCAGGGTGATCACAGCCTGTGTATAAACTCTGCCCACATCTCTGGCTGACCCCTGAACTGCAAATACACGGGACAGAGTCTAGCTAAAGATTTGAATTATCACTCAAGAAACAGAATTTTTCATTTGAATCCAATCAAGTGAATAGCCTACTTTAAAAAAAACAAAATCAACCCTCTTTAGCAGAACATAACAGAATTCACAACACAACTTTCACAACATCCTGGATATATTGAAAAATTATTTGACTTATAAAGAACCAAGGAAATATGACTTAATTTTAAGAGAAAAGACAGTCAACAGATATCAAACCTGAGAAGACTCACATATTGGAATTAGCAGATGAAAATTTCAAAGCATTTATAATGATGTCCGAATCAACACATTACACAGACGGGAACAGTGATTCAAGTGATGTGGATTTCTCATCAGAAAGGATGGAGGGCAGAAGACATCGGAATGACATCTTGAAATGCTGAAAGAAGAAACCGTTGATCCAGAATGTTAGAAACAGCAGAAGAATCTTTCAAGAATGAGGGCAAAATAAATGTGTTTTCAAATTTAAAAAATACTTGAGTGTTGATAATCAGAGGACCTATATGATAAAAAGTCCTAAAAGAAGCTCTTCTGGTTGAAAGGATAATGCTGGGGAGAAGCTTGGACCTTGAGGAAGAAAAGCGAGCATCAGAAATGGAAAATCATTGGGTGAAAACAAGAATAATTTTCCCTTATCTTTTTAAAGTATATAAGACTATGTAAAACAAACCAAAAAAAAAATCAAATTATTCTATGGTATTTATACTGAATATAGCTGCTATGCATGTCACAATTACACAATAAAAGTTGGAGATGGTGCTAAGTGGACCAACTGGTTGCAAGGTTTTTACTTTTTTACTTGAAATGATACTTTGAAAAGTTAAGGATATATGTTCTGATCCCCAAAACAATCACTGTACACAATAGAATGGTGTATAGCTAAAAAGCCAATATAAATTAAAATGAAATTCTAGAAAACATTCAGATAATCCAAAAGGAGGTAGGAATAGAGGAAGAGGGGTGGAAAACCTCACAGATAAAAAGATTAATGGACCCGGAACACATCAAAATCATAAATGTAATCATAGTCATAATGACAGCATTTCAAATGACATGAACCAAAATTTAATAGAATTAAAGGGAGAAATAGACATTTCTGCAATTGTATTTGGCAATTTTAACACTAGTCTGTATTGATAGAACAGTTTTAATTTGATAAAACAATTAGAAAAAAACACCCCCCCAAAACAGATGAAAAAACACCAACCGCTTGACTTAATTACATTTGTAGAACACTACATCCCCAAACTGAAGAGCACAGGCAGACCTCATTTGATTGCATTTTGCTTTCTTGCACTTCACAGATACTGTATTTTTTTTACAAATTGAAGGTTTGTGGCAACCCGGCATCAAGTCTATTGGCGCCATTTTTCCAACAGCATTTGCTCACTTTGTGTCTCTGTGTCACATTTTGGTAATTCCTACAATCTCACAAACTTTTTCATTATTATATTTGTTGTGGTAATCTGTGATCACTGATCTTTGATGTTACTGTTGTAATTGGTTTGGAGCATTGTCTGTCTTATTTTTTAAAAATCGCCACAGCCATCCCTACCCTCAGCAGCCACCACCCTGATCCGTCAGCCAGCGACGAGGCAGGACCCTCCACCACCAAAAAGATTTCCACTCACTGAAAGCTCAGATGCTGGTTAGCATTTTTTTTTAACATTAAAGTATTTTTAAATTAAGGTAGGTACATTGTTTAGACACAATGCTATTATTGTGTGCTTAATAGACTGCAGTATAGTGTAAACATAACTTCTTTGTGCACTGGGAAGCCAGAAAATTCATGTGACTCACTTTATTAAGAGATTGGCTTTATTGCGGTGGTCTGGAACTGAGCCTGTAACATCTCCAAGTCATGCCTGCACATATTTTTTCCAAGTGCCCATGGCACATTCAACACTATAGACCATAAAACAAATCTCAGTAAATTAAAAATAATTGAAATACTATGTAGAGTATGTGTTCTGACCTGAGATATTTGGAAATTAAACACACTTCTAAATAATCTGTAGATAAATGAAGAAAACAAAAAGGAAATTTAAAGACATTTCTAATAAATGATGAAGAAAATAAATATCAAAATTTGCAATGTGTAGCTAAACATACACAGAGGGAAATTTATAGCTTTAAATGTTTATATTAGAAAAAGAGAAAGACGTGAAATCAGTGACCTGAGTTCACACCTAACGAAGCTAGAGAAGGAAGAGCACAGCAAAAAGAAGGGAGTGACAAGCAGAATCGATGAAAGAGAAAATATTAAAAATGATATAGGAAAATTCACAAAATAAAACTTGCCTCTTTGAAAAGAGCAAACAATGGATAAACCTCCGGTGAGACTGGCTAAGAAGAGCTAGACCGTGGATTGTGAATGTAAGAGCAGAAGGAAGTGTTATCGCTGCAGGTCTTAGGCACATTAAAGGGGTAAGAGGATATTAGGAACAACTTCATACCAATTCATTCAGCAACTAAGATGAAATGGGAGAATGCCTTGAAAAATGCATTTTAGCAAAACCAACACTGGATGAAACAATATAAATAGCCCTGTATCTAGGAGAGCAATTTAATTCCATAAAAAACCTTTAACGACGACAACAAATTCTCTTAAAGCCTGGGTGGTTTCACTGATAAATTCTATTAAATACTTAAGAAAAAAGCCCACAACTTTACACATAAAAAGTTATGTGACAATATGCACATCAGGAAAATAAAAAAACGAGCATCTTTAGTCATCAAGGAAATGTGGTTTAAATCACAAGAAGATGCCGCTACATAAAAGTTAAAAGACTGACGAAACAAATGCTGGTGAAAATGTCGAGCAACAGGAATGCTCCTGTGTGACTGGGGTGACTGTAACTATACAGTCACTCTGGAAAAGTTCTAACAGTTTGTACGAAACTAAACATATACCTACCCCACGGGCCAGCAGTTTCACTCCTTGTTATCTACTCAAGAGAAATGAAAATATCCGTTCACAAAAAGAATTCCACGTGAATGTTATTAGCAGCTTTATTCATAATATCCCCAAATAGAAACAGTGTAGGTGTCTATCAGCAGGAGAGAGTTTAAACAAACAAATCACAGGACGAATGGTACTCGGCAGGGAGTAACAAACTACAAGCACAAGTAACAGCGCGGAAGAATCTCAGAAGTGCTTTGCTGAATGACAGGAGCCTTCTACAGAAGAGTACACGCTGTAGGATTCCATTTATATGAAGCTCTAGAACAGGCTTACTTAATCCATGGTAGAAAAAAATCAGAACCGCAGCTGCCTCTGGAGTGGTGAGGGCAAAGATGGCCTAGGGAGAGTCGCGAAGGAACTTTCTAGGGTGGAAGTAACGTTCTCTATCTTGATAGGGTTTCTGAACACAAGTGCATGCCTTGGTCAGAACTCATTGACTGCATATGAAGATTTGTGCAGTTCATCTTATTTTTATTTTTTTTACTGTCTATAAATTTCACATTAAAAATTGTGAAACAAATAATTGTACTGTAGCTCATAATACACCTTCTGAAGTATTGAGAGGAACTTTAATTGAAGTCTGAAAATTTATTTGGAATTGCATCCAGAATACAAAATGAATTGACAAATGGAAAGAGGGAAAAATAGTTGAATAGATATGCGATAGAGCAGTTTTAGTAAAATGTTAATGATAGAATCTAGGCAATAAGTGTTCGGGTATTCACCATAAAATTCTTTCAGCTTTTCTGTATGTTTCATTCTTTCATGATGAAGTTTTGGGAAAACATAGATGTGCAGCATGGGCATAGGGATCTTAAAATAGAGCAGAAAAATGAGAAAGAGGATGAAGTGTGTAATACAATGTCGTTAACATGATTAAAACACCTATATCTAGATTTAGGGAAAGAAATTCAGGCAAAATGATACACTATACACATTAGAACAGTTGCCATTGGGAGAGGGAATGTAAGTGGGGTCCAGGGATGTGCGGATACGTGACAGATGGGAGATGGGGTGGGCGCATGGGTGGATGGAAAGCAGTAAACTCAGCCTTATCTCGGCCTAACCAGCTACTATGCCATTTTACACAAGTTGTTTAACATTCTTTAGACTCACTTTTCACATCTATAAAATGGGGATAATGCTCTCCACCTCGCAGAGTTGTTTTGAGCCTAAGATTAGATAATGTTCAGGAAGTTGTAGCACAGCTCCTGATCTGTGGTAGACACACAGCAATGGTCTGTCATTCTTTCGTTTTCTTTCCACTTGTGTAAATCCTCAGTGTCCTTTAAGGGGCTTTCCTTCTTTAACTCTACCATACCGTGCCTTGTTTTCCAAAGACCGTGAGCACTTGCAGACCATTCCTTTCTATCCCATGTCGTCTACACGTGTAGAGTTGCCCTGTGCGTATCCATCTTGTCTCCTCACTGACCGTCCCATGGCTTCTTAAGGACTCACAGTGAAGCTTTGAGTGTCCCTCTGCTCGGCTGTCACCCAGCATTGTTATGGTGTAGTCACTGTGTGTCTCTCTCTGGACCAGAAGGGCAGGGGCAGCATCTGTATTGCTCCCTATTTGGTCTCCACATGGAAGGAGCTCAGCAAATGTTGGTTGAATGAATGAAAGAATGGACATGACCTTTTCCTCACTGCTCTTTTCACTCAGTGCTGTCTGGTAAGCATGTTGATTTTGCATTGCTTTTACCCATTGTCAGACTTGCTGAACTTGTCCCTGCACACTGATGCAGTGGTACGAGCCCAGCCCAGGTCTGCTGTAGGGTATCGCTCCAGACACACACCGCACTCAAAGACGAGGACCTTCTCTTTGCTGTGGTAGAGGAGCACAAGGGGTGTTTTTTCAGCTATTCTGTTAAACTCTGGGTAACACGTTACAGCTGAAAGTGGTCTTAGATTTTATGTAATCAAGCCCTTGAACACAAAAGTTAGATGAAAGGATCTGGTTATTCAAAGCCAGTTGGGATTAGTCAGAGAGAGAGCCAGGAAGGAGAGTGGACGAGTTGGAAGCCACTACCCTCTCTGCTCTGTCTTCTGCAACAGCCTCATCTCATCCTTGATGTGGTCCGGACCTCCTCCTCCTCTTATTTGGGCCAAAGACAAACTCAAAGCCTGATTTTAAAATAAAATCCAAACGACTATTTGGAACCCTATATTTCAGCCGGAAGTGTTGGTTTTGCATTGTGTTTGGGGCAGATGGAAGCCAGCTGAAATGGCCCCAAAGCCAGGAGGGGCCTTTGGCACAGCCTCAGCCTGATATTTCTTTGTCTTCAAGTCAGTCCAAGCTACTCATTAGGAGGCCTCATTTCAGCAAGTGGTCTGCTGCCTGCGGGGCCATCCTGGGATCACCACAGCCTTCCCTTTAGCCCATCTTGTCATTCCTTCTCCACCTTCGCCACATTTCTGGATCCTGGAAGACAGCTGAGGAAACTAGCCTCCTTACTTTCTCTCTGGGAGGGCCAGATACTGAGCATATGTGCCCCTTATTCTCGTAAAGGGGTCCCTGTGCTGTTTTCCTGAGATCATCCCCTTTAATTGGGTGAATGTACAGGGATTTGTTTAAGCCTTCCTTTGGCAAGCAAGCATCAGGATGCATTTACTTTTAAAAGAATTGTTTAATGTATTCTAAAAACCTTAAAAACAAAGATGTCCACCAACTGGCATTGTTTTTTGCCCCACAGGGTGCCAATGAGCGCTTTCTTCAGGTAAAAACCCTCTCTAGAAGAGCCTGCCTCTTTCTTTCCTAGAAAATTTTGGCCCATCCTTACTTTTCTTTTCTCTAATCACTAAAAAATAAAAAAAGAAATGTAGCCGCCACAGGAACTTCTTTCCTGGATTCCAAGGCCTGTGGAGTACGTGCAGCTGAGGGCTGGTGACCTGGGAAACACTTCCAGGTGAAGCAGGAGAGACCGTAGTTCAGGATCTTAGGGATTCCATTTAATGGGCTACAGCATTTCTCCATTTAACATTGCTTCATAATTTGTGCTGTAAAAATAGCTCTGGAGAAATCTAAGCCATTATTACTGCTGGTCTTTAAATCTGGATGTTCCAGTATTCCATCCTGTGTTTCAATGACAGATCTCGCTGTGGTTTGTCACTTCTCACGACACACGCAGTAAATCCTGGATGCAGAGGTAGCGGTTCCCAACCCTATCCTACCTTGAATAGACACAACTTTTCTCTTTTGGTCTCTCAGCAGCCACTATTGAGCTATGCTTCTTCAAGTTTTAAAAAATGAAAAACAGACCACCAGCAGAATGATTTGGATCTGTGTAGATTTTGTGCGGATGCCCAGTGGGAAAAGATAGGCCACCCTGATCCAGAGGGACAGCAGATTAAGCCTCTGCCTCCCGCAGCTCACCGGGGCCTGGTTCGCCCGCCTGCGGCGACAGAAGCCATTTCAGTCTTCGCGTTTCTTTGTGACCAACATGCCTACACAGCCACCGAGCTGTGCATTCTCTCTAGCACCAGCAGCTTTTATTCCTGCTCCCACCCTGCTGTAAACCTAGAAACAAATATTTAGCTGGCTGTGGAGTGCCATCTAGATGAGCGCTCTCCCTCCTGGGGGTCTGCTGCGCACACAGCGCGCCTGCCTGGTCCTTTCACGTTGCACAGGACACATAATATATTTACGTCTCGCGTAACCATAGAAACCTGTTGTGTCGGAGAAGACTTTATGATTTTGCTGCTCTCCAGAAAGAGATGAATAAAGCCACAGGGCAACCTGCCACCTCTTGTTTAGTTACTTTGTAATCGTTTAGCAATTAAGACTGCAGAACGTATTTACTATAATTTTCACATTTGCAGACATTTTATAGAGTATTGAATATACATAAGGAAATAAAAACACTTGAGACATTATTTTAGAAGACAACTCAGGTTCTTTTGGTATTACTTACATAATTTGTACTTTATTAATTATTCTTAAAAATGGCTGGTCTTTTTTTTTTTTTTTTTTTTTTCGTTCTGTGATAGAGTTTCTTTTAGGTAATCCCTAGCATGAGGAATGCATACATTTTGTTATGCTGGCTATACAGGAGGACTGTAGAAAGAACACCAGTTTGGGAGTTGGGAAGAGTTGGAGGTGATGCCCAGTTTGAATCTGGGCTCTTCTCCTTACTGGTGGGGCTTCCTGGGGCAAGTGACAGAGTCACACGACTTTTAACAAAAACCTATGAAATGGGCATAATGATAGTATCTACTTTGATGGGTCATTGTGACCAAAGCAATAACATAGGGGAAATACCTGGATATGATAAAGGGTCACTATTGGCACTATTATCATTTCTCTTATTCTTAACTTTTATATATATATATATTTTTTTTGTTGGGGGGAGGTAGGTAATTTGGTTTATTTATTTATTTATTTTAATGTAGGTACTGGGGATTGAACCCAGGACCTCATGCATGCTGGGCACGCACTCTACCACTGAGCTATACCTTCCCCCTTTAATTTTCATGTCTTTTATCCAATATGGAATGTACCACAAGTCCATTCTGATGCCTGCAAAAGCATGTTTTGTTTAGCATATATATGGTACTTCATGCTCATCAAAGCTTTACAAATATTTATTAATTATAAAACCCCCAAGAGAGCTGAGGAATACAAATTTCATCTCATTTCCAATTAATTCTGCACCTTTCCACTTGGTAAATACATGTATTTCAGGGCTTTTAATAGAGCAAGGAACCCCCTTGGCTCTTTTGTCTATGCCTTGGATTGTTTAAAGGAATTATCCACGATGTTGTTTTGTGGAAGCTCGAGTTAGCTGCTAGATGGCTTGGGCGACCCCTGCTGGCTGGCTGCAAAATCAGGGGTGCCCAGCCAGCTGAAAGCTGCGCCCTCACCCCCAGCCCTTTATGAATTAGCTGTGGACTGTGCAGACTGTGGGTGGTAGGGTATAATCATGGCTGCGAAGGCATGGAGTTTACTCTTATTGTTATTATTTTCTTTATTATTGTTATTTAAATGGGGGTATTAGAATGCAGGGGACGTTTCCCACTAGCTAATAACCATTTAAGTTGCATTTGGGGGCTTTCACGACTTGACAACAGCTTTTCAAAATCTCGAGCTGTTAGACCCCCTACTGGGTTAATGTGGCAGAAAAAGACAAGAACGACACCAGCCAGCAGCTTTTTGTACCGTGCGGTGTCGCAAGCATCTGGAATACAGGAGGGCACGGATCCTTGTAGAAAATCCAATTAGAGAGAGGAGGAAATACGCTTTGCTGAGAGAGGGAGAGAGAGAACAGGTTCTTCCCTAGAGGTAAAATACTTCAATATTAACAAAGCAAAATCCTCTATCACTTTGACTTGTTTCAGAAAACCAGTGTTTCTGGATATCTCCTCAGGAAACCAACACTGCAAGTGAGCAGGGGACTGTTTCTATCCAAAGTTCAATTTAAACAGTAACAAACATGACTATGACTATTCAGAGATGGTCACAGAGATTGGGGAAATCAGAGACTTTTCACAATTCCTTTTAGAAGCACTGAGACACCTTCCCCCTCAACTCATTTCTCGGTTTAAATGAAACTGTCTTAAAAAAGGATCTAGGGAATGGGGAGTGGTTTTAGAAGTCACCCCTCCCCTGCTTTTAGGGACTATGCCCCACACAAAAACTAACTCCCCTCCCACGGCCTTTGCCCAGTGTTTAGTCAGGCCTCGGCCTTCTCTGTCCACTGCTCCCTTATCCAGACTTGTTTGGTAGCTCTTGGTGACATTATTTGTATAGAAATTTCAAGTGCGTGCAATTTACCTAGATTTAGAGGAATATAAATAAAACTCCCACGTAGCTCCTCCAGCTTTTCCTCATTAAGGGGACCACGTTGTGCTGGAAAATGCATTTTCATTATGACGCATCAGGGCTGGCTGCATTTGTAACAGCTCTGAGTGAGGGCGTTCTCAGTGTCGCCTGCAGGTCTGGCTGCAGGACTCCCGTTACAAGCAGACACAGTAGGAGCTTTGCTATAATATTCTCATCTCTTTTCCATTTGTTAAAGGGGTCCTTTGGCTTTTTAATATAATTTGTATTGGTGCCATCGTAAGAAACAGACGTCTTTAAGGACCGACTAGAGCAGGTGTCTCTTCACAACTGGTGGAAGGTGTGCCCACTCCGCGCTCTCTGTCATGCTGTCCGTCCCTCCGTGTGTAAGTGCTCCTGGGTGATGTGTCACGTGTTCATCGTGTGTGCATGTGCTCCTGCCACAGACCTTCTTGGCTCTTAGTGGACAAGGGAAATGGACCTCATGGCGATCTCTGAAAACCATTTTCAGTTATAATAGCCTGTGTTATCCACAAGACATAGGATCCAATGAAATTAAAAACCATGCATAGCAAATGCAAGCTGCCGCTGCTGAGAGGCTTAGTTAAGGGAACCACCTCTGTGAACTTCGGGTTCCTCAGCCCCTGATCGCCCCCTCAGGGGACGTCTCCCTGGAACCAGCAACTTCTGAGCCCTTAGCACATGTAACGGTGGTGTGGGAAGGCACAGGCCTGAACTCAAGGCCGCCTGGTACTGGGCCCAGTTCTGCTGCTTATTGCCCAGGGGCCTTGGGCAAGTACCTGCACCCTTCCGAGTCTCCCTCAAAGCATCTTCAACAAAGACAGGGCGCTCCACCTCCCGGCTGGGCCACGAGGGTTAATGCAAGAGGCCTTCGGCTCTTACTGACGTGCCCTGGCTCTGTTGCCCTTTGGGTTGAGAATTGGGTGCCTACAGATGGGAATGGGTTCCTTATTTCAGATGCCCAGGGAAGGGCCCAGAGCTCCTCGCCCAAGAGAATGCGTTGTCTGCACACACCCTCGCTCATCTCATACGACACACCCGCCACACACACAGCTGTCACGGGACATGATGACTCACACAGTGACATGCTCATCAGGTAGATCCTAAGTCCACTGAATTCCTCTTGCCACTAACCTGAGCGTGGTCATCTACAGTAGCTGGGGTGTGTTCCGCTATGGCCAAGGGAAGGACATACCACTCGCCTGGGCTGCTTTGTGCAGGAATCCTGCTGAGCGTGGGGGCAGGCCTGCCTTGCCTGCTGCTCACTCACTGCTATTGCAAGGGGTGGAGGGAGGGTAGGTGAGGAAACAGGACTGTTCAGGCTTGGCCAGGCGGCCTTGGAACTTTGGGTCTGACATGTGGTTAAAGTGGAATCTTGCTCTTTATGGGCCCTTTGTAGGCTCTTTGGAGGTGCCCTGCAGCTTGCTGGACCTGCACAGATGACCTGTAGTCCTCCGTCTTTCTTCTGCGGGCTCCCTTCAGACACCCTCTCAGGCCTCGGATTGGTGGTGCACCCCTTCTGGCCTCTCCAGGTGGCCTTGTTGGACAGAAGCTGAGATGAGTTACGCTCACACTGTGGACATGGTCACAGGAAGCGCTCTTGCATTTCTGACCCTGGCAAACTAGCAGTGCAGGCTGGTCCCTCCCAAGACAAGCAGGGACAGGGTGGGACAGTGAGACCCCTGCCAGCAGGGCATAGGCTCCAGTTCCTCCAGCCTCTCTCCCAACTTCAGGTGTGCATTTCCACGCTCTCTGAGTGGTTCCCACGAAAACCTTCAGCAGGCCTGAGTAGGAGGGGTGCCCTCACTCCCTAACCAAATGGGCACGATGGGGACTCACTGTGTTTCCACTCCTCTCTCCAAAGACTCTTCTCACCAGACTCCTCTCTGGGCCCTCTTGACCCTGATCTGGCTGGGGACCCAAGAGTCCTGGGACAGGTTCGCAGAATCATTTCCTGTGTGCAGCTGCACGTGGGCAGCTGAGGCCAAGCGCCCGCCCCTTAGTGGCTGCTGCTCGCTGTCCTGACCCCTCAGGTAAAGAGGTCTCATTCTGACACTGTGTCACACACACACACACACACACACACACACACACACACAAGTCAGCTACAGGCTTCTCTATCTGCATGACGGGAGCAGTGTTCACTTGGTACGGGGACAGAGGGGCTTTTTCGTCCTCATTTGTTAGCTTTTTAACCAATTTAAATATTTACTACAAGTGTATTTTACTTCTAAAATTAAAAGAAAGTTAAGATTGCCACCATACTATTTTTTTTTCTAGCTTTTGGCATTTTCGCCATGGAAAGCACACATTGCTGCTAAATATTGGTATGGCTAACAGTTTCATTAAGTGTAATAACACAGTGATTACTTTATACAGCCTGACTTTTCACCTAGTGCTCTTGTTTGGTGCTCAGAGCAATTCTGCATAGTTGGGGTGACATACTTTCCTGGACGTACTGGGCTTGTGACTGTGTGTGTCTGCTTCTCATGCATCAAACACACACACACACACACACACGTATTCACAGAATTGGAAGGAGAGAAGATTCCACTGCCTGCCAGGTTCCACTGGTGCTGTACTCCCATTGTTTCATCAGCCTGTCATTATCCCCCCTTTATCCACGAAGAAGAGAGGGTGGCTCGCCCTGGCGACAGGTAGCGACCAGGAGGGTGGGAGTCAAACCTGGGTCCCCCGGCTGTGGGGCTTTGGCTCTTTACAGTACAATACGGAGGCTGAATGGGGCTTTATCAATGTGATGAAGCCAAATCGATGGTAGAGAGGTTTCCAGAGCCACATCGTCAGGGGAGCACTCGCCGGCACTTTCTCATCAAAGATTTCAAAAATGAGAGACCAAGTAATGGGGCCTTCGAATCGATGACAGCCTTTCCATCCTCGTGCACACAGGCTATTGAGCTGGTGGAAGTGAAACCTTCTCATTTGTTTGATCACTGTGTTTACTGAAGGAAGAAAACCTAGGGAAAAAAGCTGCCAGTTCCTCCTCTTAAGTACAGACTAGGTAATTCCAGGCCATGAGATAAGCGGTATTCACAAAGTGCTTCTGAATTAAAACTGCACAACTGTTCTGGATCCTAAAGGCTGGAGGCTTTTTTGTTTTTAATTCAAATGATCATCTTAAGAAGGCATTTCAGAAGAGGACTTTTAATATCAGTTTAAGAACTGCAGCGCACATTAGAACTTATTGATCATATGTGTGTGAAGGTGTGTGTGTGTATAGATTCCTGGCAGGTAAATATAATCATTTGTCTTCAGACCAACAGAAGGTTTGTTCTGTAAATAATAGCTGTTAGGAAATAGCGTGGATTACAATCTTGAGATGATACAGAGAACAGCAATTTCTAGAGTGGTATACAGGAACAGGGAGTTAAGTCTAGTTTCATCCGAATATAAGCATTTCCAGAGACATAAGTGGATGACAGTGACTTTGACCTTTGGATAAGCAGCAGCAGCTCCCCTGGGCAGCGCTGACAGTGCGTGCTGCAGGGGCCACACCGACGCTGTGGATTTGGCCCCAGAGTCTGTGCTTGCTGTGCGTCCCCTCTGCTGTGAAGTCTGGATGTGAGATGTGGACTCCTTGGGGAGGGTTTTCTGAGAATTGCTGTCATGTTGTTCCGTCCCCTGGGTGATTCTAGCACGTCTCTCTCTGGTGTGCAGCTTGCACTCTCCCTACCCTCTGACCTCTTGCTGGCCTAGTCTTCTGTGCGCCCCATGATTTGGAACGATGCCAGAGCCACTTGGGTGGCTGGGTCACCGGCTCTCTGCGGTGAGGCCACTCAGGTCTCCAAGGATACCTCTCAACCCCGCTCTTCCTCTCCCCCCACAGCAATCCTCTCAAAAGTTTGCTTAAACCAAAAAGGGGGGTTTACAATAAGGCTGGGGGGGGGGGACGAGGAGTCCCTTGAAATCCAAGGCAAGCTCAGAGCGGGAGAGGAAAGCTGAGGGGAGCCGTGGGCTACACAGGGCAGTCTGGTTCCCCTCACTGCTCAGCCACTTCCTGGTTGGGTCAGCTTGAGCATCCAAATGCTCCTGGCTTCTAGTCCCCAAGTGGGAGAAGGGACACACTGAACAGCTCCTTTGCCCACAGGAAGTCACTCTCAGCTTTCCCTGAATTCCAGTGCACGGATTCTAGGGAGAGGAATCTGGCCCACTTAGGGCAGTTGTCCACCTGGTCCAGGTAGCAGTGGGAGTCATCAGGTATAAACTTGGCACTAGGAACTCGGCCCTGTGGACCAGGGACGCAATTTCTAGAATTAGAATTGTTACAACCGGGGGAGATGCCCCAAAGCTGTCTACTACACCACCACCTTCTTTCATCCTGAAGTTACAGCCTGTTTTCCTGCTTGAAAGCCTCACATCAGCACCTCTGCTTCTTGGTTCTTCTCCAGTATAAGACAATCATGAGCTAAGCGCATCTTCTCCAGCAGCTCCTTCCCTTGCTGTCCCTGAAAGTAAGTCACAGGCTCTTCATCTTAAAGTTTTACTTATAATCACTATGAAAAAACAGACAGGGACTAGCAAGTAATTCACATGGGAAAATTTCAAAGGTCTCAGAAATGTTGAGTTCCCAAAGTCTCACGTCTTTAGTTTCTGAGACTCTTGCTAAGTGGCTTCTGGGATAAATGGGTTTTTTCGGCTGTTGACTGACTGGTTAATAATGCCCATGGTCCCTGTCCCCTGTGCGTCTTTTCATGTGTTCAAGACATTCTCTGCCACCTGGCTCTGGACTCCTGTAACACAGGAGCTAGCATAGCCAGACCTGGTCTCCTTATCAGGAAGCCCAAATGATTATAGGCAGTGGCTGCGAATGAACTAACTCTTACCTCCTTAAGGTTTTTTAACTGTAAAAAGGTCTTTGCTTTGAAAGAAGGGGCACTTCTTGCCCTTGATCTGATTCCATCAGGCGTGGGACTAGCGGGAGAGGAGCTGCATCACTTACCTGCACACCGGAAACTGAAGGTGGGGTTTGTCACCCATGGTTTCTAGCTTCAGGTTTGCAAGTGGTTGGTCTTTGGCAAGTAACTGGTTATCAGTGCAAAGGAAGCCTAGGGAAGGGGGTGGGGGACGATGGAATGAGTTAAAAAAAGGGATGTTGAGACATAAATTAAAGTGTGCTTGCGTAGAGCTTCAGTCACAACTGTCAGAGGGTTGACAGAGAGCGTGTACTTGGAGCGATCAGGAGGCCGTGCTTGCAAATGAAAATCCTCTCTGGAGCCTCTTGCCAAGCCCTGTCCCCGAGAACAGGATAGCTCTGGCACAGCTCTGTGGCGCTTGATTCATGGGCCATTTCCGTCTCGGGGGAAAGCTGCCTGTGAATAGCATTTTGGAGCCTGCCCCTGTGACGGCGTGATTTATATTCCCCAGAGCAGGGGGGAGCTGGGCTTCTCACAGGGTCCCAGGAGCAGATGCTAGCTGGGCGACGGGTGCCTCAGAGAAGCCGCTGCCCCTGCAGGACTCCGGCTCCCCTCCCAGCCCCTCACCAGGACCCTGCACCTAGACCAGCTGTGCTGACTTTAACCTCTGCCCTCACTGTTCTCCATGACTGACATCATCCAAACCGCAGCCTTTTACCCAACCCCACGCAGGGGATATATGCCCAGAAGTGGGATTGCTGCATCATATAGTAAGTCTATTTTTAGTTTTTTAAGGAACCTCCCAATTTACATTCCAGACAACAGTGTAGGAGGGTTCCCTTTTCTCCACACCCTCTCCAGCATTTATTATTTGTAGACTTTTTAATGATAGCCATTCTGACTGATATGGGGTGATATCTCATTGTAGTTTTGATTTGCATTTCTCTGATGATTAGCAATATTGAACATCTTTTCATATGCCTGTTGGCCATCTGGATGTCTTCTTTGGAGAAATGTCTATTTAGGTCTTCTGCCCATTTTTTTGATTGAGTTTTTTTTTTTTTTGATATTAAGCTGTATGAGCTATTTGTATATTTTGGAAATTAGTCCCTTGTCAGTGGCATTTTCTACAAAGACAGTCATGTCTTTTCTTCCTCACACAGGATGGTCTGTGGCCTGGAATGTGAGAACAGAGATGAGAGAGTAGGAAAAATGGGGGATTTTCTCTATTCTCTCTGAGCCAGGAATAGAGGACTCCTCCTGGAGCCCTGTTCACATCGTGCCTACCTCTGCATCTGGGGATTGCAGAGAGCCCTGTCTGACAGATTCCAGGGGGACAAAAATGTACAGCTCACTACTGATTTGGCGGCACTTTGAATTCTGGTCTTCTTCGCCATCTGCCTGGGTACTGTGTACTCTTCCCATCCCTCACATAGCTGCTCCGTGCAGTCCCTCCAGCGTCTGTAGCTGTGTGCAGTGGGAGGGATGGGGGCGTGTGCTTACTCCATTCTCACCTGGAACCAGAGCCTGGTGTAGCAGGACATGTATAACAAATAGTTAATAACACTTGTTGAGTGAATAGATGAATGCGACATCGAACAGTTGGTCCCAGCCTCTCTCCTCAGCACCAGACTTGGATTTCTCATAGTCTCCAGCCCTTCTGGAAGGAAGAACATCTAAATAATTGAATCAGTGTCTGCATACCGACTACACGTCCTGTCTGCATGTTCAGCATGTCCAAACCAAACCCAATCCTCTTCCACTTAAGACCAGCTTCTATTTGTAGTTTCTCTGTTTGCCACCGGTGGCCCATCTGCCGTAAATTAACTGCTACTTGTCTTTCACCCTCTCCCTTCAATGAGTTTCAGGCAAATAAATTCTCTGTTTGGTAATATTTCTCCTGTTAGTTCTCACTTTTTCACTTTTAGCCTTGCACCCTAGTTCGCACGTCTAGGCGAATAGGATAGCTGCCCAAGCACAGGACAAGCCAGAGCCACTGTTGGTGACAGTAGCAAGCAAAAACTGAGGAGGAACCAGGAAGGTGTGGTACAGCCAGGTTGGTCTGTAAGGAGATGGGGGCTGGGAGCCAGCGGCAGAGGAGGGAGCCAGTCTCCCGATCTCGGAGCCCACAGGCTTGCGGAGAGCTTGTCTCACCTGGCGTGTTGAGCCCCAGGCACGTTAACACAACAGTAACTCCCAAGAATGGGGCTTCTAGGTGTGAGGAGCCACTCAGTCCCCATCGCCTTGACCCTGGGCCTTTCGGGATGCTCTGAGCAGGCGCTGGTAACAGCCACCTGACTTTCTCCCCCTCCCTGTGAAATCTGCATTCTCCACCCTGTGCCAGTTGACTGTCTCAGACAGCAGCCCCGAGCCCACCACCCCCTGTGCAGAGAGGTCTGGAGTGACGGCTCTCAACTGCCTTCCGCATTCCAGTCTCCACCACTCACTCCTCCTTCCCTCCTCCTCTCATGCTTTGCTCCAGCTCCACTGGGCTGGGCCCCAGAGAGCCCCACCCTGTCTCACCTCCACGCCTTTGCTTATATTGGTCCATCTCCCCACTTCCGCTCGACCCCAGTCTCTACTTGTCGAAGTTGTATCCTTCCAAATGCCTCTCAGATGCAGCTAATTCCAGGAAGGCCTTTATACCCTCCTGATCTTGGTTATAGGCTGATGCCCTGTTTGCCCCCTTCTTAATCCACCTTGGCCAGTAGTCACTACTGGTCTGTGTGTTCCTTGAAGGCAGGTGTAATGTGACTCCCTTCTGTTCAGCCTCCGTGGTTCTTGCACACAGGTCCCACTCAGTGATCGTTGCTGAATCAAAGTGAACAGAATCAGACCCAATGATGCGCCATCTCTAGCAAATCTCTCAGAGAGACGAGGGGTTGTGACTGTGCTGTGACAACCACTGATGGCCAGGCCCTCCTGGGATCCCTGCTGTAGAGATGAGGCTTGTCTTGTAAGTGGGAGAGTCCCTTATCTGTGACATCGCCTGTTTGTTTCCCCTCAGTGTTAATACTGCGAAGGGTCAGGAAGTAGGAAACAACCCCGTCAAGCATGAGATTCTGGGGCTCAGTCGCAGCTGCCAGCAGTGGAGCCACTAGGTAATGGAGGCCAATACCGGTTCCAGCCAATTCTTCTCCCGTTTGCAAAGCGCCAAGTGACAAGCAGATTTCTCAGCTCCAAGCGGGCCGTCATTTTCAGATGATAAATGTGTCCCTGGACAGAAGAGCTTGCTGAGTGATATTTACCAGGGTCTCTGTGAAGGGCCCTCAGCTCCCAAGGGAGCATTTCAAGCCTTCAGCTGCTTGCCTGGTCAACTGGCGCCCGCAGGGCAGTGAGAGGTTGAGCCTTCATTCCTGCTCTCCAGCAGGGTGGGAGCCCTGGTGATTTGTTTAGGTGCTCGGAAGTTTCCTGGTTTCTCTGGCTTCCTGTCCTCATCCCCTCCCTCCCCTAGTCAAACTCCAGCAAAGACAGACTTGGAAAGTGTGAGACACTTAGAACCTTAGATGGGGGGACGGGGAGTCAGTGCCACACCCGAACTGGGAGCAGTCCGGGCTCTGCCACCTAGTGCTCCCTGGCCAAGTTCCTCAGTCTCTCTGCACCTCAGTCTCCTCGGAAACAAGATGGAGATGAGAACTGACTCACTGGGTGGTAGTACAGATAAATTAAGTCTGTGTAAAAATACTTTGCATGGTATAGAATGCCCTCCTGCATAGGCCATTCATTCAGCGTGCTGGGCGCTGTGCTGGGTTTGAAGGGCCGTGTCCAGACTGTGTGGGCTGAGAAGGAAAGCAGGTGAATAGCCTTTACCAGCCAACAGTGTGGTTCAGGGACGAAGGTGAGTAGCTGGCTCAGAAATCATACCTCTTTGCTGTCCCTGAAGCTGTTCCCCTCTCGTCACTGCTCTGGGGCCCCCAGGATCCTCTCCCAGTGACGGACGGGCATCCGTGTGACCTTGTGCAGAGACCATGGCCATGTCAGGACTCTGATGCCTGCTGCCAGGTGTGTTAGTCTGGGTTCTCCAGAGAAGCAGAAACACACACATACGGAAATTTATTACAAGAAATTGGCTCAAACGGTTACGGAGACTGAGAAGGTCCAAGATCCGTAGTCAGTGAGCTGCAACCAGGAGGGCAGGTTGTGGAAGTGCCCAGCTGAGTACACATGTGGAGGCAGCTGGGCCAGGAGGGAACCCTCTCTTACCCGCCTTCTGTGCTGATCAGGCCCCCCGGAGTGCACAGGTCCATGGCGCGTGAGAGGGGAGGGCAGTTTGCTCTCCTCAGTCTGCAGATTCAAATGTTAATCTCACCCAGAAACGCCCTGACAGCCACACCCAGAATAATCTCTGATCAAGTCCAGGCAGCCCAGGCCCAGTCAAGTTGACTCATAAAATTGACCATCTCACCAGGTTTGCATGGAGCCTTCGGGTGACCAGGCACCTTCACACACTGTGTCTCACTCGGCTCTGTGATGACCCAGTGAGGGGGTTATTCCCCTTCTCTGTTGTGTGATCCTGATGTCACAGGCTCACTGGCCTGGCCCTTTGAAGCAGGTTATGCTCACCTTAAACCCAAATCTCAATGCACGGTTCCCTCTGGGCGGCAGCAGATCCCACTTCTCCAGCACATGAGAGGCTTGCGTGACTGGTCTGTGAGTCTGTCCTCTGCCTCCAGTGCCCTGGCGCTCTCTGCTCTTCCACACTCATCCTTAGTCAGCAGGAGACTTTAAACAAAGTTGCTGTGTGGCCTGAGAGTCATCTGTGGGCTAGACGTCACTCAGCATTCCCACAAAGTCTGGATGGAATCAGGATGCCGGAGGAAGGTGGGGCCCACATACAGATCTGCCCTCGCTGAGCCTCCGGCCCCGGTGGATTGTGGAACGAGGTGAGGGCTGTGGGGAGGACATCCCCCTGGGACCCGTTTTGCTCCTGTTGTGTCCTCCTTGGCTTTGGTCCGCTAGGGCCACAGGGCACGGCTTTTACTTTTAATACCTTCTTTGTTATTTTAATCATACTGGTGAATCAAGGCACTCCTGGGTATTTCTATTTATTTTAAATCCATTGTGAAATGTTCTTTTACAGTCTGTCATAGGGGAAATATGAATTTATTAATTTAAAAATTATCCTCATGCTGAGCTGGAAATGGGCTCCAATCAGCAATGTTCTCAAGCCTACATTTCACATGCTCCCCCTCTGCCTCGTGTTGCAGCACCCTGTGCCTGTCTGTCTCCTCGTCTGGAAAACGCCTTTGGGGGCTGCATGTCCCGCCTAGCATGGTACCTGGCACATGGGAGGGGCTTAGTTACTGTTTCTGAGCTGGAATGGATGGGAGCTTCTGCCGCAGGGCACACTCACCTGAGCTCTGTGTGGGGAGGAATCCCCAGCCAGCCCGCCGCAGACACAGCAGACGGTGCCGTTCCTTCAGCAAACGCTACTCAGCACTGAGTCCGTGTTGGGACTTGCTGGGCACAGGGGGTGCAGCACAGGTGCCGGCAGGGGGCTCACAGTCAGGGGGCGGGGGGTGATGAGTGCATCTGAGCAGCACTGGACAGGAGCCGGAGGAGGGCCCGGGACGGAGGGTATGTGGGAGGTGCCGCGTGCCGGGTGTGTTGGGTGGTGGAAGCACACAGAGCCTCGGAGCAGACCCCCGCCACTCAGCGCTTCTTTTCTCTGCAACGTCCCCACAGGGCCTGTGCCAGCAGCGAGACCGAGAGTGAAGCTGGAGACATCATGGACCAGCAGTTTGAGGAGGTGAACAACAGGCTCAACTCGGTCACCGACCCCACTGGCTTTCTCCGGATGGTTCGCCGCAATAACCTCTTTAACAGGTGCGTGTGGCCTGTGCCCGGGCCCAGGGCCGGTGGGGTGCCCCAGTGCAGGCAGTGTGCTCCCTGCGGATGCTTCTTCCAGTGGCTGGACTTCCGGCTGGGGCTTGCATTTGCAGAAGTGAGCGTGGGGCTCCCACGGCCCCACACTCCTCTGGGTCAGGTGAGAAAGCGGTGACAGGCTTGGGGTGACCTTCTGAGTTTGGCTGGGATGGGAGGCTAAGGCGACAGTCAGCCGCTTCTTTCTGTTGCCTCAGAGCTGACTTCCCAAACACCAGGCAGAAGCCAGATGGAGTAGCTGCATATGCTGCTTTCCAGCTTTTGCTGGTGACTCAGGGGCCAGGCACCTGTGTTGAACTTCCTGGCTGGAGGCTGCGGGCGGCCAGGGAGAGTGGGCAGCAGCATTGCAGGAGGGAGAGCCCATCCAGGCCCTGTCTCCCTGTTACTTGACCAGATAGGCCTCAGCCGCTTTGAGATGAGCGGAGGTTGGAATTGCCAACCAGCACAGCCGGCATCTTTTCACCAGGGCTGACAGCCGAGCTGCGTCCAGATAAACGGGCAGGCGGTTGGGGTTGAGGGGCACCTGTCCTGCTGTCATTTGGTTTCCTGGCAACATCCTAGGAGTCACATTTGGACAGAACTTTCCAGAAGGACATCCCAGACTCTCTCAGGTCCCTGCCTTTAAAGGGGAGCAGCTTGAGCCTGGCACACAGGAGGGAGGTGGCTGCACTCGGCGTGGAGGGGCCCCGCCGGCCACCCTATGCAGGGGGCATTGTCTGTTCCTGTCCCGGCCCTGGTTTCCTCTCATTATTGTGCTGTCAGGCTGACAAACGTGTGTTTACTTTCCCAGGGGTGAGTTGATGGGGCAGGAGCCAAGGGCTGGGGCTGTAGGAACTGGCAGCTCGGTTAAAAGGAGGCCAGTAATTCAAGCTGGTTCACCCCCAGTTTCTTCCTCATCCCTGTCCCCTTCGCAGGTGTCCCTCAGGGCTTTTAGTTTCGGGTGGGGCCAGGCCAGGCATGAGGAGGCACGGGGTTGGGCCTGGCTCCCCTCTGTTGCTGCTGCTCCTCACCTGTGAGGCGGGTGGTTCCCGACTCTGCCGGGTGCCGTGGTCTGTGGTTGTGAACTAGGGCGCGGAGAGCTTAGGGTCAGGTCTGGCCTTGCCGTGTGCCCGCTGGGGGACCCTGGGAGGCACGTTCTCCACTGGCAGCCTCTGTCTCATCGCTGAAATGGGGACCCTACTTTGCAGGGCTCCTCTAACATGGGAATTGAAGGAGCTCACGTGTAAGGAACATGTGACAGGCTTCCTGCTGCACAGGAGGCCCCGTCCACGTGGTGACTTTCTGCTGTTTTGAGTGAGGTGGGGAGGACAGTGCTAAACTTGGATTCTTATGATAACGTGGTGGATAAGCTACAGAAGGGATAGAGTCTGTGTGCACCTGTGCAGCAGATGCTGACCACCTGGGGTTGTGGCCTCACCTGCCATTTTTCTTCCTATCCCACCTCATGTCCTTTGCGTGTGAAAGAAAGTGCCAAAGGCAGGCTCCTGGGCACTGCTGGGTGTCCTGGGACCCTGGCTCACTGTCCCTGGGCGGGAGGCCATGTGAACTTTGGCTCACAGAGTTGCTCATTTTGGGAAAATGGCTGTTGTCCTCCCGAGCAGCTCTGAAATAGGTCCAATGAGCACAATCCTGTGGGTTTGTTCATCAGTTAATTTAAACAATGCAGGGTGGCTCTGGGACAATGCAGGGTGCAGTGGGCCCCCACTCCACTGTCAAGGCCTGACTCTGGTGTTGAGGGGGCAGAGGGGCAGGGGCAGGGAGGGTAGGCCCTGCCATCGCCCTCCGCATGTCTCCCCATTTACCCCAAACAGGGCCTCCGGCTGTGGCTCCCCACCCCTCTGGTCCTGCCCTGGCTGCACACTCTTTGCTTTTGCCTCTGAGGTCCTCTGCCAGTGGGCCATCTCCTTGGTATGGAACCAGCAAATAGCTGAGCCCATGTTACCCACCCATTGTCCCCTCAACACTGAAGAGTCAGGCCTTGACGGGGGGAGGGGGGTGCTCCCAGAGCCACCTGCCCTCCAGATCCATGAGCACAAGCTGCCCTCCGTGGAGGTGGGAGGGTGCGTGCTGCAGCGGGACTGAGGACCACTTCTGCCCAGGGCTCTTACCTGGGGAAGAGCAGTGAGTGGAGGGGAAGGCCGCTGGCCCAGCAGGGTCAGCCTGGTCGGCGTGCTGGAAGGGGTGCAAACCTGTGTCCCCCACGTTGTTTTGTACACGAGTCCCTACGGGGTCTGGTTCTTCACAAAGATCCACGTCACGCCTGCCTCCAGGCTGCCCTGATGTGGCTGCAGCAGTGCCCGCAAGTCCATCGTGGGCTGGGGGCTGATGCAGGTCTGTCCATCCCCCTGTTCCTAGGTCTGGTGGTGGCACATCTCTGTGGCAAGGCACAGAGGGGAGGGGAGAAACCCTGGGCTTAGAGGGCAGACAGACCTTGATTTGAAACCTGGCTCCACCTTTTATTACTGGCTGACCTTAAGCTTTTTATTTTTTTCATCTGGAAAATGGGGGTCATGACGCCCCCTGAACTGTGGTGGGGGTGCAGTAATGTGATGATGGAGAGATAACCCTGCTGTGTAGTAACTAGTTTCTTTCTCTCCCCACCTTGGGTCTGAGGTTTCTATGTTACCAAAGACCCTTGTTGGATATGAATCGCCACTTTTTGACTCAAATCTCCACCCTAAAACCTGGTTGGATAGCTCGATGCTTCTTCCCCTTACAAACTCTCTCTGGCTACCAGAAACTAGTGAGATGGGAATAAATGCGGGATGATGGAGTCCTTACGGCCAGTCCTGACTGTGAGTCCTGGGTTCCATACCTGTCTCCTGGCTGCTGTCCTGCCAGCCCTGTCCTCTGCCCTAAGCTGGGGGCCCCGCGGCCCCAGGCCAGGGCTCTGCCTGCTCTCCTGCTGACCCACCAGAGGGCTGAGTGTTCTCTCCAGCTCTGGCCCTGGCCAGCGGTTCTGGGCAGGGGCCTTCCCTCCCAACAGCAGCTGCAGCAGTGGGTCTTCCTCAGAACTCCCTGCCTGTCCCCATGCACTGCCCTGAGGGCCCCAGCAGTCACCAGACCCCCACGTGCCCTCCCACAGCCAGTGCTTCTCTCCAGGCAGCACAAACCCAAACGAGCTGAGCTGTGACGTTAAGGACTGTCAGCAGTCACTTGAAAATCAGGGCCATCGCATAGAGTAGTGACAAGTTTGTTCAAATGCAAAAAGGATCCCCCTCTACGTATCAAGCTTGCCATATATTTTAAGGCAACTTT
Organism: Camelus ferus; assembly: GCF_009834535.1. NCBI lineage: Eukaryota > Metazoa > Chordata > Mammalia > Artiodactyla > Camelidae > Camelus > Camelus ferus. Next base: position 15,151,192 of record NC_045727.1, read on the forward strand.
CATTTATAAATAATGTTTTCTTTACCACTTATCTGTTCACATTATTGTTCTAGAACTTATTTAAAACAGTGCCAAAACGTACTAATGCCCCAGATCATTCAGAGAATAAATAAAGGGATGAGAAAATCAAGGTAGGGGGAAAACAGAGGTAGAAGAGAGGGAGTGCGTACAGACCCAGTGCACGTGGAGCGCTGCTGGGCGCGGGTGCAGGTTGGACCCCTCGCACCCAAGCAGAGGCCGTCTGTCCTGTTGACTCACAATCCGTGTTGTAACAAAGTCCCCAGGGGCCTCATATGAAGGTAAAGTTGGAGAAGTGCTGTTCCCCTTGGCCTGAAACTCCCCCCACCCCAGTGCAACTTCTAATGGGCCCTGACCGCAAGCCCCCCTGCCTCCCCCTGGCTCCCACTCTCCTCCTGATCTCACGCCCCCAGGACCCGCCAGGTTGGCCCTGTGACATTTTTGGCCCCCAGGCTGTCTGTTCCCATTGCCGAGACCATTCCTTGAGACTCACTCTCCCCCTGAAATCGCCATTTGTCAGCTGGGCAGGCCACCACACACAAGGTCACCTTCTCTCCATCCCTGAGCACGTGATGAGCCCATCCCCCCCTTGACTGCCCAGCTCATCCCTGAATGAGGCCCTGAGCGGGGTCCACAGGCAAAGCCTAGGCAAGGCTAGCCTGAGCATCGGGTTTTTCTAAGGGACCATCCCCCAGGCTTGGCCATGGAGCCTTTGTGCACGTTGCGGCAAAGAGCAGATGGCCGCAGCAGAGTGCCCTGGGCGGGCAGAGGCCGTGGCTCCTGCCGGAGCGCAGACCCAGGCCCCTTGGTGAAGGTGTGTGTCACGGCCTTTGACCAACATTCCCAGGAGAGCCCAAGAGCAAGAGGAGAGAAGCCACGTGCAGCCCAGTCTCATCCCTGGGCTGGAGAGGAGCCAGTGTCACTGGAAGAGCTGGGGTCTCTGCCTGAGCCCACCCAGCCTTGTGGCTCTTCTCCTGAGGAGGGAACCAGACCCCGTGAGCCAGGCACTTGGTAATTAAGGAGGTGAGCAGGCAGAAAGTGCCGACAGCTTGTTGAATAAGTACTTGAAATGCAGTGTTTGACAGCCTTTGTCTCCCAGAGGAGACCAGCCTTCGTGGGAGGATGTTCACTGAATGGTATCAGAGTCCTTTTTTTAAATTGAATTGAGGCATCTCTGGCTGCTTGTTTATAATGGATTTGCCAATTAATCTTTCCATTGGTGCCTTAAAACCCAGGTACTTGTTCAAATCTCAGGCCAGCTTTTGGCCCCTAAGAGGATGCAGTTGAGAGCTCAGAGCTCCAGGGGGATTTTGGAGCATCCTGGTCTGGGCTGAGGGGAGGGAGGCAGGAACTGAGTGGTTTCACGGGTGGCAGATGCAGGAGCTTTTCCCGGCTCCTTGGCTTTGAGGAGGAAGTCTCCACCAAGAGGGGTGGGGGCTCTCCAGGTTCACAAGGAGCAGAGGCAGGACCCCCCTCTCCCCGACCAGGCCTAGGACCCTGCAGCTTGAGTGCAGACAGGAAGTCTCCAAAACTGGCCTCTGGAAAGTGATCACTGTGTGACAGAGACATGGGGGACGGTGGGGGCTGTGTGCCTAGGCAAAGGTGGCCGCACCTGGAGGCCCAGCACTGCCAGGAGGCAGCCTCCGCCTCCTCCCTCTCTTGCACACCCTGACCTGGGCACAGTCCCGCTCACAGATAGCCCAGAAACTGGTGCTTAGTGCATTGTCTACTGTTCCGGGGGACAGGGGTGCTCCAGACAGGGGTTCAGGGCCTGAGGCTAGGCCTCAGGCTCCCCACAGAACAGAGGCCCCTAGGCTGCAGTCTTCCTGTTGCCTGACTGCATTGCAGAGTGGGCCTGCTCCAGACTTGGCCTTGGGCAGGACGCTGAACCTAGATTCTCCTCTGTGGCAGTGGAGGGGCTGGGGGTGCCAGGTGAGCCCTGCCTGGTGGTGAGGGTTCCAGTGATGGACACATGTCAGCGCCATCTGTCCCACCCCGGAAGAGGCCCCATATCCCAGGCTTCCCTTCTTTCCCCTCCCCTCGGTAACCCTGAAGATGTCAGGGCCAGATGTGTCCCGGGGTGGGTGTTCCTGGCTCAGCTCGGTTCCCGGCAGCCCTGTGTCTGGACAATCAGATGGGAAGGACCCGCGTGCCTACTGGGGAACTGAGAGCAGAGGGAAGGACTTGGGAAAGGTGGGAGAAGGGAAGACCCTCCACTGCGGCCTCAGCTCTCCGGCTGGCGTGCGAGATTCAAGAGCAGGCCGCACGCACAGGGCTCTCAAGCCCTGTTGGTCCTGAGATTGCGAGCTTTAGGAGGGCAGAGACCGAATTTCCATAGTCACTAATGTTACCCTGTGGTCCCCCTCCTCAGAAGCACGTAGGGCGGGAAGGAAGCCTGCGTGGCGTCCTTCCTCTGTTCAGAGCCATGGGGAGCAAAGCTGGTTCCTCCCTAAGTCAGATCCTCCCTTCAAGCTTTCAAGAGATACGTATTTCCTAGCTGCTCCCCTGTGCTGTGCTTGGGTCTCCTGCCCCATCCCCAGACCAGAGAGTCCTGTTCTTGGTCTGCCAGAGTCTGCCCAACACAGGGATGCCCACCCCCAGCTGGAAGTGCACGTGGAGGGTTCCTCCCTCTGCTCCCTGGAGATAGGCAGGACGTGGTCTTAGGGCCAGGTTGGCTCCCCCCATCCCTGGGGTCTTCAGACCAGGCTGGGTCGCTCTTTGGTCTCCCCTGAGCGGGGTTGATCTTGTGTTCCCCCATCTCTGCTGCTTCTCTAGCTCTCCATCTTTGACCCCCTGACCTGGAAAGCCTGAGAAACCAGGGTGCATGTTGGGGTGGGGCACCCACCATGCTGTGCTCCCTGCACATGACCCAGCTCCCCTCCCTAATGGAGCCCTGACAGGAAGCTAGCTTGGCGCCCAGAGTGCAGCGGTTTGGACTGAGACTTACAAGCACGCATCGCGCAGGTGCTCCACCATCTCCCTGACAGGCGGCAGGCATGTGCCTGCCCAGACTCAGCCACAGTGTGAGGCTGCGTCAGTGTGTGCGAGCCCGAGCATCCAGGTCTGCTGCAGGCCCAGCCCAGTCATAAATCCCCTGCCTGGGGAATAGATCTCTTCATCCCTGACGGGAGATTCATGAGCAGCAGGGCTGCCCAGGCCGCCTGGTGTCTGTCATTCCAGAGACATAAACCACACCCGACGCTTCTGCCCTCCTGGGCAGCGCTTCACATGTCACCCCAGAGCTCCACATCCTTGTCCTGTTCCTGTGGAGACCAGGCAGCTCCCCCTTGCCTGCCAGCAGGCCTCCCCTCTCCCTGGATAGGTGCTGCCCCCCCCTTTCCCATTACCACACAGATAGCTGTGCAGCAGAGAAAACGAAAATTTCTCCAGAAGTAGATTATTAAACATTATCTGAAGAATGAGCTGATAAAGACCACTGTGTGGTGTGAGGAAATCCTCTGCTGCGAGCTGGGCTGTCTGTCAATTACTGGGTCAGTCTCCCTGGCAATAAATGGATGCCTGGAGGAAAGAGAGCCAGCGCCACCTGCTGGAGACACGTGGTAGTGCATCAGTGAGTCCCAGGAGCCCGGCCCCTCCTCCTGCTCCCACAAAGCCCAGGAGAGGCTGCCTGCTGTCAGCTCCAACTTTGTGGGTCCAGCAGCGGGGATGGCAGGGGTCAGAGGTGAAATCAGGTTGCTAGGTGTATCTTGAAGGCTGGGAGGATGCAATAAAAACCCCTCCCCTGCCAGGTGGGTGGCCTCCTGCAAGTAACTCTTGGCCTCTCTTGACCTTGGTTCCTCATCTGTAAAGGAGGGCCCTGAGAGGGTGATGTTGACCTGGCAGGTGCCTGCGTGGGGAGCATTTCCACCCTGTCAAAGCACCGTTCTCTAGTCTTAGAGTCCAGATTGCTGAAGCAGAGAGAAGTCAGCCAGGCTGAAAGGCCCCCACAAACCAAAGCAGTGCAATCACCCACCCCTCTGAGGCCCCACCGCACCCCAAGGCCGTTCTTCCACAGTACGACCCACTAGTCTGTGGTGACAGTACCAGGAAGGAGGCAGATGTGCCTGTGAGGACAGCAGGGAGGGAGCCGACATCCCGCACACCCGCTCACACTGTCAGCCACTTCTGGCCAGGGGCTCAGAGCCCAGAGGCCGCTGCCATTTGGCTGTGACTCTGAATCCTGACCACGGGGGCAGCATCCGCAGAGCAGACTCTCCGGACAGGTTATGGTGCTTGAGAGCAGCAGTCACCCTGGCGCTGTCAGGTGCAAGCACACTGGGGGGGCTTTGGGGACTGTAGCCATGTCCCATAAGTCAGTAGAGGGGTTAAAAGAGCCACCACAGTTTTGACGGCTTCCTAGGTTGAGTAGATTTTTAATTTTTTAGAACTAGAAGAGAGCTACAAAGAATTTAGTCCAACCCTTTCATTTCATAAGCAAGAAAAAGAGGGGAGTAGACAAGTGACATGCTTTATCGGAGTCACACAGCCAGGGAGCAGTCAGACGGGCCAGCGTGGGCTTCTGATCGTTTGGAGTAAGTGCTTCGGTCAGCTGCCTTCCTGCGCAGCTTGATCACGCTGGTCTCCTTGTGCCTGGGGCGCTTGGGGTGCCCGGGGATGTGGAACTGCGTCTCTCTCTCTCCTGTAGTTCAGAGCCTTGGGGTTTGTGGGGCGCCCCATCGGTCACCTTTGGGACCTGTGGCCACAGCATTGTCTGGGGACGTGGTCCTCCCCTCGGATGTCTGTGGCCCAGTTAACAGACTGACGCATCTCAGGTGGGGTGACCAGCCACAGTCCAGGTGGACATGTGCTAGGGAGTGACATGAGGGAGTGCTGGGAGACAGAGCTGCCCTGGCCATGGTCCTGTCTGCCGAGCATGTGAGGGCCCACGGGCCGTGTGTGGGAGCACACGCTGCGTGTCACACTGCACGTCTCCTCTGGAGCGCGATCTGTGCTCTCTCCTTCAGGGGAGCAGTGCTCTTTGCGGTGTAGTCTAGGGAATTAAGTGAGCCTCTGAGTGTCACTCCGGGGTTAGCTGTGCTTCACTGGCTTTGATGGCAAAGACACGCCACAGCCCCGTCGCTTGTAATTATGTGTTTCCTGAGTGAGCGAGCTGGTGGAGAGGGCTCCCCGGCCCCGGGTCCTCTGCTCTTTCTTTTCTTGCGGGAGTGGATGGGGGCTGCGGTCCTCACAGCCTCGCTCGGCAAGACCCTGGAATGTAGGTCAAGTGGGACGTGGCTGAGAACACCAGGGGAGGTCAGGGAGGGCCAGGGACAGAAGCCCACCTCAGACCCATGGGAACCTTTCAGACCCATTCTTAGCTGGTCATGGGTCCCGGCCTAGCCCAGGCGGGAAAGCCACGTACTGTCTTCTCAGGTGACAGCCAAGGAGCTGCCACTACCAGCAGCCCGGAGGCCTTCCTCAGCAGTGTGTCTGCTGTAAGACCTGGTCTCTGCCTTAAGGTCCCTGAGTACCAAGCAGAGATTCCAAAACTGCACAGTGTCTAAATCAAGGTTGGGAGACCACTGACTGACCGGCAGTCATGCAGAGGGTGTCGCCAGAGGCTGTGCTGGGCCACACCGGCCAGGCCGAGGGGCTGGTTCAGGGAGACTCGTGGGGCAGCTGGTCCTGGTATTGGAAGTGGGGTTGTTTCCCACCTGCCATCTCCTCTGCTCCCTGGTGCAGTTCGTCCTCTGTTGGTCCCCAGAGCCTGCGTCAGTGCCTGTCAGGTTGCCAGCACCTGGGAAACATTTTCTCAATAAATCAATGAATGAACGACTCAATGAATGTTCTCATCCTGTGTTGGGAGTGTGAAACGTGGGGTCCTTGGGGTTGAACATACCACCCGTACTAATAAAATTTTGCCTGGAAGCACTGGAACGTACATTAAAAAGTAAAACAAGACCCTCGGCCGCGCCTGAGCCAACCAGTATGCCGGTACCACAGCTGGGCGGCTGTCCGGTCCGTCCCGGCGGGGCTCACGTGCACCAGGGCAACCTGAGGATCCTCGCCCCGCAGACCCACTGGCCTTGGGGTGCTGTCCTCCCCCCAGCTCGGCCGCTGTCACCGATTCTCATGGCCCTCACGTTTGCCTGCCCACAGCTGCTCCACACAGGATGTAATTAAATGCTTTAAAGAGCACTTCGGGACATTTGATTATGCAGAAAAACTCCGCAGAAATGTGAGCTGTTGTGTGCAGCTGGTTTCCCCGCGGTCTCTGTCAGTGCTCACTGCTCTGTGAAAAGTCCTAGCGCGGGAGGAGGCTGCCAGCCCCTTGCAGGAGCTGGAGCCCCGGGCTGAGCAGACGCCTGGCTCACCCGCCCTTCTCTCCCCAGGAGCTGCCAGAGCATGACCAGCCTGCTGGGCCCTGCTGCCTCGCCCGGCAAGGACGGCACCTCCTCTCTGCCCAGAAGGCAGGGCTCGCTGGCCCGGCCACCGCTCCGTGCTCTGTACGACCTGCTGGTGGCGCCCATGGAGGGGGTAAGTGCCGCTCACCGCGCCTGAACAGCCGGCCCGGGATGGCCGAGCTTTTCCAGAATGGGTCTTCCCCATTCAGCGTCTGGCAGCTGAGTGGATGCGTGTTCTTGGGTGACTGCAGGTTAGTGGATGGGGCCCTGGGTTCAAGCCCTAGCCCTGCTCCTGACTCCCAGTAAATTGGGCCTTGGGACCTCAGGTGCAGTGGGAATGCTGCGTGTCCCCTCAGTGGCTGGATGTGGCCAGTAGGAGATGGTCTCACAGGTGGGGAGCAGCCTGCCAGGACTCTTTCTTCTGCTTGAGCCAAGGTGAAGTGCATCCTCAGGAAACCACACTGTGACTTGCAAGGATGTGTGTCAGCTTGACGAACATTTCTCAGGAGGCCGTACTGCCTGCTGGTGCCCTCTAGGCTCCCCTTGCTTGGGGACACCCAGGTGGAGCAAAGCACAGAGCCTTTAGGAGCTGGCAGGTGGGACTTGGGTGTGGCAATGCCTTTTCCTGGCTAGGTGACCTTGGCCAAGCTGCTGCTCCTCCCTGAGTACCCGTGTCCTCATTAGAAAATGAGGCCAGTGTGCCTAGAAGAGCCATCTCTGTGTCCCCAGCAGCTGGCCCAGGGCCTGGTACATGTCAGCGCTCAGTCAAGTCTATGGAATGGTACACAGTCCAAAGCTGCATTTGATTTTTGGGTCTAGTGTGGATACAAAGCAGAAGACCCAAGGCAGAAAACACTAATGAATTTTCTGTGGCCACTCTTGTGTGGCACCTGGGACTTTGCAGCAGGTTATGGAGCAGAAGGAAGGGGCTGGGCCTGCCCGGGAGCACTTTGCATCTGTGAGCCACCCCCACCCCCTCCGCCGTCGACCAGGTGCCGGTTTCCTGCTTATTCTGGGCAGGACCACAAGTCCAGCGACAGGCCTGCAGGGGACACACCTGACAGTTGTTTGTCTTGCTGGGGGGACCTGGGGAGGTGGGACTGGGAAGGGCTCTTCCCTTGTATGGAAGGCAGGACTCCTGTGGGTGGGGAGCGGTCCCTCCCTCCCCCAGAGTTTCCACCTGGAGGGAAGCTGCTACAGCTGTGAGTCTATAAAGTCTGCACTGTCTTTTTAAGACAGTTTTTCTCCCTGAGGACTTTCCCCTGTGACTTAAAGAATGAAAATATACCAATGAGGTTGGTGGCTGCTCGTGTCTGGGCAGCCGTGCTCCTCCAGGGGTGCTGGCAGGGGAAGATTTATGGACTTGAGCCTCAGATGAGTTAGAACAGTGATAAGTGGTGCCTTTACACGGTTAACTAAGGAGGGGAGAGCCTGGCCCCCAATGTGTGTGTGGGTCCTGAAGCTGTGGGGGTGCCTCTGTGTTCAGGGCTCTGGGTATGAACAGATGGGACGGGGCCCTGCTCTTGAAGTGAGGCATTTAGCCAGAAAGCAGACCCTTCGTTCCTAATATTTAAGTGTTCTCATTTGTGACTGAGGAGTCTGACCACAGTGAAGAAGTTAGGCTGCCTGAAATAAGATGTGGAGAAAAACCTTTCAAAGGCTATTAAATGATCAGGGCAGGAGCTCTTGCCTGGCTACCTAATGTGACCCACTGCATTTCAGTAAAAACACCTCAGTCTAGCCAGGAGTTCCTTCCATCTCAGTTTCATCCATTCACTCAAGTGTTTATTGACGTATGCTGAGCACAGCCGGGCACACTCCATCCTGGATACAGAGGAGATGGCCGAGAGAGGGTGGTGGCCCAGGTCTGATGCTCCCAGACTCAGATGAGGGAGGGGAGGAGGTCCAGTCGCTTCCCCTCAGCTGGGCTGCCAGGTCTTCCGGCCGCTTCTCGTCTTGCTCCGAAGACCACTAGAGGGAGACACAGCACCACCCACCCCTCGCCGCTGTCAGCTGCCGGAGCCAGGCCCTTCTCCACATTTTCAATGAAAATACAAATCAAAACCAAAAGTCCAAGATTATGAATCACTGACACTTCAAGACTAAAACGATTAGCCTCTTCACGTGAGGCTTATAATTATTTGAACAACTGCCTTTGTTTCGCCGCAGTCCTGTTGCTAAGGGACTAGGTCAGACGGTATGAAAAGTGGAACAGAATTATGTTTCACTGCAGGCTTGCAGCAGCCCTTGATTTAATTTCGCTTAGGGGAAACAGTGGTGTGGCTCTTTCCTGGAACCACGCTGTCCTTTGCTGTCAGGATGGGGTGAGCATGTCCAGTGGTCTTTGAGGAGGGCCCAGTTACATACGCACACGAGCCATCATCAGACATAAAGTCAAATCCTGTCTCAGACCCAAAGGAGAAAATGTTACTAGAGAAAAGTTGGATGTGTTTGGTGTCAAAGGGACAGGGACCCAGTTTGTATCGTGGCAGTCATTTGTAATCACAGTAGAGTGAAGGGTAGTTCCTCTTGCCCGAGCCTGGACTTCCTTGCTTGAGGTGAAGGGATGGATATTGGACCAGTCCGGACCTCAAAGCAGGCACACACAGAACCACATGCCAACAGCTGTGTTCCAGGGGCCGCATCAGCTGTGCCGAGGCCCTGCGGGACTGCTCCGAGAAGCTGCTCGTTCCCTCAGGTCCGTTTGCAGGTGGGGCTTCATCCAAGGCCAGAAGCTGCTTTCATCAAGGACCCAGATTTGGAGTAGGAAATTCCCTAGGATTTGGTCAAATCTTTTTTTTTTTTTTTATTGAAGTATAGTTGATGTACAGCATGACATGTTACAGGGGTACAGCATGGTGAGTCAATTTCTGAACGTTGTGCTCTATCGAACCCCTCTTTAAACATCCAGGTTTGGGGACTTTCAGGATCGTTGGGGTTTGGGCTTGTTCTAGTTTTGGTCTTGGTCACCCTTATCATCATTTCCATTTGTTTAAACTCCCAGTTTCCTACATTTACAGTCTTAAAAACCAAGATGGTAGGACAGGAATGAAGAGTGAATGACTTTGATCAGAAAGAAGAGTCCTCCTCATCCACCTCTGCTCTGACTAATGAATCTTCAGGGTTAAGCAGAGTCGCCTGTTTCAGGATCCCAGAAGCTGACTTAAAACTTGCTGTTCATGTCGGTTGGGTTGGTAAACTGATTCCTGAACACCAGAGCTTTGCCCAGGACGGCTCATCTGAGAACCCGAGGCAGGGACCTGGCCTGGCCAGGAGGGGAGCTTGGCGTTAGCTGGGTCAGGACCGTAATTACTGTGCTGGGGAAAGGGGACTCTTGCAAAATCAAACAACGTGATGAACTAGTTAACCCTGGACCAGGTGCCTGGGGGTGAGACTGACGGGTCAGGTGCCTGGTTTGTAAATAGACTGGAGGCTCTGGAGACAGTCCGGGAATGTTTATCCACAGAACAGTCGGACCTTGACTGCAGAGTGGCGTGGAGGACAAGGCCCATGAGTTGGGCACCGCCAGGCTTTCTAATTGATTTCTGATTGAGACATCTGTAGTAATATTCAGATGAGGACAAACATCACCCAAGGACAGTGAGCGTTTCCACGACTGATTAGGAGAAGGAAAAATGGAGGCAATTACTCTCAAGCTGCCTGTAGCACTGAACACACTGGCGCAAGCACGCAGGCCGGCCAGCCAGTGCCTGCGAGGCAAGTGGTGTGCTGCCCGGGGTCGGTGTTGACCGGGGTCAGTGCCGTGTGGGCCGATCCGAGCTGACGTTCAGCAGTGCCTCTCAGCCTGACCCCAGCAGCTTCTGGGGAGCCGAGGTGCGCCTGCCACTGAGGGTGTGAAGCTCCTTTGCCCCATGTCAGCCACAGTGAGGCCGCTGCGGCTAAACAGAGCCCTGGGCTGCGTTGGCTGAGGCCGCACCCTGGGTGTCCGGCAGGCCTCTCTGGCTCTAGTTGGCACTGGTCACGCGTCTCAGCAGTCAGATTCTTCACCCTCCCCGGCTCAGACTCTCCAGGCACACCAGTGGTTTGTTGTTTGTTTGGTCACAGAACATGGCTGAGTGGGTTGAATTTTGGCTTTTGCATTTCTGGTTGGAATACAGTGTCTACAATCTGCGTAGCTTTTAGTCGTGGTTTTGGAGTTATTTCTAACAGGTATGATATTTACTGAGACTGATGCATCCATCTGTGGCACCAAGACTTCTCAGAAGCATCAAAGAAAAGGTTTCTCTACCTTAAAAAGTTCTGTTTGATCAATTCACTCAATCAAAAACATAAATCAGGGGAAAAAATCTTAAACCCTGTACACAGTTCTGGGATATCCAGATACCCAGTGGTTCTTTGCTTCTGGAATCTTTGTTGTAGATAGTAAAGTCCGCGTCATCCCAAATCTAACCTGCCAGCAAGTTCATGGACCCAGTTTTATTTCCCTCCCTCACGGTGATCAGGAATGTTCATTCTCTGGCCCATGGTGCTGTGGAGCTCTGGGGGCCTCCTGCGTCCTCCGTGCAAATGGAGCTCCCTACACTGCAGTGGGGGCTGCAGGCTGATATTCTGAGCCCCAGCCCTGTGCACAGAGCACGGACTTCTAAGCTGAGGTCAGGACACATGCACCATCACAATATTGGTGCCTTTTGAACAGTGCCAGGACCCCCCACTCACCATGAGTATATATAGGAGATGACCATTGACCAAAATGGTGATCAAGTCAGAACTTACCAGCCAGGCAAACACTCAGGATCTGTTGGGGGCTGCCTAGAGGAACCACAGACTCAGAAGTTGGACTTCAGGGTCACTGCTTGGTGGTGGAGTTCTCAGGTTCAGGAGTCGTGGACACTCAGTGAACAGCTGACGATGGCGAGGGAGACGTGAAGATGAGGACATCTCTTCATCCCTGGGCTCAGTTTGGAGCTGGATGCTCTGCAGAGGCTATGTGTGGGTTTTAGCCACATGATTGTTCACAAACAGGAGGGAGAGGGGATGGGTTGTGCTAGAAGAATGACTGAGGCCCAGCAGAAAGATAGTGTGAATAATAGGAGGCCCAGCAATGCCCGGCGACCCTGGATCAGCGGACAGGTCTGGTCACACACCTGGCAGGTGGCCTGAGCCCCCACACTGCCCACATGCTGGGCAGCAGGAGACCGGGCAGCGAGCAGGTGTCACTGTCACAGCTGCTGACCCATCCCCAAGGTCGGGGCACCATCAGCCCAGCTGCTCTGGCTCCACTTCCAGGTGCACTTGGCCCCCGGCAGCAGCAGGGGTGCTCCAGAGTCCCTCCACCTGCCAGGCCAGGCAGTGGCCTCGGTGTGGCCCACTGTGGGGACATGGGCCCAGGGGGTCAACAGCTGGAGTGGAGCAGGGCTGTGGGCACCCAGCCTTTCCTAGCTCCCTGTGCCACCCCAGAAACCCATCACTGGCAACGCTGGGGTCACTGTGCATGCCCCGCTTCTCCCTTCCTGGGTTGTACAGTGATGCTGTTACCTCTCCTTGGGAAATTGCTCTTAAATCAAACAAGCAAATTGGTCTAATAATTTTTATTTATGCTTTCTTTAGATGTGTCTAGAATTTAAAAAAATAAAAAGCCACAGGGGGTTTGTACAGACGGAATGTCCCGCCAGGCACATGTCACTTTGGGTTAGCCAAGTGCCTCCTGCGCCCTCAGCCAAGCGCTCACAAGCAGCGCGGCTGTGGTTCAGGTGTGCACACTCACTCCCCAGAGCACGGCGGCTGGGGTGGCAGATGGGCGAGGGGGGCCTGGCTGTGACCCTGCCCCGAGGTCCCTGTGGGCCTGCATGCTCCCCATCCCCGCAGGCTCAGGGCGGAGACCCCTTCATCTCTTCATTTACACTCAGCCCATCTTGTCCAGTTTTCCCAATCGCTGTCCACTTGTTTTATCAAGATTCCCATGGCCTTCGTCTCTGCTTCTGTGGAGAGTGAAGGGTGTCTGTCTGCTGTGGGTCTGTGGCACCCCGCCCTCAGGTCCTCACCTGGGCCTTTCAGGGGTGATGGGTGACCCATCAGTGTCAGATTCCTGCCAGCCCCGGGGGAGCAAGTGGGTCAATACCTGCAGATTCTGGGGCCAAGGGCTGTCCTCTGTTCAGGGGAGAGGCACAGAGGCCTGGAGGTGACGCGGGGTCTAGGAATCCAGACCTTTCTTCACGGGAGGTCATCCTAGCTCCCAAAGCTTCAGTCCACACTGTGGTTCTCTAGCCTCTTGTCCATCAAAATGGACAGCACATCCCACTCTGGTTGAGTTCTCACCATCTGTATGAGTGGGTTCATTCCTATACTGCTCTGAGGGTCCCGGTGCCAACACAGCATCCCCTGGCTTGGTTCTTGGTATGCTCCATGACTCACAGAGAGCTTTCTGGGATGGCTGCCCTTTGCATTAACCCCTGGCCCCCTATGGAAACATCTGGATGACCAGGGCAGGTCCTGTCTCCGTGGGAGTCCTCTGCCACGATGGGTGACCCCAGGCTCCCTCCTTGCCCTGCTCCTCTGGCCTCCTCCTCCAGGTCCTCGGGGACTGAGACAGGCAGTGCTCCCGCAGGCCACGCCCCTGCCCGTCACCCACACTCCCCGTGGACCCTCTGGGGAGCCTGCCCTGGGCCCGTCTCTGCCCTGACACACATGTCCACTGCTCACTTGCCCTGCAGGGCCTGATGCACTCCAGCGGGCCCGTCGGCCGGCACCGGCAGCTGGTCCTGGTTCTGGAAGGGGAGCTCTACCTCATCCCTTTCGCCCTCCTGAAGGGAAGCTCCTCCAACGAGTACCTCTACGAGCGCTTCGCCCTCATCGCCGTCCCCTCCATCCGCTCCCTCGGCCCGCAGTCCAAGGTGAGTGGGGTGCCCGGGGCGCAGTGCCCTGGCCAGGCTGGGCCCCCTGCAGGAGAGGATGTGGACTCTGCAAAGTGTGGGCTTTATAGTCTGTCGCAGGTGGGCCGACTTTGGAGTAGATCTGTCTGAAGGTGGGGGCAGCCCTCCGGACCCTGACAATTCGCTGCTACCCCCGGGAGCCACACTGTGTGTCATGTCCCTCTACATTTCTTTGCTGTGACATCAGGGTTGGGAGCTACTCACAGCACTAAGTCAGGCTTGAGGCCAGGCCAAGCATCTGAGGAAGCTGGTTACCCCATCCCTCATGAGCCCCATGAGGCTGTGCTCGCCCCCTCCAGGCTGACCGTGGACTGAGCCGAGGGGCTGCAGGCAGGGAGGGCCGACAGATAAGATTAGTGTCAAGTGGAAGAGAATCCCACAGGCTGACAAAGATCCGAGAGCAAGTGGGGCTTTCAGGAGACAGGAGGGGACTTGGGTCTGGTTCAGCGGAAGTCAGAATGGGCATGTCTGTGGAACTCAAGAGAGTGACACTGGGCCATCTGCAGGGCAGGGCTTGCCCACAGCCGTTGCCGGCCCTGCCCACCTGACTAGGGAGCCTTCTGAGCTGACCCGAACCCTCTTCCCTTTTCTAAACTTGTCCAGAGACCCTGAAACCCTGGCTTCCTTCTACCCGCCCCCCTGCCACCTCCTGCAGCATCCTCGCTGCCCCAGTGCGGGGCTGTCTCCCCTCCGGGGGCCTGAACTGCTCCATCCTTGAGGTGACGATGCCCTCAAGCTGCCCGCTGCTCTTAGCGCCCTCAGACCCCAGCAGGGCTCGGTCACAGGCCCTTTCACAGAGTGAGGGCGTGTCAGCTGGTTTAAGGACCTCAGACCCCCGGCCCGGGGTGCTGGTGGCCCCCAAGGGACCTGCCTCAACCTCCGCTGACCTTGGTCATTGGCTGGGTTGCAGTTGGGTCAGCGTCTGCTCACGGGTTTTGGAGCTCTGCGTTAGGGCTGCTTTAGTTACCAAATCATATTCCTCATGGGAAAGAATCAGTTCAAAGTGAAAGAAATGATTTTCTCCAAGTTTTTCTTGTGTCCATGGTTGACTGAGCCCCAGATGTGAGCATGCTGTGTGCGGGCCCACACGGAGGACCGCCAGGAGCGCCCCGGGAAGTGGCGGGAGCGGCCTGTGGATGCGACAGCAAGCCGCCGTCTGCTCACGTAACCAGGGCTGGAGGGTGCCGTCTCCTGACTCGCACCCAATAGGCTTCTCTTCTGCAGAGTTTAAGGCATCACCAGGTGGAGACACCAAAAAGTTATTTTGCGATAATTTGATACTTGCTGTTTCTCAAAAAGCATCAAAAAGCACTGGGGAAAATCAGAACTTTGTTGGGTTTCTTTATGCTGACTTCACATCAGTGCTGCTGTTCCTCTGCGGCAGGTGGAGTGGGAAGGAACGCCTGCCTTTTCAGCCTGTAGTGCCTCTAAGGACTGGATTTGGCCCTGCTCCCCTGAGCGTGATGTGCTTTTTGCACTTTAAACAGTCACCCCTCAAAGCTCCTGACACATCAGGAGTGGGTTCCCTCTCATTTAGGGGCTCACAGGGGGTCTGTGGGAGAAGGATGTGGGGCAGGCGACACAGCCCCTCCCTCCCACAGGCCGTCCTGTCGATGCTCCTCCCCCGGCCCGCCCGGGCCTGATGAGCAGGAAGGGTTCTTCCTGCCACCTAGTCCTGATTATTTTCAAGAGCTTGTCACAGCAGCTGTGATTCTCAGTAAGACGTGCACCTGTGTCAGAAAGGTGTGAAAAGCAGAGTGAACGAGGTTTGGGGAGAACAGGCAGAGCCACGCTGGACCCGGGGCTGCAGAGAGCTGGCCGTCCCCACGCTCGGCTGCTGGGCAGCCTGGCTGCTGACTGATGGCTGGTCTGCTGTCTCCCCTCCCCTCCCAGTCTCACCTGAGGAAGAACCCGCCCACGTTCTCCAGCTCCACATCCATGGCGGCCGTGGTGGGCAATCCCAAGCTCCCGTCAGCAGTGATGGACAGGTGGCTGTGGGGCCCGATGCCCTCGGCTGAGGAGGAAGCCTACATGGTGGCAGAGCTGCTGGGCTGCCAGCCCCTGGTGGGCAGTGTGGCCACCAAAGAGCGGGTCATGAGTGCCCTGACCCAGGCTGAGTGCGTCCACTTCGCCACTCACATCTCTTGGAAACTGTCGGCCTTGGTCCTCACACCCAGTGTGGACGGCAATCCCGCCGGCAGCAAGAGCTCCTTCGGCCACCCCTACACGATCCCCGAGTCCCTGCGGGTGCAGGACGACGCCAGCGACGGGGAGAGCCTCTCGGACTGCCCACCGCTGCAGGAGCTGCTGCTCACGGCCGCTGACGTCCTGGACCTGCGGCTGCCCGTGAAGCTGGTGGTCCTCGGCTCATCCCAGGAGTCCAACAGCAAAGTCACAGCCGACGGGGTCATCGCACTGACACGGGCCTTCCTGGCGGCTGGCACACAGTGTGTCCTCGTGTCTCTGTGGCCTGTGCCTGTGGCCGCTTCCAAGATGTTCCTGCATGCCCTGTACTCGTCCCTGCTGAATGGCCTGAAGGCCAGTGCGGCCCTGGGCGAGGCCATGAAGGTGGTGCAGAGCAGCAAGGCCTTCTCGCACCCCTCCAACTGGGCAGGTAGGAGCTCGGGCCATAGGTCGAGCGCCTGGGGGGCGGTCCTCACAGCCCCGGGTTGGGGTAGGGAGGGTGGGGCCGGCCCTGGCGAGGGCAGTGTGGAGATTAAGGGAGAGCACCTTGCTGGCTGGGACTCTTGCCTGCTGCCAGGTCAGTCTCGTGTTACACAAATATTAAAGTAGTCTTTCAACAGCGAGCAGCAGAACGGTTTGCGTGTGTCAGGCTCCCCTGATGTGTGTGCTGGGAGGCCCCTCAGGTGAAATCCCAAACCATAGGAGGGAGAGGTCAGTGCGGTAGAAAGACCCTGGATTCGGTCATTGGAGGACTCGAGTAAGATCGGGATCCATGTCAGGCTGTGTGGCCCGAGACAGGTTACTTACCCTCTCTGTGTCCTCGGTGCTAACAAGGGGATGGTGGTGGCTCCTTGTATGAGGAGCGGGCTGGACGTCTTGTGCTGTGTGAGGAGGGCTGGCAGCTCAGGGCAGCGTAAGGGGCTGGGAGTGAAGGGGGCATGGTCCCCTGCCACTGCCGGGAGATGCAGAAATCAGTTGGGGTTCCCATGATCATTTTCAGCAAATGTCTGTTTCGTATCCATTCATGGCAGTCAGCAGGGGCTGAGCTGCATGTGGTACCACAGAACGTTATGCAGGGTCTGGGGGGGACCCAGCCCAAGTGCTTGGCCATTTAGTCCTGTCAGGACTGCCTCCCCATCTTCCTGATGTGTTCATGGACGTGGTATTTCTGTCATTGTTTAGTTTCGGTGACAATACAAAAGCCATCTGTTCTGGGGAAAGTGATGTTTAATGATGCTGCCTTGTTACCCTTAAAACAGCCTTGCCTCATTCATTCTTAGAAAACCCTTTCCCTCCATTACTTGGGGGCAGGTTGGTCCTAAAGTTGCTCGGTGGAGACTGTACCACCGTGCCTCCCCCCGGGCCTGCTGATGGAGTGGGTGCTGGGAAAGGAAGCCGGGGGGCAGGAGGGAGGGGTGGGACCCAGGCAGATGGATGTGTGGCTCCTTCCCAGCCCCGACTCTGTTGGCTCAGGTGCTGCCTCCTGTCCCCTCGTCTGATGGCCCCAAGGAGTCAAGCACACCTGCCCCTCCATCCCTGGGCTCGTTCTAGACACAGATGAATTTAGGAAAAACAAGGGAGGTCATTTCCCAGGATGCTGGCCAAGCCAGGGAAGGGCCCCGGAGGCCACACAGCCTGTTCCTGCCCTCACTCACTGCGCCGCAGGAAAGCAGAGGCATTTTCCTGAGCCACTGTCACAGTGAAACAGCACCATCCACTTACTGAGCAATTAAACAGTATCAACTCTTAAAAGGGAGGGGACAGATGGGTACCAAACTGCTCCCAGTGAGTGAGATGCCCCAGTCTAGCCTGTGGAGCAGCTGTGCTGGGCGGGCCCCTCTTCCTGCAACAAATGAGCTAGAGAGGCCAGGCCAGGACTGGGCGAGGGTGGCTCTGAGGTGCCGTCCATGCTCCCCACAGGGTTCCTGCTCATCGGGAGCGACGTGAAGCTCAACAGCCCCTCCTCGCTCATCGGCCAGGCCCTCACAGAGATCCTCCAGCACCCGGAGCGAGCGCGGGACGCCCTGCGAGTGCTGCTGCACCTGGTAAGGGGCCCCCGGAGACACCAGGGGGGCAGGGTGAGGCTGGAGGGTTTCCACAGCACCAGGGGCATGAGCAGGTGGAGGGAAACTGTCCCCTGGGGCTGTGGGCACAGCCAGTCATTATGTGTGATGGGGACGTGTGTGCTGTCACACTGACGGCTGTGGCCATCCTTGCCAGACCTGGGGGGGGGGGCAGCCGAGGAGGACCTGGAGCAGGGCCTCGCCACAGCCACCTCCGGCCACATGGCTTTGGGCAAGTCAGCTTGGCTCTCTGAGCCTCAACTTCTGGTGTGGAAGCGGGGATGAGACGTTCCCTTTTCAAGGTTATCGTGAGAATTAGAGAAAAGGCGAGAATAGGGTCCTGGTAGCTGAGAGCTGGTATTCTATGATCAGATGACACCAGGCTTACCCTAAACTCAGTTGGAAGAAGAGTCCAAGCCTGACCCTCCCCTTGGCGGAGCTGCGACGGGAGTATAATCAGAGCCCCCACGCCTCTGTCTGCAGGATGTAGGGCTACAAGTCAAGCTGGTTCCAACCTTCCACCTTGATAACCTGAAGGCAGTTTCGAACGATTTAGAACTCTTGGCCTCCTTGGAGTTCTGTGCCAGGAAGACCAGCTCAGTCCCAGCCCAGGCCTGGGCAGCAAGGGTGGACAGCCCATGCCACCTAAGCTCTTTCCAAACCTAAGGCAAAGAGCCGCCTGTGGCCACCTCACAGCACAGAGAGGCACTGGGCTCTGCCGGCTTCCAGGTGGGCCTGTCCCCTTGGCCAGGCGAATGCTGCCCACGGGCCTGGGGTGGCAGCTCTCAGAGAGCTCCTGAGAGATCAGTCACAGACATTTCTTAAGCTCAGGTCTGCCTTGAGATTTTCTTAGCCTGAAGGAAATCAGTGTGTGAACAAGGAGAATGCTGGAGCCTGGAACCTCTGACAGCCCCAGGCCAGACGTGAGGACGCCCAGCCACCTGCTGCGGGGTAGACGTGCTCACGTGCTTTGAGAATTTGGGGAGACTTTCTCAACTGATTTTAACCTGTGCCTGGAGATGGCTCAGAGCCTTTAAGTTATTCAGCAGTAGGACACTTCTCAGGTCCCTGTCACCCCCAGAAGTGCCCTCATTCCTTGATGCAGCCCCCAGACCACTTTTCCTGGATGACTGAGTGGCCCTCTCCACGTTTGCTTTCTCCTCCCAGGCCAGGCTGTGGAGCGAGAGCCATGCCTCTCCGCTCCCATTTGGCCAGGGTTTTCTCTTCTTTCTTGGCTTCACCTTCTAGGGTGAGTACAGGGGCCATGGGTCAAGTTCACCAGTCCTCACTTCCTTCTGACTACCCAGTGGACAGTGTCCCCAGGGGCTGTCCAACTGTCTGTCCTGCCCGGGAAGGCTTTTTTCTCCTACCTGTGATGTCAGCCCCCAGCAACCCAGGGTTTTACAGCAAGAAAAGTCCCAGGTGACATCTTGGACAGCTCTCCTTCCCCTCTAGTTACAGCACATGTGCCCCAAGGCAGGTGAGAACTCAGGATGGACTGAGGTTTCCCTTGGAGAGAAAAACAGCCAGGGGAAGGCCTGCAGCTCCAGCAGGTGCTGTGGGTGCTCCTGGGGGGGGGGGGGGGGAGTCAGGTGGCAGTTTCCTGGATGAACGCAGCCCACACGTGCCAGGCCCCGGGTGGGCCTGGGAAAGGTCACTGGATGGGCAGGGGTGTCCCAGGCTGCAGGAAGAAGGGAGTCAGACACACAGGGGACGAGGCCCTGTGGTGGGCACTGCTTGGGGTGTATGTGATGTGTGTGGGGCGGTGAGAGGGGGTATGTCCTAGTGATGGGGAGTGGTCAGTGCAGGGTTTGGGGCAGGCCCCGGGCCAGAGGCTGGTTTTCAGACAAATTGCTTCAGAGTCTGTGGAGGAGAGCTCGGAGCCCAGAGCTGGGTTAAGGGTCTTCTGAGTCACCCAACCCCTCCCTCTGCACACCGCTGCAGTGTCGTGGTCCTCAGGCCTGGGCGCCTAGTGGCAGCAGTCAGCCCTGCACGCTTCATGCAATGGCTTGGTGTTTCCCCAAAGCCACCTGGAGAGAAACCAGGGCTGAAACTGCCCCGAGTAGAGCAGCACCTCACACCCTCTCCCTTCCAGGTGGAGAAGTCCCTGCAGCGCATTCAGAACGGGCAGCGCAATGCCATGTACACGTCCCAGCAGAGTGTGGAGAACAAGGTGGGCGGCATCCCCGGCTGGCAGGCCCTCCTCACCGCCGTGGGCTTCCGGCTGGACCCCCCAGCCAGTGGCCTGCCGGCAGCCGTCTTCTTCCCAACCTCCGACCCCGGTGACCGGCTCCAGCAGTGCAGCAGCACCATCCAGTCCCTGCTGGGTAAGCCTCGGGCAGGGCTGGGACGGAGGGACTGGCTGACAGCACAAGCAGGGTGGTGGTCGGCTGTGGTCCTGCCGGCTCTCATACGTGGGAGTGAGGGGGGCAGGGGAGACACCAGGGAGGCCCAGACACAGACTCCCCGACTTGGGGAGGAGTGTGCTTGTCCTGCCTCACTCTCCCGTCTGTAACGGGAACACACCCTCTGCCCCAGCTCTGCCTCCTGGGGTGCTGAGAGGTCATGCCGGGCAAGCCAGCTATTACTGTTCCACCAGCAGCTTCAGATCTGATGGAGCCGTGCAGCTGACCCCAGGGTGAAGCAGGTGCAGGTGCTCAGGGTTGCCTTTTGTGCTTCACTCAGAAGGGGTGATGCTGCCTGAGCAGCTGAGGCCGGGTCCTGCAGTGTGACCACGCACCTGGAGGACAGCACAGGGCTGGGACTGGCCTCTGCCTCCACCTGCCTTTCTCGGAGACCCTCCACTCTTCCCGAGTCAGACACGAACACACGTCTGAAAATGCCAGTGCTGAGCACTTGGGGCTCTTTTCCTGGGAAGGCACAGGACTGTGGGTGCTGAGGCGCCCTAGATAAAGCTTGCCTTCTCCTCTTGCATTAGGTCTGCCCAACCCTGCCCTCCAAGCCCTCTGCAAGCTCATCACTGCCTCGGAGACAGGCGAGCAGCTCATCAGCCGGGTGAGTCAGGCCAGGCGAGCTGCGGCCAGGCCTGGGGGCTGCGCCGAGGTGGGAAGACAGAGTGATTTGGCCCCAAGTAGGAACCTGCACGTGATGCGTCTCATTGCTTTTTTTCAGCCTTAGTGATTAGAAGGAAAAGGCAAGGGCTGGGAGAACGGTCCTCCCCGCAGCTGCAGGCCTGGAAGAGCAAGTTCTCGCACTGTCCCCTCTGGGCGCTGAGTCCCAAGAGTACTAGGGCCCTCAGAGGATGCTTGTGGGACCCCGGTCACCTGGGCCCTCAGGGCATGTCCTGAACTCTCCATCCAGGGCCCCCCACCCTGCATCAGGCTGCACAGCCCCAGCCGCCGTCTCTTCTGCTGGCTGACAAGTGCCACGGTGTAGGGCCAGCCCATCTGGACGGCTACGGGTGTTCCAATACTTACTCTCAGGTCAGAGTATGATCCCTGCTTGAAACAAAACAGCCACTGAGGCACAGCAGTGAGCACAAAGTCAATTCTCATGAAAGATACTGCTTGGCCGGTATTTTAAAATGTACTTTCTTTTAAGAAAATGTAGAGCTAATTCAGAGAATTGGAGGACTCTAACTCATAGTATCATGTAGGCCCTTCCAACCTGGCCTCACACCTTCAGTTCCTACTGGCCAGCGAGGGCCTGGAACAAGCCCCAGGGTGAAGGCCACGCATCAGAGACCTGGCTACAGCGGCAACACCTGAAGCACAGAGTAGTTTTCTCTGGTCATCTTGGAGTGTGATAACTTGAAAAATAGATTATTCGATATTTATTGGCAAATTTCCTTTTAAGCAGAACTATTTCTATGTGGAAATAAAGCTGCTCCATCTAGGATTGACCTCTTAAAATCAGAGTGGTGCCTGGAGCCACCCCCACCTGCGGTGGTTTCCGGCCTGCTTTTGGAACATAGCTCACTGACTCGGCCCCTCCACTGAGTGTCTCACTTTGTAATGAGTGTTACATGTGCTTGTTGAATAGAAGCAGGAAGACACTTAAACATCCTGAACCCAGGAGGGCTAGAAGCCTGTGCTTTACAAAAAGAAAAAACTAAAATTGCATTTGCAGGGCAAAGCTGAGAGTCCAGAAAGCCAGTCGCTTTAATTCCTTGCTTGTAGTGGCGACACAGGGACTTTGGCAGGGAAGCGTCCTGGCCGCCCCTGGTGGCTGGTGGGCATTTCCGAGTCACTCTGGAACCAGAGACTTTGCTTTCCAGAGTGGCCTGTACGCCTGCTGTGCCCCTTCCCCTCTCCCAGCCGCCCCTGAGCCCGAGTCCCCCCACCCCCACCCCGAGAGCGTCTGGCCTGGGTGTGGCTGTCCGTTTTCCTGTGTGTCCTGCTGACTCTCGCTCCTCTCCCCCCGGGTCAGAGCCGTGGGCCTGGTGTGGCGCCTCCTACAGCAGTGATCAGCTTGTGCTGCATAACAACCTGTGCTTGAGTCTAAACTCTCTTCTTTCTCTCTCTTTTTCTTTCTTTTTCTTAAAATCTGCTGGCCGAAGGCTGTTAAAAATATGGTTGGAATGGTGAGTACCACTTTGAGTAGCACTGTCGTCAGGTGAGCCCCTGCACCCGCCCACCCCGAGGTCCCCCGGCACTGCGGTCTCACAGGCACGCAGGCCGGGGGCCATGCCGCTGGCTCAGGCGGTCTGCCCCCTCCTCTGCTCTGCTCCCTTTCCTGCTCCACCCTTCTTGTGTTCTTGGTTTGAGCTTTCAAGTTCCCTCAGAACAGCAGGGAAGAAGTGACTTTAAGTGAGCAACACACTGAACCCACACAAGGCCCTGGTGGAGTTCCCACACTCGGCAGGTTATGTGTCTTCTTCCTTGAGTGCTGAGGCTCCGGGATGTAGTGTGGGAGTCCCCTCACCATCTACCTCGAGCTCATAAAGAGGGAGGCGACGGTGCTATACCCCACCCCTCTCCTCGTCCCCGAGCCCCTCCTGCGCTCAGAGCCCTGTGGCCAGTGATCGAGGGAAGAGGCGGGAGGCAGAAACCCTGACTGTGAGCCGCCGACAGAGGACAACAGGACAGCAGGCATAAAGGCACTGTGAAAAGAATTTCAGATGCTGCCCCCATGTAAGGTCGTTAGAAATGACAAGAACAGGTGACACAGGAAAAACTTAGGGACAAATCGTGGGGGGCCGGACGCAGCGGGCGCTGACGCTCTCCCCACTCAGCTCCACCAGGTGCTGGTCCAGCTGCAGGCCAGTGAGAAGGAGCAGGACTTCACATCGGCCCCCATTCAGGTCTCCATCAGCGTCCAGCTGTGGCGGCTCCCGGGATGTCATGAGTTCCTAGCGGCTCTAGGTAGGACAGAGCGTCCTTCACTTAATTGGCTTCTTCTGTTCCATTTTTTTAAAGTGCTCTTTTCTCCTAGTTTCTGTTGAGTGAAGTTGGTAAGCTCTTAGGGGTCTTAGTGTTTATTACTTACAAATCGTTTATGCAAAGACTCTATTGTTAGCAGTTTCCAAAATGTCCTTCCAGCTGCCCCATCTCTCCTACATTATGGTTTGTCTCCCACCTGCAGGCATCACTGAGATGAATCTGCTAGATTCCAATATTGTTGGGAGTCATGCCATGAAGTCATAAAACAATGATTTAACATTGGTCTCTATCCCTGGCTCCTGGAACTTGGCAGAAAAAAATACAATTGAAACCACCTTTGACTTGACTGTAGGGACCTAGAAGTGCACATTCCAGGATCCTTGTTCAGTGCGGGACACTCGCTTCTCAACACTGTAACACAGCTGAAGCAGCTCCTGACACAATAGCTACTTTTTTTCTTTTCTTTTTTACCACAAGTACATTTGTTGATAAAACTGCCTCAAGAGGTTTTAAGCGGCTCCTCCTGCCTCACTTAAGTGCCTGTGTGACTTGCTGAGGAGCTATTCACTCTACAAGCCTTTTTTGGAACACCTGTTATGTGCCGGGCAATGTTCCAGGCACTGGGGATGCAGCAGTGAATGAAGGACAAAAGGTCCTACCCTCAGAGTTTTCATTCTAGTGAGGAAGACAGACAGACACAGAAAGGACCTAATCGAAGGGGGGCACCCCAGAAGGTGAGGAAGCAGCGTCAAGGACAAAGACATCAGGGTCACAGTGATTGGCTGGAGGGGTCAGGGCAGGGAGCCAGGCGGGCCCTGAACGCCTGTGGATGGTTTTCAGGATGAAAGAGCCAGGCAGAGGGAAGAGCCATCGAAGAGCATGAGGCCTGTGCAGGCGTGCGGATGGGCTGTCTGACGCCCCTGGGCCGGGGTGTCACTGGTGCTCTCTGGTGTTAGGATCACGGGCGATTTTCACGGACGCTCTTCTCTGTCCTTTCCGAATCCCAGTGATAGTCGAGGGGCAAGGCGGGGTGAACATACTTAGACTGTGGAGGAGACGCACCCCCTTCCAGCCTTCAGCCGTCATAACCCATCACGGAGCTGCTGGTTATTTAGAGAACTCAGTTCTATTGGAGCAGCCCATTCAAACAGGTTTCATAAAGTAAACATTTCTAACTAAAATATTACATTTATATTATTTGTTATTTGTTTTCTAAAAGCTGAGTTCTCTGAGACCTTCCTGTTGTTTTCAGGCACCATTTTTGAGTTCACAGGGGAAAATGTCCCACAGCAATGAGAATGCTGAGCGGCCTCTCTAGTGAACCTAATTCCCAAAGGAATGGTGGTGTCAGACCAACATCAGAATTATATGAATAAAAAAGACAGAGTTCTCCTTTGATGACTACACCCCGTCATGCACTGAGTATCATAGGTCCCTGTCATTGGAACACTGAGGTCAGAGGAGGGAAAGGGCCTGGGATCACAGTAGCCTTCCTGGGCCTCTGACCGCCCCCCACCCCAGCTGTCAGCACTGAGTGTCTGTACTGTTTCAAGCCGAGCTCCGTGATCCAGGGAGACCCTACCTTCTTGCTTGGTGATCCTGTCTGTGGCCACAGCGTCTGTGTTGGGCGTCTTCCTCCTGCACCCCTCCCAGGAGACGTGCCGGGTGCCTCTGTGATGGCTCCTGATTAGTCCAAGTGCTGTGGCAACAGCTCGTTAGGCACCTCCTGCCCTTTGCTGTGCGGGCGCCATGACTCACCAAAACCACTGTCAGACTCAGGAGCAGCCCCCTGGGCCCTGGCAGAGCAAAGTGCCGTCCCTGCAGAGTGGTTCAGCCAAGAAAGCAGGTGCTGCCGTGCTAGACACAGCTCATGACAGAGCCCTTGGTGGCAAACACTGACCACACGTGGAGACACTGTCCTTGCCCCTGAGCAGCTTCCACCTTCCCTGCACCAGCTTTAAATACTGGACCCAGTGTTTGTCCCGGACAGTCTTCTTTAAGTGGACTGTTCTGCAAAAGAATGGAGACAAGTGTTAATGAGCCTAATTCCCACCCTCATCTCCAGAGAATGCAGTTCAGGGCGAGAGAGCAGCCAGCGCTCAAGGGACAGAGGGGAGCCAGGCTGGGTGGCCTGCACAAGGAACAAGTGTGAAGGGCTAGGGGCGCGGCCCTGATGTCCGCGGGAGTACGTGCAGGCGGGCGGCCCCAGGTGGGGTTTGCTGAGGGGTCTGCAGGGGAGCCCATGGGACTGTATGGCGGCGCTCACCCTTTTCAGATATGGGATCTTCCCTAAGGAAGCAGCTATTCACATTCTTTGTTTCTCCAGGTTTTGATCTCTGTGAAGTTGGTCAGGAGGAAGTAATTCTGAAAACCGGGAAACAGGCCAACCGACGAACCATGCACTTTGCGCTGCAGGCCCTGCTCGCGCTCTTTGGTAAACACTCTGCACGGCGCCGCCCCCGGGGCCACGGGCACAGACCTGACTATGGTTTGGGAAGGGGAAGAATTAAGTGAACAAACATTTTGTGTGTGTTAGGGATTGTCCAAGTAAGCAGAAACTCCCTGCTCTCACGGAATTTTCGATGAACATACGTGTAGTACTAGATGAGGTGCTGCCAAGTGCTCAGAAGATGTGCAGATTAAGGGACCAGGAGATGAGGGTGGTGGGCAGATCCTGGCCTGCGAGGAGGCAATTTTCAGGACCCTGGGGGCAAGCCTGCCTGCCTACCTGCCTGCCTGCCCTTCTCAAAGGGCCGAGTGAGACTACATGCTGGCTCGGCTGGTGGCCAAGGTTTAAGGCAGCCAGCAGGGTCTGCTGATGAATGGTCTGCATCCGACCAGAGAGGGTCAAAGATGATTTCTGGAGCAGCTCCCAGAACGGGACTGCCTTTGCTGAGACCCTGAAAATGGCAGGGTAACAGGTTTGAGTTCCATCTTGGACATGTTCAGTTTTGAAATATCTGCTGGGCACCTTCACAGGCAGCTGATTCACCACGGAGTGATAAATGTGCATACGGGTCGGAGGGGAAGAGGACCTCTTCCTGTGGGCACTCCAAGGGTCAAAGGCTACAGAGATGAGGTGGGGCCTAGGAAGGATCAGTCTGTGAGGGCCGGGTGTGATGGACTGTGCAGACTGAGCAGGGAACTGGATTTGGTGCTGGCCACTGGTGACCTTCACAGGAACTGGGAAGGAAAGCCTGCCTGGAGCCGGTGGAGAGCAGGTGGGCGGGGAGGCCGTGTGGAGAGGCATGTGAGTGACTCCTGAGGAGGTTGCCAGAATGGGGAGCAATGGGGCTATAGCTGGGAGGAGTGGCAGATGTGGGTTTAGGACAGGGGACATCACAGGAGGCCGACATGGGGTCTGGTGAAACGGGTGCCCCTGGGGTGTTTTTGTCCCCTATGTAAGATTTACTTTTTCCAACAAGATTGTTTTTCAAGATTTTTAGATGAATTCAAGTTGTGTATAAGCAGCACTTGCATAATTCTCTGCGAGCTTCTATGCATTTAAGGATGCATGTGAAAGAAAAAATCAAAACCATATATTAATTCTAGCTGCCCTCTGGGCATTTATGTTTTGTCTCAGATTCCACTGAGCTGCCCAAGCGCCTCAGCCTTGACAGCTCATCCTCCCTGGAGTCTCTGGCCTCAGCCCAGTCTGTCTCCAACGCCCTGCCCTTGGGCTACCAGCACCCTCCTTTCTCTCCCACTGGGGCAGAGAGCACAGCCTCTGATGCCATCTCCGTGTACAGCCTGAGCTCCATCGCCTCCTCCATGAGCTTTGTCTCCAAGCCCGAGGGCGGGTCAGAAGGCGGGGGTCCGCGAGGACGGCAGGACTGTAAGACTGCTTACCCCCAGCGATCCACCCTGCCTCGGAGCCAGCTATCCCCCCAGACCCACCCTGCAGGCAGCAAAGACGAAGAAGAATATGAAGGGTTTTCCATCATCAGCACTGAGCCTTTGGCAGCCTACCAAGAAAACAGAAAGGCCCGCTTCTCACCAGATCCCAAACAGTCCCGAGGGGGTACTGCTGGAGGTGTGAGAGTTTCGGTCAGCTCCAAGGGGAGCATAAGCACTCCAAATTCTCCAGTTAAGATGACCCTGATTCCCAGCCCAAACTCACCCTTCCAAAAGGTTGGAAAACTAGCAAGTTCAGATACGGGAGAATCAGATCAGTCTAGCACAGAAACCGACAGTACCGTGAAGTCCCAAGAAGAAAGCAACGCAAAGCTTGATCCACAAGAGCTGGCCCAGAAGATTCTAGAGGAGACACAAAGTCATCTCATTGCAGTGGAGCGTCTTCAGAGGGGCGGCAGTCAAGGCAAGGGTACTAATCCTGAAGATGGCATTTCCATGCCCAATAGTGCAGCCGTCTTCCGAGCGTCAGAAACAAGTGCGTTTAGCCGGCCTGCCCTCTCCCACCAGAAGAGCCAGCCATCGCCGGTGACTGTCAAACCAAAGCCCCCAGCCAGAAGCTCATCCCTACCCAAGGTGAGTTCAGGATACAGCAGCCCCACCACCTCGGAGGTGTCCATCAAAGACAGCCCGAGCCAGCAGAGCGGCCGGCCATCGCCTGGCTCTGACTCCCAGACCTCCCTGACCGACCAGCCTCTCTTTAAGCTGAAGTACCCCAGCTCTCCTTACAGCGCTCACATCTCCAAATCACCAAGGAACATGTCCCCAAGCTCAGGCCACCAGTCTCCTGCTGGTAGTGCACCATCCCCAGCTCTCTCCTATTCCTCAGCTGGTTCTGCTCGCTCGAGTCCGGCTGACGCTCCCGACATAGACAAACTGAAAATGGCAGCCATTGACGAGAAAGTGCAGGCTGTCCACAACCTGAAGATGTTCTGGCAGAGCACACCCCAGCATTCCACGGGACCAATGAAAATATTCAGGGGGACCCCTGGAACGATGACTTCCAAAAGAGATGTCCTCAGTCTATTAAATTTGTCACCTCGGCACAACAAGAAGGAGGAAGGAGTAGACAAGCTGGAACTTAAGGAGCTGTCTTTGCAGCAACATGGAGAAACGCCACAAAAAGCCCCTCCCAACGGACACTGGCACACGGAGACCACCACGCTGAGCACGCTGCCACTGCCTGCCGGCCCTCCTGCCCCAGCTCCCACACGCCCTTTGAGACTTCCTTCTGGAAATGGCTACAAGTTTCTGTCCCCAGGAAGATTTTTTCCTTCCTCCAAATGCTAAAGCATCTTTTATACCCACTGATACTGACTCAGAGTGCAGCGCCTGCCGCCGGATCTTAGCGCTCACTTGGCCTGCTCCTTGTCTGACAGCGGTCACCCCACCGAGGGTGTGCTCTCTGGGCGTGGTGCACCACCATACCCAGATGCCACCACACACACACCAGTGGCTCCTCTGGGACTCTAGGCCAGATTCACCAAAAGCCAGGACTTCTGTGGGGTTGGTACAGGAGGCTCATGGAATTTTCTACACACCTCACCAAATGTTTACCTTTGAACTCCCTGCTTCTCCTCTTTGATGTGATTCTTCAACAGGATTTTTGTACAAAAGTGGTCATGGTTCAGGGGTTGGGAGAGGAAAGGGAACACATATTTTGCTAAGAGGTATATATGCAGTACCTTTTATACACAGAAATACAAATAGAGCTTTTTTAAGGCTTTCAGGTGCTGGTTGGGGATGGGATATATAAAATCTAAGTTGAATTCTACACGAAAGTGTTATTATAGTAGCCAAAAACAGGATACTGGGTTTAAAAATGCCAATGATTTGTACTTAAATTGTAGCAATTTTGGTCTCACAACATTGTAACATCACAGTAACAATGCAATAACTCACTTGGAAATAGAGCTTCCACCTCGAACTCTGCTCCATCAGCTCTACAAACGTCCCTGGGGCCACACTGTCAACCAAACTTGAATTTTTAAAGAAAATTCATGTAACTCTTATCCAGGCATTTTAGAACTATGCAATTGTGATTTAAAATGCAACTTTGTGCTTTTAAAACATTACTGACCTTTTTTGTACATGGATAAACAACTCGGTTTTATTATCAATAGTACTTTGCATTTATAGCTATTATTTTTAAAAGCTCAAACCGTTTTTTAAAATGTCGAATTTTGAATAGTCATCAATAAGCAATTATCAAGTTTGGGGAGGTTGAAATTATTAACAAACAACAACAACAAAAACCCCACAAACCTACAACTAACTAGATTTAACCAGAATCTAGCTTCCAGCTCCTATTTCCCTTTATTACAGCTTCATTTTATTCTCTTTCCCCAACTCCAGGCCTCTGAAACCCCTTCTATCTAAGTCGGTTGCCAGGTTCACACAATCTCAGCACCTATGAGCTGCGTTTGGACCTTCATCTTAGCCGCGACTGGTGGCCCTTGCTCCTGTGGCCCTTTCATGTCCACAGCCTCAGAAACGGGGCCTTCTGCTGAGATACACATCTGAATTATTGCTGAACAGGGAAATAGATATTCCTAAAAGTGCTGTCTTAGGGGAAAAGTGGGAGGACTTTCCCTACAGCTCACTGAAATTACTGCCAGCTGGGATGAGACAAAAGAATAGTCTAGGTAGGAAGAACAATTAACTTATTTTAATAAAGAAAATGAAATACTGAAAATCATGTTTAGTTGGAGAATTCACATAAGCCTTTTTTAGGTAATTCTGAAATTAAAATCCTACCATCCTCACTGTGAGGGTACATCACACAGAGGTGGTCAGCCACTGGGCCTGGGACCAGCAACACAGGGAGCGGACATGAGGGCCTGGCAGGTGGGACACTAACATCAAGACCCCCAGGTGGTTTTTTAGCCTTGGGTAGGATCTCACTTTATGCACAGACACTGACTATTTGCCCTGGTCCTCACTGTACTCTGAAAGGAGGAAAAGATGATATTTATTCAATCTGTGTTACTCTCCTGAGCTACGTCATAGTTTTTTTGTGCTTAACCCAACAGCCATGTTGACAAAAGCAAAGAGTAAGGATGTCACATTCTAACCCTGATCCCAACACTGGAAGAGAAATACTTTATAAAGAAGCAAGCAACTATGAGTTTGTCTTTATGTCTTTTATACATGGTAATAAAAGTACCAGTATAGCGAACAAAAGCCACGTTTATAGCACTGTGCATTTAGCTAGCAAAATCAGGTCCTCAATAACAAGAAATAAACCTCAAAGTAAATTTTTGAATCCATATATAGAGAGTTAGGCCGTTCCTTTCTCAGCAACTCTCAGCCTCTTTCCCAAGTGCCAGGGAGCCCTGGAGGAAAGGCCTGGGGACTGTGCTCTGTCTGTGAGGACGAGGGCGCAGCCCTGTCTGCCCAGCTCTGGGCTCACACCCTCCACCACCCAGACCGCTTCCCATGGCTGCTGAGCCAGCTAGGAGGACTCGTGGACCCTAACCTGGTTTCAGTTCTTACGTACATTTGTTGTTGTAGGTTTCATGTTGAAAAGCCAAATGGAAGATGTGATTTTTTTTTTTTGGTCCTAGATATA
Organism: Camelus ferus; assembly: GCF_009834535.1. Lineage (NCBI taxonomy): Eukaryota > Metazoa > Chordata > Mammalia > Artiodactyla > Camelidae > Camelus > Camelus ferus. Next base: position 15,181,516 of record NC_045727.1, read on the forward strand.
AGCTTCAATGAAGGAAAGCAAGGATGATGAAGTAACAGGACCAATCTAAAAATCACTGTGGAGTTGCCCCTACATGTTTACTGTCAGTCTTGGTGTTTTCTATGTAAGTGAAATTGATGTAAAATCAAAGTGAATTTTTCAGGCTACCCTGAAAAAAGTATGCACTTAAAAGTTATGCTGAGATTGTATAATTCACAGATTTCTTTGTACAGATCAGGGGTTGGCAAACGATGACCCATACGCTAAATTTGGTCAGAGGCCTGGTTTTTCACAACCATGAGTGAGGAATGGATTGTACATTTTTACATATTTATATAAGTACCTACATAATATTCTTGATTTTACCTCTTGGTCCACAAAACCTAGAATATCTCTGGCCTTTTAAGAAAAAGTTTGCTGACTCCAGACGTAGATGACAGAAAACACAGTTAGAATAATGTTTTGTTTCTACAATCTAGGGAAAGTGAGTGTCAGGCTGTGGATAGAACTGTCAGGCATGTGTGGGACCTGAGCCATGAGATGGACCCCAATGACTCCTGCACAGTCCTTGGCTCTCGGCCCCACGTGGAAGTAGTCGATGGGTGGGGGTGAAATTTACAAAAATATTTTTCCTCACTGTATGCAGACAGCATTGGATCTATTTCTTTTACAGCTCAGGAACCTGGAACGCCCTGCCCCTACTCTCCTCTATCAGATGCAAATATACTGAATACAAGCAATAAAATCTCCCTCTCCTAGAAGCCTTGGTATGACCACAAAGCAAGGCAGTAGACTCTTGTCTTAATTCTCACCAGCAAACCACTCAACTACTTCAATGATTTTAACTAAGTCAGTAGGCCAAGGTAAAATTAGCTACTAAAGCTTAGATTTTGATGCATATTGGTATGTAGTAAATGAAAAAGTCCTCACCTCCATCTGTTTGAAAAAATTCCTGGTCCACACTGCTGCTTGCTGGGTCTCAGCAGGAGGTGTCCTGCACACACCAGCCCCATCATGCTCTGGTCTGTCCTGGTGCATCTCAGTAGGCGGTCACTGCAGCAGATCCCCAGTACAGTGCCTGTCCTGCCGTTCCACCCCCAACAAGGGAACTTCGTTAGTTTCAGTTCAGGCTGGAAAAAATACCACACGATAATTTGGTTTGTTTTTAGTGAGTTAAGAGAATGTGAAAACTGTATAATTTTCATCATGTATTTCTTCATTTTACCTAAAATAATTGTACATGTGGTTTGTGAACTGGGCCCTTGTTTGTGCCAGATCCTTCAAAGATGGTCCATGTAAGGACACACATGGTCCCTGCCTCAGATGCCTCCCCTACTCGGCACTCATCCCCCTTGTATGCAGTGTTAGCCATCTTTGGCCTATGTGGACTTTTTTTTGTAAATTACACTTTCCAGATGGCATTAAACTTTTTATATTATGAAATTTACCATGTAAAAAGAACTTCATATTTTTATTGAGATTGCTAAGGCACTTGGCCTTCCTTTGTGATTTCAGTGTCTATTAAAGCATGAGCTCCCTTGGTTTTAAGTGCTGTATCTGAGTCAGTTTCTATGCACGTCCCACACTGCCTAGGTTTCTTTGCAGTACACAAAGCGGTCACGTGTCATTAATGAGCACGTGCTCCTGTCTGGAGTTTAGTCCTTAAAATACACTGTAGCCTCACCTTTGCCAGGAGTAGATCCACGGAAAGCACACAGCAGAGGTGCCCCGCACACAGGCTTCTCCAGCCCTGAGCACAGGCACCTGTCAGTGGTGGTGATTTGGGGAGCTAAATGCTTCTGATCTTCTGTGTTGAAGGACAGAAATTCTACAATGTATAAGTGTGTAGACAAACAACATAGGTTTGAACCACGCAGGTCCGCATGCACACAGCTGTTTCCAGTAGTAAATCCTACAGTGCTACACAATCCACGGTGGGCTGAAACTGCAGATGTAGAACCACAGATATGGAGGAACTGTGAGGAATTGTGTATATGGAGGGCAGATAGTAAGTTATATGCAGGTTCAATTGTGCAAAGTTTCGGCACCCTAACCCCCACCTTGTTCAAGGGTCAACTATACTTCAGAAAGGAAAGCAGTCCTACATATGAAAGTCTGAGATGCATGAAGAAATAATGAAGAAATAAAGAACTAGGTAAATGTGAAAAAAAAACCAAATACTGATTGTATAAAAAGAGTAATGTCTCACTTGGGTAGCAAGAAAAATTAAAATATTGGACAATAATATGTAAAATAAAAGTTAAAGTGTTACTTGTTTTTGGGAAGAGAGAGTAGACTTTTAGAGTAAGTTAAATATGCATAATCACAGACACACAAAATTGGAAGAGGATTATACCAAACTAGTTAATGGAAGAGAAATAAATTTTTAAAAACTTACTTGATCTAAAACAGAAAAAGGAGGGAACAACAAAAAACAATTTAAAAGGAGAACAAAAATAAGATGAAATAAAATAATCAGTAATCATTATAAATGTAAGTGAACTAAACTTAATTGAAAAGGAGACTGACAGACGATAGCAACATGCCACATGCTCTTTAAAAACTATATGCTGTTTGGAAAGAAAAAACTCAACTGCAAAAGCGTAAGGGCCCCGAATGACTGACAGTAAAAGGATTATCAAAATAGACAGTAAAAGGCACTAATAAAAGCAAAGAAGATCCATTTTCTAATGTTAAAAAACTCAGCAGAAAGGCAAAATTCTAAGTGTGTATGCAGCTAACAATATAGTTTCAAAATTCATAAATAACTGGTAGAACTGCAAATTTGGAGAACTACACTGTCATCACTGGAGGTTTTATCCTTTACCCTCAATAACTGATAGATGAAGCAGACAGAAATCTAGAAAGCATGTGGTAGGTTAAAACAATTCAGCCAACAGGCTTGTGAAATGCAAAGAAGCGGGTCTTTGAGAGTGAATCTGTCTTTACAAGCACACACAGAATATTTTATGAAAACAGACCACGTACAGGCCACGTGGCAAGTCTAGCAAATACTGAGGAATCAATATCATTGCCACCAACCTAATGAGAACACGGTGCATTTCAGTTAGGTACCAACAAGAAGACAATACTGGAAAAGCTGCCAATAACTTAGATATTTTAAAATGCACTAAACAGCATATGAACCATGGAGGAACTCGTAATGGACGTGAAAAAATATTATGTATCTAAACTGATAGATAACTTCGGTGCCACCTTGGGAGTTTCTGGGATTTACTTTTATTAATGCCACAGGTGTTTCTTATTTGTTCTATTAAAGACCAGAAGTCTGTACAATAGACTACAGTCTCATTTTTAGCCAGTAAAATATATACTTATTTTTATTTCTGCTTATATGTTACTTCAGGAAATACATAAATTATAATAGCTTAAGAATAAAATTAATTTTAAAATCCATAAAAATCAGCGGGGTGTAGCTAATGTGGCATATTAAAGAAAAAATTATAGCCCTAAATGTTTATATTCAAGGTTAATTCCAAATATGTAACTGTATAAGCTATAAGAAATGAGGTAGGATGCTGCCCTGAACTAGTGGTAGTGGCGTGTTAGGAAAGAATGACACCACTGAGCTAGATGACTCGATCCAAAAAGTTAGCAAAAGAATAACAAATGCAGAGAGAAAAGGAAGGGAGTGAGAACAGTCAGAAATTAACAAAAATAGACAACACAGCAGATCAAGAAGGGTAAAGCTGGCCAAAAAGACAAAACACACTAATTAATGGGAAGGCTAATTGTGTGTGTGTGTGAGTGACAGAGAGAGAGACAGAAAAACAGAAAAGGAAGGAAAAGTGGGTACAGCTAAAGATGCAGCAAAAATTAATAAGAAAATACTATGAACACTTTTAGGCTGATATATGTGAAAATGCAAAATAACAACTAATATGTTTTCAGCATACATACGTAGTTGAGGTATCTGGAAATGCAGGGGATGTGGACCTCTGATGCAGGACAGTGGTGCCACCGCTGGGGAAGGAAGCAATGGAATTAGAATCAGGAGCGGTAAGCAAGTGACTTCAACTGCAGAGCACTACAGCATACAGCTACACACATGAACTATCTCACATGGAATTTAAGAAAAGAGTGAAAAGTGTTATTAGCAAACTATATGACAGGAATTTAGATTATATAAACTTTTAGGAAAAAATATTAAAAGTTTTGGTGCAAGAAGGAAAAGAAAACTTAAAGAAACCAGAGCCCATAAAATTAAAACAGTAATCATAACTCATTCCCCTTTATCCAGCTCTCCAAAAAATACAGGCCCAGATGGTTTTACGTATATTTCACCAAACTTTCAGGGACCAGTGAGATACTCTATATTTTCAAATTGTTTCAGAAAATGTAAAAATTAAAAAAGATGCTAAAAATCATCCTGTGATGGTATTCTTAATTCTAAGATCAATAGACAGTATAAGGATAAGCCCATTTCATTTATGAATCTAGACGTAAAAACCCTAAATAAAACATTTGCCCATTAAACGCCTGTGTTTTAAGACTCGGAAAACAGAGGCTGGAAGTAGACCTATGTGTTAGTCACCGGAGCTTAATTCTTTGCTGATGAACACGCACATAGTATTTATTCCTAAGGGCCAGAGCTCTGGCCCTAAGTGGCGTCTCTAAAGACATTCACTTTGGAAAATCAGTAAGTATTAAACTACGGAGGACGTTACCTCCCGGAGAACTGGAGTGCTGAAGTCTACGGTTTATGGTGTAATTAGACAACAAGTAAGTCTATTACACTCCTGTTATAAGAACAATGAAATATGTATATCAGTATAAGGGAAATTCCAAGCAGTTCTACCATTTCTTAAGAAACAATTTAAGAACTATACCCTGCTATTACTGTTAAAGTAGAAATTGACTTCAGTACAATAACCTACAGGGTAGATCTAAGGACGCAAGGTTAGCACAATGCTGTGCGAGGACTGACGAGCACAACCGTGTGGGCCCTATCACCTTAGGAAATAAAATTCGTGCTCTCTTCTAATGCTCAAGGATCTGCATCTCCAACTGTGGAATATGTGCTTTGTTAGGTGCTTCCCTGGAAGGAGAGACTGGCCTTAATGGATGTGTTGGGGACCTTGACTGATAGCTGATACACAAGAGACGGTACCACCAGGACTGCTCTAAGCTCCTCTGGTGCTTTATTTATAGTACTTTGTTTTGCTGTTTTTAACCTCAGGAGTTCTGGACAGGGACCGCAGCTTGGTACCCTTCTCAATTTAAAAGACTTTTTTCAACTTCCCCAATGAGTATGCATGCTTACAGCCTCTAATAATACTAAATAGTGGCAAACAGCAGGGAACTGACAGACTAATGCTTCATCCACTCCAGCAAATGAGGCCCAAACATCTGGATCCAAATACAATAAAGGACATGTTGGCATTAAGGAAACATTTTGCCTCCCAAATGAATTCGCATTCCATCTCAAGATATTTATTAAATTTGTAGCAACTGTGCATTTGGGCTTCAGGGGATGATAATGTTCTTAAATATATAAATATTCTCTACATATTTTATTAAATTAAAAGTTCTAAAATTCTAAAATAATTTTAACTCTCAGTGGCAGAACTCAAAGTCTGCCCTTTTAGTTAATTGGGACAGTAGATGAGCTTGAATACTGATCTGCCTGGCAGCATTTTGCCAAGTCTGACTTTTTTTTCCATATACAGAGCTTTTTGAAGTGTAGCCATTTTCTTTTTGAACCAAAAATGCAAATGCAAAATAAAACTGGTATGTAATCAGGAAAAAAGAGGCAGTTATTATCATTTCAAAAGTCATTCATTCTACAAATATCTGCTGAGGGTTTGTTGTGATAAATAGAATGTAGCCAATAAAAAATAAACAAGCAGAAAGTTAAAATAGATGTTTTAAAAGTCCATTAAATAAAGTTTGTGTTTTAATTAGATGCCGTTCTCTCCTGTATTACAAACAATCCAAACAGCCTGATGAATGAAAATGCCCATCACTCTGCCTCCCCACACACTGTCCCTGCTGAGAACTGCCTCAGCTCAGCTTGAGGGATGAATCGGCTCGAGGCAGAGGTGCTCTATGGGGAAGGACTCAACTCTCCCGGCTGCAGCTGACACAGCGCCACCAATCCTGTGGGAGGTCAGAGCCTTAGGAAAAGCCCCTACAATCAGATTCTTTCTCATGAATTCAATCCAGGTCTAGATCACATCTCTGCAGCTGACGCCAAAGCCAAAAGGTAATGATGTAAACTGAGGTCAGTGGGGCCAGCATGGCCACGTTGCAGAGTTGAGATGTGTGAAAACTGAGTGAGCAGAGGAAGCCAGCAGTGGAGAAAGGAGAAAAGAACAAATGCAGAGGTACCTTGAGAGAGAAAGTCCCTGAAGTAGCCAAGTTCCAGGCTACTCTCAATATTCAGTTACTTCCCACTTGGGTTAATTTAAATGGGACTTTTTCCCCCTTTCGATTTAATGGCCTTGATTGTGGATGTTTGAACATACAGTATGTAAAAGCAAGTCAGAAGTGGAGCAGGAAGAAAGGCCGTGGGGCCAGGCAAACTAAAGACAGAAATGGCAGCAAAGGAATGAGACAGTGGAATGGAGAACACAGTGAGGGGCCTCTATGACCCTGGACACTTGGATGTAAATAAATACTAGAACCAATCAGAAGAGAGGCTCATGTCCCTTCTAGTGGCTTATGTTCAGCCTACCCTCCAGGCACTGCAGGGGAGCAGCCTGGGCCCCTCCCCACAGCCCACATCTCCACTTCCCAGACCCCTGAAGGACAGCATGCCCATAATTTCCCCCCCTCTCTCCTGCACTGTCAGATTCTTCCTCTCTGCTGATGAATCATTCCCATCCACACAGTCAGGTGCCGTGATGGCTCCCACGTAGCCCCATGTCCCCATTCCGTGGATATGCCATTTCTCTGCTCCTCTTTCCAGAACAAAACGACAGCTCTGTACTCAGTGTCACCACATCCACTCTCCCTCTTCTCTCCTGAACCACTCCCTCAAATCGGATTGTGCCCCCAACACAAAATCCAGAGCTACATCCAGCTTGTGAAACCTGGTGGTCAATTCTTAGTTCTCTGTAATGCAGGGCTAAGGACACAGCATCACTTTTGAGGTGGTCTTGAAATAAAAGTATAATCTGCACTTAATTAATAAGCTTTCAAATATATAACTTTCAATTTACTGTAAATACAGAGATTATTAGAATGAGTTACACAGCACCAGGAGAAAGCAATGAGGTAAATCCAGAAGGCAGTCCCCCCCCATCCCTCCACACAGTGCTTTTCGAACAGCTTTCTACAGGGACGGTCTATGCTGTCCAGTACAGCAGCCACTAGGCACATGTGGCCACTGGGCAGCCAAAATACGGTTAGTGTGACTGAGGATACGAAATTTTATTCTAATTTATTTGTATGTATAGTAGACTGGTCTGTTCTCTTAAGCCAATATTATAAGGAAAAATAGAGGCCAGACACTCTTCAAGAATAAAGAATTTTAAGTAAATGACATCACAACCAAATGTAAATACAACTGCATTTCTATATACTAGAAAAAACACTGGAAAACAGAATTAAGACCAATTCTGTTTACCACTACACCAATAAACATAAAATAATTGATTAAAACTGATTTCTACAGTTAAAATGGGTACAGTTCATAATATGTAGATTATACTTCAATTAAGTTAATGAAAAAATCCTCAGGGATAAATTTAACAAAAGGCAAGTAAGATCTCTACATTGAAAATGACAAAATACTGAGAAAAATTAAAGAAGACATAAATTGAGAGAGACACTATGTTCATGGATAGAACACTCAGTATTGTTAAGATGTTAATTCTCCTCAAACTTATCTATAGAGTCAACACAACTGTAATGAAAAAGTCTTAGCAGACTTTTTATTAGAAACTGACAAGTTAATTTTAAAATTTATCTGGAAATGCAAAGAATCTAGAAGAGTCAAAATAAATTTGAAAAATGAAGTTGCCTTCAAAATTTACTTTAAAGCTACAGTAAATAAGACTATGTGGTTTTGGCATATAAACATGCAGACTGGTGGGCAGAGCAGAGTCCAGAAATACATGCAGAGAAAAGAGCCCAGACATATATGGTCAACCAATTTTCAATAAAGGGTACCAAAAAAATTCAACAGGGGAAAGGACGGTTTTCTCACTATGTCGTTCTAACGCAACCACGTATCATTTAGAAAAATAAAACCTCAATGATTACCTCAAATCATACTACAAAATTCAAGATGGATCATAAACCCAGACATAAAAGCTAAAATTAGAAAGCTTCATTCATAAGAAAACATCTCTTTGACCCTAAGTCAGGCAAAGATTTCTTAAGACACAAAAAGCACTAACCATAAAAGAAAAAGTTATTGATCAAAATTAAAACCTTCTGCTCTTTAAAAGATATCACAGCCTAGGAGAAATTATTCATGATATTTTTTCATAAATTTACCTGACAGAAGTGAATTTATGTTTCTGGAATGAATATCTGTATCTATATTACCTGCAACTCAACAATAAAATAAAGGCGAAAGACTGAACAGAAATTTCACAATGGAAGATATAGAAATGATCAATAAGCACAAGAAAATGTGCTCAGAATCATTAGTCACCTGGGAATGCAAATGAAAATCACAATGAAAAAACACTTCCCACCTTTAGAATGACTAAATTAGAGGCTGGCCGCACCAAGTGTTGATGAGTATACAGAACCACTAGGACTCTCACACCTTGTTGGGAGGAGTGTGAAATGATACAACCACCTTGGAAAACTGGCAGTTTCTCCGAAAACTTAATACACATCCACCCAATCCTATGTCTAAGTATTTGCCCATGAGAAACAAAAACAAATGCCCATAAAGAGACTCATACAAGAAAGTCCCAGTTGTTTTATTCATAGAAGCCCCCAAATGGGAAAAACTCAAATGGCTATCAGTAGGTGGATGGATAAAGGAATTACGGTACAGTCATACAATGGAATACCACACTACAATACAAAGTAGTAAAGGAGGCAGGCAGTATAGAAACACTCTGAGCAAAAGAAGTCAAACACAGGGGGAGGGTTTAGCTCAAGTGGTAGAGCACATGCTTAGCACACACAAGGTCCTGGGTTCAATTCCCAGCACCTCCTCTAAAAATAAGTAAATAAATAAACCTAACTACCTCCCCCCTCCAAAAAAATAAATAAAATAAATTTAATTAAAAAAGAAGAAGTCAAACATAAAAAAGTTCATACTTCATGATCCCCTTTATGTAAAATCCTAGAATAGTCTTGGTCAAGAGCGGTTGCCTCTGGGAGGAAAAGGGGATTAACCAGAAGGGACATGAGGGAACCTAACTAGGGTGATGGAACCGGTTCTGTATCTTGACTGCAGTGTTGATTACATGAATAAATGCATTTGTCAAAACTTATCAAATGGCACTCTTAAAGTTTATACATTTTATTGTGTGTAAATTTTATACAAAGCCTCAGAAGTTTTTTTTGGGGGGTGGGTAGAAATTAACAAGTTGATTCTAAATTTTATCCGGAAACGCAAAGGGACCAAAAATATCCAAGGCAGTCTAGAAAAAGAACAAAGCTTGAGAAGTTTCATTGCCGGAAATTAAGCTCAGTTATAAAGCTATAATAATTAAGATAGAGGTGGGACTGGTGCACGGATAGACAAACAGATGAACGAAACACAAGAGAAAGTCTAGAAACAGACCTACACACTTGATTTATGACAAAGATGACACTGTAGTGCAGTGGAGAGAGAAGAGACTTTTCAATAAATGGAGCTGGTTCTGTTGGATATAATATTTTTCAAAAATGATCTTGACCTCTACATACCATGCACAAAAATCAAGTTTTGGGAGATTGTATGTAAAAGGCAGGAAATCTAGGGAAAATATTTAGAAGAAAACACAAGAGATTATCTCAACGACCTTAAGGTAGGCAAATGTTTCTTAAACAAGATATAAAAAGTAGTAACTGTTAAAAAGCAGTTTGATAAATTGGACTATCAACTACAGAATGAATAAATTAATGGTGGTGTATCAGACAACTGAATACTCCATGGCAACCACATGTAACAACATGAATATTTCAAATAGAATGCTGAGCTAAGGAAGCCAGACAGTATACCATACGTTTCCACTTACATAAAGTTCAATAACTAGCAAAACAATTTTATGGTGTTAAGAGTTCAGATACTGTTCACTCTGTGGTGGAAGACTGGTACTGGCTTACCTGGATAGTTTCATTTGGTAAAAATACTTCACATTGTACAATTACGACTTGTGTACTTTTCTGTGTGTCATACATCAATATGGATAAAGTTAAAAAAAAAATCATCAACCTAATTTTTCTCCCGTCTTCTTCCTTCTCACATCTTCTACGTCTCTGAAAATGACAACTACATCCAGTTGTTCAGGACAAAACCAGTGCAGCCACACTCAGCCTCCTCCTCTCTCTCATGTGCTACACAGTCCAGTGCAAACCTGTTGGCTCTCTCGTCTCTGTCGCCTGCTGACTGGCTCCCACCCCTCTTCCCTTCAGCCTGCTCTCCCTATGGCAGCCACAGCAACCGTTTTAAAACATACATCAGCTCACCTTATGTTTGCTCCTAAGCCTTCAAATTGGAATTATGTGCCATTTTATAATAAAGGTGCTCAATGGATGCTTTGAGAGGATCACAGCACTACTTCTGTGATATTCCTGCCAAAGATGCATAAACTGAATCTAATCAGGATGAAACATCAGACAAATTCAAACTGAAAGATTTTCCACAACATGACTGGCTTGTGAACTGTATAAACTTTTGGAAAGTAATTTGTTATCTATGAAAGATATTTATACTCTATGACTTAGCAATTTAACTCTGAAATACATATTCTAGAGAAACTCATACATGTGTCCAAGAAGAGACCTACTGGAATGTTCATCACTTATTATTACAGCAAAATGTTAAAATCAACTTAAATACTCAGTAAGAAGAGAATTTATGAAATGTACTGCAATGAAAAAGAATGAACTAGAGCTATACAAACATGGAAAAATCTCATCAACATAGTGAATAAAAATAATCTATTACAGACATGCATGGGAATCATAACAACAAATTTACAGGGCAGGTATGGAGGAGACAATATACTCTGGGAGGAACATATCAGCAGTTTCAATTGTATTTATAATGTTTTATTTCCTAGGATAGATGGTAGATACATGGGTTTTCACTGTTAATCTATTTGCCTTTAAGTGTGAAACTTTTATATCAAAAAAGTTGCCAATCTAAGTTGAAAATTTTTCATCCAAAGTGGTTAAAATAAAAACATTGCCGAAATAGTTTTATTTTAGCTCACCACTGGTTTTCTGAAAAATGTACTCATAAGGAAGTTCTGTGCAGGTAATAGCAAATGACAATTTCCAAACTTTTAGCCAATTCTGACAGTGTAGCAAGGCCATCAACTTCACATGGAATGTGACCTAGCTGATAATTAGTCTAGATCTGAGTAACTGATAAAGCTCTAATACATTCTGAAAGGCTGGGTGGGATGGCTTTTATCAACCAGCACTGACTTGTAATAATTATACAGGCTATCTGCCACATCGCTGTAGACAGCTATACATAGCCATCAACAAAAATTAGCTTACCAACAAGAACTATACTTTTGATCAGGAGTCACACACACACGCTGGCTGAGTGTACAGGATGAGACAACAGAGCACTATGGAGTTTAAAGTTTTCTCTCAGAGGTTACAGGGTAGAGTTGTTTCTTTCCTAACCTTTGGGCAAAAACAACTGCTTGAGAAGTGAAAAATTCCTTTAGGCTGACTGTGTAGGCTAAAGAATGGTTACTTTGATATTATCTTTTTAAAAAAAATCAGTAAAAGTGGTTATGTGTACAGGGTTCTAAAGATGCCAAAGACGTCACAGCTAATGGAGTAGATGCCAGATTGCTTTCTGAGATCATCCCAATTCCCAGCCCACTTCCCCCTATTCCCACCCAGATCCTGACAAATACAGAACTGCATATATATGACTTTTCAAACTTTTAGAATTCACAGAAGAATTCTTAGATTTCTACAGAAGGAAATGTTTTTGATACATCTTTCTCACCACAAAAAAACATCTGGCATTTAGCAGATTCTTTTTGAAGAATAAGTTGCAAACAATGCCTTTTTTCTTTGAAAATCTGTAATCACAGAATACTTTTGAAAGAAAACCCACATGTAATGAGATTTGCATAGTGCTTTCCATAAATCATGAAAAACCTGTTTTTCTATGTATGTCAACTTGGATATTCTTGTTACAATATGCATTGAGAAATGCATATATATATATTTTTCAACTTCCAAAATGATTTTGAGAAGCTCTAAATAAAAACATAGAATAAAATCCATAAAAACAAAAATAAGAGTCAAGTAATGAGGAGGGCAGAGGAGGAAAAGTAAGTGAATTACATACACTAGAGGGTTTTACTGTGGTTTGTGATCACTCACACAGTGTCCTCCCCAGGGCTCCTCTAAGTAGGGATGGTATGGAACAGCAAGCACAGCACAGCACTCTTTGAGTCTACACTAGCGACAAGTGGCATCCAATCTCTGTGCTCAGAGACCTGGCCTGTGGCCCACACCCTGCTCCTTCTTGGGACTTCCACCAGCTGCCCAGGCATCAGGGCATGATCAGGGGCCCCCTCCACACAAAGGCTAGAGCTGTTAATGTTGCTGTTACCTGTTATCATCAGGATCTTTTTTTTAATGACTAAGAAGGCTTTGAGATGACTTCCAGAAGCTATATCTGGGAAGTCCCTGAATCCTTGAGACCACAGACTGGTTACTAAACCACTGAGAGGGAGTCTCACCATGGCCAAAGCCTGCTGGTCCCAGCAGGGCACTAAGCACTGGACATCTGTCATGAGCTCGAGGATCAAAAGGTTACTGAACATTTCCTACTTATTACTTTCTGGATTTTCTGTTCTGGCTTTTCCCTCTCTCCCTTGCTGTGCTCTAAACTCCAGGCAGAGGATTTTATGTTTATTGTCGAATGAACTGATAAAGGGAAATGGTGGAACTGAGAGGGCTTTCTGTTACCATGACTCATAAACTTTAATGGTTTATTTCCCTAAAGACATCCAATTACCACAGCTCCAAAATCTTGCTAATCATGTACTAAAAAGTTGTTTTAAAGGGCAAAATGCCAGTGAATAGTATCTTCACCTCTCATTTTCTGAAAATTAACCTTTAAATAATATCGTGAAAGTAAACATTTTAATTCATCAGGATTAGAATATGGTTAATAGATAAACATTTCCCAACTTTTAATTTTCCAAATAAGCAAGCTTAGAATTCCCCTCTCAGAGCACTACCATCATAGAATAATTTGCCAATAGAAACATTCAGCATGACTTAAGGAAATATCCAGGATATTCTAAATTTCTTAACTTGAGAAACTACTAATCAATTCACTGGCCCAGCCTCCACAGCTCATATGAAGTATCAAATTGGCTGCACCATTTTACATTCCAACCAAGTATACGAGGTTTCCATTTCTCCACGTCTTCACCACCACTTGCTATTACCTGTCATTTTGAGTACAGCCAACCTAGTGGGTATGAAGTGGCTTCATGGTTTTGATTTGCATTTCCCTGATGGCTGATGATACGGAACATCTTTCCACATGCTTATTGGCATTAGTATATCCCTTGGAGAAATGTTTGAGATCCTCTGCCCACTTTTCATTTGGGTTGTCTTTTTATTACTGAGCTGTGGGAATATTGTATATATTCTAGATAGAAACCTGTTTTCAATTATGATTTACAAATATAAGCACACCTTGGAGATACTGCAGGTTCAGTTCCAGACCCTCAAAGTAAAGCAAACATTGCAAGAGTCATGCTAATTTTTGCTTCCCTAGCACATAAAAAGTTATGTTTACAGTATATTGTAGTCTACTAAGTGTGCAATAGCATTATTTCTTAAAAAAAAAAGCTCATACCTTAATTTAAAATACTTAATTGCTAAAAAATGTAACCATATAAGCTTTCAGAGAATCGTTATCTTTTTGCAACAGTAACATCAAAGATCACTGATCACAGATCACCATAACAAATATAATGTGGGAAAAGTTTTTGAAATATTGCAAGAATTATCAAAATGTGACATAGAGACACAATGTGAGTAAATGCTGTTGGAAAAAAGGTGCTAAGAGACTTGATGCAGGGTTGTCACAATCTTCAGTTAAAAAAAAAATTTATTGAATGTTATTTTGAGTATTTTAATCCTTCAAATGTAAAGCCCAAAATTCTAGTATTCAAAGTGTATGGTATGCTATGTTTTGCTTAGGAAGAAAATCCAAGTTTTCTTGATGTCAATTTATACAACTAAGACAGTTTTAATATAAAGAAAATAAGCTTCTAGCTAGTACTGAGTTTTGTTTTAGAGGGTTTTGTTGTTGTTCAACTAGATAGGATGACTTTAAAGTTCATTTGGAAATACAAAAGGCAGAAAAACTCTGAGAGGAAAAAATACATGTATATATATTTAAAATCAAACAAATAACAGGACAAGTCACACAAAATAGTAAAAGCCTCAATAAGAGTGGTTCTAACATGTAACAGGCAGACCAATGAAACAAAACTGAAAGAATAGAAATAGACTTAATATTTGAAAAGTTAACATGTGGTAAAGGTGGTCTCTCAAATCACTAGGAGGAAAACAAACTAGTCAATAAATTGTGAGGACAACTCACTATTTAAAAAAATAAGAACACTATACACCAGGATATATTCTTATGAATCAAGGAGTCAAATGTCAAAAATGAAAAATGACACTAGAAGGAAATACAGCAAATTTCTTTAGTAACTTTAGTCTGGGAAAGGCCTTTTTAACTGAACTTGAAATCCACAAACTGACCAAAAAAAAAAAAAAAAAAAACAAAACCAAAAGGAGAGAGATCCTGTGTTCATGGACTGGAAGAATTAATATTATTAAATGTCCATACTACCTAAAGCCATCTATAGATTCAATTCAATCCCATCAAGATCTCAATGGCATTTTTTTAAGTAGAAAAAAAAAATCCTAAAATTTATATGGAACCTCCGAAAGACCCCAAATAGTCAAAGCAACCCTGAAAAAGAAGAACAAAGCAGGAGGCATCACACTTCTTGACTTCAAGCTATATTATAAAGCTATAATAACCAAAACAGTACAGTACTGGCATAAAAATAGATACACAGGCCAATGGGACAGAATCAAGAGTCCAGAAAGAAACCCATATGTATACAGCCAAATATTTGACATGGGAGCCAATAATACTCAGGAGAAAAGACAGTCCCTTCACTAAATGGAGCTGGGAAAATTGGATACTGACACATAAAAAAGAATGAAACTAGACCCCTATCTTATACCACTCCTAAAAATTAATTCAAAATGGATGTAAAACCTGGAACCATAAAACTCTTAGAAGAAAACATAGGGGAAAAGCTCCCTGACATGGGTCTTGGCATAACTTTTTAGATATGACACCTAAAGCACAAGGAACAAAATTCCAAAAATATACAAGTGGGACTAAGAAGCTTCTGCAAGGCAAAAGAAATGATCAACAAGGTGAAAAGGCAACCTATTTGTAAACCACACATCTGACAAGGGATTAATATCCAAAATATATATAGAACTTACACAACTCAATAGCAGAAAAACAAATTCCAAAAATGGGCAAAGGACCTAAAAAGTATTTTTCCAAAGAAGATATTCAAATGGCCAACAGGTACGTGAAAACGTGCTCAACATTGCTAATCATGGGGAAACACGAGTCAAAACCACAATGAGATATTACCTCACAGCTGTTAGAATGATTACCATCAAAAAGGTAAGAGATAATAAATCCTAGTGAGAATGTAGGAAAAAAAGAACCCTTGTGCACTGTTGGTTGGGAATGTAAATTGGAGCAGCTACTAAGGAAAACAGTACAGCGGGTCCTCAAAAAATTAATACTAGAATTACCATGTGACCCAGCAGTTTCACTTCCACTTCTGGATGTATAACTCAAGGAAATGAAATCACTATGTTGAAGAGATATCTGCATCCCTATTTACAACAGCCAAGACATGGAAACAAGCTAAGTGTCCATCTACAGATGAATGGATAAAGAAAATGTGGCACAGATATACACAAGGGAATACTATTTAGCCATAAAAAACAAGGAAATCCAGCCATTTACAACAACTAGGATGGACCTCAAGAGCATTAAGCTAAGTGAAATAAGTCAGACAGAGAAAGACAAATATTGTATGATCTCACTTACATATGGAATCTAAAAAACCAAACCAAAACAAAAACCCCAAACAAAAAGGCAAACTCATAGAAAAAGAGATCAGATTTGTGGTTACCAGAGGTGAAGGGTAGTGGGTAGGAGTACTGGATGAAGATGGATGAAGGAAAAGGTTCAAACTTGGTAAGATAAATAAGTACGGGGGATGTAATGTACAACACGATGATATAATTAACATTGCTGTCTGGTATATTTGAAAGTTGCTAAAAGAATAGATCCTAAACTTTTTATCACAAGGAAGAAAAAACATTTTTTCTTTCTTTTTTTTGGGGGGGGGTATCTATATATCATGATGGATGTTAACTAAACTTACTGTGGTCGTCATTTTGTAATATGTGTAAGTCATTAGGCTGTACACCTTAAACTTACACAGTGTTATATGTCGATTATAACTCAATAAAACTAAAAGAAAAAAATAAAACAAAGTGAACTAGAAATAAGTTAATCATCCTATTTCCTCTCAAAAAAAGAGAGCATGTGGTCTCATTAAAAAAAAAATCCACAAACTATGAGAGGAATTTAACATCATAAAAATAAAAAACTTCTATATCGGGGGGAAAAAAAATCTACCAAAAGCAAAGTACAACTGACAAAGTGGGGAAAATACTTGTAACTCATATCACAAAGGATTTAAATCTTTCTAATATGTAAGACCAGCAACTTAATAGAAAACCAACCAAAGGATAAAACTAAAATAAGATCATTTTGATAAAAATCTCAAAGCTTGGTAACAAATTTTGTTGGCAAGGCTGAGAGGAAATAACATTCTCATACATCAGTGGTAAGAGTATAAATTGGCACAATCCCTACTGATGGCAATTTGTTAATACTCTTCAAAAATAAACATATTCCTTTCATTTTACCAAGCAATTCTCATTCTTAGAACTTATCCTACAAATATATTGCACATATATGAAATGGTTTTGCCTTGCAGCATTGTTCTTAACAGTGAAAGACAGGTTAAAAAAAATAACTTAATGTCCACCAGAAGGAGAGTAGTTACACAATAAATTATGTACCCAATGGGATATATTCTGAACATGTTAATAAAAAAAACTTTTTAAAAACAAAACCCCCCAAACCCCATAAAGAGGCTGCCCTTTTTGTACTAATATGTAAAGCTCTCTGAGCTACCTTATGCGAAGCAAATAAAGTATGGAACAGTGTAAATGAAGCATAAATCTGTATGAAAGGAGGAAAATTAAATTCTATTTGCATGTATACGCATTAAACAAAAGCTCCATGGCATGCACAAGCAACTAGCAACAGCAGTATCTTATCTTGTGTGATGAGACGGGACCAAAATGTAGACTCCTGGAAACGGAACCACTGGGTCAATGGATAAATGCATGTATGCATGTGTTAGGTATTACCAAATTCCCCCTCATAAAGGCTGTACCATTCTGCACTACACCCAGTTTGGCACGAGAGTGCCTGTTTCTCCTCAGCATCTCCAATAGTAAAATTTTTAGATTTTTTTTGCTAAGCTGGTAAGAAATGATAACATAGTATGGTCTTTGATTGTTTTTAAATTCAGGTTTGTTGTGGTTTAATTTACATGAAATAACTTTCACTTTTTTGGGGGTTACAGTCATAAACGTATATTCATGTAACACCACCACAATCAAGTGAAGACTAAGAATTCCAATGGAAAAAATTGTAACATGTGAAACTATAAAAACATGTCATACTAGTCCACTGTTCATACACACAGCAGCAACAATTTTATTATGTACCCATTTTGAAAAGATAGAACATGTTTCCATTGGCTATGATTGTAGTATTATCAACAGTAAAAGATAATATAGGGTTTTTTTTTTCCTTTCTTTTCTTTTCCCCCATCCTGTTTTGCCTTTAATTTTATAGATGTGCCATCAAGGTACTCTGATATTTCAGTACAGGCTCAATGATTACTTAATGATTGCTTCTTTAACCACTTTAATTTAATGACAAATCTTTTAAAATTTGACAGTGTTTTAAAATAGTATATATTCTGGAATTTCTCCCCGGCCATTGCTTAGCCTTATGAGAAGTGAATAAAGAAAAATCAGAGAAACAGAAAACTTTATTATTAATGGTAAATAAAGGAGAACCCAAAAGTCACTGTACTACTTGGGTTTAACATATATTCCCTCTAGCATCATGCCTTCTTCTAATAGATAATATGTGAGAAGACTCTACACAAGTGAAAACAGAAAATGCAATTACATTTTATTGCAAGAAATTTGGAAAACGTATTTTTAACAAAGTTAGCTATCCAAAAGTGTTACCTTAGGCTGTCTCTTAATAGCTCCTTTTCACAAGTGTGAAATTTAATGAAGGCAACAGCATTTACAAGCAAGACCAGAATGGTATCTTAATTACTAGCTGCATTTTCTTAGGCAACAAGAGATTAAATGGAAAGAGAAATTAGTTTTACAAACGGCATCATACATCTTTATGTTACATCCCTCTCCATCAAGTCACAGATGGTTATGTGTCTTGAACTTCCTCATATCATAGCAATTTTCTTTTCCTTGGGCACACCCTAATCCATCGCTCCTCTAAATCATATATTATTTTTGAGTCATTTACAAGGACTGAAGCTGTTTATCAGAGTGATTTAACATTCACTGGCCACATGAAATGGGCTTTTCCCTTATTGGTCTCTACAAGAACATGAAATTTAGAACTTTTTGAAACTACTCGCCCTAAAAGTTTGCAGTGTACTCATTACAGACGTTTTGGAGTAATACTTTGACCTGAACTGATAAACTCATCTAATTAACTCTAATAAAGGGTTCCTGGTTCTGTTACCACTGTCAAATCTAACAACCAAACCCTGGGGTAAAGCTATGGCTAATGTTACTTTTGCTTGTCATATAATTCATGTCTAAAAATAGGGACTCACAAGGGCTCATATGGGACTGCTCTCTTCAGATGAGAGTCTATAAAACTCATGCATTAAAAAAACCCAGACATTTTGCTTTGAATCATGGCCGAGTAACTACTATTGGAATAACAACTCCATGCAGAACAACTATAAATTTTGGATTAAACAAAACAAAACAAAAACAAAATAAAAACTCCCTATAAGCACTAGAGTTTGAACCATGTGGATCCACTCATAAGCAGATTTTTTCCAACAGCAAATACTACATTACTCCACGATCCCCTGGTTGACTGAGTCTGTGGAAGCAGAACTATAAATACAGAGGAACTGCACAGTCAGAGGAACTGCACAGTCAAAGGAACCATGTGGTTGAAGGGCTAACTATGAGTTACACATGGATTTTCAACTGTGCAGAGTTCTGGTGCCCCTAACGCCTGTATTGTTCAAGGATCAACTGTACTGTTAAGACATCACTTCTCCCCAGATTGATTAATTAATCCAATCCCACTCACTCAGCAGGCTTGTTTTCACTAGAAACTGGTAAGCTCTTCGCAAATTTTATATAGAAATTGATGGCCAAAATAATTTTGGAAAAAAACAAAGATGGAAGGTTGATTTCAAGACTTACTATAAAATTGTAATAATCAAAGCTGTTATTTAATAAATATATAGAGGAGACAGAAACAACTGAATATGCAACTATAAAAAAAAAAAAAGAATGTCAACCCTTACCTCACATCACAGACAAAATTTACCTGAAAGGGATGGAAGACCTACAGAAAACAGCTAAAATTAAAAACTTCAAAGAAGAAAAAGTAAGAGACAAATCTTTGCAACTTTGGGGTAGGAAAAGGTTTCTTGGGACTCTAAAAGCATGAATTAGTACAAAAACAGACATATGGATCATTAGAATAGAACAAGAGAGCCCAGAAATAAACCCACAATCTTTTGGTCAATTAATCTTTGACAAAGGAGGCAAGAACATACAATAGAATAGAGAGAGTCTCTACAGCAAATGGTGTTGGGATAACTGGACAGCTGCATGTAAATCAATGAAGTTACAATAATCCCTCACACCATACACAAAAATAAACTCAAAATGGCTTAGAGACTTAAACTCTTAGAAGAAAACATAGTCAAAACATCATCTGACATAAATCTTAGCAATGTTCTCCTAGGGCAGTCTACCCAGACAATAGAAATAAAAGCAAAAATAAACAAATGGGGCCAAATTAAACTTACAAGCTTTTGCAAAGAAAACCATAAACAAAACAAAAAGACAACCTATGGAATGGGAGAAAATATTTGCAAAAGATGAGACTGACAAGGGCTTAATTTCCAGGATATATAAACAGCTCACTACAACTTAATAATAAACAAACAACCCAATCTAAAAATGGGAAGATCTAAACAAGCAATTCTCCAATGAAGACATACAAATGGCCAATACAAACATGAAAAAATGCTCAACATCACTAATTATCAGAGAAATGCAAATCAAAACTACAATGAGGTTACCACCTCATACCAGTAAGAATGGCGATCATTCAAAAGTCCACTAACGATAAATGCTGGAGAAGGTGTGGAGAAAAGGGAACCCTCCTACACTGCTGGTGGGAATGTAGTTTGGTGCAGCCGTTATGAAAAATAGCACGGATATTTCTCAAAAAAACTAAAAATAGACTTACCATATGATCCAGCAATCCCACTCCTGGGCATGTATTCAGAGGGAAACGTAATTCAAAAAGATACGTGCACCCCAATGTCCACAGCAGCACTATTTACAATAGCCAAGACACGGAAACAACCTAAAAGTCCATCAACAGACAACTGAATAGAGAAGATGTGGCACATATACACAATACACTGGAGTATTACTCAGCCATAAAAAAGAATGAAATAATGCCATTTACAACAACATGGATGGACCTAGAGATTATCATATTAAGTGAAGTAAATCAGACAGAAAAAAACAAATTTGTATCACTTATACGTGGAATCTAAAAAATATTAAAAAAAATACAAATTCTATTTACAAGCCAAAAACAGACTCACAGACATAGAAAACAAACCATAGCTACTAAAGGGGAAAGGTCAAAGAGGGATAAATTAGGAGCTGGAAATTAGCAGACACATACTACTCGACATAAAATCAACAAAGACCTACTGTAAAGCACAGGGAACTATATTCAATTTTTGTAATAACATATAATGAAAAAGAATCTGAAAAGAAAAAATATACATGTATATATATGTATAATTCAGTCACTTCACTAGACACCTGAAACTAACATTGTAAATCAAGTATACTTCAATAAATAATTTTTTAAAAATCACATAGAAAATAGAATGGTGGCTGCCAGGCGCCGCAGAGTTTGGGAATGGAGAGTTATTAATGAGTACAGAGTTTAACAAGATGAAAAGAGCCTATGGAGATCGATGTGCAACATTACGAAATTAAAAATTAAAAATGTTTAAGATGATAAACTACATGTATTTTACCACAATAAAAAAATTGAGGAAAAAATTCCTTTGAAATCGATCACAGACCTAGATGTAAAAGGTAAAATTTTAAAACTTCTAGAAGAAAACATTATAAAATAAGATCTTTGTGACTTTGGGGTTGGCAAAGATTTCTTAGGAGGACACCAAAAGCATAAATCATAAAAGAAAAAATAACTTAGACTTACTCAGAATTTAAAATTTCTGCTCTTTTAAATATATACTATCAAGAAAATGAAAAGGCAAGCTACTGAGAGAAACTACTCACAAGTGTATCTGAGAAAGGACTTACATCTAGAATATATAGAGAACAGTTATGACTCAATATTAAAAAGAACCAAATTTAAAATGAGCAAAAGATTTAAACAGAAACTTCACAAAAGATGTACAATGACCAAGAAGCACATGAAACAGTGCTCATCACCATCAGTCTTCAGGGGAATGCAAGTTAAACGACAATGAGATTCTACAACATATCCACCAGAATGGCTGAAGTGTGTTGACGCGGATGTGGCCTAACTGGACTATCATATATTGCTGGTGAGAATATAAAATGGCGCAACCACTTTGCAAATCTATTCGACAGCTTCTTGGAGAGTTAAATATGTACCTCCCTTATAATTCAAGAGAAATTTTCCCAAAAGAAGTGAAAACATATCAACAGAAAGACTTCTGCACAAATAGTCAAAGTAGGTTTATTTATAATGACCAAACACTAGGAAGAACCCCAAAGTCCATCACTAAGTAAATGGATAAACAAAATCTGATATATCCACACAAAGGAATATCACTCAGCAATGAAAAGGACTAAACTACACACAACAACATTAATGAATCTCAAAAGCATGCTGAGTGCAAGAAGCTAGAAACAAAAATGGTCATAACATAGTCATCCCTCAGTATCTAGGAAATAAGTTTCAGGAGTGGCTGCAAAATACCAAAATCCTAGGATGCTCAAGTCCCACAGTCAGCCTTCCATATCTGAAGTTCCATATCTGTGCGTTCAACCAACCAAGGATTGTGCAGTACTGCACTATTGAAAGAAATCTATGTTTAAATACAGATCAAACTTGTGTTGTTCAAGGGTCAATTGTGTATCACTCAATGATATGAAACTCTAGAAAAGGCAAGTCTAACTTACAGTCACAGAAAGTTCTGTGCATGCCTGGGGTTGGGAATGGAGAAACTGACTGGAAAGGGGCACAAGGAAACCTTTTAGAGCGATAGAAATGTCATATATCTTGTTTGTGGTAAGGATTACGAGAAGTGTATGTATCTGACAAAACATCTCAAACTATACAATCAAAATAGGTGCATTTTAAAAAGGACACACTATATAGAACAGGGAACTATATACAGTGTCTTGTAATAACCTATAATGGAAAAGAAACTGAAAAAAAAATTGTGTAACTGAATCACTTCGCTGTACACCTGAAACTAACACAACCTTGTAAATCAACTATACTTCAATTAAAAAAAAAGAAAAAAATGGGTGCATTTTACTGTATGTCAACTATAGCTCAGTGAAGTTGATTAACATCTTCTCCACATTAGAAGACATAAGCAAGATTTCTCCTTTATAAAATGGGGATCATAACAGTACCTACTTTATATGCACTGTGATGAGTAAATGGGCTGGGGTTACCATTAGGTCATGTGAAACACTTAGGGCCTGATGTATAATAAAAACTCAGTGGCATAAAATTTTCTTTAAGATAAATATCTTAGCACAAGACTCACTATAAACCACTGGTTCTCAAACCAGGGGCAATTCTGCCCCCCAGGGGACAAAGGGCAATGTCTGTAGACATTTTGGATTGTCATGATTGGAGGGGTGCTATAGGCATCTAATGGATAGAGGTCAGGGATGTGGCTGAACATTCTGCAATGCATGGAACAGTCTCCACAACAAAGAATTATCTGACTCAAAATGTCAATACTGCAGAGGCTGAGCAACCCTGCTGTAAACAAAGTGACACAACAATCCACATATAGAAAGGAAATATGTAAAGTGCACATAATCAACACGGAATTTGAAGTCCAAAATATATATATCTTCTACAAGTCAAAAAGAAAAGTCAAAACCAATAGGAAAATGAGCAAAGAATAAGAACATGACCAGTAAACATGAAAAGATCCTTACCCTGCAGAAAAAATGCAAAGTGAGTATGTGAGATAGCATTTTAAAACCAATAAAGTGGCAAAAATAAAAAATTCTGACAATATCAAATGTCAGTGACAAAACAGAATAGAAATCTATACCATACACTGCAGGTGAAAGGGTAAATAATAGCCATATATCAATACATATATGAATGTACATACATATATATGCATTCCTATTCATGCATTATGATGAATAGTGATTAATGATAGTAGTTACTCCGGGGGATGAAGGGAAAGGGGAGGAATTTAATTATATTACCTTAATTTAAATTACTGTTCTGTTCTCTGAAAGCTGTGTTTTAAAATGATTCCCATTCACTGATCACCTAATATATATCAGATACTCTGTAAGATATACTTCATACCTTTAATTCTGCACAACAAATCTATGTTGTAGCTATCGTAGCTCCTGAGATTGAACAATTTACTCAAGGTACATAGCTAGCTAGTGGCAGAGACAGAATTCAGGCCAAGGGCTTTCTACTGCAAGGCCAGTCCTCTCTCTCCCACAGCAGTAAAATATTATGACCTATGCCCTAGTATTTGACAATATCAAAGTATTCTTGTAAATATTTCTGGCTTTTTATAGAAATATCTCAATCAAGATAATTCTGGAATCGAGAGAAGATAAAGAAAATAGGATGGCAAAAGCAGAGTAAGCAAGGCAAACAGAAGCTATAGAAGCCTTCCCTAAAAAATGTACATAGACATGAAATTAAATATGTAATTTCAATGGTTCACAAATTCCCTGGGAGCACTCACCAAAAGGTATTTGGATTCCAGGTTAAAAATGTCTTTTAAGAAGAAGAAAAAAAAAAGAGCAGCCACATTCAATTATTTGAATTTAATTCTTCAAATGTTTGAAGGACCATTCAAATTTCTTTGACCAGAGTTGTACTTCATCAACTACTGCATAAGTGTTCCAAACACTGTTCATGTTCAGAAACTTTTTGGTTTGCCTCAGTAAAATCTACCATCATTCTTACTATAAAGAGCTCTTTGTTCCAGAACTGTATACAAGAGAAGTAATGAGACTGGTAGTTACGTGAAGCTTGTAGAATTGGTTAAACTCAATCGGACATTTTGTATGTAAAGGTTACCTTTGTTGAAGGAGGAAAGTTAGAACGAGGAACAGGCTTAAAAAAGAGGTTGGATCTTTTCTACATCCAGAATCAATTACTAATAAGTTATATCCCATTACATGTCCATATGTGCAAAAACACACAAGATTCAACATCTTTAGCTTTAAAACAAGAAAATGCCACTATCCATTATCTTATTGGGGGGGGGGTAACCATTAGCTTATTTTTTTCACATGTAATAGTCTTTTTCTTCAAATGTCCTTTCTCATTTTGGGGTGAGTTCATGTCTTTCCTACTCTAGTCTTCATTCCCTCATTTGAGAATGAGAATATTCCCTTATTCTGCCATTTTTATCCCTTAAGCAGATGTAGTATACAAGTATTTAATTTAGTTATGCAGATTTCATGTTCTATCAACCTAGCTAATTCTGAATTACTATATTTTCTTTCCTTCAATAAATGCACCTAAACTGATTACTTTCTTAACCTTTCTTAAACCATATCCCTGTGGTTTTCATGTTTTACTATGAATCTTTAGATGGGAGACAATGTCCATACTGTATAACTGGTTCAGAGTTACACTCCACCCAGTACACTGTCTCCTCATGTATTTTACAAACTTATGTTACTATGAGCAGCAACTGTGCTATGCAGAGAATGGAATTAGTGAACACTTGTGGGAAGACTTCAAAAGTTACCAGAAATGCTCTGCAACATCCTCATTTTTCTTAATGATTAATAAGCCTTGTCAACCACAAATTGATCCGTTTTTAAAGCTATTTATATTTTCAGCATGTATAACACCAGGGGAGAGACTAAAACTTAAGATGGCTAATTCCAGGCTTGGCAGTTAATACTACATCCTTGGACTTTAACATCTCCTAACTCTAATATACAGGGGTATAGTATTCAAATCTGTAGACTGTCTATTCCTATCTTTAAGTATAATCTAGATTTTTGACCATAACCTCCTTCTACCCATAACTGAGACAAACTTTTTGTCCTAAAGATTGTCTATATGCCTCAAGTTTTAATTTATTTTTACCTAGAAAAAGTGCACTGGAAAGACTAGATTTTGAAGTTTTTAAAACCTGGATTTGAAACCTTGTTGTTTCACAAGCTAGCTGAGTGACTTTTGCACAAGTAACTTAACTTGGCTCTCTGAACATTCTTTTCCTTTCTTAAGCACGCTAAAATACCTATCTCTTAAGGTTGTCTTAAGGGTGAAATGAGACAAAACATCTCCATTACCTAACACAGTACTTGGCATGTAACCGATGCCCAATCAATAGGAGCTATTTCCAGTTTCTCAGCTCCCTGAAAGTTAAGAGCATGTGTTTCCTTGAAACCTCGCCATCACGGTAACTAGCAGAGTGCTTCACACATTACAGAAACTTAGTGAATCCCAGGAACTGCTTTAGGAAGTCTCTAGCTTTTAGGTAAATATTTCACTACTATTATTTATTATTTTTTTGAAGCAGTCCTAACTCCACTAGGTGTATTCCATATAGATTTATATGTGTTTTAATATTTTTATTCTTTTCACAACCTTTCAACAGCTTTCTATGGTTCTCAGGATATAATTCAAGCTCTTTACTAGGGCCTAGTGATCTATTTAGTCCCAGCTTGTTTTTCCTCTTCACTTAAGAGGTACTAGCCACACTTGCCCTCTACCTGCTCCTCAACCACCACTCTGAGCCTATTTCAGCCCCGCGGTCTATTTCCCTCTAAGAGGAATGCCTCGCCCACTTCCACAGGTGGGGCTATTTAAAGCTTGAGGCTCAAACGTGGCCTCCCGACAGCCCTGCCCTTGATTACCCTGCCTCTCCCACTACCATGCTATTTTATTCATGGAACATCACTTAACCACTCTGCCCAATTCTCCCTCATTTGTTTCCGAGTGAGGACAGGGACTGTGTCTATTTTGCTTTTAGGTGTGTCCCCTATGCTAAAACTGTCTGGTAGAGAGGAAGCGAGTGACCTCGGGCGACAACGCCTCCACAGGTCCAACTTCTGGCCTCTGGGCTGGAGCCTGGGCCGTCGGGGGAGCCTCCCCTGGGACGCGCCACCCTAAGGGCAGACACCCCCTCTCCCACCGGGGCTCGTCGGGAGTGTCGGCCGCCCCTCGCGTCGGGTACGGACCCTGGGGGGACTGGGCTCTCAGGCAGGGGAGGGTGTGGACATTGAGAACTCGTGTGGCCACGGCGGCTCGGGGCTTCGGCCTGGGCTTCTGGAACGTGCGCGCGAGCCGCCAAGCCCACCGACACCTCCGGCCTCGGCCGCCTGGACCCGTCTCAAGTCTTTAATATGGACTTCGGCAGTGAGGTGTCCGTCAGCAAGGCGGGCCCCCTCTCAAAAGCAGCGGGAGGAAGTCTAGTTCTAGTCACCAGAAAACGACTTCCAGGGAACCGACTGGAAAACTCACCACAGAGCGCAGGCTGCTCAGACGCCGCGAGACAACTTGACTGGAGGGAGGAGCCCGCGCAGGGCACGGGCGAGCGCGCGCCGATCTCGCGCAGCCGCAGTGGCAGCCTCGCGCGTCCTGGGTGGGGCGCGCAACTGGGGGGGAGCCAGCCTCTCTCGCGCGCTGACGCGACAGGCAGCGGCGGAAGGGTGTGGACGCGCAGGCGCCGCGGGGGCTCCGGAGGCAGGGAGGCGGGGCCGCGCAAGCGCCGTGAGAGGCGGTAGCGGCGGCGGCGGCGGCGGCGGCGGCGGCAGCGGTGTCGGCGGCAGCTGTGAAGGAGTTCCGGGAAGATGGTGCTGATTAAAGAATTGTAAGTGGGATCAGTGGGCGTGAGCGAGATTACAGGACGGCCGTGGTTGGAGATTCATTGAGAAGTGGCGGAATATTCCTAAGAAGCAGCGAGCCTCCGGCCGGCCGCTCCCTACGCGCGCCCCCTCCCCGCGGCCCGCGCCCCCGGCCCGCGTCGCTGGCCGACTCCGAGCCCCGCCGCCGCGCTACCCCAGAGCCCACCCCCCCGGCGTTGCTGTGGTAACACTGCTGCCTTCTCCCCCCGGGCGAAGGCGGCGGAGTCCCGGCCGGAGCGCGTGGCTCCGGTAGGCGCGGCCGGGAGTTTCCGCTGGGACCCGCCTTCCCCCAACCCCCCACCCCAGTCTGAGTCTGGGCCCACCCCCAGGCTCGCGGGTGGGACCCGGCTGGAGCACGGGGCTGGGGATACGCGGTGGGTAGGCGATTTGTCTTCCGGGGTGGAGCCTACCCGTAACCCGTGGGAGGTGGGCTTGCCAGGTAAAAGCATCCTTGGTGTCGGGATTCGGTGTGGGACATAGGCGCCGTGAAGTTCCTGCGGGAGCCGGGAGTACGGAAAACCTGTGCTGCTTAGAGCCTCTCAGTTGACTGAAGTGGAGAGCTCTCTCTCTCTTCTCCGAGTCTCAGTTGCCACATCTTGAAGATAGGGTGACCCTCTGGGCTCCATGTGCTTCCCGGGGTTTAGGTGAGGCGTTAACATGGTTGGTCGAATAGAAGGGTTTCCAGGTGCATCAGACCGGCTCCGTGGTTTTGTTGAAGGCTTACGGCATTTCCTACCAGCACGGACTGTGAATATCACAGGAAATCTGGTTGGCAGTGAATGTTCGGCTGTCACAGCTGGTTCGTGTTGTCAGCATCCGTCGGGCAACTAGGGATTTCGAGTGTGGCCCGTTCTTGGGTTTTTCAAGTGCTCTTTTCATTTTAAACTCTTTAAAAAATTACGGCTTGATTTAACTAACTCCAGACAGCTTATTTTTAGTGTTAGTTCTCAAACTCTTTTTTTAAAGTCACTCCTGCCGCTTCTCTGCTTAAAGCTGTCCAGACTCCTTATCTTATTGAGTAAAAGCCAACGCCTGGGAGTTCTTAACACTGTTTTGTGCTATGATTTCAGTTACAGCTCCTTCCTTGCCCATTCCAAGCTCACAGGTTTCCTTGCTGTTCCCCCACTGTTCCAAGGGAAAAAGCTCAGTTCAAGGCCCTTCTGCTTGCCATCCCCTCTGCGTGAAGTACCCTTCCCTTATCTCACTAATTCACCTCCCTCTCTCAGGTCTTTGCTTAAATATCATCTTCTTAGGGAATCCCTCTCTGAAGATCTAATTGCAACCCCCACCATTTGGTGTTTGCCTTTTCTGCTTTGTTGTTCTCCATAGCAATATATCACCATCTAACGTGCAGTACAATTATTAATTTTTTTCTATTTTACTACCTGTATTCTCTCACTGCATACCAACTCCATGAATCTGTCTATTTTGCAGCCTCTCATATCCGCAGCTCTTAAAATAGTCTCTGGCACAAAATAAGTGTTCAGTAAGTATTAAAAAGTAAAATAAATAAATGAAAAATTATAACTTTAGTCCATGACAAGGATCCTGAGAAAAGACATTTTCAGTTAAAGTTATTTATAGTATTGAACTTTGGATTTGTAAAATTTTTCTTCCAATGTATCGTGCAAATATTATCTCATTTATTACTCTATGACAGCTTTATAATGTAGGTAGGTGGCAGATAATAAAACTTAGGAGGAAAAAAGACAGAAGGAGGGGATAGGTATAGCTCAGTGGTAGAGTGCATGCTTAGGATGCACAGTCCTGGGTTCAATCCCCAGTACCTGTATTTCAAAAAAAAAATTTTTTTTAATTAAAAGAGAGAAAGAAGAAATAAAAAAAGAAAAGGAAATTTACTTGGCACAAGTCACATAGCAAGTGAGTTGCAGAACTGATTTTAGATCATAGATGTAGTCATTTTTCTTTCATTAGTTGTTTCCTCCCCCCTAAAATGGGAATTAAGTGTTTAGTAGATCCCTTTGACAGTTATGCAAGTAGTATCAGGCTAATTCATGTAGAGTAATTCTCATTGGGAATATGCACACTATGCTTTTTTGTGAACCGTTAGTTTCATTAAAAAAACTTTAATGTACTGAGGTAACAAATGCAGAAATGTGGCCAAGGTGTAATGTGTTTTTCTGAAGGAATTATAAATTAACGTTTCTTGATATTCACCCCTCATGTATGTCTCCCTTAGATTTTTTTTCCTGCTATACTTTGGGGGGAGCGAATTAGGTTTGTTTATTTATTTTTAGAGGAGGTACTGGGGATTGAACTCAGAACCTCGAGCATGCTAAGTATGCACTCTACCACTTGAGCTATACCCTCCCCACTCCTGCTATACTTTTTGAGGACAGAAGCTGTTTCTTATTTTAAACATTCCTAGTGTCCAGCACAGCATCTAGTCTAGCACACTGTAAGTGCTCAGTGTTTAATGAAAAAAAAAAAAAGATTCTTCTTACTTAAAATCAACTTTCTAAAATTGTTTTTCGTCACGAGCAATGAATAGGTCATTCCTATGTGAAGATGTTGGTAAACTGTAAAATGTTTTCGTAAATGTTTGTTGTCTTTAAAAAAATGCCATCTATTTTTGACCTGAATTAAAAAGTTAGAAATGACTTTTTTAGGTTAGGGAGATCCCTTCAAGTTGTTTCTTAAGCAATAGATGAAATTGCCATTATTGTCAAGTCCTGGTTTTAAAGAACTGGTTGGTAGTTCTATTTGGAAGATTATTTTCATGAGGGTTTTCAGGGAAGTTTGAAAATTTTCAAATTGCTCTAAAAGTTGAGTACTGCTTTTAGAAAAAAATACAAAATCAAAGCCTATTTGTTTCTTTGTTCTTACTTTTCCTTAAGCAAATCTTGAAGAAGTTACTCGATATATCATTCATTCAGAATGTCTTAATCAGTCACTTTCATTTTGTGAACTAAATTTCCCTGAAAGTGTATAAAAATAGGGATCTTCCTGCAAGTGAGTAGTTGTTAAAATTACTCAGCAGTGATTCTTTGGTTTTGTGAAACTTCAGGGAAGTCTTTACCGGTCTCCTCTCTGTCGCTTCCTTCCATTTCCTCTACAGCTCATCATCTGGTTCCAGGCCTTGGCGAATCCTTGCCCTGCCTCCCAAAAATGGCTTTTCCCCACCCTTCTGCTTCTCATTGTTTATAACCATCTATAGATGACATCTTCAGGTTGGCAGTAGTTATGTCACTTACTTTTTGGAACAACCTTCTGGAATTCTTTGTTGTCTAATACATTAAATAAGACTTCTTACTGTTGTCTTCCAGGCCCTGAAAATATGCTCCCAACCTATGTCTTTGTCCATATCTTCCAAAGTACACTCCCATCCTGGGTCTTAGTCTTCTCAAACCACTGCTCTCCCAGTTTATTTTCTGTTACTGGGACAGTGAGCAAGTTAGTGTGTACCCTGAGCAGACGGCTAAAATGATTAGGTATGGAAGGATTTTGTGGAACAGGTTTATTCTTGATGAGAATGGAAGTTAGTGACCATTGTGACTTGGGGATTGTTCACTGTCTTTAGATGACCATTATCAGAAAGTCTAGAGTGATGAGTGACCCCTCAGAAGTTAGGGAAGAGGGAATAACAGGAGACATGTTACATATGTGGTAGAGATTAAGGTGATGTGAGCATTCAAGCCTCAATGTTTGAGGGGAATAGGAGAGGAATTGATGGAAAGTGCAACTGAAAAGGAATTGGAATGAGGAAGACTATTGGGAATTTTCTATAAAGTGAAAATTGAGGTGAATCCCTGATATTTTTCCCCCCTCCTTGTAGTAGAAAGAGTTAAAATAGGATTTTAGATGACACTGCTGTGGTAGCTTGATGGTTAGGTGGGAAAAGTCTGAGAATGACCAGGCCAAAAAAATAAGTTGCTGTCTTGGACACGACCTATTACCATGAGACAACTAATATTTAAGAATAGCCTTGGCTTTCAGAGTTTATTGTGGAAGTAAGTGTGAAGGTACTTCCCTAAAAAAGTCTGGAGATAAAATACAATATCCTGATATAAAATACTTCATCATAGTATTCTTTTTCAGAATTCATTTCAGGAGCATTATGCCTTTGTACTGGTCCTTTTGTGTGTACAGTAACCAGCTCTCTTGGACAAGATCAAACACAGCAACCTTACATTGAAGCTACCCTAGAAGGGGTTATATTTATAAGGTTCAAAGTATTTTCCATGGTAACGTTTTTTCTTATTAGATCTAAAGGACCTTTTACATGTTTTTCTCCATAAAAGTGAGGAATAATTAATTGGGTAGTGGGGAACAGTTTTTGGAGGAATTCATTCATGACATTCAAAACATGTATTCTGGAAAAGTGTCATAAAAACAAAATGCATAGTATATAGATGGAGGATGAAACCATACTAAAAATTTCATGAGGGCAACCTGACCAGACAGTCTGCAAATAATACTTCCTGTACTCTGCAATTTTCAGTGATGAGTTGTCTCTTGTTCCTCTACTCCCCGTAAGACTCTCTACAACTATTTTTTTGAGGTCCTGGAATAATGAGGACACTCAGTGCAAGTGATCATTGAGAGTCAAGTGTGGTGGTTTTATTTCCCCAGCTTAAAAACTCATTTACAACTGTAGTCATTGCGAAGACCGTTTTCCATAAATGGCATCTTGTATTATGCTATCATTGGGTTTAAAGCAAAAGCTCTTTTAAGCGTGGAAATCTGTGTTTTAAAGCACCTATTTCACGTGTAACATATTTTTTATCCCTTTGTCTTTTTAGCCGAGTGGTTTTGCCATGTTCTGTTCAGGAGGTAAGTCTTGCTTGCTTCTGTATTTTATTGATATAGTTTATTTTGATATGCTAACCTGAAGTCATATTTTCATTGTATTCATTTTACCTTTACTTTGCAGTTTATGTGACAAAATGAAGTATGATGTGTTACAGATAATTAATTGTAAATAAGTTTTGTTACACTGCCTTGTTTGGGAAAGGTCTAAGAATGTAGTTTAACCTCCTGTCCAGTACAGGAATTCTGTCTTATATCCCAGGGGAAGGAGATTCTAGCCTCAACTTAGGCACGTTAAGGTTAGGTCACTTGCTGCTTAGAGAAGCAGCCTACTTTACTGTTGGATATTTTAAAACATTTGTCTTTACTTGAAACCAAAATCTGCTTTCCTGTAAAGTTTGCATGTTGTTTACAGTTCCTTCCACTTGAACATAGGGAAGTAAACCTGTTCTGTCTTGCATATGATAACCCTTCAGGTTTTCTTTTGGCAGTTCTCTCTCTTCCCCCTAGCCCTTTTGTTCCATCTTCTCTCTATATGAGGTCACAAGGTTTAACATTCCCAGCACATTCATTTGTCCCGATATAACATGACCTCTAGACTCCCTTACCAGCTGTCTCACTACTGCATGTGTTGAAGTTGTTGCTCTCAGTTGAAAACAGTATTCCAGTCACGGTCCCACCAGCGTGGAACCATGAGGGATCAGTCTCCCCTGATGTGCACGTGGTACAGAAACATCACCTATTCAGAACTTGCATGTCCTACAGTTGTAGCTATCTGTCATAACCAAGAATGAGAATAAAAGCAGAGAAGGGTTCTGAAAAATCAAGATATGTGTAGCAAAAACCCATAAAGCCCTTTGAGTCCCTCTAACTTGTGCACAGTTTGCACTTGCTCGGTTATCTGGTTTTTCTAGGGCTGACACTAGATTAGAAGCAGTGAATTGGAAGTGGGACAAAACAAACTGATAACCTAAGATGTGACAGCTGACAGAAGGCAGACAGAAAAAAAATAATAAAATGCAGGAACTAAAAATGAGTAGCTGTCTGGCGCTGTTTAATGTAGACTTGAACACAGCTGTATATACA
This sequence comes from Camelus ferus, assembly GCF_009834535.1. NCBI lineage: Eukaryota > Metazoa > Chordata > Mammalia > Artiodactyla > Camelidae > Camelus > Camelus ferus. The sequence goes on from NC_045727.1 coordinate 15,215,104, forward strand.
TCAGTAGCATGAGGTTTCTGTGTTGGAGCGTATTAAAACACTCCAGACAAGCCAAGCACCCCTATTTTTCACTTGTACAATTGACTGTTTGAACTTGAATGTAGAAATTGACATTTGTTTTGGTTAAATTTTTTCTTTTCATTTTGGCTGGTTGGATCAACGTGTTGAAATCTTTCTGAGTCTTGGTATTGTCACCCAAAATAATCTTAGCTTTTTATTATATTCAGACTAAATAAACATGCCTCCTGCCTTTATTTAAGTTATTCTTAAAAATGAGAAAGAAAGCCTAGTAGCATGCCACAAAATATCAGTCCATTAATAACATTTTTTTGGATACTGTGTTTAGTTGTTTCTGTGTAAATTTTTGTTACTCTGTTCCTGACCAAGATCAAATTTAACCCTCTTACTTAGAGACATTTTAATCCTACTATATAAAATCTGAGACACTATTTTGAAGGACTTAGGAGTATTGTAGCATTACTGGACTAACCCTGTGTTGTATCATGAAAACCAAAAGAAGAACTGTAGCCCTCTCAGGAGTCTAAAATCTCAACAAAAACTTATTTTTCATGCATTTAAGAAATGTATTTGATACCAGCTTCCTAAACCCTTCCAAACTGAATATGTGTATGTGTAAATTAACCTGCATGATAACATCATCTTCCTGTGGGCTTTTTAGATATGAGTATTTACTGAGCTTACAACGACCCCTATTATTTATTCCTCAAAAACAATGTTAGTTTCGAATGATGAGTTTTTAGAGGTGGCTTTTCTTTGAAAATATGCTTAGAAAAGAAGAAAGCATTTCTTCAGGCTCTCTTCATTGGGAGGAAGAAATTTAGCCAGGTTTGAAGAGATTGGAGATAATGCCATGACTGAGTCACTAGAACGAGTTAGAGCACAAGAACTTGGTTTTTCATCCTTCGCTGGAACTGTTAGAAACTCCAGACTGAAGTAGAACAGGGCTTCCTGCTCACAGGTGCTGGTGCAGGCCACTGGGAATTCTCGTTCCCTTAAAATGAAATAGAAACCACTGTCAGCAATTTCTTGCCTTTTATGGTAATACTTGGGGTATTTACGAATAGTTTAAAAACAGTTTCTGTTTACTGGAGAACTTCACAATTAACAGTTCTGACCCCGGATACCCCAGTACTGTTTCTGTTTAGGTGGACAAGGGCCAAATTGGGCGTGTCATATACATACGTCATGGAAAAGAAGACCCCAGAGGTCTGCTAAAATTTGGACTATAATGGTTCTTTGTATTTGCAGGCTTTTATTATTACAGTTTATATCCCTTCTCCTCATTACTGAGAACTGTATTCTGATTGCTCAGCTTTCTTATAAGGAACAATTACATTCCTGCCATATCTTCTTTAGAATTTTGTGAAATTAAATGAAGTATAGTAGATGTGAAAATGCTTTGGAAAACATAAATGTATATTTATTATTCAAAAAACTGAACCAAATGTCAAGGTGTTGTCTTGATAAATGGATAGTATATATTATTTGTAAGTAATAGCTTTCTTAAGTAATGAAAATCTTGTAAAATATTATAGTTTTTTGAACTGTATAATCATATGGTGTTTGTCTCTCTAAACATATTTATTTCTAATTTGAGTCATGTTTTCATATAGAGCATATGTACCAAATGGTCTGGGTATACTTTTCTATATCTGTAGTAAGATTTTAGCATAGGAGGTTTCTGCAGTTGCTACTGACTTCCTGAAATTCTGTGCTCTTTAATATTTCAGTATCAGGTTGGGCAGCTTTATTCTGTTGCAGAAGCTAGTAAAAATGAGACTGGTGGTGGAGAAGGAATTGAAGTCTTAAAGAATGAACCTTATGAGAAGGATGGAGAAAAGGGACAGTATACACACAAAATCTATCACCTAAAGAGGTAAGCAGGATGTTCACATTTGATGCTTAATCGTTACAGTAAATAATCATGCTTTAACTATCCGGCCTACTTATTAAGCACGTAACTACCTAACTCACTAGTGTTGAGAAGGTACTTTTTAAAACTTTAATGTGACCCCCTCCAAATTTTTCAGCGTGATGATATGTTGTATTTTAATTTTTTGAGAGCCTTCCCCACTTTACTAGTGTTTTTAAATTATAATCTATCTGCTTATTAAAAAATTCAAACAGAAGATTATAAATTAAGAACAGTCCCCACCTCTTGTCATCACATATCCATAGCCCTAGAGAGAAACTAGAAACAGTTTAGCATTTATCCTTCCAGATCATGTTCTATACATACTCAAGTAAGTTTTTTGAAAACATAGAAATGAATAATTTGTATCATTTGTCTTCACAACAGATAAGGTCATACCATACATACGGTTCTGCACTTTGTTTTAATTTTCATGCAGTGATGTATCACAAACATTCTTTTGTGTTATTAATTAATGCCCTTTCCATTCTTTTTAAAGCTGAGTAAAATTTCTTAGTGTGGACATAAGCATAGTTTATGTAACCATTCTCTAAGTGATAAGGTTGATTTCAGGGTTTTCAGTATTTTCCTTTTTGTCTGTTACAGATACTTTTTCTATGAACATGGCTGTAGATAAGCCTTTATGCTTAAGTTACTATTTCTCCCGGAGGAATCTATTATAGGAGGATTGCTGAACGGCCACACTTATTTAAAATTCTGATATTATTGCCACATTTCCCTCCAAGAGTTTGAGAGTATTCATTTTCCCATATTTTTCTCTTTTTAATTTTTGCCAATTTTATGCACAGAAAATAGCCTCTTGTTTAAATTTGTATTTATTAGTGAAGTTGAATGTCTTCATAATAATTGACCATTTGAATTTCTTGTGTGACTTGACTGTTCAAATCATTTGTTCATTGTTTTAACCTCTTTGGTTTGTAGAAATTCCTTTGCACATTTTCCTAAGTTTGACAGTCTCATCTCTGCCTTTGGCATAAATATTTTAAAATAGAAAACGCACACCAATATTTATCTAAGGGCAAAAGATCAGTGATGGTTTTTAAGAGTCTATTTTATTTAAAAAGTCTGTTTTGTCAGTAGCATCCCTGGTTTTGTAAAGGTGGGAGGGAATCTGCCCTGCACTTGGCTTTTTTTCTCTTCACATCATGTAATCAAATAACACTGGTGTTTTGCAGAGCTTTTTCAAGTGGTAGGTAAGCTGTGATGATCACTATTTTTCATATTTTCTCGGTTTAAGGCTACTGCTTGGTTTATAGTGACACATGAGTATAAGGTAGGGCATCACTTTACAGAACCTTACATTTAGTGCTGTTTTCTCATGGAACACAGCGTTTCTTTGTCTCTGATGCAGGTTGAATGAAGGCAATGGCTTTGATTAATCAATTACATTGAGGACTGTTATTCATTGTTTTTATTAATTTGCTGGCACCCTAAGTATATCTAAAAATGTGCCATTTGAGAGAAAACTTTGGCATTTTAGATGGTATAATCTATATAATATATTGCTGCATTTACTTACGTATACTCAGCTTTATTTTTCTAGCATTTTACAGTTACTCATTAATTGCATATTACCAATACATAAAACTCGCTTTATTATAAACATTGAACTCTCTGGGGGTTCTAAAATAAACCAAAAAGTTTGATATATAAAATTTTCTGCTGATCTGTGACGTCTATATGTGAATAAGTAGATTCAAAATACCCTTCATTTGAAAACTAAGCGATGGAATACTGGAGAAATGTTTGCTATATTATTGCATGGAAAAGACCAGTTGCTAGACTTGTACATAAATAATATGCTGTATATAATTTTAAAAATTAGAAAAGCACTTGGGAAAAGATTCATTAAAATGTTGAGAATGTTTTTTCCTTGGTAGTGGAATCATGGGTGATTTAAGTATTTTTTACTCTTTTGTATTTTTGTTTAATGAGAAAAAAAGAATGATAAATATTTTTTTTGAAACATTTGATTTCACTCCAGCCATAAATAAGGGATCTTTTAAGTTCAAGAGGGCTGTATAAATATGGTTAGTGCAAGAGAGATTATTGTTCTGGAGAGCTTACTGGGATGAGGTTCAGAATTCCTTTCAGACTTTTTAGTGGATTAAATAAAGGAAAGCCTTGGCTCTGGAGCCCAGCCTCCCAGCACACTCCAGCTTTTGGAACTGCTTCTTCATTCCTGGAAGGAGTGAAATCATTCCACAGTACCCTTTGATTTCACCCTTACGTGCACTCATTTCTTCCTCATTGCAGTCCTGAGAAATAGACGGTATGCACATGGTACATAAGAGGACACAAAGTTTCATATTTACTCAAAGTCATGAAGCTAGTAAGTGGCAGAATGGTGACTGAGCCTGGATTCTCTGATTTCTGATCCCAGGCTCTTTTGGTCACAAATAGAGTCCCAAGGGCCTGCACTGATGAGCACACGTGTCCCATAAGAAGGGAGAGTCGGGGTCTGTTCAGATGATGAGGGCTATTTGGTGCTCACAGGAGGCTGACCTTGTCGCACAGGATGGCAGTTGTGGGCGGAAGCGTGGAGCGGCACGACACAGGAGAGGGGAAAGGAGGTGGCAATAGTGGACCTCAGGCAGTGTGGCAGATAGTGGCTACTCTGACCGTAATGAAAAACAACCAAAAACCTGTCCATTAATAAAGACAAAACAGGGACCAACTGTCTCTGTGGTCCTGGGGTAGAGGAGCCTGTCATGGGGCAAAGGCAGTCAGATGTCCACACTCAGAGTCATCACTGTCACAGTGAAGGCACAACAGCCACAGGAGGACTATATTATGGGAGGGCAAGAGTCATTTAGCAGCAGGTGCCGAGGCCTTCACTGTCCCATAGGAAAGACTGCGGTCATGGCCCAGGCTGGCAGTTCAGCCCCATCAGACCTCAGCGTCCAGCAGGGGCATCAGTTCAGCAGGCTGAGGACATACCTGCAGGTCCTAGGGTTCTAGAGCTCTCCCAGAGGGAGTTACATTTGTGTCCAGTTAATATATGATCCCTGTCCAACGTTTATTCTGTTGGGGAACCTATAGTGCCGTGTGCACTGGTAAGATACACGCACTTAATCACAGCCAGAAGATTGAGAAACAATCTTGACCAGGTATTAAAACATTCAAAATTTAGTGATCATCACAAGGGACGTTTCAAATGTCTGGTTTCTTTGAATCTCAGATAGTAGTCTTACAGGATAATGAGGTTCTTTCCATTTCCTTTGATAACTTACAGTGAGTTGTCACCTGCTATAATTTTAAGCAGAGGACCTAGTACTTACTGTGTGTTGTCACTACAGGTGCTGTGGATGGGAGCTTATTCCTTTCCCACAGCAACCTTTTCTAGGGAGGAAACTAGGACCCAGTAATTAAGGTTTCAGCAGCGGGCCCATGTGTCATGGGCCCATGTGTCACTGCCGTTTGGTGGCAGAGTTAGGCCGTGAACCCTGGCAGGTGTTGTGACTCGGAAGCTACCCTCTTTATCACTTTGCTTTACTGCTGAGCCCTGTGGGAGGGTTCAAATACTTTCCATTTCCTAAACTGAACTCCAGAAGAATTTACAGAACATTCTTCCAAGACCAGGGATTCCACCACATCCCATTTCCTCATGAGTCTCAAGTCTTTTTCCAAAATAAAGTTGAACTTAACAAGCTACTTATCCACGATTACCCATGTATCTCCAGTTGTTATAATTCTGTCCAGAGTGAAAACCATTGGCCCTGAGCAAGCCTGGCTCTTCATTGTCCTCTACAAGTGACCTGTTCAGCGTCTTGAGCACTTTCTTCTGATGTTGGGTTGCTCGTAACCTGCTGGGGTTCTTGAGCACAGCTCAGATCTGTCCTATGCAGAGCCATTCCTTGATGGCTTTCATTCATATTCATCCTTATTCCCTAAACACCATCACTTTGTATCTTCTCAGCTTCACACCTAATCATGTATTTCTATATGCATACATATTTGTCTTGTGTACCCCATTTACCACAAAAGTGTGAGTACATTTCCGTAAGTTGGTTAATATACACTTAAGAGTGGATGGTGGGGAAGGAGGACAGAGTTCATTGGGCAAAGAGTTTTGAAGCAGGGCAAGGAAATGTGTTGCAGCTTTTGAGATGGTATTTCAGAGAAAAACTTAAGAGTTCTCCCGAGACCTCATAGAAACACACTGACCAGTACTTTTGGTCTCTTCCTTCTTGGGGAAAATCAGCTTTACTGTTTTTTGTTCCTCATAAGCATTATACCCTAGCCAACTTCAGTCAGTCCTGGATGATGGAGAATTCATAAAGCTTTGCCAACTCCAGAATGGCTTTGTTCCCCAAAGGTTGAAACAGAAGTTTTATTGAAAATCATTGTTTAAAAATTTCATGTGGTTTGAGTTAAGAGCTCATTTTTGTAAGCAAAAAGAGTCATTTGCCAAGAACTTATGTTCGTGTTTAAAAATGAGGAAGTTTAAATCATCTGAGAATGTAGAGATTGACGATGTATGTTGCTTCACAGAGACGAGCATCGCTAAGTCTAAGAAATTAGTAGATATCAGCTGAATAGAGTAATCCGTTCTTTACTCGAGAATTAGCCATAGCGACTAATTTTTTCTTTGTGTATGGTTCCTAGTCTTAAGTTTTGCACAGTTCAAAGTTTTCTAAATCAGGAGTTACCGTATTTCAGAAGAATGTCAGACATTTTCTGAAATACATTGTTTTTTCATGCTGCATTTTATTTCTCATTCCTGTTCTCCTTTTGTTATGTGAAAAATACTTCTTTCTCTCTCTCTCTCTTTTTTTTTTTTTTGAATAATTCTCTTGAATTTTAGAGTCTTGTTACACGTTCTGGAAGCTACTCAGTTTGTGTCTGGTTATTTTATTTCTTTCCTACAAATGAGAGGATTGTAAGTCATTTTGTAATTTTTGTTCCCCTTATATTTCTTCCTTCTTTCTTCCACCTGTATCACTGCTCCATTAATGCAAATTCTGTTCTCTCTTAAACTTCCAGTTGCCTCTAGACTGACGTCTTGCCGTTCATTCTTTTTAAATAATGCTACCGTGAACATTTCTGTACAAGTTTCTCTGTGGACATGTTTTCTTTTCTCTTGGGTATATATATACACACGTACACATACCTACAATCGGAATTGCTGGGCCATATGGTAACTCCTCACTTTTTAAAGAACTGCCAGACTGTTTTCCAAAGTGACTGCACCATTGTACCTTCCCACCTGGAGTGTACGAAGGCTCCAATTTCTCCACATCGCTGCCAACACTTGTTACTTTCAGGTGTTTTTTCATTTGTTTTTTCAGAGGAAGGGCAGGTGAGGGGATAGCAGCCTCATAATGAGTGTGAGGTGGTGTCTCACTGTGGTTTTGATTTGCATTTCCCTGCTGACTAATAGTGTTGAGCATCTTTTCATGTGTGTATCTGTCATTTGTAGATTTTTGGAGATTCTGTTCAAATCTTTTACCCATGTTTTAATTGGGTTGACTTTTTGCTGTAAGGGTTCTTTGTAAATCCTGGGTGCTGGTCTCCTGTCAGATATATGATTTATAATTTTCCTCCCACTTGTGAGTTGTCTTTTCATTTTTTTTTGTATCCTTTGAAGCTTGAAAATCTTACAGTTTTGAAGTTCAGCTTACCTGTTTTTTTCTTTTGCTGTTTATGCTTTTTGTGTTACACATATCTAAGAAACCATTGCCCAGTCTATGGTCACAAAGATTTACATCTACCTTTTTTCCTAAAAACTTTGTAGTTTTAGCTCTTTCATTGAGATCTGTAATCCATTTTTAGTCAACGTTTGCTGCCATCCGTTCTTGCCCACTCTGTAATTTTATGCACAAAACCAGAGTGGTCTTATAGCTGAAACCAGGTTATGTCATTTCCACCCCCTCCCGCACCATCCTCATCCTGTGTCCCTCCGTCCTCGGGTCACTACAGTTTGCTTTGCTCAGGCCTCCGAGTGGCCCACGCAGGCCACATCTTCTGCTATCTTAGGACCTCTGGTCACACCATTCCCTCCATCTGCTGTGTCATTTGCTGTCTCTTTGTGTAGCTGGGCCTCTGCACCCTCAGATCCCCCCTGTGGTGTCACTTCCTTGGGGAGGCCTTTCTGAGCCCGTTGCCCCAGGTGCTCACTTGCCCTTTGCCCTGTTCCTTAACCTCACAGCACTCCAGGAAAGGGAATTCTCTTTGCCTTTTGTTGTTTGCTGATCTGTTTTCTGCTGCTATCCCTGGAAGGTGAGCTCTGGGTGGGAATTGTCCCTGATTGCACACCATTATTTCCATGGCCCCTGGCACAATGGAAGTCAGTAATACTTGAGTGGTTGAATGAATGAGGTCCCCGAAGTATTTAAGGTGTATTTCAGTTGGCTATAAAATGAAAGTTTACTTCCTTTATTTATGGCAAATTAATGTGGTTTTTAAATTCTTCCCTGTGTTTTTCTACATTTTGATATTTATCCACTGTAGGATGGAGAAGGATGGCAAAATGGAACTTTGAACAGTTTTGTTCATTTTGTCGACAAGAAGATGTAAACATTTCATTGGGAAAAGTGCAGTTTGAAATGATTTGCCAAGGTATTATTTATCTCAGGAGCAGGATTGAGAAAAAAAAAAAAGACTGTTCCTACATCAGGAGAAGTTCAGGGTACGGTGTGGTCATTTATTATGTGTCTTTTCAACCTTATAAGCCCTTTATTTCCCTCTACCACAATGACAGTTGTCTCACTGCAGATAAGTTCACAACCATTGGTATACTGAGGTTAGCTCTTAATACTTTCTCCTCGCAATGCAATTAATAGAACACTTCAGTTGAATTTTACCCTAAAGTTAAATATTCTTACTGTACATTCAGAGATGGCTTTGGGGAAGAGTTGTGTATTGGCAAAGAACCTTTGTGCTTTTGGACCTTATGCTATGACTAACTTTTAAGCAGCTGAAATCTACCTTGAGGTTAACGCTGTCATGAGTGTTGGTTTATCATGAAAGGGCAACATTTGGTGAATATTTTGGGAGTATAAGAGGAAGAATATCCTTTTTAATTTGTTTGTTTTTGAAGGTCTAACTCCATTTTGTTAATTCAGTTAATATTTGTCCCTTTTCCAAGACTCTCTAAGCTTCCAAAACAGAATTTCCTGCTTGTTACTAAAGTGACTTCCTAAGTGATACTGAGGTGAGAACAATGTATGTGCTTTCAGTTGTGCACAAATGGCATACTTGAACTGCCTTGTTAGGAATATATTTAAGTTGCCATCAATGAAAATTCCTCTCCTTTAAAGTAGAATTGAAATTCAATTTCCATTTATACATTTTACCTAAGTTTAATCTGTTACTTAAATTCATTGAGGAGAGATGTGTTTGTTAATGTCCTTGTGTTAAACATAAAAAGCCAGTAAATTTGAAACACAGCTTGCTCAAAGGTTTGGTCATTCTTCACTAAGTCAAAACATAAAATGAACTGTTGGAATCACATGGTAGAAAAGACACCATGGGAGTAACAGGCATCTGGAAGCAAGATGAAGAAGTCCAAGAGCCTTCTTATGGCTCTGGCTCTTGCTGGCCTTCAGTGACTGCCCATTTTCTTCTGTTTGTGTTAGCAAGTTTTAGAACTTTTGGTGAATATTAAAGTTTTTAAAATGTTGGGCTCTATAGGAATACATGGGATAGTTAAAATATGTTTCTGAGCTGATGCACAGCTGTTTTTCTCCTGCTTTTTCTAAGTTGACCAAATGAACCATTGATAATCTGTCATACTTTCAGATGGACAGGTAATCTTGTAGCTTGTGTTTAAAAAAATTACCCACATGCAGTACATTATACCCCGATGAGACCCTCTCCCACATTTAAAGGGATTTTGGTTTCAGTTCTTCAGCAATGGAAAAAATAATTCGGACTTTTAGATATTCTTTGGCCTTTGATGTTATTTTCATTTATCATGGCTTCATTTTTCTGAAGTTATACCCTTTTGCATGAATTTCCCAAGATTTCAGAAGAATTAAGTGCTCGAAGAATTAGCCCTCCTTCATTATTATCTTTCAAGGCTGTAAAGGCACAGGTGTGTGCCCCCAGAATCTTGCTCCTACTGCCATATGTGACAGCAGTGCTTCACCTTCTTTTCCAGTGATCTAATTTGCCACAGTAGTGGAAGCTCCATCTGTGTACCCATTCTTGTGTGCTGGGGAGACAGGGGCAGGGCCGGCCACGCTGCTTTTCTGTGGCTGCACAGCTCTCTGGCCAGTGTGGGGTTCGTTACATCTACCTTGCTTAATTAGGCTCCAAAATTCAACGTAGGAATGTCTCTGGTCAACTGCTCAATCTTCCTGTGGGGCTAGGAGTCCTCTGTGGGTCTCACGTGTCTTTAGTTTGTTCTTTCTCTTAGTTTAGGAAATTAAGTTGTGCTTGAAAGTTCTCAGCACCTCTGCAATGGGAAAAAATACATAGGGCTTCTAGTTGGAGGATATCACTTTGACATACAGTTACATAGAAACTTAAATGCTGGTTACGAGAAATGAATTAATGCTTAACTCTCAGTGTTATTGGGGGATTAAAGTGAAGAAAGGCATGTCAAAGTACTCAGCTGCACGTCAGCTTATGTTGAAAAAGCAGTGACTGCCATTTATTGAGCTCACGTTGTACCGCACAGTGTGCTGAACACCTCACAGACGCTGTCGTTGAGTCCTCTCAGTGACCCTGCAGAGTAGGTAAGGTGAGCTCCACTCGTCACATGAGGAAGTTCAGAGGGCCAAGCACTATGCCCAGGGCCACGCAGCTTCTCAGTGGTGATGCTGGGGTTTGAATCCAATCTGTGAAAAGCCTGTGCAGGTGAAGCTGCTTTCTTCACTGCAGGCTCCTCTCAGCAAATGGTCATTTCATTTGCCCTTTTTTGAAGACTGATAAGACTGATTTTCCAGTTGTTTGATAACTGGTTGTGTTTTCTGTTTGTGGTGTGTCCGTGGATGTCCTCTGCCTGTTTATCTGTTGGGATCTTTTCTGATTATTTGTACAAGCTCATCATGTATTAATTATGTATTTAACCCTCTCCTCCCACCATACTTGAGGCAGCAGTTGATAATTCGTTTTCCAAGTCTACAGAATTTTATACCTGGATATGTTTTAAGATCTTATTTTCTACATGGTTCCTTCACATTATCATTTTTCTTTAGGTTTAATCTGTAAAATGTGTTGAGACTTTTATTCAGAGTCATTATCTTATTCTAGGGATCTTTATTGTGTTCAGGTACAGCGTAGTGTGGTCTTTTTTGAACTACAGGAGAGAACTTCTGTGCTGTATTATGCACAGGTTGAACAGCTTCGGTTAACCCTTAGATTTCATATTAGGGGAGTAGGTCAGAAGCCCATGAGAAAGAATTGCTTCTGTTTAGAAAAACAGTCTTCTCTATGGTTAAACATATTCTTAATCACTTTTGTTATTTTTACTTTTATACTTGAGTACTCTTTGAAGCAGTCTTATAAAAAGCCAACAGAGATGATGGTGCTGTTGAAAATATATCCAGTATTTCTCTCCTCACAGCAAAGTTCCTGCATTCGTGAGGATGATTGCTCCTGAGGGCTCCTTGGTCTTTCACGAGAAAGCCTGGAACGCGTACCCCTACTGTAGAACAAGTAAGTCTGGTTCCCAGAAGCTGCTTCCCCCGTTGACCCTGCTGCTGTCCGGGAGAGGGACTCTAGTGCCCACGCCTTAGAGAAGGGTGGCACCAAGCAAGGCCTTCTGTGGGTCCTCAGGTCATCACTGCACGAGCGATGGCCAAGGAGAGGCTGCATCAGGTCCCTCCCCCAGGCCTTTGTCAGGGGCACAGGTTCATGCCCAGATGACAGCTACCTTGAGGTCCTCATTGACCAAGCAGACTCCACGGGAGAGCAAATAAAAGGAAAACAAACCTTAAAGAAAGGTCATCCTTACTCAGAAGTGTCATTTGATGTAGCTTCGACAGTATTTTACTTACATGGCCACATAGTAGAGGAGCAATATGACAGACAGACATCTGACACAGTTTTCTGTTTGTTAAAATTAGCTTTTTAAATGATGTTTTGCTTTTGTGACATTATTCCTTTTACTGTTGTTTTAAAATTAGATTATTGACTCTATAGTCTATTCTGTAGTGTCACTTGTGTAAAATCTGTGTTTTGTAGATATAAACCAAATGTTCTGTGTTGGCAGGTAGTTTAATCTTTGTGACATTATTAATATTGTGGCAGACTGTTTTGGCTCCGATTAACATTCTGAAATTTTTCCCCTTTTGTTGCCTACCTGTTCGTTATGCCTCAGTTGTAACGGTGAGTAAAACTATTTTAATGTCACATACTCTTCGTCTTTAAAATTTGCCTCACGTAGTAATTATTTCCAACTGTTTCTTGCTTTTTTATTAAAACTGCCCACCACTGCATGGCTCCCTGTCCCTGCTCCTTGCACCAGCTCACACTCCTCCACGTGCTCCACTGTTTTAATGGGCTTTTTCCCTCCGTGGCTCAGCATCTCCCTATTGACTTTACTTCGCTTCTGCTACTTCCTTTGAATGCCAAATAACGCTCACCAGACCTCACAGCTTCTGTAATATTAGCCCTGCACGCTGCATAACAAGCAGGGTTGTTTTAAATTATTTAAAAGCATGCAGCAATTGGTTTGCCTGACAAGTCTGTAAAAATAGGTGGCTAATGATTCTTTGTCACTTGAGGATCAGTCTTACGGAGTCAGAGCATGGATGCCTGTGCTGGGGAAAGCTCCTGCAGACATGAACCCCACAGAACCGGTGAAAGATCACTGTCATTTTGCTGTTGTGTTTTCCGCAGAATGAATATATGAAAGATGATTTCTTCATTAAAATTGAAACATGGCACAAACCAGACTTGGGAACATTAGAAAATGTAAGTTTTGACTCTGGGCTTTCAGCGTAGAAGCCCTTGGAAGTGGGAATACTGTAGTCCATTTTGTCATCACCAAAGTGATGCCACCTGAGGTTCGATTAGCACCTGGCCACACTGGGCTGTGTGGCAGATTGCAGTGAGGTGAGCATGCAGTCAGAGACCAATGGGCCTCCCCTGTCAGTCCTCTTGCTTTGGTGTGTGAGTGGATTTGGGTGAGGTCGTTGTTTTTATCAGCAACTCTCTATCTGGGACAGGGAGAGCCTGGATAAACAAAATTCACAGATAATCCTTGAGCTAATTTTAGCCATTAATTAAAAACTTTTTTCGTCTTTTCATCTCTGTATTTGCCAGAGCTGCTCTACACAGCAAAACTGATTGCTTTAATTTTCACATCCGTTCCACTTTGCTGGGATATGGGATCTGATTTCAGAGAAATAGCCAAAAGGCAGGAGGGAGAATGTGCTTTGAATAATTTACAAAAATGTTGACAGGCTCCTGACTTTTACAAATTGGTGCGTATTTATCCCTAAAGTAAATTTCAAAAAAAAATCAGTTAAGACTCAGTGTAGCCATTAACTTTTGGTGAGGTTTGGCAGGGACCTTGGGAGGGCATCTGATACAGGGCGCTGCCCTGGCCCGGTGGTGTGGTCCCTGGAGCAGCAGCATCTGGGAACGTGTTAGAAATGCACATGCTCAGGCCCCACCTCATACCTGCTGAATCAGAATCTTCAGGGGTGGGACCCAGCAGTCTGTTTTCTGGTGCACACTCCAGTTTGAGAACTACTCTTCCAACCATATAGGCAGTCACAGGAAAGTAAGTTTATGGTAATTGTGGTAGATTCTGTTCTTCCTCTGCTTTTATGTTATTGGTGCCAGTCAATAGGAACTTTTTTTTTCCAACATTTTTTTATCGAGTTATAGTCATTTTACAATGTTGTGTGAACTTTTGAATTATAATTTGTAATATTTGGCTTCAGTTTTTCTTCAAGATAATCATTTGACTTTCCATGTTTTTTCATCGTAGCTCTAAAATTTAGGGTCTAAATGAGGTGGTTTGGTATGCTTTAGTCTGTATGATTTAATTTACTGGTTTCAGCTTTCAGATGGGCATATCTGTGGCCAGTTTTAAACAATTCTTTGTGGGTTCATAGACGTAGTTTCAGAAATAAATGATGGAACAACATGAAACAACGTGAAGTATCCAGGAGTTGATATATTGAAACTGAATAGCTTTAGGATAATCAAATTCAGGAGACATTGTAGACCATACAGGGCAGCTTCTTGAAATCTAATTATAATGTCACCTGCTATTTGTCTAGGACTTAGAGGTCACAAGGACTTTGGTCATATATCATTTGGGTTAAACATAGGTCAGGCACATTTTTTGATAAACCATTTCTATGGGCTACCAGAAAATAATGGTGACAGATTTCTGATACTTTGGCAGCATCATCTCTGCTCTCTCCCTCTCTGCCCACCTCCCACCCTCACTTAATATTTGAGGTTACAGGGGCAAAAGATTTCTAGATCCCTCCAGCTTACAAACAGCTAATTTAATGAAATACCAATTTGGATTTTTTTATTCCTCATAATGTGCTCTGAGAGACTTGAGATGAAGATTATATATGTAAGTGTAGTGGTTTGCCTAACAGGAGTTTACAGTTTGCTTTGTTTCTTTTCTCTGTCACTTACAGGTACACGGTTTAGATCCAAACATGTGGAAAACTGTTGAAATTGTCCACATAGATATTGCAGATCGAAGTCAAGTTGAACCAGCGGTAAGTACTATGTACAACTGATAATATTTTAACCTGTTGCCTCTTATATCTAAAAATTATTATTATTTTTTTTCTTGTATGGCCTACCTTTCTACATTGAGATAGGCCTGGAGCCTTCGGTTTGTCTAGATGCAGCAAAAGAGATCAGAGTAGGAGAGAAGGTGATCTGTTGTTTGTGCAGATTTCACCTTTGCACAAATGATTCATTTGAGAAATTCCAGTATACCTGGATGCATAGGGGTTTGTTTTCATTGGGGGAACGAATCTAAAATTATTTTATACAAGAATTCTCCCTTGAGCTTCTTTGAATAATGAGTCCCTTCTACATTTAAAGTGTAATTAAGAAAGCAAAAACTTACTACATACAAATTTTCAGTAATTCGGAGCTAAAGTTGTCATTTGTGGAACACAGTTGATGGTAGAATATCTCAGTTAAACAGTGTATAGCTTTCTTTTTTGAGTCTTACTAGATGTAAATATTTGTACACCAGGCTTTTGACCTAATTAAAAAAATGTTTCCCCAAAAGTAAGGACCTTTATTCCTCACTGTGTCTGCTCCCTGCCAATTAAGACCCTTGTTATTACTTTACCTCAGTTTGTAAATATTAACTCAGTCCTTGTAGTATGTGGGGCACAGTTGTGGACGTTTTATACATGTTAAAACAACCAGGGACCCTCTTACTGCGAGTCTTGAGAACTAAAGCTTTGGAGTCAGAGTGGCACCCTGGTTTTGTTGTGGAAAAGCAGGACATGCTCACTTAGTATCCATTCCCATTTCATTTTTGGTGCTCATCCCTTGAACTTAAGCAGTGTTGTAAGCTGAACAGAAGTAACCCAAATAGTAAATGTCTGGTTTTGCTGTGGAAATTGAAAGGTAAGCTTTCTAAAACAGAAGTCCCCAACCACTAGCAGAATTGCAGGTGCTCATGCCCTCTGACCCAGGAGAAGTCCACTTCCAGGAATCGGTCCTACTCAGTGTGAAATGCCAGATGCATAAACGTAAGATTTTTATAAGGAAAGTCTGAAGTCTTAAATGTTTCTCCATTGATGCGGAACTGATAGAAAATATTGTGGTTCACCCTTTATGATGGAGTTTAGTGCAGTCATCAGAAGGGAGTGAGCTCTGTACAGATAGGGACTCCTTCCCAAGATAATGTGGAGGGAAGAATATAAATAACATGTATAATATAGTTCCATCTGTACTGCTGTAGAAAGGAGAAAAATGTAACTATATGCATGCATTTTCTTATGTATAGACAGTGAAGCGTGTGTAAGACGGTGGTGACAGTGATTCCTTGGCACATGGGGAAAGCTGGTGGCTGGGAGGCTGGGAAGAAGAGTTGAGTTCTGGCAGAGACTGCACAGTGGACTGCAGGGACATCCTCTCCTCACTAAGTGTGTTGGTTTTCCGTTGCTGGATGACAGATCGGAAATGTAGTGGCTGTGTAATGTGTCCTAATCAAAGGAATGACAGCCCATCACCATTGCCATAGTCCTTTGGTTGGAAGCAAGTCACAGGTTCCACCTGTTACACGAGATTGTGACTCATAGGGGTGGGGGTGCTCATCTTAGGATACATCTGCTGTACCACTGGCCAATTTTAGTACCTAAAACTTGCTCTTTGAGGATTAAAGTGACTCTAGAATTGGGAGCTTGGTAACTGGGAAATGGACCAATGAGGTCGCTTTCAGCAGGGAGACCTGAAGGTGTGATGGTCTCTAAGTTCAGTCTGGCATCTTAACTCTTGGAGGTTTTAGTCTTATCTCACTTAATTCATTGGTTTTCATTTTATTTTTAATGAACTCTTTTTTTTTTTTTTTTGAATGAGCTGATTTTTCTTAAAATGTCTTTCCTGGTTGAATTTATGTTCTGCATATTACTTACTTTGAAAGAAATAAAAACAGTTGATTAGTAATTTTGAGAGGATTAAGTAGCCAAGTCTCCCAAATGAGGGCAGATGTGAAATGGTTGGAGTTAAGAAACCAAGAAGTTGGAGGTGGAGCTTGAATCTTTGAACTCCACCTGGTGGGGGGTTTCTGTCACTGCAGATGAATTTAATAGAAACACAGCCTGAACATTTTAGTTCAGAGTAACTGTTGACTCTTTTGAGTGTTTTACTCTCTCTGCTGGTTGCTGGTGTCAGACAGCTTGTATGCCGCTCTCGCTGTGGGCTTGCTGGGTTTTGGTCATACTTATGAACTGTACTTCAACGTGATTAGACCCACAGTGTAACTGAGTACTTTAGTGGATGCTTTGACATATTTACATAATTGAAGGGTGACATTGTCAAAATAACTCTAGGAACAGGGAGTTGTAAGAATCTGTCAGTGTGACTCAGGGTCACAGAGTAATGTGCTGTAGAAATCATACATACATTTACTTGTTGCTTGGTTTTTTCATTGGTGACTTATGAGAAGTCTGAGTAGGACTATTAGCCTCTATAATTTTCTAGAAGCTTCATCACTGCCTCATGAAACAAGCTGAGCAGTCTGGGATTTCTGCATAAATGGTCTCATCCAGTTTCTTTTGGCTACATGCAAAACAGATTTCCTGTTTCAGTGGAAGGAGGCATTGGAGTGAAGCACTAAGACATTATATCCTTTGGGAAGGAAGGCTTCTTCTGCTGGGCATTCTAGCAGGGACTGAGCAGAGCACCCTGTGTTCCTGCAGAACGTAGCCCTGCCTCCACATCTCCTCCCTCCTCTTGGCCTCCTCCCCCTACCCCATTGCAAATATAACCCAAGTACTGCTCCTGAAAAGCCTTCCTCAGTCAAATTGGGTGTCCCTTGGGGGCCCAGATTGTACTGTATGTATATCATCTCTCTGTTTCTAGGACTCAGCAAGATGCTCAATGTCTGACATTCAGTGCACTTTTCAGTAAAGTTTGGTGGGTCAAAAAGAATTTGCAGATTTGTTTCCTCTGTGGTGTTAAAAAGGGGGGGGGGCAGTGGAGGGGGTGGAGGAAATTAAGTTTTTGTTATTTCAATATTAAATGAACAAATGCTACTTTAGTTCTTCCTTTACTAATCTTAGATCATAAAGTATATGTGATGTGTCTTCAGTTCTAAAAGCTGTCATTTCTAAATGAGCAGGATGCCTCTGTCAGAGTAAAAAGTGTTTTAGATCAGATTGTAAGGATGAATCAAGGTATCCAGCGTAAAACGTCAGAATATAAGTTTTAAAGTATTTTTAGTTTCTAAAGTTGTCCCTGATACACAACCGCAGTAAAAAGTGGAGACTTCTTTAAACGTCCTGATGAAATGCACATGCAAATCTTCAACTCATTTCCAGAATATACACAAATGAGTCAGTTGACATCTGCTTCTGCTTTTTTTTAAGGTATAAATTTGAATCTGGCCCCTTTTAATCATCTCCAGCACTTTGTCTAAGTAGCTTTCCAGGATTTGTATACAAAAGTCACTTCCCAGGAGAGGAAGACTCTTTAAAGTGTAAGCCGAAGTGTACACATGATTAACATCAGAGAGACCTTCGTTTTTGGAAGTAATTTGAAAGAAAATGAGCATGGTTTAAAAAGAGAGAGAGGAAGAAATTGGAACCACATTTTTAGATATTTATGTTTAACCAGAGAGGATTGTACCAGCCTTCCTCTGTAGTATATGCTGCTTCTTAGCATATGCCGTAGGGCTTTATTTTTATAATTTCCAGTTTTTTATAGAAATAATGTTCAATTCATATTTTTGAGGCTCACAGTTCTAAAAATGGTATATAGCCTAACATCTGTTTTTTAGAAGTCAGTAATAAGCAAATATTAATGGTGTAAAAGTATTCATTTCTTTGGGAAATATAGTTTAAAAATACAGATCTATTCCAAATTACAATGCAGCAAGTTTAAAGAGAGAATGAATTTTTTCCCCCTCATTTTTCACCATGTTGGAGTGTATTAATTAGACGTAAAAGATGTTTCCCAGATGAGGCATTTCTAAATCAAGAGTTGCCCAGTTTTGTAACCTTACTGGGGTTTCACTGGTGTTTCAGTAAAAGGAAGAGACACAAGCTAGAAACTCACATGCCATATTGCTTCTGGGTCACAGATAGGATGTGCAGGGTATGCTCAGAATGATAAGGTCCTTCATTGCCCTTTTGTCGTGGACAACTCAGTAAGCTCGTGCTCCTGAGCCCAAGCGCAGATTTCATTCATCTCTCTTCCTTTTGTCCTTTTTAAACCCCCCTCTGCCCCAGTTGTTACTCCCATGCCCTCATCTTTACCTGCCCATGAGTATAGTTGCCATAATTGCTTTGTCATATTTGCTCCAAGTCCTTTTTTCTGGTGCCTCTCTGCATTTGCAAATCCCTGCCACCCCAGAAGTGGTGGAGAGGGAGTGTCTCACACTGTGGGCTCAGACCTGTGCCCTGCAGCCCTGACGCCTGCCCCAGTAGCCAAACCTTCTCAGGGCTTTGGTCCTCAGGTTGGACTCTGGACAGCTCTGTGCCACTGGTTTCCAACAGAATACTTCTGAGCAGCTTTTTCAGCAGGAGCTCCTGGAGCAAAGTGTGGCTCCAATCACTTGTCACACTTCTTTCCTTGATACCCCAAGGGACATAGGTGCTCCCAGGTGAGAGGCTGGGGCTGCTGATAAAGTTCACTCTCCCTTGTGGTGCCTAGAATCACCTCTGCTCCACCCCAGCCCGCTGAGGCAGCCCCTCACCCCCACCCCTTGTTTGGGCTCCTTTGTAGAACACGCCCACCATGGCCATGAGGCTGTTCTGAACATGTGTGGATCTCAGTTGTGGCTGGTTCTGCCCACTGGTCTAGTTCTCTGAACGTTTTTTGGAGGAAACGAGCTGCTTTTAGGGCTGCTGAGGCCCTCTGGGGAGCATTGTGGCTAACTCCTAAGCTTGCCTCTCAGAACCTTAGCTAGGTCTGAACCTTAGCTAAGGATTCGGGCCCAAACCCTTTTCATTCAAGCAAGGTTTGCCTCTGGGCAGCTTGTTAGAAATGCATATTCTTGGCCCCCTCCCAGGTCAGAACCTTGGGGGCTCTGGTCTCAGTCCAGCTCTCCAGGTGGTCCCTGCTTACTCTTGGGAAGTGCTCTCCTGTACTCTCCGTGGTAAAGACTGTAGAGGGGGGCACTCTTCTAGGATTTTGGAAGCAGAAGGAATCTCAGTTGAAGGCCATGGTCCAAAACATTCACAGCAATTGTTATTTATACTATTAAGGAGTTTGAGCTCAGGAAAGAGCTGTAACTCTCCACAAGCCATATAACCAGTGGAAGGGGAGCCAGGACTCAAAAGCAGGGCTGCTGACTTAGTTTTGCCTTTCTAGAACATCTCACGATGTTTCTTCCTTTGCGTTATGTTGCTTAAAAGCATTCTTAATTTGTTTAAAGTAAACAAGCAGCTGCCCGCTCTCCCGTCCATCTCCCTTAGCCCTCAGTGACCAGCAGTTCATCGGTGGCCTTGGTTACCTCCTCCCGTAACTGCACACCTTCCGCATATTTGGAAATTTGCATACGTGAAATAGAATAAAAGGATTGGAGATCCTAAGATGTCTTTTGGTGTGATTACTTAGAGCACACCGCTCACATATTTTTTTAATGTTCATTTAGCAAACATTTATTGGAACTTGCTGTTTGCACTATTGGAGTGGTAAATATTTTTCCAGATAAAATAATAATTGTATCTGTCTGCAGAGAGTGCAAGATTCTTAAACAGTGAACTTGTTTGAGTGTTTCTAAGTGGCTCGGAGTTAGTTTGTCCCAGTTGCTGCTGTGTGTCTCCTGGTGTTGAGTATCCCTTCACCAAACAGCTTTTTTTCTTGCAACTGTCAGAGAGGAGTGCTGGGCTCCAGGGTGTCGGCAATGTCCGGGTTCCAAGGCTAACTGGAGATGGGAGACTGGAGTTTAGTGCTTTATTGCGAATCCGAAGACATAATGGGACTGTTGGGCTCGCCCATGGTAATCTTTTCCAGTATGGTAATGTCCAGGAATATGAATTGGTTTTTAAAGTTTGTACTTTTTGCTTCTTCTTTCTAGCATTGACCATTTGATCTTCAGTTATGGTCCATTTCTTTGGTGAATATTTTGGTAGGCAGAACAATGTCCCATTTTAGTTGCGAGCAGAAATATGCTAAGCTGTACCTGATTTTCTGAAATCTTGGTTGCCTTTGGAAATGAACATATAAGGCTTGCCTTCCTCTGTCTGCCTTTCCAGGTGGAGGCCTTTGCCTTTCAAATCCTAGCTCAGGGCTGAAGGTGTATCTCAGACACAGACTTGCATTAACTCAATTCACACAAGCCAGAGTACAAACCGGATGCCAGTTCGTTCTTCTGTAGCAGGGACTGTCCCTTCTTCAGACCTAAAATGCACCCTCCACTCCAGGGCATCATTTCCCAGGGTTGGGAACAGAATAGCAGAATATTAAGTACATGGGGTCAGGAGCCAGGCTGCCTGGATTCAAGTCCCAGCCGTGCATTTTAATGTAAGCTCTCTTGAGTTTCAGTTTTCCTCATTAACAAATTTGGGATAATAACATTGTGGTGAAGGTAATGATTTAATACACTTAAAGAACTTAGAACAGTACCTGGAATAAATTAAGCACCTAATGAATGTTAGTAATAACAACTCTTTAAAAAAAAAAAAAAGACTTGCCTTTCAGTGCATTTAGGTATTTTCACTTTGAACGCCATTTCATTATTTGAGTGTCGAACAGTGTGGCACTTTATCATTGTTTTAAACCACCAATGTGTATCTTAAAGTTACTGCTCTTTTGAAAGATACTTTTTGCTAAATGTCAGCCTTGGAACACTGATGAGACTTGGTTTAATTTATTTAGGCATGTACATTTTGGTCACACTTTTAAGCAGTGCTTGTTTCTTGTGCTCTAGGAAGGATTCGGGCATATCTTTTCTTTTGATCAGACATTCTGTGAGACTGTGTCCAGATGTTATACATTTGAGTAGATAGCTTTGGCAGCATGTGCTTTATTGCACTGCCTTTAAAAAAAAAACTTCATAATTTTAAAGAAATGTAAGAATCATAAAATACGCTTTCTAAATAATCTTTATAAGATTAATTTTTTTCTCTTTAAAATTAGGAACATGGTGAAATCTGACTGGAAAAATTTAAATATTAGATCAGGCTTTATGAAATTGTTAATGTTTGTTAGCTTTTGAGCTACAGAGATGACTTTGGGGTCATCCTAACAGATCTTTGAAATTAAGCTCTGTCTCTGATAACCCTAAGTGGTCAGCACTGACTCCGCTCCTGGTCCTTCCCTCACAGCTTTCAAAAACTCCTGCATCTTAGATGTTACTTTTGTTCCAACTGTTGCCTCTTCCTAAGAAGGGCTTTCTGCTTCCCAGGGCTGTGGCTACCCGGTTCTTTAGCCCTGAAAAGAGCTTTTGTTTATTAGAAGTCTGTGGCTGAGATCCAGCAAGTGGGAGGAGAGCCTGTGGCTGCCAGAGGCTTCTTCGGTTCCCTTTGGCAGGGGCAGACCCTCGGTCTACGAGAGCACCTCTTCCTTCTGCCATTAGAATGAACCTAGACATTCATTTCTATCTTAAAAGGGTGTAATTTATCCCTGGTGTTTGTGCAAGAGCTCCAAAAGCTCTTTATTAAATAAAGCTCCTAACTTGTAGTAGTAGCCTCCTTGAACTCAAACCAAAGCAACTCAAGTACAGGTTTTGAGGTAGCAGTGGTCTGATTTTGCTAAAGAAACTTCCACTTGCCGAAGACTTGTCTCATCTCACTTCGCTGTGCTGTGATGCAAACCACTGTAAGATCCTTTTTGTAGTAAGTTACAGAGGTCTTTTCCCCCCATTCTCAAGGAAGATATAAATAAATGTAAGTGTGGTTCTTACTAAAAAGAAATGTGAAAGTGTTCCCCACTTTATTCTGCTGCCTTACATGGTCAAGTGCTTTCAGAACACTTAGAAGACTTGCATCCAGTGATGGATTTAGAGAATGTCCTGCATATTTGAAGGCATAGCTGGATGGCAGTGCCCTCTTGTGGGAAAAAGACACATTGCTAAGATTTAAGCAAGCATGAAATAAGCAAGGATTTTTAAAATTTCTCTGAAAAATCTGCATGTATGAGCTTACGTTACACAAAATACTTTTTCCTCTAGAACCCATTATTACTATTTATTTCTAACCTCTTCCACGTTTTCAAAGTAAAAAAAGTATAGTGAGGGTGGTGGTGAAGGTGGCCGGGTGTAAAGAGTTCTTGCTCCAGTTCCTGGGTGGGGGAAACACTGGTTAAGGGTTTGAAATTTTTTTTTTGAGCAGCTGATGGCAGATATTTTTAAAGAAATCAGTATAAACAATTCCAAATCAAGTTTTTAAAGTGAATTCCTTATAAAAGCTCATTCTGTCAGTGTAATCTTTCTTAAAGAATATTCTTTAGGCTGAGAGGAGCAGAGGTCCTTTCAGGTACTTGAGTCTTATCTAGTGATAAAGTATAAATCACATCACATTTTTGCAGTAATGTACCATGGTGCCTGGGGGTCCACAGAGCAGCATCTGCTGAGTCCCGGCTCTTCTGCTCAGCCCTGGTGGACTTGGGTGAGAGATTTCACTTCCTCACCCCCAGTGGCTATGGTCATACCTTTGTTCCAAGATTGTAAGGGTTAACTGGGGAATGTGTGTACCTGGCACATAAGTAAGTTTTCCAAAAATAGTAGCAAGAATGATGCTGCTGATCAGATTTTGCTCTTGCTATAAAAAAATTAATTTTTTTTCCTGTAATTATTTCCTATTTAGTTTTGTTAAATTAGTGCTAATGGGTTAAATGGGGTCCTGGGACTTAGGGACAGCTGTGCCTGAAGGCGAAATCTTGAACCAGCATGGACATCTTACTGGAGAGGGCTCACTCTGAATTTTCAAAAGGACATTTCCCCCTGGATTTTAGTTTAAAGAATTTGATGTAGTATGTTCTGTGATCTACTGACATTATGTTAAAACTTTCCTAAGCATTTTATTTTAGGCATATGTGATTCAATTTTAAAGTATACAATGTTTAACAATCATATTTAACAAAACTGACTTGTTAGTATTTTGAAACGTGTTTCATTGATGGTCAGAGTTTAAAATAGCTTCATTTTTAAATGCTATAATATATAAACATAACAATAAATATAATGTACCAGTAACAAATATGTTGTATATTTGTGCATGAAACACTGGCTCACCCAAACCAGTAGCCCACCCATCCCTGAGGGGAGGTCTTGGGAGTGCCCACAGCCCTGTGCTATCCAGGAACACCCTTTCTGGAGCCCAGCCATTTGGTTTCCCTGCTGGGTCTGTCGTGTCAGGCTTTTGGTTGTAACTTTTTCTCATAGCTGAAACTCTGATTGTTTTTTTTCCCCTCTATTAATTTGCAACCTTCCAAAGGCTTTGGGGGTCTGCCTCCGTAAACATGACAGTGTTGGCAGTCTCTGGCTGTGATTTGGATGAGATGAGAAGGGATGGAAGAGGCGATTAGCCTGGCTGTGCTCTAGCCCAGCAGTGCTCTGGGCTGTGGCCACCTTTCAGCACAGATCTCTGTTGACAGCCTCTGCCCTCCTTCCCTGTCCGCCCTGCTCGCCCTCCCCAGCTCTCTGTGCTGGGTCTCTGTGAGATTAAAAAGATTACAAGAAAGTGTTCTGTTTGGGTGTGTAGGTTTGACTGCATTTCTCAGTTCTCAGTGCAGTTGTTTAAAAATTCAGCTTTTAGGATTCATTGGTGGAAAGCCAGTAAGGATTAATGAGAGGGCTGAATTAGAGAATATTTTTTAATGCAGTTTTGTTCCTCTGAGGTACATTCAGTAACAGAAACTAGGCCAACAAGTTATTGACAATTAGTGGTCCTTTGGGAGTCTGCTTTAATGAATAGATAAGAATGATTTGTAATTAGCATAATAATTATATGCAAATGCATGCTTCTGAATTGCTCTAAAACACTTCTGAACTGTCTAAACGGCCCTCCTGAGATCTTGTTACTCTATTAATTTGTGTAGCAAATCTTTTTTTCATAGATCATGCAAAGATAAACTTCAGTCCAGCCCCTGTCCAAATTATTATGAATTCCAAGGTGGTAGGACCTGAATTAATGAGATTTACTTATACTATATTAATGGTACTCTGTGGGAACCTGAAAGGGTGAGGAGTCACTGGGGAGATGTAATTAAAAATAGAAAAGAAAGCTGCTTATTTGAAAATAACTGTTGAAATGAGTTTCTTAAACAAGTTAGTAAATGTTATTTCTCTTTACATCTCTGTTACTTGCTATTGCAAAATTTAATGCAAACTTTTTTTTTTAAATGGGCTTTCCCTTTGGAGTCTGGCTTGAGATTTTCAGCTCAGTTAGTTATGCACGAGGGTCAGCGGTGATAGGATCTAGGAACTCCTTTTTTCCAAGTGCCACAGGACTGAAAAATTCAGGACAGTGCTAATAAACGGTGTTTGTTATTTATCTTCATATTTAATTCAGCCTTTTCCCCCAGCCTCATCTTCACTTTTAGGATGTGATTGGAGGAAATGAACTTCGTTAAGTTGAGTGGTAGTACCTCTGCACCTTAAACTTAGTGATTACCTTTGAGCTGTTTGAATAGATACCTAATTAATCATCTTACACCAAAGGAAAGCATTTTACAGCAGGCTACAGGATCCTAATGTCTCCGTCCGGTTTTCCTGTTTACCATGTAGAATTGTTTCTCTTTCCCGCGGTGGGGGGTTGGGGGTGACCTGGTGGGTGCTGTTTTATAAGCAGGTGTTGAGGAGTTGCTAACACATGTGGGTTGGGTGCTCTTTTCCTTGGTTTACCTGAGCCTCACCTGTGGTAACCCAGGGACAGTTCTTTAAGCAGTTTCTGGTGTTGGAGCTTATCCTGATTTTTCCACAAGCTGTCAAGAAACACCAACCATCCTGCCCCCGCCGCCTACTCACTTCCCCATTCATAATCATGAGTTCAGTATGGGCTCAAGGACGTTTGGGTTGGCT
This sequence comes from Camelus ferus, assembly GCF_009834535.1. NCBI lineage: Eukaryota > Metazoa > Chordata > Mammalia > Artiodactyla > Camelidae > Camelus > Camelus ferus. The sequence goes on from NC_045727.1 coordinate 15,240,639, forward strand.
CAGCACAGATTTCTGTACTTGCATTTTGGGGGACAGCCACTATGCTAAAAGATTCATAAAACTATTATTCTTTGTCTCCAAAATGAATCTTGTTTCTGTTGAGAGTTTCTATTGAGAGCTGTAGTGAGTAACAGATGTACACCCAAGAGGTAGCACAACTTTTGTATTCCAGTGACAGAAAACAGTTATTTATAAGAATTTAATGAATGTATTCTGTGGCTCCAGCATGGAGACTCAGTAATCCATTTATTTACCGTAGTATATTTTATTTGTTCTCCAAGAGTGTCTTGACTTTCACTTGCCTCCTTTTTTACTTAAATAAGAGTTTTCAATTAAATAGAGTTGTATTAACACTAATTCGAATCTACCTTGTGCTGCTACCATTGCTTTTTTTTTTTTCTGTTGTTCAGGCACTAGCATTGGTGGAGTGAGCGGTGTCTGGGGACATTACACCTAACTTGATAATGATGGTTTTACTAAGCCTTATCCTGGCCAGGCCTCTGGGCATTATACAGATAATTAAAATTTGATCATAAAAAAATTTTTAAACACAATGCACCTTAGCAATAAGATTTTTCTACTTCCAAACATGATTTTTAAAACTCATTTTAAAAATACATTTCCTTGGCTTAGTGAATTTGCTTTCTTTTTTTTTTCCCAAGGATTACAGAAAGTGCATAGCAAATTCAGCCTTCAGAATACCCAGGAGCTGAAGACTCAAGTAGGCTACAGCTGTCTTCACCCACAGTATTCTAAAAGAACTAATGAGATGAGAAGTCTGCAGCTGGTGGCAAGCACAATAAACCATGAGCCAAGGGCTTCTCTTCATCAGAGCCTCCCCTTTCCCCATGGGATCCCAAAGGAGACAGAATACTAACAAAGCCAGCAGGCTGTCTCATTCCACACTATTGCTCATTTGCAGCTATAATTGGTAGCTGAGGTTGCATTCTGTATGCTGAAACCGTCATACATGAAGGAATATATTTGTTCATTGTGATACGGATATAAATCGGCCAGTTTTCAAATACAGAAAGACCAAACTAGATACCCAGCAATAAAACTGCAGCAGAGACACTATTCAAAAAATTAAATGTTTGTTACATTGAAGTACAAAACAGGTTGTTAAAAAAATCACACCTGCTTCTGCTTTTTAATATCTTGCTACTTAATTCAACTGATTAAACATTTACGTATTCAAACTATCATTAAAAAGCACAAAAATTCCTAGGTTTTGACAAGATGCATTATCCTCATCTGTCAAGGTTAAGGTGCTATTGTTAATAATTGAGTCTTGTTACATTCCCAGTGTATCTTTAGTGTTTTGTATTCAAGAGAAAAAAGCAGAGGGAAGACCTGGCTTTGGAGATGTATGTATATGTATGTATGTGTGATATTTTATATGCACACACTCAAACCTAATAGGAAAATCCACTTTGGTCTCTCTGGTGGTGCTGCTGCTGCTTGGCATTTTTGAAACGTGTTTTGCGTATCTGGCATTTGTGGGCACCCCTCCTCCATCTCTGTACTAGAAGGAGCCCTGGTCAGAGAGTGAGGAGACTTGTGTTCAAGTCCAAGCGTAGGGGAGCCACACCACCTCCTTGTCAGACTGTGGTGTCCTTATCTGTGAGGTAAAGCGGCTTGTGTGGTCTTCAGGGTGCAGTTCACATCTATAGTTTTGTGACTCCATAGTTTAGAAAAGTTATCCAGTGAACAGTTAGCACTAATAATGAAGGTTTGGAAATAAACTTTCTGGAATAGTGTATTAGGTCCAGAGTGGAGAACTTTTGAAGTGTTATTCCATGATCTTCATTCAGTTAATTAACCTATGTCAAATAGGTATTGAAAATCCCTGACGTTGTCACCCTGGTATGGAGGTGGGTGGGGTTAGGAAGGAGAAAGGAGTGTTGTGCGAAAGTCCTTCTAACCCATCCGCTCACATTTTCACGTTCACTGGTGCCATAATCCGTTATGCTTAGGTCCATCTTCTAGGGCGAGTCACCCCTTTAATTCACCTCTACGTGAAAATAATTAATGCTGACTGTAATTTAGACCAAGCTTGGTTTTCTGAAATTCATAGCAATTTTCATTCTTAAAAATTTAATTAAGTTAAATTTTCCTAAACTCAGTACCTTGGTTTGTGTACTACCCTTTTGTATACTGCCAGCCTTACTGATACTTGTGCACATTTTGCTCTGTGGCTTTTGTTTTTTCGGTCAGCACATTTAGAATCCACAGAGATAGTCCTGCAGTCTCTATTTTGTCGGTTCTAAGATCCCCTCCTCCCTATATTTCCCCTCATATTTTAATAAATTCAGAGTCAGGATTTTGTCTTCCAGTTGTGGCATGTTTTATTGGCTTAGTGTTTTCCTTTTTAATGGTACATAAAATAATGGAGCATTCTGTAACTGGCAGCCTCTTAAATTCAGGAAATGTGGTGTTTACTATTCAGCTTATGCCAGGCTCAATATCTAAGATTTTGTGAAAAACAAAGATAAAAACTTGAGCATCATGCCCCCACAGTAAGGTCACACCCCAGTGAGTAAAAAAGAAAAAAGAAGTCTTTTTCCCTCAAATGGGATGAGCTGTTACATGAACTGGCCAGGCCTCTGGGCATTATACAGATAATTAAAATTTGATCATAAAAATTTTTAGCACAATGCACTTTACCAATAAGAGTTTTCTACTTTTAAACATGATGCTACAATTCATTTTAAAAATACATTTCCTTGGCTGGTGTCAGCTGGTTTCAGTTCTGACCGTAACCCTTCTCTCCACTCTCTGTTGGCAGTTAATGTGTACTCCCTGGGGTTTCCGCTACCTTTTCTTTGCTTTCGCTCTTTTCTTTCCTCCCAGCTAGACTGTAACTTTCTGGAAGCTAAAGCCAGGTGTTGACTTTCCTCATGTCCTTAGACCCCTTGGACTATGTCTTAGCATCCTGCGCACTGCATGGCTCACGTGTAGTGCACCTTCTGCCTGATGGATGTTGAATAAATAGAGCTTGAGTTGAGGAAGATGATGTCAAAAGTGATTATTTGATATACTGTTGAATATTCTCAGTTTGGGAGAACAGTGAGCTTGTCTCTGGGTTTCCAAGCCTCTGACCTAGAAGAAAATGTGTTCCAGAGTGAGTTGGCCACATACGTTGGCAGGGCAGCCGATTTCTCACTGTGAATCCAGGTCCTGAGACCACCTGTGCAGTTGATCCTTTTCTCAGTCTGCAGTGAGGCTGTTAATTTTTAGGGTGCAGTTCTAAAGTGGAATTTAAGAATCACGTTAGCTGGCAGTAATTGAACTTCCTGCTGATGTGCCGAGACACACCAACAACCGGAGTTGTCCGACTCCTTGCCGTCGGCTCATCGCAGTTTGTTGTTGCTGGCTAAAGCCGACTGACCCAGTGCCTGTGGCTGCACTGTGTTGCATATTTTAAAGCTGTAAGACCCAGGGTGGCCAGCGAGGCTTGCCCGTATAATAATTTTAGCCCTTTGTGGGGCTTTTGTAGCTGCTTAGAAAGACAACATTTAGACAGGCTTCAGGTTTAGGGGTCACATATTTTCCCAATTGTTTTTAACGTTTTGTTGTCTACCTGAACCTCACATATTTCCTTCCTCACATAATTTATTTAAAACTTTCTCTTTAGGAATTACTAACATGTCATATGCATTTACTGAGGACTGTTGAGTCTTGATTGGCTGCTTCTCGGCATGTTTTCTTTGGTTTGTGAAAGTTTGTATTGAACACGCCTTTGGAGCGTGTTCCCTGCTTGCACTGCCCTTATCGCTAAAGCAGTGATTTTTCAAATTTGACTTGTCTGGGCATTTTTCTCAAAGTATGTGGTCCCTCCACAAATGCTGTGAAGGACCCCTGGTTTAGAAATTCTGCTTGGGAAGGAAGGGGCTCTCCCTTTGTAGTGTTTTCGCTGACCTCTGTTCTCTGTTACTACTACAGCTCATTTCTTTTTTTAAATCTGAATGTTAGCTCTTCAAAAGTAACTTGTTACTTCTTTCTGTAGATCGTGTGTATGTACGTGTGTTACTGACCAAAGAACTTTGTAAAGCAGATAGAATTAAAAGGATTTACTCCTTTCATGTTTTCTGTGCTATCAGGAAGAGGATATTAAGGGAAACAGGCTTTACACACACAAGAACCTTTCATAAAACCAGAGTTGGGGCTCTTCCCTCTGGCATAATGTAACTGAGGCAGTCCCATTGTGGAGTCATAAGCCTCTCCCCCGCCTCAGTTGGCTGTGCAGGGGCTGACAGAAGTGTGGTCCCTAAGGTCCGTGCCCCCCATTGACATGTCAGAGAGTCCGTGGTTCTGATCTGTTCCCAGTCACAGTAGTCTGGTGTCATGATCGCTGGGTATTGTCCGCGCTGGGATGGATCTGCTTTATTTCTTGAATGTAATTATAATATATATCAAAATGCTGAAGCTGCTGAAAATTGTTGGAAGATTTGTTCTTGGAGATAACTATCCAGCAACTAGTCATGGTGGACTGCTAGTCAAGACTTTATTATTTTTTATTATGTAGTTGTTTTGCCTCAAGGCACAACTTTAAAGCAAAGAGAACCAAACTGAGAACTTCATGTCGTGTAGAAGCATTTTCCTGCGTTTATGCAAAAGCACAGTAAGCCCAGTCGGGTTCTGTCATGTGTCTTAGTAGCTGCAAAGGGCTATTCTGGCAAGGTGAAAGAATTTTCTCTGGTTTTCTTCTCTGCCTCTGACTTTGTTTTGCTTTTGCAGGACTACAAAGCTGATGAAGACCCAGCATTATTCCAGTCAGTCAAGACCAAGAGAGGCCCTTTGGGACCCAACTGGAAGGTACTGGATGCTGACCTTTTTGACAGGCAGAGTCTTGGCAGCAGAACACTTGACAGGTCCTGAGTCTGGAAGAGCTGGTGACGTTTAAGTGAAAAATAGAAATGGCAAAAAATAGTTTTATTTGTGATAAGGACTCACAGCCAGTTGCAGTTGGCCAGCAAGGCTGTGCTGCATTAACAAACAGAGCCAGACTGTCACTCTCAGCATACTGCTGTTCTGATAACTCTTAAAAGAGACAAGCGATTTAGTCTTTGGGGATTGTAATGCTCTCTTTTGAGACTTGAAGCAGTATAAAAATCCATGTTAAATGAAGGTTGACAGTTTAAATTTAGTCTTAGTAAAAACTGAGCAAGTTCCCCTTCCCCGAGCTCATGTTCCTGGCCTTTTAATAGTTGTATTTTGGAAAGCAGGGTACCAGAGAACAATTTTGATGGCAAGTAGTTGTTTTCTAATCAAGAGCACATCCGTACTTTATTCATGGCAGTAAGAAAAGCAATGTTAAGGTGATAATTTAAATTGCTATAGAAATATAATGGATTTTAAAGACATCCACTAAACTAAATGACAAACCCTTAGAGAAGGCTTAATGTGTTGATGGCAAGTTATTACAGTTAATTTGACAGAAGAAGAGGAGCATAAAAACCTAAACATGCCCAGAGCAGATTTTCCACCAACAGGATTTTACTTGGTAACCAGTCTGTTTATGCTGAAGACAGTCACAGGTCATTGGTAAATGACGTCTAGGTGCTAGTTGCTGCCTGCAGACAGGGGATTACTGTAACAGCCCCACAGTAACCCCGTGAGTGGTTCTCCATGGGTGTTGGACTGTTTTGGACTGTCTTGCACATCAATTAAAATGAAGAATGAGTCTGACTTCTATACGAAATGATTCATAATTATCTTATTTCACATTTGTTCTCCGGGTAGAGTTTGGTTCAAGATTCTCCCGGTTTTAATGGCCATGACTGGAGACTTCTAATACCCAGAAAGTGATAGATGCCGCCTACAAATTAAGGAACAAGTTCAGTATGCATGTTCTAAATTTACTCTGATGGATTAAAAAAAATTTCCCCACCCTTTTCCAGATTTTTAACTGTGAACTGTAGAACTCACCCTGAGTCAGAGGAGAAGCCTTCCTCTGAGATTTAACACTGGCCTTAAAGGAGAGTCATGCTAGAGCGGGCGAGTGGCTGCTTCTAAGGTTGCTGTATCTTCTAAAAGGCCGTCTGGCCCCGATAAGTACCAACCTTTAGCTGATGATATTTTCAGGGAATAGAGGGGCTTGACGTTGAGACTCGGAGGTGGATTAAATATTGAATTTTCTTGAAATTGTCGATTTTTCGAGTTATAAACTTGGAAAGGCAAAGTTCCATTATGTGGTGGGCTATTATGTTTGGGTGCAAATCTTTCCTGAAGGAACTCTCAACAGGCAGCAAAAGTAGTTTGATACTGTGACTTTTACCTGATCTCCAGCCTTTAGGAACTTGTAATATGATTTTTATTCCTTTTTTTATTTATGATTTTTACCTTTTTAAACTAATATTGCTTTGTCTTTTATTGTCGGTTAATGGTTATTTAAAAGTCTAGAATAGGTTTAGTTTTTAGAAATAATACGAATTTTACATTTTTCCAGGTTTCAATAAAGCAGTTTTTTACCCAATTTTGTACAGGGGAAGGGGGCCGATAAACGGTAGCTTGAATGCTGGCTGGTAGTGACGCCTTTCTCCCCACTTGCCTGTTGGTTGTTAACTTGAGCCAAATGATGGTAGATGCCGCTGCTCCTAGGTTGGGTTACTGTTGAACTGAATTTCGGTAAGTTACCATGACCTCAGAAATAACTAGGGTAACCAAGAATAACTAATTAGACCATCACTTACTGCTGTGATAGAAAACGGAGAGTAAGCCAACGGCTAGCTGACGATGCGGCATACAGAAAAACAGGAGGCTGTGGACTGACTTGATCTTAGCAGCATCTCCTGCAGCTGCTCAGGCCCCGATTGTCAGTACCTGTACCCGCCACGGCACCAAAGAGCCCTGGGGAGGGAAGATGGTTGGAGATTTCTATACTTCTGAAATATGAGAGTAAGGAAGAAATACATGGTAACTAAGGCAAAAAGGAAGAAGGAATCCTGTTCTGGACCCACGATTGCAAGACTGCTCCAGTATAAGTGTTGCCTGGTAGTCCCACGCTGCTCCAAAGGCCCTCCGTGTCCCTCAGCAGAAACTCACCTCCCCAGCACAGGTTCCAGAGTGTTTTCACAGCTAAGGGCACAGCCTGTGGTCTTTTTGAAACTTTCCCTAACTTATCCCACAGTGATATTTTCCTTCTCAATTACTGCGGTATTTACTGCTTGTCTGCTCCAGACTGGATGAGGGAAAAGAAACTTTTCCTTGGTGCCAGTCACTATACAAGGTCGTATTTAATCTTCACAACCTTCCTGTGGGGTAAGTACAACTGCTTCATTTTATAGATGAGAAACATGGCCAGAGAAACATGGATAATAATTACAGGAGAAACAGGCGGATGCCTGCCATTTCTGTAAGCCCCTGGTTCAGCGCTAGTCACAGAGGTGTGTAAGGCATGGAGATGTAGCCAACTCTGGCTCTTGATCCAGAGATCCCAGATCACCAGTCTGCACCTTTATGCCCTGTTGCACCATGGCAGTTGTGCAGCTCTCTGTATTCATGGTATTTGCCAGAATTTGATACTTCCTGTTAATACCAGCCATACATTTCCAGTGGCTAGAGGAAAGTGTCACTAAGGGAGACCCATTAAAAATCCATCATGAATCTATCACAGGTTGTGACTTAAATCAGTTAACCCTAACTCGGAGCCTCGCTTTCCATGTCTTTAAAATGGGAATATTAGTAACTGCCCCAGAAGGTGGTTGTGAGGACTAAATGAAGTAGTGAACATTACATTCCCAGCACAGTAGAGGTGCACAATAAATGGTAGCTTTTATCATTGCTCTCATGCTTTTGTCTTTGAAACTAAAAAGCCTTTATCATCTCTGGGGTTCATGAGATCGATAAACATGCTACCCTGTTTATGACACATTTACTCCTCTTCTCTGTCTGGTATCCAGCGGTTCCCCTGCTTCTAGTGTCTGGGGATTGTCGAACGCGTCCTGGCTCACCTGGCCTCACCCCTCATGACTTGGGTCAGCTGTAAAGCAGAAGCCACACAGTTCAGAGAGCTTTTGCCAGCAGGGGATCATGGGGTTGCCAGGGAATTGATTTTCATATTTTCTGTATTTGTTAAGAATACAGACTCTTTTTAGTTATGATATGATAATGTACCTTTTATTTCTTAAAACTACAAACCCAGAGATGCAGGCCTTAGTTGTATATGTATTTATTTTCCCTCTAAAAAAAGGATTTTAAAAACCTGAGATCATGAAACATATATGTATTTTTATGAATTATATTTTTAAATGTAGGGTTCAGCATGTGATTAAGTGACTGTGCATAGTAATAGGAGAGTGAGTTATGTGATAAAGATTTTTGCTTCAAGGCAAAATTGTGCCTTTCTCGTGGGTGTAAATGTCTTGCTTCTATGTATCACCACACGTGCATGTATGTGTGTCCATGTGTCCATGTTTTGGTTGGTTTTGTGTTCTGGGGGTTGTGATGTTGGCATGACTACCAGTACTGGTGGTTTATCAGTATACATGTGGATTCCTGTGGCTTTTCCAGTTTGCCTCCTCTGATGGTGTGAGTTGTCATTTCAACCAGTTGAAACGCCACCTTTGAAAATTCTGGTGTCATTTTTATCCTATGGCAGGGTCTCATTTTTTTCTTTATTTGATCCGGACACCTCATGAAGACTTAAGTTTCTGTGTCTACATATATGTGATAGTTAATAATTAGGCCCGTAAAGATCTTTGCAAGAGGCTTTGCCAAAACATCCGGCCCTTACAGTGCTTGGCGTGTCCTGGAAGATAAGATTCCGTAGAGTCTGAACGTTGGGGTGTTAGGGAATCAGGTCAGATAAAGAAGTTGACCCCGAAATTGTGGTGGCTTTCATGTTACCTTTTTGTACATCTTCATATAAATACACTCTTTCTAATCAGCTTGTGCTGTTTGTCTTCAGTGTCAGTTAACTCCAGTCTAAGCGGAAGCTCCAGCAGTTGGAGTTTGGCCTCTCAGAAGAGTTTGTCAAATCAGTTACCTCCTTGGCCGTGCTTAGACTCACTTCAGACTCAGCGGAGAGGCCATTCTGGGTCCTCCAGGCCGGTGAGCAGCAGTCGTGTCGGGATCACAGGGAGGCCAGTGTCTTCCACCATGCTGTCACCATGCTTCTTTCTCTTTTCCCGTCACACCTGTGAAGAGGTGGCAGCTTTGGTTGTTGGTAGCCTAAAGTGAAGATATCACAAGGTTCTTCTCACCGGGGATGGGAAGCATGGAAGTAGGAGATGAGGGAGAATTTGAAACCCCACTGTGGAAATCTCTGTGAGGCAGAGACTGGCAGGAGAGCAGCCCGGAGAGTCCTCAGGAGGCTAACGAGCACTGCCGTTTACTGAGAGCCGCCCCGGAGGAAGGCCGAGGACGCGCCCGTGTGTCTTCATCTGGACCTGGCTCCGAGTCCTGGGAAGGATGTGAAGGCATTTTTAAATAGGCTCCCTCCCTGTAATCTCACATTTGAAGCCCCATAGTGAGTGGCATAAAGAGGCTTGATAATTAGTTTCTGGTTAGACCACACTGTGGATTGTGTATACTAAAGCAGACCTTAAAACAGGGCTCTTTTTTTTTTTTTAGTAAGTACTTGGTTTAGCAACTAGATCTTTAATTCAGTGTTAAAAATAGGGATTTTACACTTAGTATATATTAATTAGGCAAGTCCTAAGAGGATACCAGAAAGGCTGTTCTGTGTCTTCAGGAAACTAAGTGCCCCAAGAGTGGTGCATGGTTAGTCCTAGCCTCGTCTTGGGCACCGAATGCCTCTGTTCCGAGGCAGAGCCGAAGGGCTCAGACACAGATGGATGGAGTGTCTTTACTCAGGTTCAAGAAGTGACTTGACAGGATGGGCCTCTTGCAGAGTGTCTTACTGTGACACTGTCACGGACAAAGCTTTTCTCATGAATTTCACTTGAAGGGTGAGCTTGTGATTTCACTTGTGCTTGGTGTCACTCCTGGAGTAATTGGACATGAGCATGAAGCTCATGTCAAAGTTGAGATTAGTAAAATGGGTGTGAGCTACAAAAAAAAAGTTCGGAGACATGGAAAATGTGGCTGATCATCCCCTCACAGGCAGCAAGCTGCCCCATCTATTTCTGTGAAATTAGTTTAACCTACGATTAATCTTTTGAACCTTATCCCACATTTGCTTCTTCCATTTAACAGTTAGCATTTGCCCAGCCAGATTGGAGTCTCCCCCCTCTGAATGCTGCTCAGGTCCTTTGTTGATGACCTGCTTGTGGCACTGGGCATGTCTTGTGTCAGGTGGCGGTTCCCATGTTCACACTCGTTTCCTTCCGCTGCCTCCTTCGTCCCCTGTTACTCACTGAACTGTCAGCCATAGGCTCTGTGTCCGGCTCCCGTTGGTGTGCAGTGCATATAGTAGGTACTTAGTAAGCATTCCCTGAATTCAAGTTAACTGTCTTAAACCAAATAAAAATCAGTCAGTGTTGGACTAGGCATGTACTTTCAGGGAATCTAATGTCCAAAATAGGTCTGTCCAAATGGTTACCAAAATCTGAACCAAACCGAGGGAATGGCTGTGAATTGTGGAATCAGCTTTTGCCTGAAATTTCAGTGCACATACTTCACATGCATTCTGTAATCTTGTGTTGATGTTTACTGATGGAGGCACTGGCAGCAGCCCCAGCAGTGCATTTATTTTTAACTTTCTTAGTGAACTCTGGATTGGAAACTTACATTATGAAATCAGCAGCTGAAATTGAGCATTCAGATTGCCTAAAACTGAAACATTTAAATGTAAAGAGAGCATGAGCCTTACAGAAACTGCTGTGTCCTCGCAGACTATTCAGTCTAGTTAAATGTAGCTTACACCCATTCCATCTTTATCCCAACACGTTTTAAGTAGGAAAAAGTGTATATGGACTTGACATGTAGCATGAGACTGTGAGAGGACTACATTTTTAGAAAATGAGTTTCCAGAGTGCCTTTGGGTTGTTGTTTTTGTTTTTTTTTTCCTCTGTTACATTTGTATCTATTTGTTTGTCACAGCTACAAGAAACTAGTTCTGGTGGAAAGCACGGGCTGATTGCTTGCCGTTCCGGTTAAACACGCCGTATTTTGTTTAGTTACGTTGTGTGGCTTCAGTGTACATTACTCTCCCTTAGGCTTTGTCCGCATACCTCAGAGTAACCTAATATGTGTCTTTAAATTAAAAACATGATTTGAGTTTAAGGGTTTCATTTTTAGTTAGAAATGTGAAATGTAAGGAATTCAGTGAATACACAAACTATTTAAATACAGCTTTGGAAACATTTCACAACTAGCTAGAGTTACAGATAAAATTTAAATCATGTGGAGATGAGTGATAATTTGGGGTTCTGTTAGCCCATGACTTTATTTTTTTTTATAGAACTTCTGATTGTTACTCTCTTTTGATAACCAACCATTTTTACCGCTTTTAAATTTTCATGCTATAATCTGCATAAAACTTGTGTTTTCATTAGCAAAATAATTTTATTTACTCCTAGATTAGGAAGGAGTTAATCCTCACCTGCTTTAGGTCAGGAAATGTTAGGTTTGGGCTGGATTGGAATTATGTGTGAATGATCTGAATTCAGATTTTGGCTTTATTTACTTTGGATTTATTTTTCCAACTGATGAAAGAATCAGAAAACATTTGTATTCTTTAAGGCGAAAGAGGAAACTTTGCTCTGTGCGAGCAGTGAGCCTCCTGAGGGCTGGGCAGACAGTGCTGAAACTCCTTCCGGGTTCTTTGGATTCTAGAACATTGCTCTGAATGTGGGTTCGCAAAGATTTGTTCCCATTGAGATTTTTCACATTTTTTAATGGTTATACATTTTTTCACAAGAATATTTCTGATAACTCTGAAGAGTTGATCGTGTTTTGCTCCACATATATACTTCATTTTTGCTTTAGAAGTTTAAGATTAGGAAAAATTAAATATGGACTGGACTAAAGTTACAAATTAAAGATCTTAATTGAGCTTTTAGCTTGATTTTGTTTAGCTTTGATTTACGAAACATCACAAAGAAAAGAGGCAGGAAAACGTTTAGATTGTTTATAGTCAAAGATGAATGACGATTTAAAATAGTACCCAGATAATTCAGGGCAAAGTAAATCTTTATCCTGAAATACTAAGCTGAGGGCAAAACCATTTTTAGAGTCTCTGTTTTAAGCATATTAGTTTTTTTCTAATTTATAAAGTGATTCGTATTTATTAAGTTTTGAAAATAAAGAATCGTACACAGAATAAAAAACAAGTCAGTTGCAGTTTCACCGTTTAATTACTACCATTTGTTATATTTCCTGATTCATGTAGTTAATTTTGTTACAAATGTTTATATCATACATAGATACCTATTTATATTCATATTATGCTTTTTTTCCCACATTCTTTGAAAAGATGGTTTTTGATGGCTTATATGCATAGTAGCCCATTGCTTTGGAAGGCCTGTGAGGTCTATCTCAGTGAGTGTTGAGTGTAGTTAAGTCCCAAGTTTTTGCTGTTATAAATAAATCTACAGTGTTGTTACTGTCTCTCCTGATGAACTGAGATGCATTTCTGAAGGTGGTACTGTCAGGTTACAGGGTATATGGTATATATAGAGTATGAACAGCTTTAAGCCTTTTGAATTATATAGTGTCATTTTCCACCCTAGAAAGATTATGCCAAAGGGATTCTTTTAGCTTTTACTTAACGCATGTAGGCAAGTTCACTATTTTGTTTCATCTTTAAGTATGGAGATTCTTTAAGCCGTTTTCTTAATTTAGTCACTAGTTTAAAGACTATAGCTCAGGTTAAGAAGTGAATGGCATAAGTCATTTTTAGAATTGGGTAAGACCTTACGTATCACATACATGTTAGTAAACGCAGCAGGCTGTTTGTTCACTTGTTTGTTTTTTAATCAGTTTACATATTCTTCCCTGAACTTTTTTTTTTAAATAATTGTATTGTGTAGAAAACAAGAAGCAGATTAAGACTGAATATACTTTTTAGATCCGGGGAAGATAGAGAACTATTTTTTGTCCCAACACTTACAGTTTTTAAAACTGAATTCTATAGACCAGTGTTACTTTATAAATTTGCAGTAGTACTTTAATTGGTTTGAGCAGCCTGCCAGAGTCACTAGAAAGAATGAGAAACAAACCCGGGTAATTGTTGAAGTATGTGTGCTCTGTTCCTGGAGCCCCACTTTGGTGTAAGCATGTGTGTATTAAATTTAGTTTACTCTTTAATTAGAACCATGCTTCTTCTGCTGTTTTTAAAAAAATGATGGGAGAATTCTGAAGAATCGGTGTTCTAGACACACCCAGGTTTTTATTTAGTTTGAGCACAAGGTGCTCGATGATTTGGAGTTTCAGAATGAAGCTCTCAGTAGCCCATAACTAACAGGACCTTGGAATGTTCCATCTGGAAGGTATCTTAGGGGTAATCAGTGGTGCATTAGAGGTTCTCAGCCAGAGGAAATTTTAGCCCAAGTGGGTGGGCAGGGGAGAGATTGTTTGTTAAGCCCAGGTGTATTATAGAATAAAATGCAAAATTATAGGAAGTTTTAAGACAAGCCATTGGATGTCAGGGACAAGTGCTTACCACCTGTAGCCCTGGGCCAGCCCTTAAGTTCACTCACCCCTGCTTTTAGTAGCACATCTGTGGAGTAGGAAAAGCTCTGATAGAGCCCATCCTTTTCTTTTGCTGACAGAGAAGTAAGGCCCAGGGAGGTAAACGATCCTGCCCACCTTGCATAGGAAGCTACTTTGCATAATGGGAACTGTGACCAAGTCCCCTTACTCCTGGTTGAGCGCTGCCACTTGGCAGATGTATCTCATTTTGAGAGCCATATTCTGTGTTTCATATGAGAGTTTTCAGTGACACTCACTGGGTTAGAGCACACCTCAGCACTGGCTCACTGCTATTGAAAAAGTGGTATGTGAAAGACCAGCCTTGTCATCGTTTCAAAAGGCGGGGCACTCAGAAGCTCACTGGGTCCTGTGGAAGGCTGTTGACCACTCTCACACACCAGAGCCCAGCTTAAGTGCTGGGTCTGCAGGTCAGGAACGGGAGAGAGAGTTGCAGATATGTGATTATAGCCCAGGCTGCACGTCGGTAACAGAAGTGGTGTCTCTTCTGGTAGGGACTGTTGGCACCAAGGGGTAGTGTTTTTATCATTATTTATATACTTAATTACTCCCCTCTACCAGCCACGTGTGTCCTCTGACAACACCTAGCACAGACAGGGATGTAAATGGCGCCCACTCAGTACTTGCTGAATTAAACTTGTTCATAAAGTATGGGGGCGCGTGTGCGCACACACACACATCCATGCTGAACTGTCACATTGATACTCTGTGATGGGAGGGAAGTCGTGGAAAAACAGAGCTAAGCTAGCCAAGTTCTTCTGTTGACATAGAACTCACCTACTAAAGGACAGTTTGCTGTACGTAATGTTTTATTTAAATGCTTCTGGTGTTGCTTCATTGATTTAACCCATGTACCAGGTCATTATTCAGAAGATGAAATGTTATTACAGAAGAGATTTTCTGAGAAAAGCTGATCAATCATGCAGTACTCTACAGAACTTAGAGTCCTATTAATAATAAGAAAATAGAATTTTTTCTTACTTGGTATCATAGAATTCACTTGAAACTGGGACATTATGGAGAGTTTGGGGAAGGAATGTGGTCTGGTTGCTACAGTTGCATAACAAGAATAATCTTGAGGTTTTACAATAAGGCCTAGAAACTCATCATTTTTTATATTTACGTGTGATACTTGCTTACACACGACGAACTTACTGAAAGTGGGGTGTGTGCATGAGTTGAAGCTGACGAGAAGTGACGGTGGTACACAGTGTGACTGACGCCCGCATTGTAATGTCTTGAGCGCTGTGTGACGCTGACAACAATGGTGAAGAAGGGAAGAGCCCTTGTAAAAGGCTGCTTTATCTTTTCACTCATCATTTAGTTTTTACAAAAAGGGGTCCACATAACTTTCTACTCTTTTGAGAAATGTTATTTAAAAATTGTTTTGCAAATTTAAGGTGATAGGTACAACTCTATGAAAGAAGAGGGGAGGAAGAGGGAATTAATGTATATTAAGCTCTGAGCCCCACCAGCTAAGCATGGAGCATTCTCTGCCTTATTTAGTCCTTACAGCAGTCCTGAGGCATAGCTTTCATCTTGGAAATACACCAGAACTGGGGCTGAGAGTTTACAGAATGGCCCTTGCTCTCGACCACACCTGCAGTCCGCCTCTGCCGCCTGTGATTCTTTGAGACGTACCTGCCTTCCA
This sequence comes from Camelus ferus, assembly GCF_009834535.1. Lineage (NCBI taxonomy): Eukaryota > Metazoa > Chordata > Mammalia > Artiodactyla > Camelidae > Camelus > Camelus ferus. Next base: position 15,255,907 of record NC_045727.1, read on the forward strand.
TGCTAGACTGGGGGCTCTGGAGGCTGGTCCACGTTGGCCTCTGCTCACTGCTAGGGGCCCCTCCCAGGCTGTCTCCTCCTCCGCCAGCTCAGGAGTGCGTTGGTCTCCTGCACACACCACCTTGGAAGAACCAGTAATGCCAGTGGGTCCATAGTGAAGACGCTGACGTAGGCCGTGAGCTCCTGATTTGACCCTGCCCCCTCACCCCCTCCCCAGATAAACATACTGGTATACTGTGCTTGCTCGGACGGAAGCCTGCACTGCCTCACAGAAATCATGAGTACTATAGGTTGCAACCTCACCCCCTGCCCCACCCAGTTTTCATTATGAAAAATTTCAGAAGCAGCCAGAAAATCCTGAAAGAGTAGAGCAGTGAACACGTCCACCTAGATTCGACAGTTGTCAGCACTTTGCTGTATTTGCTTTTTTCCTTCCTCTTTTCCCTTATCTGCCTCCCCTCCTTCTCTACCCATATACTTATTTTACATATATATATATATATATTTTATATATATATATTTTATATATATTTATATATATATATATATATATGTATATAGTTTTGGCTGAAACTAAAAATTCGGGGTGAATTTTTATACGTGGGACTTAGGGTGACATAATCTGAGGACCCAAATTCTAATTGCTTTTTTATGCTTCCTTATGAAAGTAAATTGCAAACATTATATTTTGTCTTTTCAGTCCAGATAGTCCCCTACCCATCTCCCTTGCTCTTTTTTTTTTCTTTTTTTTTTTTCTTTTTTAATATTTCCCCTCTTGTACCATAACTCTTCATTTGATTCCCTGGCTACATTTAAACTATGAGGAGTAATCATTTGTGGAAATTGAAGTCTGGATGTGTGGGGTTTACCCTCGAATACTTGATAATTTTAGATTATCTTGCTGCTGCCTCCCTTTCACATCCCCCCTCAGTTGAGAACACCTCCGTTAATAACCAGGGCCACTCCGCTTGCCAGTGCCTGGAACATGCAGAAGACGACTAAGCCTCCTCATGGTTTCTTAATTGGGCCCCACCACGTCCACAGTGGGAATGCGGTAATGGCATTAGGAGAACCCTCACATATTAAAGGCTCACTATTGATATGATGTGAATAGAATTTGGTATTTAATGTGAAATCTGAATAGTGTAATTTGAGGCAGAGCACTGCGCCTATTAAACTGTGGAGCCAGGAAGTAACTCGGTCTGTGGAAGGAGGGTTTGCAGCAGGGGAATACGGCTGCTTTTGCTAAAATGATTTCGATGTTCCAAATACCTGAATTAAACACATATGAGATTGTAATTTTTCTTCATGTATGTCTGTGATGTCGTTACACAACAGTCAGTTTTAATCAAAACATAAATATTTAAGTCACGATTTCTCATTTTCAATTTTCCCCATCTAGAAGGAGCTGGCAAACAACCCTGACTGTCCTCAGATGTGTGCCTATAAGCTGGTGACCATCAAATTCAAGTGGTGGGGATTGCAAAGCAAAGTAGAAAACTTCATTCAGAAGGTAAAATCTGTTCAAAATGCAGGGCCTTAAATTTAGGTTAAGATTTGAGGTAGCTATTAATGGAATATTTTTTCCTGTCACTTTTTTCTTCTCATTTTAGAAGGTGAAATTACCGTCCCAGTATAATTCCTCTCTGCCCTTTTTTTTCCTCCAACAAACAGCAAAGACAGATGCCAGCAGAGGTTTTAAGGGGTTTTCTTTGGGGAAGAGCATAGCAGTTTTTTGTACACAGTGCTTTCCTGGTGGTTTGCTCAGCTCTTCTGTAGAGAGCCCTTTTCAGATGCAGCGTGTCCCCAAGGGGACCTGAGGTCCCAGCTTTGGCTGGAAGGAGAGGCCAGGCCTTGACTGTTGAGGGCTCCTCTGTCCCAGCTCGGCTGGAGACCCCCTCACCCCCTCCACTCTGGTCTCTCCTGGCACACACATTGTGTATTTTGTACTTTCTGGTGGGATGTCTTCTTTAGAGGTCCTCACTGAGAACAGTTTCCTAGGGTGACATAATCTGAGGATCCAGATTCTAATTACCTTTTTATGTCTTTATTCAAGTGAGAGTAACACGAGCATTTTGATTTAGAAAGAAGGAGAGAATTGTGGTCTCACAGATACACATCCGTGGTTGTAAACAAGTGGGGAGTGTGGAAAGTGTCCTGGTTATTTAACTTTCCTCTAGGGCGAATATTCACTCCATTATCCTTATAAAGGACCCCCTGTTGATATATCTCTGAACCTCCCACAACTAGTTGTATCTGAGTTTCACTTTAACTTTTCTACTTTTAAACTGTAACTGCTCTTTTTTTTTTAAAGGATCTTAAAGTGCTGGAAACGTTCATTACTCTTGGGCCTGCTTGCAGTTGGCCACAGTAGGCACTCTGTAAATATTGGCTTCCTTTCTTCCTCTTGGATCACAATAATAGATTAACAATCCAGTTCTGATAAATAGAAGTCATACATGTAATTGATGAAGTCCCTTATGTTCGTGGAAAAAAATTTTTAAGTTGAAGACTGTCCAAAAAGTAAAGTACTCACTGTCCGTTGGACTTCTCTGTCTTCTTGGGAAAGTGCCGTAAAACTTAAATAACCCAGCAGCTAAAGCCACTAATTAAATACATGGCTGTGTGTTTGTGTGTGTGTGTGTGTGTGATGTATACACACACACACATAAATACGCGCCTAGTAAACATTAGAGCATAAAAATGAATGGAGAGTATGTAATAATCCTTAATTTAGTAAAACATCTTATTCCAAAGAACCCAGGACTCTTCTTTCAGTACATGTTGTATTCTACCTCACGATATTTCTTTGACTGGCAGAGAAGTTAAGGGTGGCAGTGTGTGGTTTTATAGCAGAAGAAATCGGGGTGACCTTTGGTCACTGACACTTAGAGAAAGGTGAAAGTCTGTCAGGTCCAGCAGCAGCTCATGCTGGATCAGAACATGGCCATCACGGTGTTTTCAGTTTCTGATAAATCATGCTGCCTTTGTGAGGAAGGAGGATTGTTTCACATTTCACAGGGAGATTTTTCTTTTATTTTAGAAAACGTTAATAGGATGGAATTAAGATTTTCACTAATTGTAATAGTGGTGTTTTCAAAACAAGTCTATGTAGATTTCATGGGTGAATATAAGGTTAATATGCCATTAATGTTAGAGTTTTGCCATCTTATACTACTTTTCTTCTTTGTTTTAAAAGCAAGAAAAAAGGATATTTACAAACTTTCATCGCCAACTTTTTTGTTGGATTGACAAGTGGATTGATCTGACGATGGAAGACATTAGGAGAATGGAAGATGAAACTCAGAAAGAACTAGAAACAGTAAGACTTCCCGTTCTGTGGAAATTCTCTAATTTCCCCCTTTCTAAAACTGAATATGTGCTTAATAAGTATAGACTTACGATGGGGAGGAGTGTTACTGAAAGCCTTTTCTTCATCTCTGTATCCTCCTCAAAACCCAGTTTCTTAGGCACTAACATCCTTTTATTCCGACTTCTCTTCTGTTGAGCATCTTTCCTGAAAGTAGACTAGAGCTTTCTTCATCTTGAATTTGTCACCTGTAAAATGTCCAGTGGTTTTGTATTCTTTTCCATGCGTTAGTTCTCTGTGGTGGTACCTGGTTCACGGTCATTTTGGGCATTGACTTCATCAGGCCAAGTTGCCTTTCTCATTCTGTTACATTAATGTTAGTGCAGTAAGTCCTAGTTGCCTCTCCTGTAGACAAGATGAAGCTAGTGATATTGTCACTGATTCCAGAAATTCCTCCTCCCCTCCAATAGCTAGCAGTGACTCCGTATTTCTTCACAAGCTTTAGGCAGAAATTCAAGTGATCCCTGGATTGGAGGCCTGCATGCCGTTTCTCAGTTAAGCCCACCCCCCTCCACTGGTGAGCTAGCCCTGCCACTTGCAAGCGCCCCCTTTCTCCCAGGGTGGGTTCTTCCCCAACCTCCTCTTGCATGTGTCTGGTTTTGCTTTTGCTCTGGGCTCCACTTCTTTTCAATTGAAAGTAAGGCCCCACGGGGGAAATGAACCCATGGAATGTCCAGGACAGGCTCGTGGTTTCCATGCAGTCATCCAGAGTCCTGCCAGCAGTCCCAGTTCGGGAAGCCCCACAGGTGGGTGTGTTTGACGAACGCCTGTGCATGAGGCGGGAGCTCCATTTAATCACAGGAGAATGGCAGCAAATCAGGTTCTTTGGCACAGAAGGAAATCTATTTGTCTGGCAGATGGCATTGTAAAGAATCTGCGTTTAAAATTGCTTACTTTTGGTGATTACAACAGATCTGTTTCTAATTAGCTTTATACAAACCTTCTGAGAAGACCAGGACATATTTTCTTTATAAGGCAATAAAATGTTTTAACTTTATCTTATACATAAAGTAAACTTTAGGCATCCTCCAACTTACGAATGGATTTTGTTCCAAGAGTTTTTAAGTTCATTTTTTGAAATTTGGAACATCTTTTCCCATAGTGACAACATTATAAATTGGAGTTTGGTTTGCAGGCCAGCCAGTGGAAGCCTCTCTGACCTCAATTGCTCATCCTAGTAGCACGGCTCTGATTTCTGCATCTTGGGAGTGGGTGATAGAATGGCAAGCACCGGAGACCCTCCTTTACACCCTCACTTTCAGGCTGGCCCCAGGCAAAATACTTAAGCAGGCAAGAGTAAGACATGGGCACTTCTTCCCCGTGCCTCTTTCCCACTTTTGTCTTCCCTTTCTCAAGAGTCCGATGCCCTTCTCCAGGAAGCACCCTCACCACCGCCCGATTTAGCTCCTTTCCTGCGTGGCCTCGTTCTGCTCTGTCCAGATGCTCCAGGCTGCAGAGACAGCTGCCAGCTCTGCCTCCAGCCCCTCCGAGCAGCCAGTGTCAGCTGAACATTAAAAAGGAAGCAGCAGATCACACACTCACGCTAAGTTTATGGTATGGCCTTGGCATCTCCTAAAAGGATTTGCCAACACCAGGATAAAACAGAGAATGCGCTTACCTTGTATTGGTTTGAACTCTCAGGAGGGAGGCTTTCTCTTTGTTTTGATTTCTACGCTGAAGGACCATCCATAGCATGAGGGAGAGTGGTCACAGTTGACAGATGATGAGTGCAGCCCTCCCTGGTTTGGGCTCTAACCCTACCTGTCTCTGGACCCTTGGACAGAACGTGTCTGAGGCCTCCTCTTCCCCCAGGGGAGTGCTTGCTTCCCTCACAAGTTCTCAGTCTCAAAGCACCTGAACACTGTCAGCAGGAGAGCCTTGATGAGGAGATGGTGACTCTGGCTCCCACCTAGGGTAGTGGGCCTGCAGGCTTAGCTGCTTCTCCCTGCAAGTCTGTTACTTGTGAGTTGGGAACTGCACTTGAAAAGAAGGTGTAAGATAGACAAGTAATTGCACAGAAGCCCAGCTTATTAGAAAGCGTAACTATTGTACCCTCATGGTTTAAACTGATGAATTCCCTCATGAAGTTAGCAGAAATCTGTCATGGTTCAGGGTTGGGAGCACATGGCGTTTCTTTGTTAAATATTTCAAAAATACTTTGGGACAAATTTTAGGGCTAAGTTACTTTGCTCTAGGTCATTGGGGAATACTTTGTTCCACATCACGTTGCTGCTGCTCTGAGTCCAAACAGTCGGTTTGTGAGCATCTTCAGAATCCGGGCAGCATGGTGCCTGCAGGCCAGAATGCCTCCCCAGAAAGCACCTGCCTCCTGAAGAGGCTTAACATTCCGAAGTCCTCTTCACCACGGAGAGATTTCCCTTTTTTTCTGGAGGTCCTGTTTTCCTGACACCTGATGATAGAATTTGATGCACTGTAATTCTCTTTTTAATTTGCACATATTTTAAGAATTGAATCTCTTTCAAATGGGTTTTGGCCCTGGAGAGGACAGCATCTCATCTCAAGGGGTTAGGCACGAGAGGAATGCCTGTAATCCTGCAGAGAAGTACCTGGGGTTAGGCCCCGCCACTGAAGGGATACTCAGGGCAAACACTATGCCTGTCTTTTCTCAACTGGCACTCCTGTGGGGGGTAGGGAAGAAGGGTTGAGCTTCAGAAACGTGTTTACCGCATTTGTTCCTTTTCTGTCCATTCTTTTCTTGGTTTTCTCATGGAGTTTTCTTAGTTATCTATAGGCTGTTATGAGTGCCTGTCCTGGTGCATCCTGTGTCCACGCACTGCCCCTGCGCTCGCTTGTTCTTCCTTTTGTCCTCCCCCTTTTTAACAAACTTCCCATAAAGAAGTCCTCTGAGGGGCGCTGGTCTCTGAAACCACCGGGGTGGCCACACCTTAAGGCTTCCTGTCTGGTTCAGGGACTACGAAAAGAGAACCGGACCCCTGGGGCATTTCGCACATCGTGGTGAGCAGTTCACTTTCCCTTGGCTGTCCTCGATAATTTCACTCACCAGTCTGCAGGCTTTTGTTTCCTAGATTCAAGAATAGATACACTTTTGTGTGTGTGTGTGTATGTGTACTGTGTAAGAAAAGCCTTTCGCAAGATTTTCTTGAGATCAGGATAACCAGAAAGGCCTCAGACCTTCATTTCTGATGTGGATATGGTTGTAAACAGGCAGCGGTCACTTCACAATCTCTTCTGGATCTTTTTTCTCCCCTTGCTTACTAACCCAATTTAGAGTCTGTGATTTCAGCAGCTCATGATTTTATTTTACGTTTAGATGCGTAAGAAGGGTTCCGTCCGAGGCACGTCGGCTGCTGATGTCTAGATGAGTCCCCTGTAGGGTCAGAGACAATATCAAACTGTGTAAGTGAAGACCTGGGTAAAAAGAATGTTTAAAAACCAATACCTTTTTGGTAATGGGTAGTTAACTTGCTGAGTGGAGGCTAAGTGTTAAATGTGGCTTAATTTTTAGAATTTAAGAGATGTATGTTTCAGACGTTGACTGTGAGCAAACACTTGAGTTATTATTCTGTAAGAATTTTATCCATGGAACAGGTTGAATTTAGGAATTCCCAAGTTAGTTCTTAGTGTTATGGGTTGGGAGCCAGCTGCCAAGTGTACTTAACTCATCAGGCAGCTCTGTCCTGGAAACCAGCTGATTTTTCATCAATAGCCAGTTAATTGACCTATTATCTCAGTGGCCCATTTGTGGTTAGTAAGGAAATATGTAAAAGCATTTTAAATCAAAGATCCATCATTCCATGCCGTAAGGGCCAATCTCAGTTCATTTTAGTTTAATTTTTTCCCTGAACACCAGAAAGTCTTCCTTCACGTTGACTCTTCAGTTATCTTTAATATGTGTGAATACACTTTGGTTTTCATTTACAATGTAAAACATTTCTATGGTCTGTTACCTTCACACAAATTTTTATGCCCAAATAAAAGGTTTTCCTAGAGGGGGAAAAAGAAGGCTCAGAATCTACCCCACATTTTGAAACCAGGATGAGTAAACAGAAATCCGCAGTACGCTGTCATCATTTGTTAATACTGAACTACGATACTTACTGAGGAAAATGACAAGACAGAGCACGCTTCTCACCCCACTCTGGTTCTTTGCTGCCCCCTTACATGTGCTACTTGCTCTTTAATTATGGAACAAGGGAGGAAAGAAATTTCAGAGTTGGAGAGAAGTAGTACCAAGTAAGAATGAATGAACTCTGCCAGGACTCCTCCAAAGCCCCCTTTTTAAAATTCAGTGTTCATTTAAAAATTTTTAAAAAATTTGTAACTACTTTTGTTAAGTTCTTATAAGTTTCTGGGATCTTTTTCCACTTCTAAGTTATTTTCCCTCTGACAGAATAAAGTATTATGCCCTAAGTAAGACCAAAATCTTCAAGAGATAAAATGTTAAAAATGCAGTAGTTGGGGTGCATTGTCTGCCAGAAGTTTTGCTGCATTGAGGATTTTTTTTTTCTGGAGAATGTTTGCGACAAGCTGCGATCTCACACTTTCTGTGTCTCTCTGTGTTTTAACATATTGCCCTGTCTCTCACTTTTCTTACAGTTACGTAATCAAGGTCAAGTGAGGGGAACAAGTGCAGCCAGTGATGAGTGAAGAAGAATCTGACCATGTCTCGCAGTGTGGACATTTCCCACACGTGTGCCTGTGGTTATGTGCTCACAGGCACGGGTCCCCACGTGTGTATATATGTCTGTGTGTGTGTGTCTGTGGCTGTATATAAAACGCATGTAGAGCTGCAGATCGCAGGACACACACTTGTGTATATATGTACATACAGACATACTGAAGGGATTAGTACAATTTCTCCAAAGTACTGTACCTATCTTCAGCAAGAATGCAAAAGAAAATATTTTCAATATATATACCTGGAACAGATTTTAATAATTATCAGAGTAATACCATTAATGGATGAATTGACTGCAATGTAATACTAGCTGGTATGTTTCATCAATGGCAAGTTGTGGACCAAGATATATATAGCCTTTTATTACTTTTTTGTTCTTTTAAATTAGTCTCTTAAAAATTTTAATTTTAGTCTCATAATCCACCAAACTCCCACAGAAAAATTTATTAAAAATCTTTTGGTATTCCAAGAAATCTGGATTGTAACTCTGAATGTATTTATAATCATTTATTTCTGGATTTTCATTATCATATAGCCAAATTGGACAATGTCTATTAGTAAGGAGAAGAGTTACAGGCCAGTTTTTACTTGTTTGCCCCGAGGAAAAAATGCTTTTAAAAAAAAATTCCGTTTTTTATTGGATTTTTGTATTTTAAATTTCAAGTATTTTTCTACATCAAACCTGGCAAAAAATGGAAATGATGGTCTGTGATTTATAACAAACACTGTACAATTTTCAGGCTTCTGTTAGGCAAACAAAGAAATTGATGAAGAAATTAATAGCATGGTAGGCTGTTTAGAAAAATTGAAAGTACAGCATTCCCATGGAGTCTTGTTTCTGAAATGACTGTTTTCTGAAACTACAGCTTGGAAACTATGCAAATGATCTCTATTCCTCTACAGCTAACACAGCAGAATATAGACAGTGATGACGTTTTGTTCTTTTCATGTTGAAATGTACTTTAAGGGGGAGACGCTGCCTTTGAGATAGAAGCCTTTCAGAGGCTGCACAGGGCTCGTCTGCACACGGTTAGGAGGCCCTGCCAGGGGCCAGCACACCTCCACCCGGAGGAGTGTGCTTTCAAGTGGGACGTCATTGGAACACATCTTGAATAAGCGTCGTGAAAATGCTGGTTAGATGCCGCTGCCTCATTTCTTTCTTTAACTTTTTTTTTTTTTAAAGAAAGGAACAATAGCTAGGTAAGATTTTTATCAGCTTTCTCTGTCCAAATCCAGTTTTTCTCCTGTCAGTCCTGGAAGCTTGAATAGAATGACATTGTTGAAGCCTTCAGGTCACAAACTGTCTCCTTTCACCTCCCGCCCCTCCTACAGCACGCCAGCCCCTGTGGTCACATCACATTAGTAATCTGATTTGCTGACAGTCCTGCCCTCCCTGCCCCTTGTTTGCCCACGTGTCCTGTGTCCCCCTGAAGCGATGGCGGTGACTTAGACAAAGCTGTTGAGGATCACCGCCGCACTGCCATCCCGTTTCTTCCGCTGCAGACCCCGCATTGCTCACATACGTCCTCCAGTTGCTCAGGATCAAGGCTGATGTTTACTCTCGGGACACTGTTGTAAGATAGGTGTGGTGAAAGCACGGTCACTGTCTGCAAAGTAGTCGACGTGAGGAAGATTATTGCTAATTTTGTGACATAAAGAGTCTGGCCCTCTCCGCTTAATGGACCTAACTCGCTGGCGTCTGTAGCATCGTTGGGAGCCTGTGCACACATGGAATTGAGAGCCTGGCGCATGCGTTTTAATGTTTTTCTAACAACTGTGGAGATTTGAGGGAATGTGTGGTGAATGTAAAATATCTAGTTTACTTGGCAGTCTCTTGTGTAAATTACAGTAAAACAAAGTAAATGAAATTTAAACAAAAAATAAATTTGATCACAAAATGCCACTTGTGTGCTTAAGTGGTTGTTTCCCTGATGCCACGTCTGGTTCAGAACAGCGGCCCACTTCTCTGCTGTTTTTTCGGGAATTCTCTAATTTGCAGCACTACCACTTTGGGGAAAATTTTTTTAATGTTTTTTTATTTGTGATTGCAGGCTCCTGTGCTTGAGGTGTTCCTGTGCCACATTAAGTCGTTACATTTGATTTCTTAAGTAATTTTGTCTTTAAAATAAGCTGAGCAGTAAAGAAGGATTGTATATTCGTCCCAGAGGATTTTTAAAAATTATTTTTAAAGGGGAAAAATACGGAAAACCTATAGTATTTTTAAAAGCACTCAGTAAAGGATTTTGCCATTAGATTCTGATGATTTCAAGATTGTGGCTTTTTGGTTTGGGGCCATGTTTTACCTCTCTCCTTTTAGGAATTTGTCACTTCCAGTCTTCTGGTTTTGGGCGTGTAACTATTTTCTCGTGCTGCCAACTTAAATTCTAGAGTGGCTCAACCTTCAGAGAGGTTGCCAACTCTCTGAATAGGTTTAATATAATGTTTTACTTCCGGGGTCTTCTTTATTTTCTGAAGTGATTTTCTTAGTGTTCTATTTATTCAGAGGTAATGTTTGTGCTCACGTGGGCAGTCTGTCACTCATGCGTCCAGCAGTGTGGGCACTTAGATGCCCAGCAACCTGGTCTCCTGGAGGTGCCAAAGGAGTGCAGAGTCCAGTGTGGGAGATAGACGTGTGAACAGACTGACTACAGTTCAGTCTGATAGGCAGTCATTTAACAGTAGAGAGAGATCTTAGACGTCACCCACATCATACAGGTGAGAAAGCAGAAGTCCAGGCCAAAGGCAGCTGGGCCAGGCAGCAAGGGCCCTCCGAGCCCAGGGTGCCAGAAACACTGCGGCCTGGTCAGATGCACCCCTCTAAGCCCCTCAAGACAGTTGTTTTGTCCATCTCCTCTCAGCAGCCAAGTTGACAAGGAGTTAGCATAGAATTCCCTTTCTTGACCATTTGGAAGGAGAGCCACTGAATGTTAGGAGGCAGAGTTCAGCAGGTCCAAAATCGGTTTTTCAGGTTCCTGCACTGTCAGTTTCAGAGTTTGGGACTTCACGTGATTGGAGGGAGGTAGGGAAGGTGCTAGGGGGCAGGTTAAAAATAGTCCCATTGAGCCTGGAGCATCTACAGGGTGTGCTTGCTAGGAACCCAGCCAACGTCACTTGGGGTTATATTTTGACTTGGAAATATTAAGCAACAATGGTCCCTTCAAAACCAGGTTCAATTTGGGAAAGAAAATTTTGAGTGTTCTGTTATGCTGGAGCTACTGGTTCGGGAAAAAAAGAAATCACATGTAAACCAGAGGTTCTCAACCTTGGCTGCACCTTAGAATCACAGGGGAAGCCTTTAAAAATATTGATTGCCCACCCGGTTGCTCTTCTATGCTTGGGTTCAGTGTGTCATTTTCAAAGGACAGGGAAAGAGCTTAGAGAATTACCACTGTCTTCTGGAAGATGATTGAGATGACTGCCCTCTCTCCGAGTAATCAGACTCCTACCTGTTCTTCAGAGCCCCGTGCCACTCTCCATGTAGGCATCCTTACCCTAGAGTGACCTGTAGCAGTCCATACCCCACTTGGCTCTCAAAGACTCCGCCACCTTGGTTAATGTATGTTGCCAACTGTTACACTTCTGTTTGTTTTTCATCCCAAGTTAGCTCAGAAACACCTCATGGGCAGGAGCCACGCGGTCGTACCCAGAGTCACCTCCCCCGGTGGAAACTTTGACTCTGAAACTGATCCTTTTACCCACAACAGATTCCTGCCTATACTGTGCAAGATCCCCTTTGAGTCCTGGGGTTAGAGGGGAAGGGAGTTCGACCAAAAATCAGTAAGATCGAGTTTCTGCCCTTAGAGAATTAAACCCTGACAAGCAGCTGCAACAGGAGGTAGTAATTCTGAAGCTCACGGTAAAAAGTACGTCGAGAGGACAGACGAGGGAGCTCCAGGTCCGCGTTTCCTCCTCGCCTCCCAGACGTTAAACTGGAGCTTTGGTATCCTCCAAACTGAAGAAGCCAAACTCTGAGTCTTTCCTCCTTCCCATCAGTTAACTGCATCACTGGCTGTGCTCCCGAATGAAGGTCGCTGAGTCTTAAAAGTGCCCCCCAAATGTTAGTGGAATCCTGCCCCTCTTGAATGTCCTGGCCCGTTCGGTGCCCTGGTGAGCCGTCCTCTCATCTAGGGCAGGGGTCTGCTAACCCAGTAAGTATTTTAGGCTTTATAGGCCACATGGTCTCTCACAGCTATTAAACTCTGCCCTTGCAATGCAAAAACGGCCATAGACAAAATGTAAAAAAAAAAAAAAAAAAAAAAAGCCTGTTTCGATAAAACTTTATTTACACCCAGATTTGGCTGGTGAGGCCATAGTTTGCCAAGCCCTAGTCTAGGATGTGGATAACTTTGATCAGGCTCTGTCAGAGGTACTTTCTAGAACACCGCTGATGGTGCTGCACCCCTCCTTAAGCACCTGCATGGCTCCCTGAGGCCCAAAGACCAGTGCAGCCAAGGCCAGTGACCAGGCAGAGAAGAGCCTGATTCTCCCGCTTGGAGCCAGTGACGCTCGTCCACCTCATGGCTGTTGGAGGGTCAGGCACTGGTGAAACGGCCTGAGCTGATCTCTCTGCTGCCCAGCATGGATGTTGTCCACGGAAAGGCTCTAAGAATAGAAGACGGTCACTGTTTGCCATCTGATTTCCAACCAATACCGATGGATGGGAAGTTGAAGGGTGGAGCTGTGACGTGTTAACAAGAGCTGTTGTCGCACGGAATACAATGAAGATCATGCTAGTTAGCTAAACTCAGCTTGACTGGCGTCTTTTCGCCGTATGTCTGTTGTCCAGAAAATACCATCTATGGCTGTTAAACGAAAATGCTATTCTCATGGAAAAGCTCGGAGGTGCCCTATACATTTCCCACGGTTGAAATCTGGCTCCCTAGATACCACTGCTAACATGTCAGCCCAAGCTTGGCTCTGTGACCAGGCACAGAAAGGCCAGGACGTTGCCTAGAAAAGCAGCCTGGAGTTTCCCTGAGTCAGTGACACTCAGCCCTGGGTCGAATCTGTTTACTCCTTGGATTTCTGAGAAGCAGTAAAGCACCGTGACGTGCCTCCGCCTCATGGATCCCTTATGTATTCTGACACCACCTGCTAATCAGTCGATAGCAGAATTACCTTGCGCTGCAGACTGAGGGAGCTTCATGAAGTGGAACGGAGGAGTGGCTTACAGTGTTTATTAATGTATGTGCTAAACAAAAGCCTCGCCTCTGGGCATCCTGCTGCACGCTGCCTCCCTGCAGCCTGGAATACTGATGGCGTGTCCTCCCAGAGCCGCCTCCACAGCCCCATGGCCCAGGAAGCCCCAGAACAGCTCAGCCGGCCAAGAAGTGCTGTGAGTGCTTCCCATCCACGGCGTTCTGTAGCCCTCACTCCAAAAATGTCGTTCCCAGAGAGGCATTGTTTAGCGTGAGACTTCTCCCAAGTAAGGCTGGAGGGAGGATCAGGCACAGAGCAGCCGTTCTTTCAGATCGGGGTGGGGTGCAAACTTTGTCTAAAAAGGGCCAGATAGTATACGTATTTTTGGGCTTTGTGGGCCATACAGTTTCTGTTGCTACTGAACTCTGCCTTTGTAGTGTGAAAGCAGCCTCAGACATTATGTAAATGAATGGGTGTGGTTGTGTTCCATTAACACTTTATTTACACAAACTGGTGGTGGGCTGGATTTGGCCCAAGGGCCCTAGTTTGCCATTCCCTTCCTTAGATTCTTCGCCAGCAAAACAGCCATCACTTAATAGTTTGTGTCAGGCATTGTTCTAAGCACAACAGATACAGGGTCTTTAATCTTCACAATCACGCTACGATGCAGGTGCTATCATCACCCCCTTTTACAGATGAGGAAACTGAGGCCCAGAGAAGTGTAACTTTGCTGGGTATTATTACAGAAAGTGGTGAAGCCAGGGTTATAATCCAGGGGCCACTTGGAAGTCGCTCGTAACCACTGCCCATCATCCCCGTCTCCCTGTGCAAAGTTCCACGCTTGCCACATTTACTAAGGGTCGACATAACGAGTGGTCATAATGATAAAAATTCTGCTGAGGACACTCCGTGTTCTTAAACACCACTTAGGAGCAAAATTCCATGACTGATTCTTCCTAGAGCTCAGAGCCAAGAAAACATTTCTTCCTAAACAGTGATGAAATTCCCCCTCTATCTCTGTCAGGAAACTCCCACGTTGCATTTTATGTCCAACTGAGGCAAGCTCTTTAGGCAGCCATCCTGGCATCCGCCCCCACCCGCCCAGTCCCTCGTCTCATCCCTCATACTCGAAGTCTGTGACGGTGCTATGAAATTTGAGGGTTTGCGGTTCTCCTGTGTCCATGCCTCCTGCATAAGTCCCCTCAAACTCCTTGGAGGGGGAAGGTTTAGTGGTGATTCTGAAATGTACATAGGAAGACGTCTGTTCCGTCGAGGTGAGAAATCAGAAGACCTGCAGTCAGTCTTCAGCGGCCTGAGCATCTGGAGGGGAGCCCCCGGGGCTGCTCTGTTAGCGTGGCTGGCATGTGGGTAGTTTTCTCCCCCTAGAACTGCCCCCGTTGTTTCACTTTACAAGGGAATCTTTTTTGAAACTATTTTTGTAACGCAGGGGACCTTGGGAACACCTCCCTGTGTGCAAATGCCCAGCCGTGCCTTCTACACTGGGGATGAGAATTTTCAGTTCGGCATCTGGTGGCCCATGAGCTCACTCCTCTTCCTAGGCGTGGGCCAGAAAGCCGTCGGGGGAGGCGGGTGTTTCAGGATTCCTCCCAGCCCCTTCCAACCCTACAGGCTCAGATTTTCCACTTGTGCGATTGAGGTCAGCGCCTGCATTCCGGCTGGCAAGCTCCCCACACAGGCGAGCGCCAGGCCTCAAGCAGGGGCTTCTCCCACTTGCTCTGGAATTCACCACCCCCCTTGTCCGTCCTCTCCATCCTGCCCGCCACTCAGGATCCTGGGATGGGAAGGCTTCATCGGAGACTGGGGACAGCCTGGTCCAGCCCTGGCTCAGGGCCACCAGGCTGAAATGCAGCCCCTACGTTTGCTCAGGCCTGAGAGTGAGTACAGAAGCGTCGTCTGGTGAGGCGAGGAACAGTGGGATCACTGTTGCTTGCGAAGAGCTCCACTCCCTTCCTCGTCAGCCCACCAGAGAATGTGGAGGTCGGCAACCATGACCACTGTCACCGGGTTTACTAATGGTCACTGCCGCTGTCTCTCCTGGAGAGGCTGCACATGGGGGCTTTGGCATCCGCCACCTGCATTCCAACCTGCCATGTCCACTTACTGAGCAACCGGCCATCAAGTCTCAGCCCCTCTGAGCCTCGCCATCCTGCCAGTGAAGGTTGGGGTAATAATAACAACACGGAATGTGGCCACGAGACAAGAAATGTATAAGTAATGCGTGAAATCTCCCCAGCAGTGGATTTGCCCTTGGGTTGGTCTACCCATCAGCTTGAGTGACCAGCCATCCTGGTTCGCCCAGGATGGAGGGGTTTCCTGGGAGGCAGAACGTTGGGTACTGAAACCAAGACAGTCCTGGACAAACAAGAACAGTTGGTCCCCTTATTTTTAGCCCCAAATGTCAACATTCTTGAAGCCAGCAGCCTTCATTTAAAAACAAATGCCAAAGCTGAACCCAACATTGTATAGGAAGCAGGTGGCCTTTTCTGTAGCCTGATGTGCTGCCCCTGCCAACCACCTCTCCCCCCTCCCAGGCTTAGCAGGGCACAGAAGTTTTCGGGGAGGTGGAGGAAAGGTTGTGTGAAAGCTGGTCTAGGAGTGCCGACCGGGAGGGCCTGGCAGTGCTTTCCTCAGGCAGGACGACTCATCAAGGAGGAAGCAAACTCCTTCTCCACCCAAACCTCCTCTGCTCTAGCTCACAGTTCCACCCGGACACCATCCTGGGGAACAGGAAGTTCTCACACTCCCCAAAGTCCAGAAGCTCCCCTCAGCTGAAAAGAGGCAGCACTTCCTGCAGCCAAGACCTGTCTCCCAGAGAAGGTGGGTCAGGTCATTCCATCTTTGCTTCCAGGACAGAGACCAACCTCCTGTGTGTTGGCCCCCCTCCTTCTCCATCCTCTCTCACCTCTAGGCTCCAGGTTCTCTGAGACCAAAGCCCTTGGTGCCCTCTAGGCCTGGAGCCCCCTTCCCTCCCCTGTTCTTCCTTCTACCTCAGCCCAGGGGCCGCATCCTTCAAGACTGCCTCCCCTGACCTCCCAACGAGGCCAGCATCCCTCCTGGATGTTGTCATCTCAGCCAGGGTTGGAGCTCCATAAAGGCAGGTACCAGGGCACGCGCCGCTGCAGGCTCGGGGCCTGTGCACTGTCTGCCACGGAGTCATCTGTTCTGTCTGCCCGCAGATCTGTTTTGAACAAATGAAGCCGAGAAGCCCCAGACTAACCCCTCTCCTCCCGCTCCTTTCCTAACAAACAGCAGGTCGTCTCTTGACCTCTACCTGTTAACCATTCCCCTGACCCTGCCTGCAGCCCAGCCAAGGCCACATCCCAGGAAGAGTCACCCCACCTCGATCACCTCCCATCCTTCGCAAGGAAATATTTCTGCTTTATGCCTAACCCTGCTCCTCATTTCTCTCGCGTTATCTTAATGAATTAACTGGGTGCCCATCGTTCCCCCGGCCCCCCGCAGTTTATGAGCTGTACAGCGATATCTGTGCTCTTAGTCAACCCACACAGTTGTTGTGCTGGTTCCTATTACAGTAATTGGCATAAACTTTATTCTTTTGCAGAGAGATTTTTTGGCCCGCTGAGACCGCATAACCATCTGCCATAAATTGAGACTAGTACGGCTTATTTTGGTGAATGCAAAATTGGATCCCATTCTTTACTCTGTGGCTTGATTCAACTTCCAGATGGTTAATCCACATGAAGTAATAGGAATGCACCACAGCTCTGCTTAGCTGAAGATGGAGACGTAATATTTATTTGCTGATGTGGAGGCCTTCGAACGCTGCCCTGTTGGGATGTCAGTATATAACACAGCAGCACAAAAATGTCAGCTTGTCCACGGGAGAGACAGCGTTCCTCCAAGTTGCCACAGGGGACCGCTGATGTCACTTTTTTTTTTTTTTTTTTTTTGGTCTGCCCTTGACCTAATCTCAAGAGGTTTTGTTCTCTCCTGGGCTGTTTCTTATCAGCTATGTCTGCCCATGTAGCCGGCTTCGCATCTGCTTTGACTTTAGTGCCTATGACATTTTCATTAATACATCTTCAAGGTTGAGCCCTGATTCCAAATATCCTGCAGCTCATGGAAGCCGTAGCTCAGCTGTGCCCAGCTGGGGGCTGCCGGGAAATCTGGCCCGGTGGTATGGACAAGCTCGGACATCTCCACCCATTTGGGTTTTGGGTTAATAATACATTTTCACTTTTACTTTTCCCCACACCAGCCTGCCACACCGGGGGATGCTCTGAAAGAGATCTAGGTCAGCAGATTCAGGGGCTTAAACCTCAATGGTGTTTCCACTCCCATGAGTCTTATCTGCCTGATCTACCAGGATTACCCATCCCCCACCAGCCAACCTGGCCCTTGAAAACTTGCCCTGGACTCCACAGCCTGGCCATGTTTCCCCATGTACCCTGGGGAAGACTGGGACTCAAGGCCTCCTCTCTGTGCCCAGAATCCTAAGAACTACCTACATTTGCATCAGCCAAGGATCTTGTTAAAAATGCAGACACCTGGACCAAGGCGGGGACCAGCTGTCCCAGTTTGCTCAGGACTGTCCTGGTTTTAGCACTGAAACTCCTGTGTCCTGGAGAACCACTCAGATCTGAGCAAATGGAGACGGTTGGTCACCCTCCTTGGGTCCTACCCCAGAACCCAGAGTAAGAGTCTCGGAGGGCTCAGGCCTGGGGATCTAGTTTTGATGAGTTCCCATGGGTGATTCTGAGAAGCACTGGAACTTGGGAACTGTAAGTCCCCTCAGGACTCGAGTTCTCTCAGTTTTCATGAATGTAGCACATGATACTCTCATCACTTTCTTAGGTAGAGTGTTTGCTTCCCGCACTGTGAGATCCTCACGGAAGGGCTCAGCCCAGTCCACTTTTGCTTTCTCAGTTCCCAGCTCTATGTCTGGCCTAGAGTCGACACTCAGAACAGGCTGACTGAAGAAATAATTGGATACAAGCAAATATCCTTGGTAGAGAAAGTGACCCAGACCTGTTTCCCATGTACTTTTCCAAAGTTCTGGGGTGGACCTGATTAGAAATTAGATCAAGGAAATTCTAGTAGGGCAGGAATTGGATCAGGGATTTTTTTTTTTAAGGGAGTGAAAACCCTGAACGTTCCAAGATGGAACAAATAAGGAATTAGATCTAAGAAAATCTAAAATGGAATGGACTGGAACCATGAACTAGTTCTAAGACAGGATTGCTTTCTTCTTTAACCATCACGGGAGCTTCAGCAGGCAGCAAAGAACAAGAGGCCAGATGCCTTGTACCTGATTATCGAAGCCCAGCATCCCTTAGTGCTTTTGAATGTTCGGAGTCCGCAGCTCCTCAAATAATCACAGCTGTGCCTGAAGACGGCCTCAAGTGTGAGGCCTCCAGGCTGGGTGGTGGGGGACCAGGGAGCCCAGAAAACAGGCCAAGCCGAGGCAAAGGAGTGGGAGCTGGTGTCTGGCCCTGGCAGGATCCCAGCACCACGATCCTTCACCCCTCAACCTGGGCAGGCCTCAGCCAGGTGCTGGCCATCTCCCAGTCACCTGAGTGGAAACCCCAGCTTTAGTGAGCTGTCCTGTTGCCTCGGGCAGCAGATCTTGCCACCTCCTAATTTAGTTTCCTTGTCCATTCAATAAAGATGGGAAGACCCTCCCCTTCTCTGGTTATGGCTTTGAAATGGGGGCAACCATAAAGGATTATCTGTATGGGTTTTCTGTCTGTGAAAACACTGAGTCTGACCCAGGGTCCCGGTCCCACACTCTTCGTGATAATCCCGTTGGCAAGAGGAAGCCCACATACATGAAGGGTAGAGTCTGCAATGGCAAAAAGGAGCCCAGAGTCACCTTAACAAGAATCAGACCAACTAGCTCGAACCCACTGGATTCAGTGGCAGTCAGCATGCTTGTCCAAGTGGATAAAGCAAAGCCCAGTGACAGGCTGCAGTGGAGGGAGCCTGCGGCACAGCTGAGCGGGAGACGTGGCTCCACCCATTCCCCTTTGCTCCTTGACTGGGTCAAGTGCGCCTCTCACACCCCACATCTCACGCCCATGTCAGTTCCTCCTCCTTCAACATATGTCTGCACATCCAGAATCTGACCCTTCTCACCGTGCCCACCAGAATGACCCTAACACAGCCTGGCCACCATCTTCTCTCCCTGGATTGTTGCTTAAGATCTTTCTCCTCCACAGAGAAGCCAGGGTGGATAAGTGATCCGCTAGACCCGTCTGTCCCCAACCCCTCCCGGTCCTCCTGCCCCTAACTTCACTCCAGCCACACCAGCCTCTTGCTGGCAGCTTCTCCAACACCCCAGGCAAGTCACCTCAGGGCCTTTGCACTGGCCATTCCCACTGCCTGGAACACTTCCACCAGAGCCCCTCCCAGGTCCCTCCCCTGCCTCACTCATATGCTCAAAGGTCCCCCCTCCAGGAGGGGGGCCATCTCGGACCACCTTATACAAAACCAGCCCTCCCTGCATCTGTCATAGCTCTTTATCTTCACAGCACTTATCACTACCTGCACTGTGTGTGTTTGTGTATGCATGTGTGTGTGTACTGCTTGTCTCTTCCCACTGGATCAGAAGTTCCATGAGAGCCAATTTCATGCTGTCCTCAGTGCCTAGAACCGGCATGGTCCATACTAGGTGCTCGGTAAGCATTTGCAAATGAGTCACTCCGGCGTTTCTCCCGTGTTAGAAGAGGCTGGTGACTCTCAGTGAGTGAACCACATGGTAGTTGCAAAGATCACAATATAACCAAACAGGGCTGTCCAAATGTAATGATGGCCATTAGCGTCTCTCCACCCCAGAGCGGCGATTCTGGAGCACTCTGTGTAATTGGAGCACAATTAAGCATATGGCAGTGTTTCCACCAGGCTGTAGATCTGATTCGGAGCTTCCCCGACGTGGGCTCTGGTTTCTTTCTTTTCCCCTGTAACAACAAACCTAGATGCACCATCGGGCGGGCCCTGTGGTCCGGATCACAGGGGAATACTGAGGAGTGAGATTCATGCTAACAGGATTTAATCCTGAGACGCTTGGGCTATATATCCACTGGCGATTTCCTGGATTTTGGAGCCAACATAAATAATAGTGAGAGGATTCCCGCTGCGTGACGTGAGGTGCGTCCTGCTGGCCTGGGGCAGGAAGCTGCCCAGCCCGGGCTGCTGTTGACAGACGAGACAGGGCCCCCCAGTGGAACCGGCGGAGCTGCACCCCACTCTCTCCTCCACCCCCACCCCCTGTGCCAGACCACTCACTGTCCTCTCTCGGGAAGTGCCAGGCACTCTGCAAAGCATCCTCAGGGTGAGAAGGGCCGACAACAGAGATGAAAATTAAGACACATATTTGGCACCCATTTCAGCTGTGTAGTGAAATTCCTCATCTGTATGTACAAATCATGACTTTTCCAACTGGACTGTGAACTTCCTGGGGGTGAGGTCTGCATTTTAGGCAGCCAGCTTGTGAAAACTTGGAAAGTCATCTGTGGCACCTCATTTTCATAAAAGGAAATGGAGGTGTCTGGTAGGGTAAGGTTAGAAATAACTTACACTGTTGGAGGATGGACAGATAAAATAAGGGCTGTTCAAGAAATGGAGTATTATACAGTAGCTAAAAGGGGTGAGCTATCTCCACACTTATTAGAAAGAATGAACCTTGAACATACATATTGACAGAGAAAAATAAATTGCAGAGGATAGTATCACTTATGTTTATTTAAAAACCACCTCCCCAAGGCAGTGTCCACCAAGGGGTGGCAGGCGTCCTGGAAGGCTGAAATTACCTTAAACACTTAATGGCCCACATGTATGGCAGCAGGGAGGGGAACACACTGGGGGAGGGGAGGGTGTGTCCAGACTGACTGATGAGACTGAGCCGCTCACAGATGAGTGTCCTTGAGGGAATCAGTTCATGCCTGGACACTTGCCAATCCAAAATAAGTCAGTCAGGGTCCCAGCATGTCCCAGCCCGTGGTGGCCCAGGAGCTGCAGTCTGCCTTCTCAGTGGGTCTTCAATAAATATCCTTTCAACTCATGGGACTTCTACATTAATAAAACCAATGTGCTAGGAGCACTTTCTCAGCCAACAAAAGATCCTTTACTGAATCCTGATTGTGAAAATCCACTCCTTAGTGCATTCTCCCCTCTCCCTGTGAGATTCTATTAATTTCTTGGCTTGTGTGGAGCACTGGCATGTCTGCTTGTTCTTGCTGTTGTATCTGTTTCGTGGTTCCGTCCGCCTGTTCTCACTACAGGAATCTGATTCAGCTGTAGCAGCCCCTTACTTGGAGGCCTCCTTTTCTCTACCTTGACCAAAGTTCTTCTTTGGTTCTTTTTTCCCCCCACTTTTTCGTCTATTTTATTGAACCCACTTGTCTTGAAGAGCTTCTCTGTGTCTTGAGTTCTGCTGGGTGGGATTCAGATGTCAAAGCAAGATAGTTCCTCTCCTCGCAGGACTTTTAATTCAATACCATCCCCACCTTCCCCAGGCAGGTCAACAAGCACAGGGCAAGGCCAGGGGTGGAGAAACAGCGGTGCCCAAAGAAAGAGGTTCTCTGCTCCAAGCAGGAACTTCCATAAAGGCCACTGACAACTGGGCGTGTGTGCAGAGGAGGGTGGGCAGAAAGAAGAGGGAAGTAGAAACTGGGTTTATGAGAATTGGTGGAACAACTTGGAAGTCCACATTCCATTTCAGAGAGAAGGGTTCTTTCCACCTGTCTGCTGTCCTCCAGGATCCAGTAATGCGGGTTTAGGGGAAAGAGGGCCTCAGCTGGGAGTCCACACATGTTGAGACAATTAGGGGGATAATTTGGGCTGAGTCATCTTGGCAGAGGCCAGGAGGAAGGGTGTTGGGTGGGTGGGGTCCCCATCAGTATAATTGCTCCCGACTTCTGCTTTTCTTTGACGTGGCAGTAAAGTAAGTTAATCCACTGCTCAAAAAAGGCTGAGTCTCCTCTTGCAACATGGCATTAACAGCAAAATCTGCCTGAACCTGACACCAGAATGACCCGGTGAGGACCCTGTCCCAGGGCAGGAAGCCGGGAACACAGAGGGGAAAACAGGCAAATTACATGCCTGCCCCAAGCCTCAGTGCAATCTGGAAAACAGGAAAAATGCTGTATTCCATCAATTCTAAAAAGTCCCTTTCTTCTCTCTCGCATTTTAATATCGCTAAAATTGGGATGCAGCGTCTTAGATTTGGTGACAAGAAGAGAAAAACACAAGAATCACTACCCTTTACGGAGTGCTTACTCTATGCCAAGCACCTTTTCTAAGAACGTTGGAGTTTAATCCTCCTAAAAACTCTCTGAAATGGATATGGATTTCACGCCCATTTTGTAGATGGAAAGACCCAGGTTTCAAGGGTGATTCACACACCCTAGGTTCCACAGCCAGTGATCAGAGGATCCAAAATGTGGTGATATGGTGTTTGGAAGGTCTCTGTATTTAAGTTTTCAGCTGACACACAGTAGGATCTTGATTTCTCTACCTCTTGGATCACCTGCCAAAATGCTTGCCTCCAAATCTTTGCGTTTGGGCCTGCTTTGAGGGGAACCTGGTTGAGTGAGCCGAGATGCCTGCCCAGGTAGGAGTGTCAAAGGAATCAAGTGATGATATGAGACCCACAAGGAGGAAGAGGTGGGCAGGCCCTGAGATACTGACAGCAAGATGGCACTGGCTGCCCAGAGAGCACCTACTTCTGCAGCTGGAGGTTGCTCAGCACATGGGTCTGCAGAAGCTGGAGATAGAGCCACAGAGGAAAGAAACGAAGACCCAAACACAAATCCCTCACCCACTTCTGTGCATGAGGTGGGGCTGGCTTCAGACAACAGATGTTTAGAAGTTGGTGCAACTCATAGTGTGGAAATCGCCCCGGACTTGGAGCCAAGCCCACCTGATTCAGATCACAGCTCCGCAGCTTCTGAGCTCTCTGACCTTGGACGGGTCACGTGCCCAATTTGAGCCTCATTTTTGTCATCTGCACAACGGGGGCATAAAAGTCCTTGTATCACAGATTACATAGAGGACTCTCTGAAATAACGTGTGTAAAGGGCTTCACATAGAGCCAGGCATGGAATAACACCCCTTCAGTCAAATGCCAGTTTTGGGAAAATACCTTCACCATGGAAGCATTGTAAGGATTCAGAGATTTTGTACAAGCAGCCAGTCAGTGTGCTTTGCACACATGGCAAACGTTAGCTAGAACCGGTGGTGTCAGGAGTTAGTCAAAATCTATTTTATTCCCTGGATATCATTTGTGCTCCTGTTACACTGACCCTTATGGGTCCCACCACAGAGCCTTTGCACATGCTATTTCTGTTGCCTGGAATAATGTTCCCCCCTTTCTTTGCTTTGTTACTTACCCCCGCCTTCAGCTCTTAGCTCATGGGATACTTCCTCAGGGAAGCCCTCCATGAACCCCACATTCTCATGGCATCGTGTACTCCTCCTTACCGCTGCCCGACTGTATAGCTTCCTGCACTACTGAACGTTGCCTCTCTCTGATCTGTAAGCCCTGTAAGGGCAGGGGCCTTTTCTGTTCATGACACCTTCCCTTCCTTCAGGCATAGATTCTGGCATACAGTCAACACTCGATAAATGTTTGTTGAATGAATGTCTGAAGAGAGGGCTTTTGTCTAAAGAAAACTCCTGAAGGAGTGACTCAGAAGCAAAGAATCGGGGGCTGGGGTAGGGGAGGGAAGACAGTTGTGTTTTCGTGCCCAGGGCTGGAGGAAAGGGGTATGTTCAGGGCCAGACAAGCTGCCTTCATAGCTCAGCTCCAGCTCTTACAAGTTTGGTGATGCTGCCCACAAACTGAGCCTCATGTTCCTCACCCGTGAAATAGGGAGAAAGGCATGTACCTTGATGAGTTCTTAGAAGACTAAATAAGGTAATATGAACACCTGGCCTAGCACAGCCGGCTCTGTCTGCAGACGCAAGTTACTCCTCCACTTGCCTTAGAAGAAGGGGCTCTTGACCCAGCATGTGATGCTCTAGAATTCTCTGCGGAGCCGGGAGCCTGGGGATGTGCCATGGTTATGAGGCCGTCACCGAGCATGAAGTCGTAATTGTTGGGTCAGATTTAATTGCTCTCTAAAGAGCAGATGGCCACGCCAGGCGGCTCTGACACATCACTGTTTGCCTGCTTGGCAATGCTGCCCTGGTGGGTACAGGGGCCTTTATTCTGAGACCCACAAAAGACGGGCTGTGGCCGTGTGGATATTTTTCAGGCAATTCTTAGCTGTCGTGGAGGTTTCTCCAGTCACAGCTCCCTCTTGGTCTGCAATGGGGGACTCGAGACCAAGTCTTAGTGGGAACAGCCAGGGCACGGGAATGCTCGGGGTGGAGGAGAAAAGACCCTCAGAAGCAAGAGTTTTGTCTTCAGCTCAGGTGGGGGGTGGTGCTGTGGAAGTTGCAGGCCCAGGTGGGGACAGCAGACAGGATCACACAGGGGCTCAAGGTACCGGCTCAGGGTCAGCGTCCTGGTTCATCCCAGCAGCAACCACATGCAAATGGCTTCCTCCATGAGCCTCAGTTTCCTCATCTCTAAAATGGGAATAACAATACATATAGGATGAGGAGGATACAACCAGAAAGAAACTTTAAAAACAACCGGAGATGCTGCCATTCTGACCCCACAGCCAGTTCCTTCCTTGCACGTTCCCACCTGTCCTGTCTGCGCACGCTTGGCTTATGTGGCTGCAGGCATAGCATGCTTTGCCTAGCCTCTGTTAGATCACAGTTCCCCACGCTTCTACATGCTTCTCAGTTCACATTTTTAATGGTTGCTAAACTGTCCGTTATAGTCGTGTCTCAGGAGTAACTAAAGCACACGCACTCACATATACCCGTATCCACATACACCCACACACACGTACACACACAATTGCTCACACATGCACAATCTTTGCCACCTGTGAGGTGTACAGACTCCCCCTAGGTCTCCACCATGTAGATAACACCAGAATGAACATCTTCACATGGGTAATTAGTATTTTCCACTTTTGAATTCTGTCTTGAGGATGAATTCATAACTGGGAGATCCCTGGTAATGGTAAGTCTGCCACTTTGCAGGGGTGTTTAGGATGGCATTTTTAGCAGAGCTTTCCAACAAAGGGACAGACTACCTCGGTGGCAGCGAGCCTCGGGTACCTGGAGGTGTGCAAGACGACTGGGTCAGCTGTTCATTAATCTGACAACTGTTTGTCGGGCCTCACGCTGTGCCAGGCCCATAGTAGGCACTGTGGACACAAGTGACATGGCCCCCACCTTCCTGGAGCTCGCAGCCCAGAGAAGTAAAGGACGGTGACCTTGCAGTGCATGCTGTGCTGTGCTGTGCTGTGCAGGGGATGCTCAGGGCAATCTGCTCCCCTGCTCACACTGTGAAGACCCCGCTCCAGGCAGCCAAAGCTCAGCATGTCAGAATGCGTCGTGCCCGGCAACAACTTACTGTGGTGTCACGTGCTTCACAGACTCCAGCTCCACGACCTACAGCCTTGTCTTATGCCTCACACATGGAGTGATCTGTCCTGGGGGCTTCCAGGCCCCATTCAATCCTGACTCTAGACCAGAGGTTTCTTGAGGCTTCCCCCCTTTTAATATACGCCCATAGAATGATTGGATATTGAGATGGCTCATTCATTACAGAAGCTTCTAGAGTCACTTCCTAGATTTTTGAGTCCACGGGCGGCATCTCTGGGCTGTTTCCAAGGAGTGTGCACAACTCCCACCCTGCAGGGGCCACACTGTAAACTGCTGGTCTTAGAGGTTGTCTGAGTGAAGTCTACAGACCTGACTGCCCTTGGGTTGCTGTGTGACCTTCCGCCAGTCACTTCCCCTCTCTGTTTCCACTTCAGGCAAAGGGGGATGGTAATCCACTGGGTCCCAGCCCAAGGCTGGGTTACTTCTTTCCCTCCCCTTCATGGTCCATTCTCAGTTCTCAACACCAGATCAGGCAAGCTAGGTCACAAGAGTTGCAAATTATGAAGATCTCAGGGAAGGCCCAAGAACAGGCCATCATAGGGCCATTAGAATGCAAATTGGACAAGCACACTCCCACTCACTCCTTCCTATACATCCTCAAATGCCCTATGCCCCTGCTAGGAAGGGACAGCTTACATAAATCAGAAGCTACTGTCCACCAATGGAGAGACAAACTGGAGGCTGGCATCCCCTAGGCAGAGGGCACAAGATGAAAATGTTTATGAGCGAGGATAAACCTCCCCAGAGCAAATCCCGAGGTCTGGGCCCAGGGCCAGGTGGGACGAGCTGCAGGAGCCAGTCCCGTGATAGTCCATCTAAAACCTGGACATACGTGGCCAACAGAAAACAGTTCCCTCTCTGTCTGGAGGCCTCGCTGGGCACTGCCCCTGTGATACAGGCCTAACTGACCAGGGCCTTATTAGACTGTGCCAGTCAGCTGTAATACCCTCGTTCTCCCTGTAGAGAAACCCGGTGGGGAATACCGGATGGTACAGGACCTCAGGGCAGTCGATGAAGCCACCGAGGACATACAACCAGTGGTCCCTGATCCCTGCACCCTGCTGGCTGCTCTACCGTCCACCAGGACCCAAGATTCTGTAACAGATTCAAGAGACGCTTTCTTCTGTATTCCATTAGCCCCAGGGTCACAAAAAATTTTTTGCTTTTGAGTGGCAGGACTCAAACTCACAACAAAGACAATGATACTACTGGACAGTCCTACCCCAAGAGTTCAAAAATTCCCCCACCATCTTTGGGGAAACTTTAGCTAAAGACCTACAAGATCTACATCTGGAGAAGGGAACCCCCCTCCTCCTCCAGTCTGTAGATGACCTTCTGATGGCCGGCCCTACTGAACCACCTAAGCAGTAACGGATACAAGGTGTCCTAGAAAGAGGCTCAATGTCACAAACTAGGGTGACCTCCCTAGGCGACATTCTAACAGACAGTCAGAGAAGCCTGTCCCAGGAAAGGAAAGAAGCCATTTGCAGCCCCCCTCCCTCTGCTCCTAAAACTAGAAGACGGCTTAGGGGTTTCCTGGGGACGGTGGGGTTTTGCTGCATCTAATAACTAGGCCTCTAAGTGAAACGTTGAAAGAAAAGGAAGGTGATCCTTCTGGATGGAATTCAGAATGCAAAGGGGCCTTTCAAGAATTGACAAAGCAATGACTTTAGGCCCCCGCCCTCACCTCCCCCCACCAGATTTAGCTAAACCCTTGACCTTTACATTCATAAAAGGAGGGGAATCTCCCTTGGGATATTCACTCAGAAACTGGGACCCCTTACTCAGGCGGTTGCTTATTTCTCTAAACAATTGGATCAAACTGCCAAAGGTTGGCCTCCTTGCCTCCAGGCAGTGGCAGCTGCTACAACCCTGCTGAAGGAGGCTGAAAAGTTAATACGTGGTCAGCCCACCACTATCCGGACTCCACACCAGGCTCAGGATTTAGTAAGTTCTAAGGGAACAGAACGGCCATCCCCCGGAAGGTCGATTCCAGTTCAGGTTATACTTTTAGACAGCCCCGTGGTTGCCATAAAGGCCTGTTACACGCTAAATCCTGCCACCCTGCTACCCACAGAAATGGGACCCTTGAAGTCTGATTGTATAGAAGCCATAGACACAATCCATCCCAGTCTCCCGGACCTAGGAAGTAAGCTCAGTTTTATGCAAGGAAAAGGCAGGCGGGATACACAGTGACCTCCCAGACCCAACTCATAGAGGCACGGAGCCTACCCCCAGGGACGTGTGCCCCAGAGGCCGAGCTGACAGCCTTCCCCTGAGCCTTAGAGCTCAGGACAGGAAAGATCTTAAATGTTCACACAGACTCCTGGGACATGTATACCATCCCACATGCACAGGGGGCAATTTGGAAAGAAAGAGGTATGCATGCTGCAGAGAATAAACAGGTGAAACATGGTTTAAACATACTGAGACTTCTAGAAGCAGTGCAGCTTTTGAAGAAGGCGGCAGTGATTCACTGTAGGGGTCACCAAAAGCGGTGGGGGGGGGGGGTGCAGAGATAATGAAGGGAAATTACCAAGTGGACGCCTTTGTTGAAAGGACTGCCCTGGAAACAGTAACTTGGCAATTGCCCCTCATACCTGAGTCCAGAGTCATCCAGTGATTCCCCAATCTACACAATCAGGAAGAATCAGACAAAGCCGGAAAATGGGGCGGCTTCAACAGAGATCTAGTTAATGAACACGGGCAATACTTCTTTCTCCAAATGCAGCTTGTCAAGGCATCAGGGAGGCTCACCAAGGAACTCACTATTGCAGGGAAGCCCTATACAGCTGGTTGGTTGAGGTCATGGTAACTCCTGGCAGAGAGAAGTGTAATCAGTCAGGGCGTTGAGACATGCTCCACCGGCACAATGAACAACCCCAACACCAGACACCCAGAGGCCCCCAGGTAAGGCCAGTTGAGACCAGAGGGGCAGATGGTGGGGAAGACTGTCGGACTGATTTCACTGACAACTTCAGGCATCTCTTGGTGCTAGTGGACACGTTCTCAGGGTGGGTAGAAACATCTCCCACTAGAACTGAAATGGTAGCCCACATGGCCAAGGCATTACTAAAAGATAGGATTCCCCAGGTTTGGGCTCCCAGGATCCCTACAAAGTGAGAAGGGCCCAGCAGCTGAGTCTCAAGTGACAAAAGGGACAACAAGATAAAATGGACCTTGCACTCAGCCTGGGGAGCCCAATTGTTAGGGGAAGTGGAGAGATCTACTCAGCCACGCTATGATGCCGGGAGACTTGAGAAAACTGGATTAAGTTACTCCCAGCTGCCCTGTTCTGCCTGTGGTTAGCCCCAAGAGGTGAATTAAAGTTAAGTGTGGTTGAACTCACGTAGGACCCATTCCCCAAGCCCGGAATGGGCTTCCGTAGCCTTCCTGAATTGGAACAACTCAAGCCTGTCCTCCAGGTGGGAGAAACCACAAAAGCTCTCATGGAATATGGTGACCAGGTGCTGCCCGCACCCACCGGCCTGGCCAGGAGACTGGGTGCACCAAACACCTGGAAAACCGGCACCCACAAGACCAGCTCTCTCCTAAATGAACGGACCCCACTTGGGGATCCCAACCACCCATCTGCCCTGAAGTCGCAGGGGTCACTCTGTGAGGGTGCCGCACTCGAGGGAAAACGCACGGGAGACCCAACCTCTGCAGAGACAACCTGGGGGAACAGACCCCTGCGTGCTCGCAAGAACCTCTCTCCGACCTGAAGCTGCTTCTCTGAAAAACAAGTGTGACCAGGGATATGCAACCCCGGCAGTGAGTCTCGGCACCAGGGCCAAAGACTGAGAGACCTGCATTTTTAGGAAAAGTCTGACATAAAACCATGATGCTCTTGCTCATATTTTAGCCATGCACCCTAAACTGTCTCCGAGAGGTCAGACAAATGGGGGTCGGTCAGGGGACGAACAGCTAGGGCCGAGGCCTGGTGACCATCAAACAGACCTAAAGGCGGCTGGGAGAAGGTCTGCTCCTCCACCCCGGGTGACAGCGACGCCCACACTCAGCAGGAAGCAGTCCCAGAAGACAGACCCGCGCCCCTCAAGGATGAGGAGCCGGACAAAAGGCAGAGGACGGGTTTGTCACCAGCGGAGCCCCCGAACAATTCCTGGGAAATAAAAATAGAACCTGGATAATCAAATAAAGTCCAACCTGTTTTTCCTTCCTGCTTAGTCTAGTGTCACATGCTCCTAGGGGGCCGCATGCAGAGGCCTCGCACCCGGCCCTTCAGACCAAAGTTGCCGGTGAGAAACGGCGGAGCGGGCAACTCAGCTCGGCAGGCGGGCCGGCCGTGTTCTGAGACGCCGCGCAGGACGCCCCAGTCCAAGATGGCGGCGGCGGGCCGTGCGCAGAAGGCCCCCCCACCCCCCGAGATCTCGGCTGTGCCCGCCTCGCAAAATTCCCATGAAGCAGCGCGCCCGTCCTCCTGTTGGGGAGAGCGTGGACTGCAGGGCACGAGTTCGCACCTCTCCATTCTTTGATCGAAGAATAAAACTTCCCTTTGCTTCTGAACTGAACTCAGATTCCTCGTTCTTGTTCATTTTTTTTTAACCATTATAATTTATAGAACATTCTGTATCGGTCTCATTCTGTTGGCTTGAATGACACGGGGCAGAAGGACTCTTGTTGGGGACTGACTCAGGAGCGTGGGTTATAGAAGTACAAACTTGACCTCCTCATTACTATTTTAAACCCTCCCACGGGCTGGCTCCCCAGTGCCCTCAGGATAAATTCAAAATTCCTCCGCCTGGCATTCAAGCCCTCCAGACCTGGCTCTGTCAACAGCAGCCTCCTCTCCTGTTCTGTCCTTCCCAGGGATTATATTGAGCTCCACACCCACCAGTCTCCACAACTTTGTGTCCTTCCTCATGCTATTCCCTCAGCTCAAATGCCTGTCCCCACTGAACTTGCCTTTCCAAGCTCAGTTCCAAGGCCATGCCCAGCGGAGCTTGGTTGAGTTCTGCACGTTGACATTACTTGCTCATAGAATCACTGGGAGTGTGTGTTATAAACGCAGGTCCCCAGCTACTGAGTTCGATTCTCTGGGGATCTTTGATTTCAACAAAAGCCCCTGAGGATTTCATTTTCCCCTGCTGTTTCACATCCTGCTCTGAGTCTCAGTTGCCTGGTCTGCAAAGTGGGCGTAATCTACCTGAAAATGTAGCTGGGGGAAGGAAGTGTGACAGTATTTACATAAAGCCCTAGCATGGCAAGGGTCGCTTAGCAGATACTCTGTAACGGTTATGATGGTCATCATTATTCCCCTCTTTCGTAGGATAAGCAGCTGCCCCCATCTGCCCTGGCCTGAGGGTAGATTCCTTGAATGTGAGGCTTTTGGTTCTAAAATTGGGAAGGTTTCAGGCGAATCAGGACGATTTGGGTGCCCTACATCTCTTGCTTTCTTCTCCCTAGATCAAAGATCTTGCTTGCCTGACTTGACCCCACTGGCCGGTAGGAATTACTAAATCTGGGGCCCCAGTTGAAGGGCTGGAAACTCAGTGAACAAAAAGCACATTTTTTGAAAATATTAAGAATTGGTGTTTTACTTCCAGGAGTGATGTGGTCTGCATGTTGCCCTTTATCCGCCTAAAGGGGTCCTATTGTGACCTCCCCCACCCCACCCCACACTCCCTTGGCCTCTCAGCCTTACTTGCATGCATGATGCGGCTACGAAAGCCACAATAGCCAAACTCTGGCTTGAGTTTTCTGAGTTCTTGATGCTCCAAACTATACATCTAAATATTCTCTCCACTAGCGTCTTGGGGATTTTCTTCTTTCTACATTGATTTCCTGGACTTATTTTGAGCCAAACATCTCCTCACCCAAACTCCTCTGCCTCCTTTTAAAACCCAAGGCCACGTCCAACCTTGCAGTCCCAAACCGCGCTTACATAACCCCCAGTGACAGTAAGTGTTTGTGAGGCCAGCAGAGCAGGGCCGGGGCCGCCCGCTCTGGAGCACAGGGGACATTTTGTCCTGCAAAATGATGCTGTGTGGGGTGTGTGTGTGCACGTGTGTGTGTTTTTCCCCTCTGAAATTCAAAAACAGCTCCTTTTGCTCAAGCTGTCAAAAGGAGGAGAAGAAGAAGAAGGGGTAGAAAAAAGACTGCAATAATTTCAGTGTTGGGCTCAGATCAAGAATTGCAAACGCTAAGAGAATATTTTCCAAAGTTAGGAGTCGTGTAGGAGTCTCCAAGTTGCAGGAAATCAGAACCTGACCTTGTGTGATTTCCAGGGGCCTTGTCTCCTGGCTGGTTCCTCAGTGGTGATGGGTTTTTTCTCTGATCATTATACTCAAAATGATCTGGTCCTTACTGTGTGCCTGGTACCGTTGTTCCTTCTCTTATTTCTTCCTCACAAACGGGTCCTCTTTTTTATTCCCATCTTGCTTAGGAGAAAAATCAAGTTCAGAGATGTTGAAGGAACTTGTCCAAGGTCAGTATATTGATTACTGGGGAGCAGTGATTTGAATCTGGTGCTACCTAACTCTGAAGTCCAGACTTTCACGACCACCTGATCTTGGATGTAAGCACCTACTGTGTGCAAACAGATGCGTTCCCATCTTTCATGTGGCTTTCTTGCTGAATGTCCAGCCAAGACAGCTTTCAGGCTTCTAACCAGTCCTCGCAAGGTGGCCTGTGGTGTTTCCTCAGGGAGCATTATGTTCAGGAGGGTGGTACCTGTGGTCACCCTGTGCTGTTCGGACACTTGGGCCTGTGACAAATGCTCCTAAAACCTACTTCTTTGATGGAGAAATCTGAGGCCTGGAACCAATGCCAAAGGGTTGCTTAACTCGGAATCTGCCTCCATGAAACAGGTCAAAGAAAGAAAGGAACTGCCGTTGGGTTGAACACCTACTGGGCGCATTATGGACTTTGTCTGGTTTAATTCTTGCAAGAACCTTTGAAGCCAGGTGCTGCTGTATAAACACACTATAGAGCAGTGACTTTGGGCTCAGAGAATAAAAGGGATTGCCCAAGTTCACATAGCCAGCAAGCAGTGGAGGTGGGATGGAACCCAAGTTCACCCATTCAACTGACACGTCCTGAATGTTCACTCTGTGCCAGGTGGGGGCCCTGGTGATAGGGAGGTGAATGAGACACACTCCCTGTCCTTAAAGAATCTAGTTGAGGTGATGGGCCAGCGACTTTCCAAGACGACAGTACTAAGATGGAGGTGGCACAGGGGGCCAGGAGAGCCCAAAGGAGAAGTCAGGACAATCAGGGAAGGCTTCTTGGAGGTGGTGACTGCACTGAGACTGTCTGCACTGAGACTGGCCATGAATCTCAGAGATTCATGATGGCAGAGACTATATTTGGCCTTGTCACTGCTGTGTCTCCAGCAGGGTGCCTGGGACATTGTAGGAACCCAAAATTTATGCATTGAATCACTGAATAAGTAGGAGTTAAGGTAAAAGGAAGTGGTTGTGGCAGACGGAGTAACAGCCTCCTAAGATGTCCACATCCTAATCTGTAAAACCTATGACTATGTTTCCTTGCTTGGCAAAAGGGTCTCTGCAGATGTGATTGAGATTTGGGATCTCTAGATGGGAGGATGATCCTGGATTATCTGGGTTGAGGGCAATGCAATCACATGAGCCCTTCGGAGCAGAGAACCTTTCCTGACTCTGTCCAGAGGGAGATGAGACTACGGAAGAACGCTCAGAGAGATGTGATGCAGCTGTTTTTGAAGATGGAAGAAGGCCCCAAGACAAGGAATTCAGCAGCCTCTAGAAGCTCAAAGAGGCAGGAAAACAGAATCTCTCCTAGAGTTTCCAGAAAGAAACACCTTAATTTTAGCCCAGGGAGCCCCTAACCTCTAGAACTGGAAAGACTTCTAACCTCCAAAACTGTGAAATAATAAATTTGTATTGGTTTAAGCCATTAAGTTTGCAGTGATTTGTTACATCAGCAATAGAAAACTAATACTGAGGAATAGAGTTCCAGGCAGAGGGAATAGCATATGCAAAGGCCTGAGGTGGGGCTGGGGGTGGTGGCTGGAAAAACATGCAAAGCCAGCAGGGGGCCCTGAGGCTGGGGTCCCTGCTGCTACTCCTTGCCCTTACTTACCAGGACAGATTGCCAGTGAGATATGCGGGCACTTACCCTCACAGGCAGGCATCTGACCAAGCTCCCCTTGGTCTGCTGTGTGTATACCCATGGGGTGCACTCTGAAAAGCCAGCCAGGGTAGATGCATTGGCAAGTTGTGCTTGGCGAATGCCCCTTACCCTTGGTGTGCATTCTTTGCAGGGATTTTGTGAGAACAGTGTGAAGTAGGGCCCTTTGGAAAAAGGAGGGAAACTTGACCAATGTTGGAGTGGAGCCCAAGGGTTCTATTTCTGTTTGCTTTCATTGTCATAATATGATTTCTTTAAACAACATGGTCTGCTGCATGAGCTTACCCCGAGCCCTGGGAGGTCTGCAGGGCCAAAGGCAATAGACATGATGCATAGAGGAGAACAAAGGTGCTCAGAGAGGTACACTAACCTGCCCAAGGGCGCCCAGCAGGCTGGGCAGAGCTCATCTGGGATTTATGTCTTCTGATGCTCTTTTTCTGTCCCTCTTGTCACCTCTTGCCTGAAAGGAGCGACATACAGTTGTGTGTATGTGCGTGTGTGTGTGTGTGCAGTAAAATACACATAACATAAAACGATCATTTTAACCATTTTAAAGTGAATGATTCATCGGCATTAAGTACATTTACAAAGATGTTGTGCAACCATCACCTCTAACAAGTTCCAGAACGTTTTCACATCAAAAGGAAATCCTATACCCACTAGCAGTCACTCCCTATTCCCCCAACTCCCAGCTCCTGACAACCACTCATCTACTTTCTGTTTCTATAGATTTACCTGTTCTGGACACTTCGTATAAATGGAATTATACAATATGTGGTCTTTTGTGACTGCCTTTCTTCACTTAGCATAATGATTTCAAGCTTCATCCACATTGTAGCCTGCGTTAGTACATCACTCTTTTTAAGGGCTGAATAATATTCCATTGGATAGAAAGACCACATTTTGCCTATTGATGGACATTGGGTTGTTTCCACTTTTTGGCTTTTGTGAATAATGCTGCTACAAACATTATGTACAAATTTTTATTGGAACACCTGTTTACAATTGTTTTGGGTGTGTTCCTAGGGGTGGAATTGCTGGGTCAATGGGTGACTCTATGTTAAACTTATCGAGAAAGCTCCAGGTTTAAGTTGCTCCCACACAGGATCTAGTGCACCACTGACTGTCAATAAATGTTTGCAGATGTCTATTATTAATTCCAGGCTGCCAGGCACTGTGGTTGGGGCTGGGGCTGCAGCAGCTACCTAGGCAGGCGTGCCCTTCACCCTCATGGACCATCTGGGAAGCACGTGAATATGACATGTCCCCTGAGGAAGCCCTGAGATATGTAACATTGGGGCCAACTAGGAGATGACATTCAGGTGAACTGTGACAGGTGAGGGAGAGCCACCAGCTGGGGGAGAGGGATGGCAGGAGAATTCTAGGCAGAGGGGACAGTGTGGCAATGACATGTAAGCTGGAGAGAACTTTTCTGTTTTTTTTTGCAAGAGGCAAAATGGGTTTACTTTACTGGGAGTGACAGGTGTCACCCATGCCCAGCAACACAGCTGTGAATGTGATTTCTTTTTTTTAATTTTAATTTTTAATTGAAGTATAGTCGGTTTACAATGTTCTATTAATTTCTGATGTACAGCATAGTGATTTAGTTGTACACATGTATATTCCATTCCATATTCTTTTTCTTTATAGGCTATTACAAGGTATTGAATATAGTTCCCTGCGCTATACAGTAGGACCTTGCTGTTTCTCTGTTTTATATATAGTAGTTAGTATCTGCAAATCCCGAACTCCCAATTTATCCCCCCACCACCCCTTTTTCCTACTTGGTAACCATAAGTTTGCTTTCTATGTCTGTAAATCTATTTCTGTTTAATGTAAACAAGTTCATTTGTCTCATTTTTTAAGATTTCACATATGAGTGATATCATATGGTATTTTTCTTTCTCTTTCTGGCTTACTTCACTTAGTATGACAATCTCTAGGTCCATCCATGTTGCTGCAAATGACATTATTTCATTCTTTTTTATGGCTGAGTAGTATTCCATTGTGTATATATCACATCTTCTTTATCCCATTATCTGTTGATGGACATTTAGGTTGCTTCCATGTTTTGGCTACTGTGAGTGGTGCTGCTATGAGAGCTTTCAATGTCATCCAAATTCACCCCCTTTTATAAAAAGGGAGAGACTGAGGCCCTGAGAATGGAAGGGACTGGTCCAAAGCTTATCATGGCTAAAATCTAAATTATGACAGTGTCCACACCAGCTGGTAGCCTGAGGGAGAGGATCCTGGCCAGTTTTAAGAGAACAGGAGAGGCCTCAATGTGTTGTCCCCTGAGTGCTTCTGGCAAGCGTGTGTGTGTGCAGGTATGTGCACACGTGTTTGTGCATGTGCATGCATGTGTGAAGTGCTAGGTGCACACACCTCCCCTGTAGGCCTCTCCCCTGACTCTTGATACCTGCGAATGGCCTTCTATTAAATGCCCAACACTTCTCCCCACTCTCAGCTCCTGCTGGGCCCCAACTTACAGGCACAGAGTAAGTTCTCAATATGTTGATGTGGAGGGTCCTTGTGAAAAATTTAGGTAGAGCTGGTGTTTCTGATCCAAGTCCAAGCTCTTTACCCCCGTGATCTCCTGACACTGAAGGGTATGGAAACCTCTGGATGCTTTAGGCCACCACACCACACAATCCTGAAGAACTGTCATTGCCATTTATTAAAAACTCAAGTGTAGGCATGGTCTGGAACCAGTGGAGTTGCTTCGGAGGAGGTGAGGCCAGTTGGCAGGAGAGGTTTGGGAGTGGTGCCCCCGTGTGAACTCAGGGATGGTCCATGTCTGCGACTGTCAGCAGCAGGAAGAGAGAACACAGGAAGCAGTTTAGAAGATCCAGCAGACCCACTTCAAGCCTGACTCTCACTTAGGCCAAGGCTTCCCTAACCCTCAGTTTTCCCATCCATAGAATGGTCCTATCACTCTCAGTAGTGCTGAGGATTGGAAGTGGTGTGCACGGGCGGGCTAGCACCTGCCCAGGGCTCCATCAGTCACAGCTGGCGTTGTCGTTATGATGGCTGTTAGGTTTATTTCACTGTTGAGACTTTCCAGCCCAGGTCCCAGGGCCAAGTCTGCCCTGAGCTAATCTTGTTTCTGATAAGAAAGCACAGGGCAGATTCCATTTAAACAACCACCCCCAAATTTGAAACATGTTCCTTAAACAATTTCTGAACCGTTTTGCAGCGTGAGCTCCCCTGCACTGCTAATATCTTCAGGGATTTAAAAAATATATTTGCAACAAAGAGGCCTTTGTCTGCTGGGCTGGGCAGCCTGGCGGGGATCTTACTCGAAACCTGATCAGCAGACGCTGGCCACAAACCTACTGCATTGCGCCCCAGGCCGCCACAGCAGTGATGGCGGCTGGATTAAATTGGGCCTTTTGTCAGGGCAACAAGGGCAACCAGCCATGTGACACAACGGGCCTTAACCCTGCAGGGGCTGACAACCCCCTTCCCCAGTGCCTCCCAGCCTTGGAGATCCATCAGCAGCCTGGGGAAGGGCCATTGGCTTCATCTCTGCTTTCCAGATGAGGGGCAGGTGATGGACTTGGCCAGGGTCACCCAACATTTGAATGGCACAGCTGGAATTTGAATTTGGTTCTGAACACAAAGCCCTGTGCTCCTCTGTGGGACCAGGCATTTGGGTTTCAGGTCCAATCATGTAGCAATTGTATGTTGAGTACCTACTACATGTAGCCCCCGTTCTAGG
The DNA here is from genome assembly GCF_009834535.1 of Camelus ferus. Classification (NCBI taxonomy): domain Eukaryota; kingdom Metazoa; phylum Chordata; class Mammalia; order Artiodactyla; family Camelidae; genus Camelus; species Camelus ferus. The sequence continues at coordinate 15,293,415 of NC_045727.1, forward strand.
CACTGAGGATCCAGTACTGAATAAGACTAAGACATTGGTTCATTCATTCATTCATTCATTCATTCAACTAATATTTATTGAGCTCCTACTATGTGCCAGGGGCTGGAGAACCAAAAGAGAAACTGTCCAGCAGGTAGTCCACTTTAGAGTTCACACACCTTATCCCATGCTGCATTGCAAAGAGCTTAAAGGAGTAGACGTGTTTCTAGCTTATTCCCTATTGCTTTTCCAGAGCCTAGCACCATGCCTGGCACATAGTAGGCTGCTTGAAAAAGAAGCAATTTTATGGACATGTGTGCTCGCAGCAGCACCTTTCACAATAACCAAAAAGTAGAAATAACTCAAGTCCATCAAGGGAGGAATGGATATACAAAAGAGATCTGTCTATGCACTGGAATATTATTCAACAATGAAAAGGAATGGAGTACTGACCCAGGCTACAATGTGGATGGACCTCGGAAACATTTATAAGGGAAAAGAAGCCTGGCACAAAAGTCGTATGTTGAATTATTCCATCTATAAGAAATGTCCAGAATAGGCAAATTCAGAGAGACAGAATGCAGATTGGTGGTGGCCAGAGGCTGGGGGGAGAAGGAATATGGAGTATTTTGGGTACAGGATTTCCTTTTGAGGTGATGGAAACATTTGGAACCAGATGGGAGGAGTGGTTGCACAACATTGTGAATCTACTCATTGCTCCTGAATTGTTTTCTTTAAAATGGTTAATTTCATGTTATGGGAATTTCACCTCCATTAAAAACAAAAAAAGTGACTCTCATAGTGACCCTGGAAGGAGGGGATTTCGATAGCTCCATCTTACCGATGAGGAAGCAGAGGCTCCCAGAGGATGCTGGGCTTGCTGAGGGTCCAGGGGCTGACCTGTGGTTTTGTGGCCTCCCAGGCCTGTCTTCCACAGGCCCCCAGCCATGGAAGAGGGGTTTGCCTTGTGCTCCCCACCCCAGGGCTCGTGTCAAGCCCTCTACATGGTTCCCACAGTGGTCCAAGTTCAGAATGAGTGTGGGGCTCTGTCGGGAGCTTGTCTTAGCAATAAGGACCCCAGAGAGGTCTGGGGGGAGCCTGTCAAACCAAGTTGAAGGGTCTGTTGTGACCAAAATGGATTTCCACGAGGCAGGGTGAACCTTGCTCATCAGCCGCCCTCACGCATGCCTCACACTGCCAGGAGACACCCAAACGTCAGTGCCTGGGGAATTCACGCTTGTCTGGACGTCCGAGGTGCAGTGGAGACACCGAGGTGCAGCTGGGAGATGATGTGCGGGAGAGCTCAGCCCCTTCTCACTGTCCAACCCCCAGCTTCTCCACGGGAGTGCCCTGGTGGCCTCCGGGTCAAAATTTGATTCCGTAGGACTTCAAGTACTTCTTGGGTTGGTTGTCTTTGGTTGGAGGAATTGTGCTGACATTTCTCCTTCTGGGGGTTGTGGGAAGGGGCTTCTGATGTTCTAAAGAGCCTCAGAACCAGGGGTGAGGCGATCTCGTTCCAGCCCAGGTGGGGCGTGGTTTCCGAGTTGCTGGTGATCCCTGAAAGTCCTCCGACTCTAAACTGCATCTTCCTCACTGTGACACGTCTTGGCCGGAGCAGGAGAAGGATCCAGAAAGATGAGTGGGGTCTCAGCCGGTTCTTTCAGCCCATGCCATGTGCTGTAGACTTATTATTGTCATCGCCCAAACCCAGGCCCTGTCTTAGCCAGGTCAAACTAATGCACACAGATTTTTTAAAAGTTTTAATATTTGTCTCACTTTCTTTGACGATAAATCTCTAAGAGTTAGAGTATTTTTCTTTCTGTCTTGAGTTATCATTGTAGTCATTTTAGTAATTGTTGGCATATAATTGATCACAGTAACAGAAATGGAGTATACATATTGTAGTAAACATTAAAGACATTTCCCATAACAGTGTAAGATTGTAAGTATAAAATAAGTCTTTTATGAAATAATTATTAACTATATATTTTGGAAAATGTATCCTGCAATGAGGTGACTAACAATCAAACTTTCTTCTACTCTGAGTGAAAGATAAATGTGTAGACTGTATAACCCTAACCAGTCTGCAGTTTAAAAAAAAATTGTTAATTGGGGGTAGAATCTATTAAACGTTGTATGAGATGAAACGCAGATTGACTATAACTGGAATGAAATTCTTTGTGATATTACTTGACAAAAGATGTTTTAACACCTAATTGAATAACACATGCTGAATCTGGACAAAATTGCATGAAATTTTTATCCGTGCATTTTATTCCGTGTATCTTGGGGAAAAAGGCTGGTGTCACTGGAAAACATTCTAGTTGATTTCAAAGAACCAGAGTGTGCTGATTTGAAGAGTGTACCCCCCAAATTCATGTCCACCTGGAGCCTGTGAATGTGACCTTATTTGGAAATAGGGTCTTTGCCGAGATCATTGAGCTAAAATGCAGTCACACTGGGTTAGGCTGGGCCCTACAGCCAATATGACTGGTGTCCTTATAAGGAGAGGGAAATTTGAATATAGAGACACACAAGGAGAACGCCACATGAAGATGGAGGCAGAAGTTGAAGTGATGTGTCTACAAGCCCAGGAAGCCAAGGATTGCTGGGAGCCACCAGAAACTGGAAGAGGCCAGGATTCTCCCCTAGAGCCTCTGGAAAGAGCATGGCCCTGCCAAGACCTTGGTGTTGGACTTCTGTCCTCCAGGACTGTGAGAGAGTAACTTCCTGTTGTTGGAAGCCCATGGTACTCTGTTTGACGGCCTCAGGACACTAACACGTGGGGTCACTACCCATCTTGTTTCAACTGCTTCACCATGATTTTTCTCCAACTGGTGACATGGCATAAGGAAGAACCTTGAGATTGGTGGGAAAGAATGGCTTAAGTTAAGAAGAAGGAAGGAAGGAATGAAGGGAAAGAATGGTTTCTGTGATAGCACAAATCTGACCCCTAGACAGTTAGCTCTGTGAAAGCTGGGGCCTTGTCAATTTTATTCAGTTTTGGATCTCCAGAGTCCAGAACTAAGCTGTGCAAAGAGAGGCCCACAATAGATGCTAAATGCATATGGATTTGTTGAATGAATGAATGATTGAATATCGCTGCCCCTTAATCTTCAAAGGCTGCCTTTGGTCAACAAGCCCTGCAGGCCTGGACCCTGTCATTGTCTCTGGTCCCTCTGGTAGTGCTCATTTCTTGAACTTTGCGTGTTGCTTCCTGCCGCAGGACCTTTGCACGTGCCATTTCCTCTGCCCAGAGCACTGTTTCCCTTTCTCTCTGTCTCTTTCTGTCCCTCTGACCTGGTTAACTCCTATTTGTTCACTCTGTGCCCAGGTTTAGTCAGAGTCTTTTGTTGTGGATTCTTATGGTCTTCTTCCCCTCCAGAGCCTTCAAGGCCCTGCTCTCTCTGTAATCCTATGTTGTTCCTCTCATTGTTACATTAATGCCTGTCTCCCTCTGGACCGTGGGCCCCTTGGATACTGGGATTACGTTTGTTTTAACTCTTCATAATCCTTGTGCCCAGCACATAATAGGTGTTCAATTAAAGTCTGTTGAATGAACTGTCTTTTGCAGGAGTCCTAACCTTGTCCCCTCCCAACTCTTGGCTTTGGTTTCTCCAACTGCACGGGTTTACTAGAACCCAGTCTGCATGGTGTCTGGCTCAGGGGTGGTCTCAATGTGTAGTCAGGACTGTGTCTGACCCTCTCAAGGGAAAGAAGTCATGGGCATGGAGAGAATCTTTCCTGCTCTCTCATTCAGCCAGTGGGTGTCCTGAATGCCGATTCTGGGTGCCTGTGGCCAGGTGGGGCTTGTGCCTTTCTGCCTCCCCTCCAGCAATCCTGAATTCCCTCCACTCCTCCATGCTGCCTCCATCCCTCCCCCCGCCTCTCCTCTGCCCCTTCCTGCCTCCTGGCAGCTGACACCTCTAGGACACACAAATGCAAACTAGACTAAGGACCAGCTTTCCCATCCAGCGCCCCAAACAGAAAACAGGGAGCTATCTAGGGCGCCTCTCTGTTGGCCTTCTGTTCCATTGCCTGCAGTGCCCTTCCCTGCTTCTCCTGCAGCACTCTGCTTGGGTGTCCCCTCCTCCAGGGGGCCTGCCCAGACCCCTTTTCCCCTCCTGGGTCTCCTCTATGCTCCTGTAGGCCCAGAGCTTCCCTCATACAGGCATTCAGTGATCATTCCTGTGTTCATCTCCCTGGCCAGAGCAGCACTGGTCTGGCACACAGTAGGGCTCATAAAGCCTTGGTGGGATGAGGAAGAACTTGACTCAAGTCCTGGGGTGGTAATCACATGACCACCGTGGGGTGATGGAAGGCAGCTCAGAGTCAGACAAAACTTCCTGACCTCAGTCTTGTTATCTGTACAATGGGTGCTGGGAAGATTTGCTGAGATGAAGATCCAAGACCTGTTTGTCCTACTTACCTTTTAATCTCCAGGGCTGCACATAGTAGGTGTTCAAACATGTGTTGAATGAAGGAGTCAACATTTATAAATCACTTAGCCTGGCATGTAGTAAGTGTTCAATACATTATAGTAGTTACTGTTCCTATTATTATTAATGGGAAATGGAGGCCCAGAGAGGTGACGTGACTCACCTGAGCTCAAACAGCATGTCAATGGCAGAGATAGGACAAGAAATCAGGGTGAATCCGAAGCTGGGATTGCTCGTATGACCTACACCTTGATCAATTCTAAATAATGCTAAGTACCTACTATGTGTCAGTTCCTGAACTTGACGTCTCAAGGGCACAGAGAGGAGTGAGATATGGCCCTTGGCCCTGATGAGCGTGTGGTCCAGTTCTGGTGATCAATAGATGCACAAGGCGAAGCTTGCAGAGCGCTGAGAGCTGGCACAAAGGGGCCTGGGAACCAAAGGAGGAGGATGTTACTCTGCCTGAGGTCAGGGCAGGCTTATGGGGACCCGTGACCCCTGAGTGCAGTTTTTTCCCAAATCAGTTGACCTTGACCCAACATTGGAAATATATTTTACACAAATACACTAACACACACAAGGTTTCGCCAGGTAATTCTTACTTGTACACTTACTTGGATAGCTTAAGGGATTTTTTTTTTGTGGTAAAATACATATAACATAAAATTTACTATTTTAACTATCTTTAACTGTCCAGTTCAGTGGCATGAAGTCCATTCACAGTGTTGTACAACTATCACCACTGTCCATCTCCAGAACCTTGCCATCATCCCAAACAGAAACTCGATACCCATTCTACAAAAACTCCCCACTGTCCCCTCCCCCACCCCCCAGTAACCCCTGCTCTACATTCTGTCCATGAGTTCGCCTATTCTAATTACCTCATGGAAGTGGAATCACACAATATTTGTCCTTTTGTGTCTGGCTTATTTCACTTAGCATAACGTTTTCAAGGTCTAGCCATGTTATAGCATGTACCAGAATTTCATTTCTTTTTATGGCTAATATTGCATTGCTTGTATATACCCCAGTCCCCGAATGATTTTTAACCTATTGATTGGTCACAGTTTGAAAAGCTACTAAGTGGGGCCTTGCAGGGTGAATAGGAGTTTATTGGGCCCAGAAGGGCAAGTAACAGACCAGAGAAAAAGCCAGGGAGGGGATGGGAGTACACAGGGAAAACTGGATGGCAAGGGCCCTTGTTGGTCAGCAAAACTGTTAGGTTAGATCTAATAAGTCTTAGAACTGCTGCTCTGAACCCCCAACCTTGCCACTTTCTCTGGCTGGCCCAATAAATTCATTCATTCATTCATTCATTCATTCATTCAGCATGTCTGTTGAGCATCTATCTGGTACCAGCAAACAGCAGGGACCCAGAAACAAGCAGAGCCCCTGCCCACCTAGCACTCGCTCTCCAGTGGGATGGACAGAAATTCATCAAAGGATCCCAAGAGGTGTCACGCTACCCAGCCCTGGGCTAGGAGAACATCCCGAAACTGGCTGATCTGGTAGGAGTGGCTGGGGAAGGCTTCTCTAAGGATGCGGTTTCTGAGCTGCGGGATGGCTGTGCCTTCTTACTTGGGCAAAGGGGGCGCAGCAGGAAGGAGCCCTCCAGGTGTGGGTGCAGCACCTGAAAAGTCCTGTGATGGGAGGAAGCAAGAAGGAGAGAGTAAGGGCCAGTGTGGCTCCACTGGGGAGTCTGGTGTGGGCATAGCTGTCTGCAGGGCTGGGCACAGAGGGCCTTGCGGAATGTGGTGAGGAATTTGATCTTTATTCCCAAATGCTGGGATCCACTGACATATTTTAAGGATGTAGATGATAGTGGGTTGGGGCAGGTGGAGGGATGTGTGTGACTTGATTTGATCAGATTTAGATCCTGGCTGTTGTCTGGAGGGGAGGGTAATGACCAGGATCAGGGACGGGATGAAGCCGGGAGAGATTTCAACAGAACTTGGGGAGGGACAGGATTAGTGTGCCCGTGCATGTACATGTGAGTGTGTGCACACATGTGTGCACCCCTGGTAAGCATCTGAGTTGGGCAAGCACCTCCAGGCCTCTGTCCCGCCGCCTGAGATTCCTCTGAAGGAGGGGAAGCTGTGACACCGAGGGCAAGAGGAGGTCCAGCGCCTGGTGGCGGTCCCTCTCTCACAGCCCTGGCTTTGGAGCATCACTGGGTCCCAACACCTCCCGCTCTGTCCTCTCCCGACTCCATGTGATTTAAGAGGCATTTTCCTTTTGGGTGATATAGATTCCAAAACGCCACATCCATCTCCTCTGCCCGGTGAAGCCAGCCTGTCTGAGTTATAGCAGATTGCTTTCTGCGTGTGCGAGGGGGGTGGAGGGCAGCGCTTCGCTCTTCTGCTCGCTGGGCCTGGAACATTTGAGCAAACATTCCTGGCTGCTTTGGAAGTTACCAAACCCAGATGAGCTCATCTGAGCCAGAGGTGGGGGCAGCTGGCGCCTGGAGCCTGCCCCGAGCTCACCAGGTGGCCTGGTGGCAAATGTCAGAGGCTGCTTGGCCTCAGCCGGGGAGGCGGCTCGGCCTCAGCCGGGGAGGCGGCAGCAGGGGAGGGCGGGCCTCGCACAGCTGGGGCCCGGCCTAGAGAACCCGGGTGGGGTGGCCTGAGCGCCGCCTCTCCTCAGAGCTGGCAGCGTGTTGGCATCTTGAGGTCTCTGGATGGGAGCAGGGAGCCGGGGGACCGCACAGCCAGGGTCTGAGAGGGAGCAAACGCATGACACCAGCACCTCATCAATCTTCCTTGGGGCCACCCTGTGGCAGTCGGGCACGCCCGCAGGGGCCTCACTCTGTGTAGTAGCCTGGCTGTTTATTGAGTGTTAACTATGTGCTAAGTGCTCTGTGCGGTTCCCCCGCCACCAACCCTAGGAACTATCATTCTCCCCATTTGACAGATGGGGAAACTGAGGCTCTGAGTGGGAAAGCCACTATGAGAAGCTGAGCTTGAGGCTGACCTCGTTCGTCGCTAGGCCATACTGGCCGCCCCATTACACGCAAAACAATGTTCCCGGGAAGATCTGTTCGTAAGATCTGTTCATACTGTCACGGGCCAAACGGTGATAATTTGTGAATTTTTCCAAGGAACTGACTCAAATAAGCACATTACTTATTCTCTCTTGGCTCTATTTCTCCATCAGAGTGGGAAAGGCATTCAAGGCCAGGCCCACTTCACAGCCTGAGTGGTGGGGGTCGGGTCTGGAGACATGGGTTGTCTGGGCCTCCTCTGGGCAGTTCTGCTTAATTCCTGCCAAGGCTCTTCGGGCAACAGGTGCAGGATCTTTCTTCAGAGGAACTCTCCCTGTGCTCCCTCCCGAAGTGATGTGCCTTCCTCTACATTCCCTTCTATAAAATGGGCACACGAATATAACTGTTACAGGGTTGCGGTGAGAATTAGACACAACCTATGGTGAGGACTCAGCACGGAGCCCAGACACGGCGCACACTCAAGGCTGGAGACCACTTCCTTCCTCTTGTGAGTTGCCTGGGGGCTGGGGTGTGTTTCCTACATGGGGACCCACACTTCCAGGAACCTTATGGAGGACACTCCATTTCCTCACAATCTCCTTCACTTACCTCCTAGGGGAAATGCTAGGCTGTGACACTGAATCTAGCCTCACAAGTGCTTTTATTAAAAATTTTTAAAAGTTAAAAAAACTTTTTAAATATATTTTTATTGAAGTATATAATGAGCTTACAATGTTGTGTCAATGTCTGGTGTACAGCACAACACTTCAGTCATATAGGAACATACATATGTTCATTTTCATATTCTTTTTCACCATAAGTTACTATGAGATGTTGAATATATTTCCCTGTGCTATACAGTATAAACTTGTTTTTTATCTATTTTATATATATTAGTTAGTATATGCAGATCTCGAACTCCCAATTTATCCCTTCCCACCCCTTTCCCCCTCTGGTCACAAGTGATTTTTGACATAGATACTAGGGGCAACTGCTTTTCCAGATGAGGAAACTGAGGCACAGAAAGGGGAATAACCTCTTCAAGGTCACAGATCTCAGATCCACGTGGCTCTATGAGATACGCCAGCTAGCAGCTTTGTGGTGGAAAGCAAAGAGAGATGAGACAGCACTGAGCAAACAGCGATCCACCTGGCAACCCTCATTGCTGCAACTGCTGCTGAGACAGAGTGGCTTCCCACGGGGTTCCCTCCTGGGGGACAAGTCCCTGGCCTCCAGTGCTGTGGGACCAAGTCTGGGTGACCTTCCCCTTGCCTTGGGGTGACTCTCCCAGACTCCTTCCCAGCCCCATGGAGACACCAGGGTGCAGCAGCCTTCCCCAGCAGGGGAGGTGTGGGGATGGGGGAGCTACAGAGACGTGACTTGAAAAACTTTGGCTAATGACTGGCTGGTCCAAAGTTTTCCCATCATGTATGCTTGTTTGGTTCCGTTTATGAAGCTGGTTTGCAGCTAGATTCTTGGTGGTAATGAGCCTGCACTGCTGATTGCTGTAGGGAGAGAAAACGAAGAGGTGGGGAGGGCGTGGGGGACCATGCTAAATAGGTTTGTTGAATAATATGAACCCTCCCGAACTTTCCCATTTTCTGACTAATTGTATGATGAGTGAACACTTTATGTATGATGCCTGTTTTTTTGCTGAATGGGAACTTTTTCAAGGGGAGGCTGGACCGGGACCTAGAGTGGCTGGGGCCTCAGTTTCAGCTCGTGGGGCTGGTTTGAGTTATTTTGGGACTGGGGCCTGGGTTTAGTGCACTCCGCTTAGAGAATGGAAAATAGAAGCCCATAGCTGGATGCTGTCTGGGGAGGAGAAATTCTCAAAGATGGAGAGGTCCGCTGACTAGCCTCAGGATGCTGCGGACCGCGGTTTGAGACCAGGCCCTGCCGTATACAAGCCTTGTGGCTTCTAGCAAGTAACCAAGGGTAACAGAGGCACCGTCCTACTGGGAGTGTTTTCAGAATTAAATGAGGTCTAGGAGAGCATCTGTGCTCAGAAAAGGGGCAGCTTTTAGCCAGGTTGCTCCTCACAGTTGCAGGGAGGCAGTGGTCCTGTTTCTAATACCCCAGGTCACTGCTAAGCACATTGCCCTGCAGTTTTGATGTCTGCGGAGGCTCTTCGCTAGATTCTTGTAAAGGGAGTGCTCCTGGAGGAAGCTTGGGTTGTCAAGGAGAGTGCGATGCTGGGAGCAGGTTACAGAACCTTGGCCCCTGGGTGTCTGGGGCCCTGGGAGCTGAAATGCCTTATGGCAGCCCGAGCTCTTTCCCTGCCTGGACAAGTGAACTGGGAATAGCCACTTCTTGTCCAGCAATTGTTCAAGGGGAAGGTCAGTGGCTTCCTCATGTTGAAACTCTGTGTCAGGCTGTGGAGGCCTCTGGGAAGCCGGGAGGTGCAGGAAGGAGCAAAGGAGGAGACCCACCCCCACACAACCCCAGGCTGGGAGTCTCTAAGGGCAGAGGAGGGGCAGTGTCTCAGGTGTTGTCCATGACCCTCCCCCACCCCAACTCTGGGACCCAGACCCCAGGTCCAAGCTGCATAGATTTTAAACTGTTATGTGGGCCGATGGTAGGGTCAAGCCAGACTGCCTCTCACTTGCTGTGTGACCAAGGGCAAACCCCTTCACCTCTCTGTGCCTCAGTTTCCTCCTTTGTAAAATGAGAAAAATAACAAAACCTACCTTATAGGGTAGCTATATAATATAATAATACAATAATACAATATATGATTATATAATAGGATAATAACACATATTATATATAATAAATATTCTATAGTGTGAGCTGGATGCTTTCCTACACTTGTAGCCTCCCCGACACCCTTGGAGACAGGTATTATTATAGGTCCAGAAGTTGGTCATGAGATCAGGGTGTGGCAGAACTGGATTTTGAGTCTAGTAGGTCTAGCTCTCTTATAAATGCCCCTGGGCCTCCCCCAGCTGATGGGCAGGTGGGAAGTCCTGCTCAGCAAGAAGCAGCATCTATGGTCCCTGAGGCAGGAGGGGACCTTTGTTTGTGCAAAAAGCCCCAGGGTGCCACTAGGCATTGCTCTGTGCTGTCTGCTTGGGGACAAACTCAGGGCTTTCCCTTTCCCAGGCCTTCTTCCCAAGGAAACCACAGAAGATGGCTTCTGGGGCCACCTTGAAAAGTAAAGAAAGGAGAAATCTTGAGGTCTCCAATTTCCTTTTAAACTCACCTCTGACTATATCACTTGGCTTTGCTTAAAATCCTTTCATGGCAGGTTCCACAGAACAATGTCCAAACTTTCCCACCTACCTTTGTGGTCCCCCAATCTTGGGTCCTGCTGACCTCTTGAGCTTCAGACCCTGCCCCGCCCTCACCTTACTCTAAACGAAATGCTGCCTGAAACTTCCTACACCCCTCCTAATCTAATTCTTCTGCCTGGGAAATCTTTTGACTCTGATCTGATTGGTAAACTCCTATGCTACCTTCAAAACCCACCTCTGGGAACCCTTCTCTATTATCCCTCCCTCCTAGCAGAGTTGTGTATTGTAGTCCTTCTTGCATAGAATACTAGATTTCTTTTGATATGGCTTCAGGGCTGGGACTGGGATCTTCCACTTTTTCCTGAGTTCCCAGGCTGAACCCTTGTCACAGAGTAGGTATTCAATATGTATTTATTCAATGGAGGAGAGACACCCCAAAACATACCCGGCATCGTGCACAGAGAGAGGGAGAGGCGATGCTGTTGCTTAGCAACCAGTAACCTGTGGCTACATGAGTATCTCATTCCTTCCAACCTCCAGCCAGTTACTATACATTTATCCTGGTCACAGCTAGACCTTCCTGGAGGCTTTAGCCCTAGATACTCCCTGGTCAGACGCTGGGCCTGCACCCGTTGGGTGGGGTGAGAGAGGTTGGTGTGACCACCTAGGAGAGTCATCCTTTTTCTCAGAGGCTGGCTGGTGAGGCAAGGTTGATTTGTCAAATAAATCCAGCTTCTCTAGCATCATTGTTCTGATTTCCACCTCCCTGGATCCAAACACAGAAGAAATAATAATGATACTAATGGTAATAAGAGAGCCTACCATCTAATGAATGCCTACCATCTGCCACGCTTCGTGCTACTTTTAAATACTGTCTCCAATCCTTAAGCTCCATATGCACTGGCTATGATTCCCTTTCCCCACAGGGGAAACTGAGGCTCAGGGGAAGAAAATCTTTTGTTCAAGGTCACACAGATCAGAAGTAGCGAGGACAAGATTTGAATCTGGGTATTCAAGACCAAAGCACACAATCCTTCCACCACTGACTTCCGAGAGTCGGTCTGTGGACCCTCAACCCCAGGCGTCGGGAGAAGTAGGTTCCTCTCCAGGCTTCCTGGGGGACTCTGTCTGCAAGAGAGACTAGGTGTGCAGTGATTCCTGTGAGCATCCAAGATCTAAAGGGCACGGGGGTGAGTGGGGAGAAGGCTGAGAATATTAGTGTTTCTGTGTGTCTGTGCTAATTTCTCATGTTGGTGGGGTAGAGAGACACACAGAGAATAGTACCAATCATAAGCACAGTAATATTAACACTGACCGCAATGGCAGGAGTGATAAAGGTAGCTAACTTTTCTTGGCACATACCATGTTCCCTGCACTGTGCTAAGTGCTGTATCTGAACTATTACATTCAGGTAGAGCAGGTGGTGGTGAAAAGCCGGGCCTCAGTGTCAGGCAGATGGGTTTGGAATCCTAGCTCTGCCACTCTTTGACTTTAGGAAAGCCACTTAACCAGGCTGAGGCTCCATGTCCTCATCTGTAAAATGGATTCAGAGTCCCAAACTCGAGGGGTTTGCTGCAAGGATGAAATGGGACCCTGGATCTGAAGCACATGGCCCAGAGGGAGCCTTCAATAGCCGGCAGCCAGTGTGCAGATCTGTAGACTGTGGAGGTGTGTGTGTGAGTGTGTGTGCCTGTGCTGGTGTTGGGGGCCTGATGCGCAAGGGTGAAGGCTGTGTGTCTACTGGGGAAAGGGGGTTGAATGAGGGGTTGCTTTTCAGTTTTTGCAGAGTTGGGGAGGCTCACTAGTTGGGGGTCCCCTTTTGGACTGGAGCTCCTGGGCTGGTTCAGGTACACCAGGCTCTCAGTCTCAGAGGGGAGGGTTCCTGGAAGCTAACTAGGGTATATTCCAGGCAGCTCCCCAGTTGTCACCAGCTGGGAGCATCCTTCTTCAGCTCCAGGGCCACAATCCTGCTGTGTCTCCTTCTTCCCTCGCCCAGGAGGCCCCCTCTGACTGGTGCCAGCACACTCGGCAGCCCTCTAGGGAAAGGCTGAGGAAGGGGAAGAGGAGGGAAGGTGCCCGGGCTTGCACCCTGCGGCTCCTGCCGCTGCTGGGTCTGCATCGGCCGGCAGGCGGGGACTTTGAATTCGTCTGAGCGCTAGGGGGCAATGTGTCTGTTCCAAAGAAGCTTCAGGCCCTTGCAAGGCAGAGTGAACACTCAGGCACATGCAGGAGCACCCACACCGTGGAGGCGCACACGCTGGTGTGTCCACGGGCACAGATGGGCACAGGCTCTCACACTCGCATAGAAAACAGATGCACGTGAGCAGAGACGCAGGCAAATGAGGTGTGAGGCAGCAGCACACACAAAGGCACAAACACAGAGACGTACACAGAGAGAACAGGGCTGGGGGACAGACGGCACACCTTCTCCAGGGACGCTCACGGGGGCACCCAGACACAGGAATGCAGGCACACACAGGCGTGCACACAAATACACGAAGATGCCCTGCCGCCTCGCCACGGGCAAGGACACAAATGCAGGCACAGGCCACACACCCACACAACATTCTTAGTGTTAAGGAAAGGTGACCCAGACACACATCCTGAACAGAAACACAGCCGGGCCCAAACACACCCTCCTTTCAGACACTCACACACCTTGTAGACTTAACTTTTGGAAACAGCCCCAGAAAAACACTCCCACCCCTCCACCCTCCGGAGCGCACAGAATTATTCCACAGGAAACCTGCCCAGGTGTTCAGGGGACCCCCACCCAACCCCATGTGAAGTCATGCCTCAGCCTAGAGCACACCCCAACAGGGGTTGCCCCAGACTAGAAGTCTGTGGGCCAGTCTTCCCACCACCCTGGCCCACCCAGGGCTCCAGGCAGGCCCCCAACTTTCCCTATTCTCTCCAGACACACAGACACAGGTGCCTTCTGATGCACCCAGAGCCCACTGCTCTGGACCAGGTTTGTGACAAGGTGTCATGGATTTTACATAGGTCTTTGCCCACACAGGGCTGCATTCCGGCCCAGGAGGCTCTGCGTCTCCCCTGGTTGGGCCTGGGGCCCCGGGATGGGGGTGAGAGGGTCACTGGAAGCCCACCCAGGCCCTGTATTTCTTTGTGCCGAAATCAGCCAAGCCTCAGTCTTTTCTCTGGCTCTCACTTCCCTGTCACTTTGCTAAGTAATAATTTCCATGTCCAATTCCATTTCTTTTCTAGTTCTGAAACCTCTAAGCTATCAGCAAGAGGATAGTTCACATGAAAACTAATTACACAAAATCAATATTTAATCACAGACCAACAACCTGATCCTGCAGAAAAATCCTTTTAAAACTCCACCGCCCTGTACAAATACTTCTTCCTGGATGCTTATTTATGGACCCCATTTTTGGCAGGGGTAATTTTCATTTTTAATTTCAAAAAGGAAAAAAATATCTGTAGACACCCTCACCAGGGATTTCCTACGAAGGGCCTTAGATCTGAGCTTGCTTCTGCTGTCTGAGTTTTTAAATTGCAGGTTTTTATTTGTATTCTTATGGGGGGGTGTTATTTTCTTCAGGAGCCCCCAAAGACTCTGCTTCCTGCTTCTTCTAGCCCTAAATTGAGCCCATTTTCCTGGCATTTTGGGTTCTGGAACACCCAGCGTCTGCCTTCCCAGCAGCAACTCCAGGGAGCAATGAATCTGCGCGGACTACGTGGTAACTTTTTAACTCCCTGCCCGCGACGGTGGAGTGCTTAATCTGAGGTTTTTAAATAAAAAGGGCTCAAGGGTTGGTTTTATTATAACGTTTATTTCATTTCAGATTTCATGCGCAATTTAGCAAACTCTAGACAGACTTGGGCGATAAACACTTTCTTTTGTGGGGGGAAACGGCATTTTTATACACCATGCTTAATTTTATTTAGATTTAATAGCGATATCAGGGGCACTTCAAAGAAAGTTCCTTTTTTCTCCCCTTCTCCTAAGAATGCTGGTCTGCTAGCAAAATCGCCTCGTGCTATTTTATGGCAAGGAAAATTAAAGGACTTCTCCCCCTTCCTCCCCTCCAAACGCTCTAGGGAGGAAAATACACGCACCAGGCACACAGAATAAACACTTCCTCTACCCTCCGTCACCTCTAACTCTCAACTTCTAATTGCAAGATAGATTGCAGCCTCAGTGGGGATCAGGAAGATCTAAACATTTTAACTAAGATTATTGGGATAAATATTTCATAAAGAGCAGGGCAGATATTAAATTACTCCTATTGATTTTAGTATCACAACCCAATTCCGTTTCTTGGCCTCTTCACTTTAATTGATCTCTTAAGGAGGCCAACCTCGAGCCCGAAGAGGGCCTGGGCCTTGAACGGGGATGCCTGGACTAGGGTGTCCCCGCCGGCCAGTGCGGCTTTCTGAGCGCTGGTCTTCTCTGGGGGCTCCTAGTTGCCTCGCTGCTCTGACGCTGGGCTCATCCGATATACCCCCCATAAAGTGACCGAAGGGTTATGGTTCCTCCCGGCCGAAGCCGGCCACTGAGAACCAGGAACCCTAGACAGTGGGAACAGGGAACAATTGTGCGTGCCCTAGTGAAGGAAGAGTGAACAAGCGCCCGGGTCTCTCGAGGAGAACCCTAACTTCAGGGTTCCCCGTGTGCTTTCACCTCCAGGAAAATCCCAGGGCCGGCTAACTTGGGCGCCACAAGTAAGCAGACAGCGGTGGAGAGCAGAGGGTTCGCTCCAGGACTGAAGCGCAGTCGACACTTAGCGACTTTCCGAGAGCTTTGCCTGGCGACCCCATTGTCTGAGCGCCCCGCACCGCTTACCGCCCACCTCCCCGCCCCCTGCCCACCCCGCAGGTCTCGCTTCAGTTGGGGGTGGGGAGTTGGGAACTGCGATGAGTGGGAAGAGGGGTGAACAAAGCCAAGCTCCCGCCATTCTCCGCCTGCGCCCTCTCCCGATGTGCCGGGAGGCTAGGGTACGCCCGCAGCGCACTGGCTCCGGACCC
Source organism: Camelus ferus (assembly GCF_009834535.1). Classification (NCBI taxonomy): domain Eukaryota; kingdom Metazoa; phylum Chordata; class Mammalia; order Artiodactyla; family Camelidae; genus Camelus; species Camelus ferus. The sequence goes on from NC_045727.1 coordinate 15,309,041, forward strand.
CGAGGCTAACCGGTGCAAGGGACCCCCGAGCTGGCGAAGTGCGGGTTCGTAGCGGGGGCCTCAGCAGTCAGCACCCAGGACCACCTTAAGAGCGAGCCCCGCCCCGGGCCCGGAGCTCGGGCTGCGCTGATTGGTGCAAATGTAATGGCTGAAATTGATTGCTGAAATGCAAAACTTGTTGCTGCTTCTCCGGGCTCAGGGCGAGAGGCAGATACAGAGAGGGGAGCCGAGACCCTCGGAACGCCCCACGCAGAGCCCCCCCCCCCGCCAGCCAGGAGAGGGGTGCGCGGACCCCCCAGAGCTGCCTCCGCCCCCTCCCATTACGGGCTCCGAGAGCTCAGCCTGAACGCCTTAGCCTGCTCACCCAGCGTGGCCCCCCAACCCGCGTACACCCCCCTCCCCGGGTCCGAGGGCGACTTGCGAAGCACCTCGGCGCGGAGGCAGGGAACCCGAGCCTTGGATCGACCCAACCCCTCGTCTCGCTGCCCACCCGCGCCTGGAACGGGGCGCGGAGATCCCTGCGAAGTCAAAGACCGAACAGCGGAGAAAAGAAGCGGCAGGCGGCGGACGTGGCCACGAAGCGGCGCGCCGGGGTGCAGCGCACCCGCCGCGGAACAGTGGAGCCGCGCCTTCCCCCAACCCTCGCGTCAACCCCGGGCGCCCGCCGCCTCCTCAGCCCTGCTGAGCTCTCGGCTAGGGGGCCGGCACCGGTGATGCCGAGCGGAGCCTCCAGTCGTCCGACTCACTGAAGAAGCAGTAGCCGCTTGCTCAGGGCCGACGGAGACTGCGAGCGGATCGTGCTTGGCTGTGGCTCGGGCTGCGGAGCGCGGGGACTCCGGGGGGAGGGGGGAGGGACCGATCTGTCCGTGCCCCGGCGCCAGCCACGGCTTTGAAGGGTCTCCCAACCCGGCCCCTTAGCAGCTCCGCCACTGACTCCGGGAGGCTTCGGGCAGCGTCCAGGGGCTCCCCACCCGACCCGATCGGACTTAAGAAGGTGATCGCTCTCCTCTCCCTCCCTCCTTCCCGCTTCCTTCCCCCCACATAACTTTTTGTCTTCACTTGTCCTCAGCTCCATCCCTGCCCGCAAACCCACCCGCGGCTTTGCCAACCACCCGGAGCATGGGCCCCCCAACACGAATCTTGGAGGCCCCGCGGCGCCGCAAGATATGAGAGGCTCGTGTCGGGCAGAGCGAGAGCTTCGGGAGAGGAGCTGATAGCCCCTAGCCTTCACAAGCCAGGCGAGGTGGCGTTGCGCGCTGCGCTCCCGCGGTGCTGAACCTCCCGGAGCGCCCAACCCAAGGCCGGAACGAGTAGCTGGCCGGAGGCGCGCCGCGGAGAGCAGGCTGTCATGCCCTATTGATCCCCCCGCCCCCCGCCAAGTATGTTTGGGCTGGACCAATTCGAGCCCCAGATCAACAGCAGGAACGCTGGCCAGGGCGAGAGGAACTTTAACGAGGCCGGACTAAGCATGAACGCCCACTTTAAGGCCCCGGCTTTCCACGCGGGGGGACCCCCTGGCCCCGTGGACCCTGCCATGAGCGGGCTGGGCGAACCCCCGATCTTGGGCGTGAACATGGAGCCTTACGGCTTTCACGCGCGCGGCCACTCGGAGTTGCACGCGGGGGGGCTGCAGGCGCAGCCGGTGCATGGATTCTTTGGAGGCCAACAGCCTCACCACGGCCACCCGGGAGGTCACCACCCCCACCAGCATCACCCCCACTTCGGGGGCAACTTTGGCGGGCCGGATCCTGGGGCCTCGTGCCTGCATGGAGGTCGTCTGCTCGGCTACGGCGGATCGGCCAGCGGCCTGGGCAGCCAGCCGCCCTTCGCCGAGGGTTATGATCACATGGCGGAGAGCCAGGGGCCGGAGAGCTTCGGCCCGCAGCGACCTGGGAACCTCCCGGACTTCCACAGTTCGAGCGCCTCCGGCCACGCCGTGCCTGCCCCATGCTTGCCGCTGGACCAGAGCCCTAACCGAGCCGCCTCCTTCCATGGCCTGCCTGCCTCCGGCGGGTCTGATTCCCACAGTCTGGAGCCCCGGAGGGTGGCGAACCAAGGAGCCGTCGACTCGCTGGAATACAATTACCCGGCCGAGGCGCCCTCGGGACATTTCGACATGTTTTCCCCCTCCGATTCCGAGGGGCAGCTGCCTCATTATGCAGCGGGTCGTCAAGTTCCCGGGGGCACTTTCCCGGGTGCCTCGGCCATGCCCAGAGCTGCTGGCATGGTGGGCTTATCCAAAATGCACGCCCAGCAGCAGCAGCAGCAGCAGCAGCAACAGCAACAGCAGCAGCAGCAGCAGCAGCAGCAGCAGCAGCAGCAGCAGCAGCAGCAGCAGCAGCAGCAGCAGCACAGCGTGTTCTTCGAGAGGTTCGGAGGGACCCGCAAGATGCCAGTGGGTCTGGAGCCTGGAGTAGGTTCCAGGCACCCGTTAATGCAGCCTCCCCAGCAGGCCCCGCCGCCCCCTCAGCAGCAGCCCCCGCAGCAGCCACAGCAGCCGCCGCCGCCGCCGCCGCCGCCGCCGCCTGGGCTTCTGGTCCGACAAAATTCGTGCCCGCCTGCGCTCCCGCGGCCCCAGCAGGGCGAGGCGGGCACGCCCAGCGGCGGCCTGCAGGACGGGGGCCCCATGCTGCCAAGTCAACACGCGCAGTTCGAGTACCCTATCCACCGGCTGGAGAACCGGAGCATGCACCCTTATTCCGAGCCTGTATTCAACATGCAGCACCCTCCACCGCAGCAGGCGCCCAACCAGCGGCTGCAGCATTTCGACGCACCCCCCTACATGAATGTGGCCAAGAGGCCGCGCTTTGACTTCCCGGGCAGCGCGGGAGTGGACCGCTGCGCTTCGTGGAACGGCAGCATGCACAACGGCTCTCTGGACAACCACCTTTCGCCCTCCGCCTACTCGGGCCTACCCGGCGAGTTCACGCCACCTGTGCCCGACAGCTTCCCCTCGGGGCCACCCTTGCAGCATCCGGCCCCGGACCACCAGTCCCTGCAGCAGCAGCAGCAACAGCAACAGCAGCAACGCCAAAATGCTGCCCTCATGATCAAGCAGATGGCGTCGCGGAATCAGCAGCAGCGGCTGCGCCAGCCCAACCTGGCCCAGATAGGCCACACCGGAGACGTGGGCCAGGGCGGCCTGGTACACAGCGGCCCAGTGGGTGGCTTGGCCCAGCCGAACTTTGAGCGCGAAAGCGGCGGCGCGGGCGCCGGGCGCCTGGGCACGTTCGAGCAGCAGGCTCCGCACTTGACGCAGGAGAGTGCGTGGTTCCCAGGTCCGCACCCACCGCCGGGTGACCTGCTGCCCCGCAGGATGGGAGGCTCAGGCCTGCCCGCTGACTGCGGCCCGCACGACCCCGGACTGGCGCCGCCCCCTCCGCCTGGTGGCTCGGGGGTGCTGTTCCGGGGCTCTCTGCAGGAGCCGCTAAGGATGCCCGGAGAGGGCCATGTGCCTGCGCTGCCCTCCCCTGGCCTGCAGTTCGGGGGCAGCCTGGCCAGCCTGGGCCAACTGCAGTCGCCCGGGGCTGGGGTGGGGCTGCCCAGCGCACCCTCCGAGCGCCGGCCCCCGCCGCCTGATTTCACAGCGCCCGCACTCGGAGGCCAGCCTGGCTTCCCGTTCGGCGCAGCGAACCGGCAGGCCACGCCGCACAGCGGCCCAGGCGTGAACTCGCCCCCGAGCACGGGCGGGGGCGGCGGCAGCACAGGCGGCGGCGGCGGCAGCGGGGGCGCATACCCGCCGCAGCCTGATTTTCAGCCTAGCCAGCGCACCTCGGCCAGTAAGCTGGGCGCACTCTCACTGGGCTCCTTCAACAAGCCTAGCTCCAAGGACAACCTGTTCGGCCAGAGTTGCCTGGCTGCACTTTCCACCGCCTGCCAGAACATGATCGCCAGCCTCGGGGCTCCCAACCTCAACGTGACCTTCAACAAGAAGAACCCGCCCGAGGGCAAGAGGAAACTGAGCCAGAACGAGAACGACGGTGCGGCGGTGGCCAGCAACCCAGGATCGGATTACTTCCCGGGAGGGACTGCTCCTGGGGCCCCAGGGCCCGGAGGCCCGTCGGGGACCAGTAGCAGCGGTTCCAAACCCTCCGGGCCGCCTAATCCGCCCGCCCAGGGGGACGGCACCAGCCTCTCCCCCAACTACACCCTGGAATCAACGTCGGGGAACGATGGCAAGCCGGTCCCCGGGGGAGGCGGCCGGGGCCGGGGTCGCAGAAAAAGGGACAGTGGTCACGTGAGCCCCGGGACCTTCTTCGACAAGTACACGGCGGCGCCGGACAGCGGGGGCGCGCCTGGGGTGAGCCCAGGGCAACAGCAGGCTCCAGGAGCAGCCGTCGTCGGGGGAAGCTCCACGGGCGAGGCACGCGGGGCGCCTACGCCTCACGAGAAAGCGCTCACCTCGCCGTCGTGGGGGAAGGGGGCCGAGTTGCTCCTGGGGGACCAGCCGGACCTTATGGGGTCCCTGGACGGTGGGGCCAAGTCGGACGGTAGTTCCCCGCACGTGGGCGAATTCGCCTCGGACGAGGTGAGCACCAGCTACGCCAACGAGGACGAGGTGTCATCCAGCTCCGATAATCCCCCAGCCCTGGCCAAAGCGAGTAGGAGCCCCCTGGTGACAGGCTCGCCCAAACTCCCTCCCCGTGGGGTGGGCGCGGGGGAACATGGACCGAAGGCACCCCCACCCCCGCTTGGCCTGGGCATCTTGTCTACCTCTACCTCGACCCCTGACAGCTACGGCGGCGGGGGCACACCGGGCCTGGAGCAGGTCCGGACCCCGACGAGCAGCAGCGGTGCACCGCCACCCGACGAGATCCACCCACTGGAGATTCTCCAGGCACAGATCCAGCTGCAGAGGCAGCAGTTCAGCATCTCTGAGGACCAGCCCCTAGGGCTCAAGGGTGGCAAGAAGGGTGAGTGTGCCGTCGGGGCCTCCGGCGGCGTGCAGAATGGCGACAGTGAGCTGGGCAGCTGCTGCTCCGAGGCGGTCAAGAGCGCCATGAGCACCATCGATCTGGACTCGCTGATGGCAGAGCACAGCGCCACCTGGTACATGCCGGCTGACAAGGCTTTGGTGGACGGCCCAGAGGACGACAAGACGCTGGCGCCCTGGGAGAAGGCCAAACCCCAGAACCCCAACAGCAAAGAAGGTATATGCGCTCCTTCCGTGTTCCCTTCTCACCTGGTGGATCCCCGCCCCACCCCTATTGCAGGCCTTAGCTGTTGCTTTGGAGGTGCTATGAAAGGGGAGTCCCTTGGGTTCAGGAGGGCATGGGGCCTTCTTAATGCCCAGCTCAGAGCTGGGTACCCTTCCTTTGCTTACACCAAGGGCTCTGTGGGCGGACCCCTTCCCACCCCCCTTGATGCTGCAGGGTGGATTCTAGCTCCACAGGGTGGTTAACAATTTAGATGGTAGCCCTTTGGGGATTACCTTAGAGCCCCAACCACCACCTCAAGTTTTAGCTGAGTTGCTGGGTACCCAGAGGACTAGGCCCCTTCCCTTTCACACTGAGACCCCTTCTCATCCTCAACATTCAGGCTGATTCTACTTTTTAGGAAGTTTTGAGCCCCCCTTTCTGGCAGGACACCTGGGAAGTTGTGTTGATGCCTCCCTACCTTGTCCTAGTCAGCCAACCTGCGGCTTGAGTTCCCTTCGGTTTGCCAGCATCTTTGGGAAAAAAAGTTACCAGCTCTGGTGTCGGCAGCATCATTCAGAGACAACGCCTAATTTGACATTTATTCCTAATGAATAGCTGTTTTGTCTCTTCGTAACTATTAGAGTTTCACTGAAAAACTGGAGACCTGTCGGGGTTGTAGGAGGCAGGCAGCCTTTTCAAAGTGCACCTCCTTGACATTTGGTGAGGGGGCCAGGGCTGGGGTGGGGTCTACTTGGCAGAGACCAGACCAATCAGCCAGGGCATCATTTGTGTACGGGAATATGGATATATATTCTTAAGACACAAAGGACCCGCGTTTGTCAATATCTCGCCTGGCTTTGGTGACAGATGTCCGGTCCCAGCTCTCCTTTGCATTCTAAGCACTCCCTCACCACCAGGCCTGGAGGCCTTTAAGGTGGGTGGGGTAGGGGTTAGTAAATAGACCGCCATTGCTGTTAAAGTAATAATAGTTTCTTTAACCTAAAGATGACCGGGCTGCTGTAAATAATCCATTTTATTTTTCAAGGGGGACTTTTTAGGTAACATCTTTTTCCATTCCTACCTTTTTCTTTTAAGCTCTTATTGAACCCCCTTGGTTTCACCAGGGCTGAATATTAACCATGTCTCTAAAAAAATATATCCTCTGATCCTTGCCTTCTCTTAGGGTTCTATTCTTCTGCCTTCGTTTTCCTAGTCAACATCCAACATCCTGCCATCTCTTGACCCTGGGTTTAAGGTGAGGGTAGGTTTTAGGAGTGGGTGGTGGCAGGAGGAGGAGGGAGGGGGAGGGGAAGTGTGGCAGGAGTTGGATGGCTCAGAACTCGGGGCTTTCACCGCCTGTCCGGGGTAGCTTTCCCGCTTGGGTTTTCTAATTCATGAATGCGGCCTCGCTGTTTTTCTTTGTTCGCCTACTGCCCAGCCCGGGACGCCACTGTCTCATTTGAAGCTGGGTGTTTAGCATGCACAGCAGACTGTGGCCAGCATCAGCATTCTCCAGGCTTCTCCCAGGCAAGGCCATAAATTGGTTAGTTTGGGACCCTCCACAGCTTCTCCCTCTTTCCCCTCCCTCTTTTTTAAAATGGAGTTGGACCCGGCATCCTGCTTGCTTGGCCCCTCTTCTCTTTTATTTTCTTGTACACAACATCTCCGTCCTGCCGATCGATAGCTGGTTAGCACAAATCCCAGCCCCTGTCACTTTTACCTGGAGGGGCCTGGCTGCCCGTCCCCCTCCCCTCCTCGTGGCACCCCCCTCCCCCAGTAATTAAGACCATATTGGTCAAAATGGGGTGAGAAAAGTTAAAAAGAAAAAACCTGATTTAGAAAATTAGTAAAGAAAAACCAGTAGCACTTTACCTGCAAGTCTTTTGAAGGGCCTTAGGTGTAGAGACATTGGGTGGTTTTAGTGAGTTTTTTTTTAAGGTGTTACACTGCTTCCTTCCCAGTTCAACTAGTCTTCCTTTACAGAACAAAACAAAACAAAAAAACAAAACAAAATGCAGGCTGCAAATGAAGAAATGCCATTAAAGAAATGTTTTGTTTTGTTTGTTTCACTATTACAGTTAGATGAAGGAAAATATTTTTTTTGGAAACAGATGCTAGTCACTTTAGGGCTGATGTCCCCTGTACGTTTGCTAAATACGCAGCTCTCCCCTGCACGCAGGAGACAGGGATTTCCTTCAGGGACCAGCTGCCTTAGGAGTGTCGGCAGGGACACCCACTTGACCTCCTTTGTTTTCCACTCTGTGATGTGGGAAGGACAGTTTCCTAGATAAAGCCCTGAACTGAGGTCACTCACAGCTTCTGCAGCCTTGGGGCTGCTAGTGAAGGCTTTATAAGGTATCTGCATCTGATTCCTGCTCCCTTACTGGTAGTAAATAAGGATGATTAAACTTTTCATTATGATAACACCCTGCAGTTCCATCTGCACATGTTGTATAAATAGGTACACAGAGCCTTTTAAGGGCCCCCGAATCCCCTGGCTGGAAATCAGAGTGAAGTGTACCACTTCGAAGTAGAGTTGAGAAAAAAAGAATTTAAAGGAAAACATCCTGCTTTCCCTTAAACACATGCCCGTGTAGTCCCATCAGCCGTGAAGCAGCTCTGAACACACCTTTTCTAGGTTCCAGCCCCAGCAAGTACTTTCTTTCACCGCCTGCCCCCCTCCTCCTGCCTTTTCAGGCAAAGCCCATTTTTGTAATGATATTTTATTTTGTCACGCCGTAAAACACGCCAGTACTAATGTGATTAAATATTAACACCGTTTCTGAAATTCTTCACTCCGATGACAAAATACTAGTCGGTCTTTAACAAAATGATGGTTCTCCGATTGGAGAGAACGAATAAGTCTTCGGAACTGTACAAGCCGTGTAGCTACTGGGACGTGCCCAGATTGTCTTATGGGGTTTAGATGTCCTTTGGAGGGGAGGGAACTCGACTGGCAAGTTACACTTCTCACAAAGTCCAGGCCAGAATCACACGTGATGATTTTTTTTTTTAACCAGGGAAGTGAGCCTCTCCAAATTAAGCTTCCCCTGACTTTTTAATCAACCCACCAAACAACTTTTATACCATGAAACTCTACGTCTCATCATGAGATTCTGTTTGCACAAAGTTGAGGTGGGGGAAGGGTGAGATTGTACAAAGGGGGGGGGGGGAACGAAAAACCAGCCTGAATTTGGGCCTATTCAGACATCTGTTAAATCAGTGAGTATTACATGAATTTGAAATCAGTTTGCAAAATTATCCACCTATCTTTGTAATAGGTGTGTGGCTATGGAGGAATTTCAAAACAGAGAGAGAAGGAGAAATAGTGATAGATTGTAGATAAAAGATATTAAGCCTTAAAAAGTATGCCCCCGTCCACCCCTTGCAATTTTCAAAACTTGAAACTGTATTCCATAATAAGTTTATCTCTGCCGGACTTCCATTCTGTTGGTTGTCCTTGGTCTTGAAATTTGGAGCTGTCTCGAAACTCTCTTTCACACACGTTGAAATTGGAGAGGTTCTCTGTATATGCTCTGCATGCAATCCTGCCCTTTTTGGAAGTATGATATTTTTACAGTGATGCGGGAGAAATTTTTGGAATTTCATGCTTCTCTCAGTGTTCCAGTCAGAACACAGTCAGCAGTGCTAAGAAATACTGGACAGGCAGGATTTGAACATTGAATTTCCTTAGACGTAGGGCAGGCTTTGGGGAGGAGGAGGGGCTCCTAGTGCAGTTTTCCCCCCGACTCCCGACACCGTGGAGAGACTTCTTAAGGCTCACTCAGACTTGTTTTGGGGAAGACAAGGAGCCTTGCACTCCAGCTTCCCCAAGAAATCACCCAGCATGCCTTCTTGTGACTTTTGCAGCCTCCGGAAGATGTAACCCAAAACTTCGCAGGTGTTAATCAGGGGTAATGTAAACAGATAGGAGCCCCCTTTGTGCAGCTGACATTCCCGGCCTGCCTGCTCCCTGGCTGGTCCAGGACATACTACTACTGTTCTTTGGTGCTTGTTTAATATTTCATGGTTGTAATAAACCTGTCTTCCTTGCCCGCCTCCCGACATAAAACCCCAACACATCTGCAATTATACATTTCTACTAAATATTAATAAAGGACATGGATGTTTTAAGGGGCTGAAGCTTATCGGTGTTGAACTTGCCATGGTTTCTGCCACTGGATTTTTCTGGCTGTTTTGATTTTTAAATAGTGTCTGTCTTCACATATGTAGTATATTCTTACATGTTCATATATATATACATATATATATATATATATATATATATACACACACACACACACACATACACACACATACAATATTTGTAGATTGAAGTGCTTTCCTCAGGGTAGCTTCCTTTAACATAAATTCATTTAGATTTCTTGTGAGGCCCTTTCAGACCGGAAGTAAGAGACTGTTGAAAAGTACTTCTGTTTTATTGAGATTTCTAGGAAAGGAGTGAGGGTTGGTTAATCTAATTTCTCTTTCTAGCAATGAAATTCTATGATTCCTGATATGATTTTGTTTGCCTGACAGAGGTATTTAAATTTCCACCAAGAATCTTAATAGGTCCTGAAAATACGGCTGCCCTCGCCAAGAAGTTACTTGATACTCTCTGCTGATATAAAATATACATCTTTAATAAACAGTCCGGGAGGACCAGGTGAAATTAGAGGAGGGAAAGGCTTCCCACTCTTGAGGGGCAAACTTGAGTGTTTCCTTGGGACTTCGCAGGATCTCACTCAATGCTGGAAGATTTAGCAAAATCACCTTTCTCTCCACTTCAGTGACAATAACCCCCGGTTGTGTTCTTTGCCCATGGAGAGGTCTGCTTTGCCGAAAGCATTTAGGAGATAAATACTCCTAGTGAGGAATACTGTATTTACCTCGGTTTGGTTAATTTTAGAGATTAAAAGGCTATAGCTTTATGCAATAGGATCAAATGTCTGGGGAGTGTGTGAGGGCAGGCAGGCCTCCCATGCACATTGCAACAGAAAAACACCAAGCCCTCTCATGTGGGAGGGGACCTGAGTCTATGGGGGAGGGTCTCCTGAAGCCACTGGGTGTGCACCTTATATCCTTCCCGCATTGCCCTTTGCTTGTTCCACCCAAGTCTTCAGTCTGGAGGGGCTGGAATAACCCAGCTTCATCGTTTTGACTCAAGTCAAGATTTTGACTTGCCCTGCAATGTGTTTGTTTTAGGACGATGTCTATTTTTAGGCCCCCCTTGGGTGGACAGATTCGGGTGTAGGTTTTGATGGCTAGTGGCGGAGATGTTGGTACGGACACAAATATGCAATGGAGAAGAGAGATGTTTGGGGGAAAATTTTCAAGTTTCCTGGCCTTCTGGTACACCTTGGAGCTCAGTGAAGTGGCCTGGAGGCCGGCTGGAAGAGTGTGGCTGAGGCGAGGGTGTCTAGGCCGGGTCTGTCTGCAACCCACGGGAGGAGAGCAGGGCCCAGGCAGTTCAGTGTGGGAAGGAGCCCCCATCCTCCTCCCCCGACCCCAGCACAGGCACATATACATATGCATGGCCAGTGTATTTCCATCAAATCATCCAGCTACTCCTTTAGTTTACCCTTAATCTGCTTTCTGAAAGCGAGTTGGGGGTGGGGGGGGGTGGGCAGCAGGGAGAAACTAAACCTTCAGTCTCTTTGGCCTTAGCTGACAGGTTCTGATTCTGTAAAGGACTGAATGAGCGCAAGTCCTAAAAATAGAGGAGGATTTTGAAGATCCTAATTACGAAATCTCGGTCTCCCGGGCCTCCTGGGCCGTGGGTGACTTTGATCTGGAGTATTCCGGGAGCAGACGCACGTCACCCCTTGCTGGGTTTTGCGCGTGGAGGTGTCTCTCTGGCTGAGTTCAGCCACCACCACTCTCCGGCCAGGAGAGGAATCTTTGAATCTACGCCCACCCCTACTCCCCCACACCCCCTCCCAGTTGTGGGAAGCGGACGCTGCTTCTCATTTATGGAAATTCCTCTCCTTTATTGTAATCTTTTGGTACCAACGACTTGGCGGAGACGATGCTGGGCTTTCGAATTAGTCACAGCTTTGCCTTCAGGGACCCTCTGTGTCCTGATGCACAGCAGCTCGACCGACAGTCTCCCCATCTCAGTGTCTCTGGGGCCCCGAGAAGCTGTGAACGAGACGGGAAGGAAGAGATGGTTCTGGGACCCGGGCGGCACATCACATTTTGCTGGATGGGTTGCCCAGCGTGGAGGTGGCCCTGATCATTTTCTGACATCGTCCAATGGCAGGACAACACACGTCCACATGCAGCCTCACGGGGCCATCGGCTACTTTAGGGTGTGGCTTAGAAGATACCCCTGGGTGTGCACTTCAGGGGCCCAGACCTCTTTCAACTTATGCTGTGACCGGGATGGAAAAGCACAGTTAAGTTTAATAGACTTAAGCGAGGAGGGATGTTTGAGAGCCATCACTCTCACCGGGTGTCATTATTATAGGATGCCGAGGCCTGCTTTGTTTGCTGGCTTGCATTTTAATCAGCAGCCTCTGAGGTTTGGGAAGCAAGTGGAGGGTCTGCTCCCAACTCAGTGTTTGCCCAGAAAGGACATGGGGTGGGGGGTAGCGGGGAAACTGCCACAGGTTTTCTTGCTTCGTGGAATCTAGGGGGCTCTTTCTGGGTCCTGATAGCTTCAAGTTTTGGCCCCACAAGGCCACATCAGACTGGCATCCCTGGTACCTACTACTTGGGGTCTGTCATAGCCCACCATCCCAAATTCTCATTCTCTTTCTTGGCTGAGAAAGCTGGTAGGTTTTCATCATCTCTGCTTCCTTGCAAAGCGGGATCAGAGGGAGAACTTTATAGCAGTTGCATGTGGATCCTTTCACGATTTATACATCATTGTAAGGACCCAAATGCCCTTTAAACATAAAGGCAATTGAATTTAACAGTTTGGAATTCTTAGCGCATTCACGGTAACAAATTGGCTCTCTGAATGTCCCAGAAGGAACATCTTACGTGGAATAGACTTGTCCCCAAAGTAGGGGAACCTCCAATAAACATCCCAACACAAACTCTCATGGTAGAGGAAAGAGGAAAGCAGGTTTTTATGTTCTGATGGTTAAAACTCAGGGGTCCGCGAGCTCAGCTCGTCCCACTTTTCCTAGAGCTGGTAGGATGGACTGTGTGACCCAAAGGCTCTGTATTCGTCCCCACCTTTGACCTCTCTGTGAAGATCTTGGACTCTTCTTCATGGAACAATTGGCCCTGGGCTTCTGATTCTGAGGGGTGATCTCTGGTTTTCTAGGTTGCAGTTTGACTTCCCTGTGGTAGTGTTTGGTGTAGGTGGATCAAGTGTGTTGGAAAATGGTTTAGGAAAACAGAGAGACCCTTCTGGGAAGGCATCCTTGGGGCCCACTGACGCTCATGGTCTTTGGAAAGTTGGAGGGAACCAGCTTTTGTCTTTACCCTGCATGTCTCAAAAACCCTCTCCATGGTGACTCAGATATAGATGGCTATTGTCCTATCCTTGGAGGAAATGTGGACTAAATTGGGTGGTGAGACCCTTTCCTGCCCCCCGAGCCCTACTCCATCTTCCAGCAGCCTGTTTTGTGAGGACCAAGAGGCCCAGAGATGTGATCTGAAGATTTAAAATGAGTTTTCCCTTCTCATTGTTGATCATAGTTGAAAGACTGTTTGGGTACAAAGGTTTCATTTGAGCTCGGGTCAACACTTTCACTGGTGCTGTGGGGCCAGGCGGGGGCTCAGGCCTTTCTGACACAGCTGGCTTTGCGTGGTGTGACTGGGAAAACTCGTCTGCCCCGAAGTTGAGGGCCCCAGCATTCCTGGTTGTACTAGGGAGCTCCCGGAATGAGAGGAGACAATTAATGAGCGAACCCTTCCTCACGCACTCTTGTACACACACACACGTGCACACAACACACACACAGATATACACACACCCTGCCCCCTGTTCATCCAGTCATCCAGGGCAGGGCGAGATGTCAAAAAGATATGACCCTTTAAAGTTACCGTGAAGCAGTGTTTTCAGACGCCCTTGGATCTTGGAACACAAGCATTGTCGAGTGATTGGCAACGACTACCAGGAATAAAATACTTCTGAGGGACCATCTTATGATCAGAGAGGGGCCGGGGGAGTCCACAGAATACATAGACTGCTTTGAAATCTCCGAAGCTCAGCCTCCCAGAGAAAGTGAGGCTTGGTTAAGAATTCGCTGGGAAGTAAGAGGGTTCTACCCGGTCCGCGTGGACTGTTGGAAAAGTCCTTGAAATTGGAGGACCTGAGTCCTGATGCAGGTACTCTGTTCTGCTTTCCCGTGAGCTGGAAAGCAGAGAGAGAAACACCCCCAGTTAGGAAGACTGGATGGAGACTGGAGTGCAGTTTATTTTTTCGGAGGTGGTGGCGGAGCGATGGATGAAAAGGGGGGTGTGTGTGTGTCCATGTGAGTAGAAATGCTGTTTACCGACACGGGGTTCAGGAGTGGAAAATAATTTATGAACGTGGAAGTCATTTGTAATAACACCTCCAGGGCGAAGCTGGGGGTGAGGGAATTGCCTAGGGGCTGGTGCCGGCCATCCTAAAGGATGGAAAGTTCTTGGCGGAGCTCTCATTGCTGGGCCTGGGGCTTCCACGTGACCGCAGAGGTATGGGGGAAATAGATGTGGAGGACCAGCCTGGGGCTGATGACCGTATTGTGGGTCTGTTAGCAATCAGAGCCCCTTTCGGTGTAGCTAGTGGCTGAGCCAGACACGCGGGGCAGCGGGGGAGGAAGCCCCAGATGGGCCCTGGGTGGGTTGAGCCCTCGTAACGTGCCTGTGGCCAACTTCTCCTGCAGAGGAGCCGGCCCTACAAGGCCTGCTGCAGAAGCATCGAGTTTCACAGATGCACCCAGATCTTTCCATAAAAGAGGGATGATGGGGATGGGAAAAAGGAGTGACTTTCACCCTGGTGACCCTGTAAAGTGACCACCGAGGCATCCCTCTCAGCTCTGAGCCTCTTCAGGGAACATCTTGCCTGTCACTTGACCATACAGGCAAGTCCCACTGCAGTGCCCACCCCCCCACAATGTATATATATATTTTTTCTGAATGGTAGGCAGAAAGGGAATGAAAGTAAGTGACAAATTCAGCAAGAGGACGATTTCCCCGACTCGAGATAAGCCAAGTGTGGAAAGGAGCTAGAAAAATTAGACTTTCGTCTTTCTTCCCCTTCTAGGGACCCACGGTCCAGCCATCAGCAGCCCTGAATGCTTCTATAGCGAAGGCTTAATTGGCTCAAAACAAATTGACTGTTTTCATCCCCTGCGATGTAACTTTTGGTGGTTGTTTAGTATTTGAGGGAAGGGAGGCTGTGGACCAAAATCTGGCTTTTTTAAACGGGAGCAATTTCACGATCCTTATGCCGTGACTATTTCTAAATTGTCTGGGCATAAAGCTCTGGATGCTTTCTGCCGGTTTCTGCTTGTTGTGCACGTACGTGTGCATGCGTGCGCGCACACACACACACACACACACACAGAGGCCTGAGAAATCTTAATAAGAAATGAAAAAATAAAATTTTTCCCACCAAGAAGCAGTGCATACCAAGTTTTGGCCCTGTTCAGTTTTAAGTAGAAGCTTATTGATCTCCATGTGGTCAATTTTTGCCGAATTTGTAATCCTGTTAGGCCTCCGGGAGAGGCATGATTAATTTACTTGTACATTTCACTATTTTGGGTCAGTTTAGTTAATAAGCATTTATTTTGTGCTCAGTGCGTGTGAAGCATTTTGCCAGGATTAGAAGTGTGTGTGTGTGTATATGTGTGTGTGTGTGTGCGCGCGCGCGTGCGTGCTCGTGCGCGCACACTAATGGGCCTGCTCGCCTGTCACGGGATAAAGGCTCCCAGTCGCATTTCCCACCACCTCTCCAGGATGTTAAGGGAGGGCAAGTGGCCCCTTCAACCATCACTTGTCTGGGAGGAGGGAGAAAAAGCTCAACCCAGCAAACCTAGCCTCCCAGAGCCTTGGAGATGGCCAGAGAACATCGGCTTCCTTCTGGTGCCTTGGTCCCTGGAAAGTTTTTGAGTATTAATTCTTAATGGACTGGGAGCTGAGTGCAGTCATGGAGAAGGGTTAGGAATCTTAGACCTCTCTGGGGCACCTTCCATGCAGCTCCTTGACAAATGGTGGTGCTGGTTTGTGAGAGTGCGTGTGTAACTTCTAGAGAAACACATGGCTTGACTTCCAAAGAAGGAAGAAAAAGTATGCGTAAGTCTCAAAAGCTGGGAAAAAGAAACAGCCCACAGCTTTGGCCTTTCGGAACACTGTCTCAGAAGGGGAACATGTGTCATTCTTGATGGTGCGGGCTCTTCAGCCGGGCATCTCTGGGTACCCCCCTTTCTCCCAGGGCTCCCCACAGCCTCCCTGTCTCTCTGCTTCTAGATGATGGGTTAAAATTCCACTTTGATTATTTTTTAAAAGACAGATTTTGGCCATAACAATTGCAGAGCAAATGGTTTCCTGAGCCGCCCCCGTCCACCCCTCCAGTTGCTTAATTCCCTGCACATCAGTTCCCACCAAGTCCTTGTCTTTACAGAGCGAGGCCCGGACCCGAGTATTTTCGGCACTGCGCCAGCCTGCAATGAACTTAAGGCGCTGAGGAAACAGGCATTTGGAGAGATGAGGATACAATTTCTTTTTTTATGTGGGCCCGTTAAAGTCTAATGGACATCGGTGTCTGGCCTTAAATTTGGAGAGGGGCTTTATCTAACCCTTAAAACCAGAGTCGTTTCCGGTAATTACGACACCCCTGGCTAGACCACTAAATCTTCCGGCAACTTGTCTGGAAGGCGGTGGCGGGGGTGGGAGGGACAGAGGGGCACACCTGTTACCTGTATCAGCTATAATTATGACATTTCGGGGCTCCTAGTTTCAAAGAGAGAATTTATGGGCCCCGCTTTGCCGGAAGAGCGTGGCCCGAAGTGTTCTGGCTCCTGGCAGTGAAATCATGGGGGCCCCACGCTTGGTGCCCATCACAGCCCTTGTATTTCCTTAATGAATTAATTTAGCTCCCCGACATTTGGTATTCAGTAAGTAGTTATTTTGGGAATCCAGGAGAGAAAGAGCTGGAAGACTTTTATTTTTTAAACTTTCTGGGGAAAAGAAAAAGTACCGCATTTTGAAGTTAGAGATGACTGGACAGCTCGGCGTGCGTCCCTGTGGGGGAGGACGCTTTGGTGGGACGTGGTGGGACGTGGCGGGATGTGGCAAAGTGGCCTGGCCCCATCCCCGCCTGGGTTTTTGCTTCTCTCTGGAGGGGATTTTTTTTTTTTTCCCTCCGTTGTTAAGACCCGCAGAGGCCACAACACCCAAACTCCATGCAGTTTGTTTGCAAGTATTGTTTAGATTATTCTCACTTTTCAAATTGACAGAAACTTAGTTTAATGGGAAAATAACAGTATTGCTATCCTGGTGTGTTTGCTTTAGCGTTTAAAAATAGTTTGTTTTCATATCCTGAATTTCATCCTTTCCTTGTTTGCTTGTTTGATGGAAACTCAGGAGTGTGTGTGTGTCGGGGCGGGGGCGTGTGGGGATAGCGGGCACACACATCTATACACATGTAGGCAGTCAAATGGTTGCAATCATGCAACCAAAAGTCGGTTGCAATTTTAAAACTGGCTAAAGGGACCCAGAGCACTTGCTTTTAACTTAAACCATCTTGTGCCTTCCTCCCCCACCAACACACCACTCCCAACTGCTCCAGCAATATTTATTTCTTCCTTAAAAAAGGAATGCCGGGCCTGTTTGCTGAGGTCCCTGTTGGAATAGATTTTCAGGGGTTATGTATTAAATGTGTCTGAGGGCGATTTCAGCCCTCAGCCTGGTCGTCCCAGTACTAATGGTAGCAGGGCCTATTACAGAGAGGCAAAGAATATTGTAAATGGCTTATGCAGAAAAACCATTTAGATAAAAATGCAATTTTCCCTTCTGCATAGAGTGCTAAGAATTAATAGCACATTCTTTCTTAAATGGGTATTTTTATATTATATTTTCCTCCTAATGAAATTCTTTTCCCAAACAGGAGCATGTTTCACTTTAAACTTTAGAGTAAAATGGATCTGTTTTTAAGCCTGCAAAAACGGACATCCCTGTTTTTAGCAGACCCCTTCCCTCCCTACTCTGCACCCAAGATTTCTGAAGTTAGATCCTGCAGAGGGTGAAGCGGTGGTTCTGTCACTTCCCTGTCCACGTGAAGGCCAAGAACAGGGAGAGGGCCCGGGTTGGCTCAAATTTTGTTTTTTTTCCTTCCTTCTTCCTGGGGTGGGTTTAGGGGTATTCAGTGGGTTTTACAAATAGAGAAATTGGTCTTGAAATTCGAACTGTTTGTGCTTGGTGCCTCTCACCCCCTCACCTTCCCTGGGTAGGAGGCTCACTTCTCTTGTCCTGGGGAATTTCCCATCATCCTCTTGGTGCGTCCCTTTCTCCCTGGATTTTTCATGGCTTCGGAGGAGCCCTAGGTGCCCACTGCCTGCTCCCCATTATGTGACAGCTGTGAAAGAGGATGCTTTTAGCCCTGGAGCACCCACTGAGGGGGCGGTTCTGTGGGCCAGCTCTCTGCCAGGGCCTCTGTGGCCATTTTGGGCTGGAGGAGTGGAAATTCAGGACTTCTTAGAAGGCCTACTTTGTGCATTCCAGCAGAACTTTGTGGCAGCATCATTGTGGAAAGTCTTTGAGAGCTTATTTTGCTGGCTGCCATGGGCCACTGTCTGCTGACCCAGTTTTTCCTGCCAGGGTGTGTGCATGTGGAGGTATTGGGTAGACTTGCGTTGGCAACTTAGATGTCCAGACGTGAAGCCGCAGTGTTGCCATAGATGGATGTCCTGGAACACATGCTTGTCATTTTCACTATTGAGATAGCATGAAGGTGAAAGTTCAGGTAAAACTTTAGAATGGGGAAAAACTCCTCTTACTTTTGTGCCCTTCTCCACAACATTTTCCAGCGGAGAGGTCCAAGGCCCAGAGAGGGCAAGCAACCTGGCCAAGGTCACACAGCACAGCTGCAGAACAAGAATTGGACACTAGCTAAACCTCAGCCTTGACCTTGCCTTCCTACCTCTTGACCCCTCCCCAGGGAGCCTGCGCAGTCGGGTCCAGGTCTTCTTAAACCAGAGGTTTCCAAACCTTTTTGCAGGAAGCACTGTGACACATATTCCTGATGGGAGCAGCACTGTTCGCCTTCCTCCTTCAGATGTATAGGAGGCATAGGCTGTAGAGGAGACAATTCTTGGGGAATTAGCAGTAGCACCGGATCCTGTCGGACGAGTGGTCCAGATTTTAGGCCTGGCTCTTTGACTCTTCTGAGCTATGTGACTGTAGCCACTTCAGTGCTCCCAGCTTGGTTTCCTCATAAAATTGGAAAAAGGGAAAAATAAATAGTGCATGTCTCATAAAAATATTATAAAGACTAACTAGGATAATTTTTGCTAAATAGGACTAAATAGGATGATTATAACGATGCGGTAATGAGCACAGGCTCTGGGGCCAGACTACTTGGGTTCAAACCCCAGCAACTCCACCTCCTAGCTGTGTGACCTTGGGGAGGCTACTTAACCTCTCTGGGCCTCCATTTCCTCACCAGGGAAAGAGGGTAATAGTTCATACGTCATGGGGCAGGGAGGGTGCAGTGAGCTAATGTCTACATGAGTAGATGCTCAGAGGGCTGCCCCATGCTGAGGAAGCGCTGTGCCAGCAGCAGCTTTTACTGACACCCTACTGTATGCCCAGTGTTCCACTGGAAGTGTCATATGACTCTTCAAAGTGCAAGATGGTGTTGCTGCTATTGTTTGCCTTAGGAGTGAGGAAGTGAATTGCAGAGAGGCTGTGTGACTTGTCCTCCTCTGTGCAGTCATGCCTGCTGGAAGGGAGCCATGCCAGGCTGTACGGCAGGCACTTAGCACGGGGCCTGGCACCAGGGACGTGCTCTGTAAACAGTACAAGTCCTAGGGCAGGGCTGGGCTGGATCCCGCTGCTCCTGCAGCCGCCATCTCAGGCCTGACTGTCAGACCCTCCCCCCGGTGGGGAGCAGTCAGACCGCATGCAGGCGTCGGTCGGCTGGCCCCGGCCTGGTGAGGTCTGCCAGTGGTCAGGCACGGGTCGCTGGCCGTGGGGTGGCAACGCCACAGTATTTTTCTTTCACCTGACAGCTCTCCTGGGCTCCGCACGGACAGTTTTCTGATCCGCGTGAGTGATGGTCAACCTTCTTATGGAAGGAATCTGCGAGTTGAGCCAGTCCCTGGCCCCTGAGCACTTTGCCAGGAGCCTGTGCCAGCCATAAACAGTCTGGGAGCTGCAAGAGAGAAGCTCGACTCCTGTGTCTGGCACCTCAGGTGGGGCCTCAGCACCCTGGCAGACTTGGGCTGAACAGAGAGAGAGAGAGAAAGAGCCCGGGAGGGAGGGAGCCGGGTCCCTGCCCCAGGTGCCCCAGGTGCCCCAGGTGCCCCAGGGCGGGCTTAGCTAGCACACAAGCCTGGGTTCGAACCCAGCTCAGCTGCTTGTGCTCTGTGTGACTGCGGGCAGGGGAATTACAGGTCACAGGACCCGCAACACAGGTGTAACCCCTGTGCCCCTCTCGGGGGTCGCTGTGGGGCTGCTGAGCCCTGTGCCCTGGAGGCAGCAAGCGGCAGGGTAGGTTGGTGAGAGTGAGGGCTTTGGAATCAGCTGGAGGGACCCTTGGCCAAGTCACAGCACCTCTCCCAGCCTCAGTGTCCTCAGTGGCAAACTGGGGGCCGTGGTCCTTACACTGGGGTGAAGTGAGCTCCCAGGGGTCACTTGCCAGTGTCTAGAGACATTTTTGGTTGTTACCACTGCAGGGAAGGAGGGCACTACTGGCCTCTAAAGGGTAGAATCTAGGAACACTGCTGAACATCCTACAATGCACAGGGCTGTCCTCACCCCGCCTCCTCCCCGACAAAGAATTATCTAGCCCCACATGCTGAAAGCACCAAGGTTGAGAAACCCTGGACTACCATGAGGGATTGAGGTTAGGTTCAAAATAAGCCTGAAAACGTGGTAGTAAAGTCTGAATTCAAAGCATCTGGCACATTTATTCATTCAACAAACACGTATCAAGCACTTACCCTATGGCAGTGCTGGTCTAGGTGCCGAGAGGCCCTGGTGAACTGGATAGACAAAAGCTGCTGCCCTGACGCAGTTTACATCCCAGGGGAGGGGACAAACTGACAGACAAGCAACAAATGAGAAGGGTGAGCAGGGCCAGGGACAGAATCAGAAGAGGACGTGCATGAGAGTCCTAGACGGGAACACCAGGGAGGCTTCTGTGAGGTGGCGACTTTTAAGCCGAGACCTGAGTAATAAGGAGTCAGCCCCAGGTGTGCTGGTAACTGTTCAACCACCCGGAGGGCTCTGCTTTGTAGCAAGCGCCGAGTCCCCTGGTGTAAATACTCCCACCATGGCCCGTGTCAAGCTACGACGACGTAGTGTCAGCTGTCCACCGGCTTGCAGAATTCCTGAGTATTTAGCAATAGGTTCCCACACCCTGGAACCAGCCAGGTCAAGCTCTGCAGGAAGGGGGTTCCAGGCACGGGGTGAGCAAGTGCAAGGGCCCTGAGGCAGGGCTGAGCTGGCGGTTTCTGGGAATGAGGAGGGGCTGGTGTTGGGGGACAGCCTGCCCAGGCAGGAGGGGCTGCACTGAGGGCTTTCGTCACAGTCGAGTCAGCAGGATGGGTTTGATTCTAAGTGTGGGGGCCCGGGGAGGGCGCTGGGCACAGAGGCATGGGATCTGACGGGGTATAGTAGATGTGCGATGAATGGTGGTTGCATCTGAGCCCAAAAGCAGCTGAGAAAATGTCTGTTTCCCTTCTCATCCTTCCTGCCTGGGCTCTTCTGAGGAGGCAGAAACTCTCTTCCAACAGTTTGGCAGCACCCAGGCCATAGGGCAGGGCAGGGCAGGGTGCTCCCCACCCTCCCCGAGGACAGGGCTCAGTGCCGCAGGTCGGGGGCATGGGGCATGTCTGCCCTCTCCCCGACCTGGGCAGGGCAGGGCTCATGTCCCGGCCCAGGGAGCCTGTTTCCTCCTTTCCCCACGCATTGTTCTCCAGGCCTGACAGGGTTCTCCGGACAGGAAGGCACAGGTCCAGCCACACTGGGCCTCCGGGTGACCTGGGCCTGGTGTCCACCTTCTGGAAGCTTTTCTTTCGCTTTCCTCCCTGATTCTCTGAGTTGTCAAGGAATTGTAACAGGCCACAGTCACTGAGTGCCAGTCACAGCAAGCCCCATTTTACAGCTGAGAAAGCGGAGGCTCAGAGAGGCAAAGTGACCTGGCCGAGGTCACCCAGCTGGGAAGTGGGGAGCAGAGGGCAGAATCATACCTGGGCCTGTCTGACTTGGGAGCCAGTGCTCAGAACCACTAAGGATGGGCCTGGAGGGTGATTTCTCACTGACGGATGCTTGAAATAATCACTTTGCTGTACATCTGAAACTAACACAATATTGCAAATCAAGTCTTCTTCAATAAAAAATAAAATATAAACACAAACAGAGACTGGCAAAAAACAAAAACCAAAACCATCTCCCAGCCACGCCGCCTCCCAACAATTGTCATTCATGCCACTGACTGCCCAAATCTTCACCATCTGTTCCCCATGGGTGAAGGGGCAGTATTCAGAGCCCCAGGTCTGGAGGCCAGGAGGTGGCTTGGTGTGACTGGGGCGAGGCTGTGCAACCTTGCTGAGCCTCGCTATGCCTGTCTGTCCGGTGGGTCAATTCTGATATGTCCCAGGAGGCCCGTGACCGGTGAGCATCTGCCTGTATATCTGTCACCTTCTTTCTCTGTGCCCTGCACCATGCTGGAACCATAGCTGTGAACAAAACAGATGCCATGCCTGTTGGGAGAGGGAATTACCTGGCACATATATAGCAAAAAAGGACAATTACATTAATGGTCCACAGGAAATTGGCCAGTGTAAGGAGGGAGGGTCTGGGCGGGCCCTTTGGCCAGGACGGCAGGAGGCTCTGAAGCTTGAGTCGAGAATGAAGACAAAGTGGCAGTTTTCCCCAGTACATGGCACTGGCTCCACGGCCAGTAGGCGCCCGGCGATGGAATGAATGAAGGGGCTTTGTTGGCTGCAGGGGTGCATCCTTGTCTGGTCCCAGGCTGGGGGGGTCAGAGGCACCCCTGAGACCTAGAAGGGGTGATGGGAGTTTCCTCCTGAGGGCCTGGGGTGGGGCTGGTCCAGGTCCAGGATCCCAGCCCCCATCTCTGCAGGGGTGAGTAGGGAAGGGAGGGAGCCCTCCACCGCGGGATTCCTCATCACAACCCCACTCGCCCTGTTTCTCCATCTCTAACACTAGTCCTCACCAGCCCCTCACTTTTGTGGGCTGTGCTTGCCAGAGACCTGGGGCCCGGGACACAGCCCCTGTCCCACCCAAGGCTTGTTACAGACGTCAGGGCCCGCATGACCCTGGTGGGCTGTGAGAGGAGGCCGGGATTTCCTCCATTAGTCACCCGACTGCTGGCCATTGGAACTGGCTTCTGCATCGCAGACCTTGAGGAGGAGGACGGCGCAGGAAGTCAGTGCAGCAGCTGTAGCAGCCTTGCCTCCCCCAGATCAATCCCTTCACTGTCCTGGGCCTCAGTTTCCTCATCTGTTTTTTGGGGCGTTAAACAAGGTCTTGGTGAGGCTTAGGGGAGACAGTGAGAAGCACTCGGCACAGCGAGATCACTAAACCTTGATGTAAATGCAGATGCTTCCCACCCACTGGGCGAGAGGAATTGGGAACCTACCCGAGAAAAGGGTGGCCCATTGCAGATGGTGGGGGAGCGGACACCCCTTGACAGCAGCGCTCCTTCCCTACGGTCCCCGAGAAACTTGTCTGTGGAGTTTTGGAGGGTGATCTTGGGTGCCGAGGATGGTAGAGATGGTGGCCACGGCAGCTGGCCAATTCCCCAGATGGCTAGATGTTTCAGAAGGCAAGTCAGTGAGAAAACAGATCTGAGATAAAAAGCGTGCGTTTTCTGAAGCCTCTTAGAGTTTTCAATACCCTGACCCTGCATACCTGCTTCTTAGCGTCTCTGTGTAGGGTTGGGAAAATCAGTCCCTTTCTAATGTTAAGAATCTTCTCTAAAAATCACGGCAACAATGCTAATAATATGTAAGGCAGATTAATCGCATGTCTGCTCTGCGTATCGCTGGTGATACGTTCTTTGTGGGCAGTTATGAGACAAATCATGTGTATCCCTTCAGAACTGTGCCTCGCTGGTAGGAAGCCCAATAACTATTACCGCTACTGTGTCCTCGGCCTGGGTCAGTGACTCCAGACAGAAAGACGTGTCCCCTGTAGGACTTTGCTTCTTGCTTGCATTTCTCCCCAAATCCATGTGACAGTGAGCAAGTCTGTTTTCTGGAGTATTTTTTTTTTCTAGATTTTTGCTTTTGGAGAGAAATCTCTTTTGATTCTCCACCTCAAGCCTTAATTTACAGTTTAATCAAACAAAGGTGGAGTGGTGGGGAGGCTACATAGGGAGCAAAACCCTCTCTGCCCAGAGTGGGGTGCGTCCACATCTCCTTGTGTTTTAAAGGCTGGTGCAGAAACTCTCTGCACGCCTTTCCCTGGGGGTCAGGAAAACATCTCCGGCTGTGTTTCCCCAGGTGTTCGCTCCATCTCCCTCTCTGACCGCCCCCCCCCCCTTTTCCTTCTCTGCTTTTCATTCCTGGAACAATCGTCCGGGCCAGTTCCTTTGGGCTCCTCCACATTCCCTGCCAAAAACAAAAACCGTTCTTAACCCCGATGACCAGGCCTGTAGTCATTTTGTCTGGTATGTGGCGTCCGCCTGGGGTTGGGGGGGAGGTGGGCGGGATGCATGCTTCCAATTTATGCTCGGCCTGCCAGCTTCACGGGGAGCAGGGGCTGGGGCAGAAAAGGCTCCAAGGAGCGGGGAGCCCAGAACCACCAGATTTCAAGACAGAGAGCAGGACCACAGCTCAGGGTCCGAGGCCAGCCTAGGGGGCACGAGCCAGTGGATTCTGGGTCAGGCCCAGTCCCACTCCCCCCGCCACCCCTCCCTGTTCGCCACATTGTGGACTTCGGATTTTCCTCTGTATTCTATTTGGTTATTATTATTTTTTAATGAGGTCAGACTGAAAAATCCATCTGCCTGGGCCTGCCTGCCTAGGTTTGAAGGCAATTAAACTGGAGACTAACCTCTTAATTAGGGTTTCCCTGTGTAAATCTCATTTGATAAATTCCTTATCATCCTTGGCTTTAACTGCAGCGCGGCCTCGAGAGGGGATTGAGCTCCCCTCTGGGACCTCTAAGTGAATCCCCCCCAGAGAGGCTGCCCCGCTCGCTCGCTCGCTCGCTCGCAAACGGCAAACGGGGCTCTGCCAGCCAGAACCTCCCCCAGGAAGGGCTGGGAGAGAGGCCCCTTTCAGGGTTAATTAATCAGAAAATGTAGTGGTGCCCGGTGATTCCGGAGAACTTGTCTGCCACCTTTTCATTCTCCTGTTCCCCATTCTGCCTCCCTTCTAGGTCTTTCTTTTAATAAAAAATTTTGGGGTGAACTGAACTCTGTGAAAGGAAATCTGCAGCCCCCCATCCTTCCTTGCCCCTCCCCACCCCAACTTCTACCCAAACTGTTTGTCTGGGTGGATGGTTAGATTTTTTTCCTTCCCTTTTTCACATGCAAGTGCGGCTGGGAGTGGAAATGTCAGGGGTCAGGCTTCAGGCAGCAGGGAGCAGGGGGGCAGCCTCAGCTGCTGTCTTTGCCTCCAGAGAAATCAGAGCTGAACTTAACCCTTCGGAGCCCAGCCCCTGCCTGTGGTTTCTGTGCCCTGCCTCCTCCTCTTTTCAGGGAACTTTGTCACCGGGACTTCTGTTTTAGGGTTTTAGGCTGAAGACGACTCCCTGGGCGTTGCGGGGAAGGGGAACAGGGCGCGGGCTGGGGCAGTCAGAGGAGCATCCCTTAGAAGAAGGCAAGTTGGATGTGGGGTCCCAGCCACACATACTGTGTGCTGGAAACTGGACTCAAGCTGCTGCCTGTCTGGACGGGGTTGGTGGGCAGGCCTGGCCACATTCACTGCATTAGCCCTGTCAGTCTCCCAGGACATGTCCACTTCACCGTTCGGGGACTGGGGCCTAGGAGGCACGGTCATAGCTGATAACATGTAGGGGTAGGATTGAGGACCAGCTCTTCTTGTTCCAGACCCTTGATTCCTATTTACCAGAGCACCCTCCATCGCCGCCCCCACCCCCAACGGGTCCAGTAAGAGAAGAGGCCTGGCTCAAGGGTGACACTTGGACTCCTTAAACTGCTCTGCAACCATTGGAAGGGCAGGGGGCCAGTTTGAGAGCCGAGTTGTGCCAGTGCCTCCTCTGAGTCACCCACGGCACCCTCACCCCACTGTGAAGCAGCTACTTCTGTTGACCCATTTTACAGATGAGAGGAGTGAGGTGCTTGTGGATGTGGCTGGCCGGTGATGTAGCCAGATCTGTCCTCCCCTAACCCCCATCTTTCAGCCCACTGCCCCTCAGCACAGGGACACTGCCAGTCCATGGAAGCAGGAAAAACAATACGGAGATCGTGCCCTGTGATGACCTGGTCGCCATCACCTGCGGAGTTGCCCAAGGGCAATGGTGAGATGGATGGTTTGTGAAGTGGGGCACAGGAGCATGTGCCCGTGGCCTGAGTATAGCCAGGGTGACACGGGGTCTGGTGTACCAGTGTCTGAGGTCAGTGCCTGGCGGAGCTGCCCCCAGCGCATGATCATGGTGTTGATCCCTGAGCCTCGGTTTCCTCATCTGTGAAGGGAGAGTGATGGCAGTGTCCAGCTCACTGGGTTCTTTGGCCAGGGTCAGTGGCGGGGTACACACATTCATACACGTCAAGATCAGTGACTGGTACCTGATGAGCTTCAGTGCACATGAACTGTTGTTATTATTAGTATTTATCCCTAATCATGGAGAAGAAAAAATATAGGCACTGATGAAATCCGAAAGGGAAGAAGTCCACGTTACGATCAGCATCTCTGCGGAGAGCCGGGAGCCAGTGAGAGCTGGGAAGGGGGTGCTCTGGCCCAGCTCAGCTCCAGAGGTTGACCTCGGAACCCAGCTCTGTGGCTCTGGGCAAGTCACCTCACCTCTCTGTGCTCTCGTGGTGGGGAGGCAATGCCAACTTCCTCAGTGGGCAGTGGGATGAATCTGGACCTTGAGTCTTCAGGTGGAGCAGAAGAGGGTTTGGGTCCTCATATTGCCTTTAACTGGGCAGTGGTGTGTGACCCATCCTGCTGGGTGGGCCTCAGTTTCCCCATCTGGAGTGAGGAAGCAATACACCCAGACATATTTGGCAGCCTTGCAGAAAGAAGCTAAGACATCAGGGATTGTTATTAGAGTAATAGAAAGTGGGATCGTTTCTCTGCAGAGTGGAGGTTAATCTGAGCCCAGGGGAGGCAGGGTGCCTGGCAGCCTCTGGTCTGACCAGGAGTCTGTTTGCTTGGTATCTACTCCTGAGCGGGCACCGTGGGGGTGGTGAGTGATAGTTATGTAGATAAAAGGACCACGATGATGTTTGGGGGCTTGGGTTTGAATCTCGTGCCCTCTTTTGTTGTGTTGCCTTGAGTGAGTCCTGTTGCTACTCTGTGCCTCAATTTTCTCATCTATAAAATGGGCAGAGTAGAGCTCCTACTTCCTGGGATGGTTGTGAGGCCACAGTAAAGTGAGGCATTCAAGGTGCTGGCCTGGTCTCCCGCATGATGCCGTGCGCTTGGTCGCTGGTCAGTGGTCACTGTGACAATGACTCAGGCTGAGCTGAGCCTGGTAAGGTCTTTGGAGCTGCTTGCAGCAGAACTTGAATTCTCCCCTTGCCAGCCTGTGGCCTCCCTTCTTCCCTCCCTCTGAAACCAAAGCCCAGCATCTGTTTCCCCAGGAGCTGTTTAATATTCTGCTGCGGTAAAATGAACTCATTGGAGCCACCCAAAAACAGCTGAATGAACCCCCGGCGCCCGGCGGCCTTTCAGAGCGGCTCCAGACCCTCCTCGGGCCTCGGGGAGGCTGGCAACGACAGCAGCTGTGGGAGAGGGGCCCCCTTTTCTTCTTGGTGCCCCAGGGGAGCCTGTGCCCCCAAATGGGGCTCCTGGAGAGCCGCGTTGGGGACTGCAGGCTGGGGAGGGGTGGCCTGGGTTTCCCAGCCTGTTCAGAGCCTCAGCTGTACTTCTTGGCTCAGAGGTTCTGTGTGTGAGGCCTCCTTGGGGAGGCTGAGAAAGCGAGGCCTTCTTCAGATTCTTCTACCGATCCTCCCCCAACGCAGCCTCAAACTGGGGCCAGTGGAGGCAGGAGGCCCCAGCCTGCAGGCAGCACTGCTGGATGGTGACAGAGATGACAGCGCAGGCAGCATCCTCTGAGCACTTGCTGAATGCCACTTGCGTCAAGCTTGCAGTCTGCACTGTCTTATTGACTCTTCGAAACCATTGGGGCAGTTTACTGTCTTTATTCCCATTTGACAGATGAGGAAACTGAGGCCATGCTAGCTTGTTCAAGATCACACAGCTAGGAAGTGGTCAAGAATGACTTCAACCAGAGCCTGGCTGTCTCCTTGATGGCTCATAGACATCTGTCCTTGATCTTTTGAGGTCCAGTAGCTTCTTCTGTAAATGGGGGGCATGGGGGGTGTGGTCTAACATGCCCACCTACAGGGTCATCCTGAGTTAAGTGACATCATCCAAGGAGCATTTCACACAAGCAGACATACAGTTGGCACTTACTTAAGTGCTTGCCATTATCTTTACTTGATTATTTGTAATGCCTGTTGCCTGTTCAGTCCGTCTCAGCACCATCTCCTTCCTCCCCTCCCCAGGTTGCTCCTGGGTTGGGGGGCCTCAGTGTTCACCCCAACTCCCTAAGAAAGTGATGGTAACAAAGTGCTTCCAGGTAGAAGCTGAATTAATTTCATGTAATTTTCCCTGAAAAAATTAAATATTACTTACAATTAGTCTTGGGCAATTTCTGCACCGAGAGATGGTGAAGCTGGGGTGTTGACTGCTGGGTGTGAGCTGGCCCCGAAAGTCCTGTCACCAGGGCTTAAACCCACAGCGGTGACTTCTCCCCACAGTGGAGCGCACTGGGGAGGACCTGGCAGGAGGACACATGACCCTTTTCCCTTTTATACCTAAGGAGCCCCAGCAAGTAGGACTGGGCTTGGTTTTTCCAGCAGATGGCCCTACATGCGTCCTGTCCCACAACCTGTCTGGAAGAGCCCAACAGTCGACCTCCAGAAACAGGATCCAAGGTTTAGCGTTTTCTCCCCAGGGTTCAGATCCCAACAGCACTGCTTCCCAGCCTTGGGACTTGGGCTAAAACCCCTTCATTCTCCAAACCTCAGTTTTCCTCATCTGTAAAATGGGGATCATTTTGATCATTCCATGAATTAATGTCAGGGACTGTGGTATCCGTCTGCTGTGCTGGCCAGAGGGGACCTGGGGGAGAGTCTTGTAAGATGAGGCTAAGTATTGTCTCGGGTTGGAGTGAGGACTGTGGAGCTGTGCGTGCTCAGTGCTTCTGATGACAGTTACCAGTAGCAGAGAATCGCTTAGTGATTATGTGACCTTGGGTGGGTTCCCGTGTG
The DNA here is from genome assembly GCF_009834535.1 of Camelus ferus. NCBI lineage: Eukaryota > Metazoa > Chordata > Mammalia > Artiodactyla > Camelidae > Camelus > Camelus ferus. The sequence goes on from NC_045727.1 coordinate 15,337,781, forward strand.
CCTTCCCATCTCCCTTCACGCATCACCCTGAAAACGGGGATAGTGATGTGTATGTTATAGGTTGTCGTGAGAAAACCAGAAGTACCAGTGGAAGGTGGTGAAAAGTGAGGCTTGGGGTCAGTCACATAGCAGGTGACCAACAACCTGGCATCACTGTTATAATTACTAACATTACCATCATTTGTCGCTGTATTTCCTGTCCTCTTTTTTTCAAGGACTATGAACTTCGACCGTCTCGAGCTTGGATGGGGGAGAGATGTGATGACAGAACAGCAGGCAGGAGTTGTGGGTTTTAATCCTAGCCTGACCTTGACCCATCGTCTGACCTCAGCCAAGCCCTTCATTTCCCTGGGCCTCAGTTTCTTCCCCTCTCTGATTAGACTAGGTCAGACTGACAAGTCTAGTGCTCGTCTGGGTTGATTCGTTCTGGCTGCCTAGAGCATTGTGTTGAGAAAGACTCTGAGGCTGCATCTAGGTTTCATGGGAGGGTGTGCCAAGGCTGACAGGCAGTGTCTGCTGTGGGCTCAAGAGGAAATTTGTTTCAGTGTGAGTCCCAGGTGGTTGATAATCCCAGAAAAGATGACCCTTGTGGCTCCTTGCAGCCCCAGATTTACCTCAATCTATGGACCCTTCCTATTTGAAAAATGATAGGCCTTGCCTTTTGTAAGAAAATTAGCACTCAACGGCCGCCCCTGGTGCAGATTGGGAGGGAATTTGTAGATTACAGTCTGGGCCCAGCGGGGTCCAGTAGAACTCTCTGCGGTGATGGAGATGTCCTATATCTGCACTGTCCAGTGCAGTAACTGCTTGCTATAGACGGCTGTCGAACCCTTGAAATGCGGTTAGTTGTGAATGAGGAATTGATGTTTAAATTTTACTTACATTTAAAAAGTCACATGTGGCTAGGTGCTGCCATATTGGACAGCCTGCTTCTAGACACCCAGAGCCCCTGAATTTGTAAAGGCCTTCAAGATTGTCAACTTGTTACACCCCAAGCCTGCCATGAACTCTGGATGGGTCTTTGGATGAAAGCCTGTTGCTTAGCAACAGACACCTGCCCCCAGGCAGCTGGAAACCACCTCTGCAAGAGCTTTGCTCAGGTGGTGAGCTCTGCACAGGACAGTGAACGTTTTCCCTTCTACACTGCTCACCTCCCCAGGGGGCCTGGTTTTCCAGGCCTGGATCAGATGCCCCTATCAGGCCATGACATGGAGGCGGGTTTCTCCTCATCCCGTGGCTCCCCAGGAAACAGGCGGGTATTTCCAGACACAGAGTGGGTGGGTGGAGGGGGATGCCCTTTAGGAGAGTGAGAATCATTTTTTACTCTTTCCTTCCCTCTTTCTCTCTGCCTTTCCCCCTCTCCCTCTCTTTCTGGGGCAAAAGTAGAAAACCTTAGGAAACTGACTTGGCTTCATCCTTCCTTGGTCGTTCTCTGGCTGAGTGGTGTTGGGCAAGTCTCCCTACCTCTCTGAACCTCTTTCTGCATCCTTTATTTATTTACTTATTTATTTATTTAGTCGGGGAGGTTATTAGGTGTATGTATGTATTTATGTATGTGTGTATTTATTTAATGGAGGTTCTGGGGATTGAACCCCAGCAGGCAGGCATTCTACCACTGAGCTGTACCATCTCTCCTCTGCATCCTTTAAAAAGCAGTAATGTGTACACACAACCAGCCAATCAGAAATGCAAGGGCAAACACTTAAAAAAAACAAAAAGAGTAACAGTCCCACTCCGCAAAGGTTAACAAGAGGACCCAATGAAGTGATACACAAGGAACATGTAGAATGGTGTCCGGGAAGTGGTTCCTTTCCCTGGAAAAGAGGGAGAAGAGAGGTGGAGTCAGAGTGTTGGAGGGTAATTTAACTGATGCTCGTGCCTGTGTCAACTTAAAGCTCATCTCACAGGTTAGCCCAGTGGGTCTGGGCTCAGGGCCGGTAGGCAGGAAGGGTGGTGGGTGGGGGTGCTGGTTTGGGGAGGGGCTCCCTGGGTCCTCATCTTCTGGCAGGAAGAAAGCGCTGGCATTTGTCCACTGACCCCTCAGGCTTTTCTCTCCCTTAAAGGCACCTGCATCTTGCGCTTTCCTCGCATACCAGCAGGGTCTGAAGTAAATGGGGAGAATTCTAACTTCTAGACTTTGAAGGAGGTCTGTTGGCTGGGTTGGGGGTCTGCAGAGCAAGTGAATGCAGTTCCTCCATCTCTGGATAGTCTGGAGGCTGTGGCCCTTCTCAGTAAATTTTGGGGAGGGGCAGTGGGCAGACCTCCTAATGAAGTCACCTACCCCCCCATCCTTGTGCAGGAGCTGCTGTAGTCAGCACTTATTGGTTGAGAGCCTACTATGTGCCAGGTTCCAGGCACAGTGGTGAATAGGAGACATGGTTCCTGATTTCCTGGACCTCACGGTCCAGAGGCAGTAGCACAGAGCAGGACAATTATGAGAAGTCAGGGTTAGTACCCGATGCTACAGTGTGAGGGGTACTGGAGCCCACTGAAGGGCCTAGAGAGACCCACCTGAGGAAGGAGAATATGGAAGAGTGAGTCAGGTGACGGGGGAAGTGACAGCTGTGGTCCAGGAAGAGGGGAGAGCTGGCAAGAGTGGTGTTGCTACTACTTGGTGACAGCGTACTGCAGACACCACCGTGAACCCTTTGGAGTGAGGAGAGGACCGATGCTGGCAGGAAGGCCAGAAGCTTCTAATTTGGCCACCCTTCTGGCCCTGACTTAACCCTCTCTGGCCCGGGTTTCCCCAGGGTGCAGCACCAGGCAGCCCAGTCTTCCTAGGATCTAGTTCTGTTTTCCTCAGCAGACCACGGGGACAAGGGTCTGTGACCTCTGCTGTGGGAGAAGACGCACCGAGTCTTAATCCTGCTTCTCCATTACCAGAGACCTGGGCCAAATCTGGAAAATCCTTGCAAGAGGTGGGGTGTGGGTGTTGCAAAATGTGTCTGGTCCAGGGAAAATTTGACAGAAGAAGGCAAGACTGGGGTCGGCTTAGTCACTTAGCCCCCTCCCTGGGGCCTGCCTCTTCCCACACTCCCTGCCTGGAAGGAACATAGTGGCCCTCACCTTCCCTTCTGAGTCTGTACCCCACCTTCCCAGGTCAACCCCAGAGACACACTGTGGATGTGGCAGGCCCAATGGAAACACATAGGGCCGAGCCAGTCCCCTCTGCCACTCCGAGGCACAGATTAGCGAACATTTCCCAACAGTCTGTAGTGTAATTTGGGGTGGGGAACACCTACTTAGGTGGCCTCTTTAGGTTACAGAGTCACAGGCCTGGCTACTGGGACTCCTACTACTTATAGTGGGAACAGGCAGCCCAGAGAGGGCAAGTGAAGTACCTGAAGTCACACAGCCAGTTTCAGGCAGAGCTGGGCCTTGGCTTCCTGGAGTAATGGAGGAGAGCCCAGCCTAGAGGGAAAGCAAGTTGGGGTTTGTTTTTGGCAGACACACCTCTCGCCAGAAAGCCAAAGGCTGGACTAGCTGGCACCCTTGAGAGATGGGACCTGAGGGTGGGCATGCCAGGCTGGACACCCCAGGAACTTTGTTCTCAGCTGTTCAGATGGGAGTGACCAGCCAGCTTCTTCCAAATGCAGACCAGTGCTTCACCCGTCTCATTCCCCAGGCCAAGCAGATGCCACGGGTGGTTAAAAGGATATGGGGTTCGAATTCCAGCTCTCCACTTTCTAGCTGTGTGACCTTGGCTCTCTCAGGGCTGTTGATGAGATAAATGCAATCAGCCATCGAGAAGGTCCCGACCAGCCCCTGGATCACTGCTCTGTCCTCCCGAGCACTCAGGCCCCGCTTGCCTGGCCTGTCACCGACTGCTTTGTGCATCACTGTGTCCTTCCCCGAGTCCAGGCTGAGCTGTGAGGGGGTCCTCAGAGGCTGTGAGTGCTGGATGGCTGCCTGTCTCCTCCAGCCTGACGTGGTCCACTCACTTTTCTTTGGAGAGTCCACCTTTCTCCTCTTTTGTTGCATTCGTGAACGTGTTCTAGAATGATTTTTTTTAAGTCTTTTTTTTAAGTGGTGGTACTGGGGATTAAACCCAGGACCTCGTGCATGCTGAGCATGTGTGCTACCACTGAGCTATACCCACCCCCACAGAATGATTTTTTTTAAAGCAACAACCCTTCTCCCCTACAATCAACATTTTACTGTTTTACTAGTTTTTAAGTAAGGAGGCAGGAAGGTTTCCACTATAGCCAGAGAAGGAACGCCAGGGCCACAGTGAACCAGGAAGTCCATTTCAGATTCCCTGAGGGTCACTGTCAAGTCCTCACAGGTCAGGAGTGTTGTTTACACAGAAACACCTTTCTTGGGAGCATGTATTGAGCACCTACTGGGTGCCTGGCTGTTCCTTACTACTTGTGTGAACTTAGAGAAATGATATCACCTCTCTAAGCCCGGGTTCAGGGGTCGGCAAACTTCCTCTGTCAAGGACCAGATAGTGAATATTTTAGGTTTGTGGGTTTTTACAACCTCTGTCACAACTCCTCAGCTCTGTAGCATGGAAGCAGCCATGGACAAAATGTATACCTTTGAGCATGGACGTGTTCCAATAAAACTTTATTTATAAAAACAGACGGTGGGCCGGACTTACCCCCTGGGTGGTAGTGTGCTGACTCTGGAAGCTGTGAAACGCAGCTAAGAGAAGCTGCCAGGGAGGGATGGCTGGTCCAGTGGGACCAGAGTGCTCTCAGATGATTGTTTGCTTTGGGGTGGGATCCGATCCCCCCACTTCCTTAGAGTTGGGGAGCATAACGGACCTTGTCCCCAACTAGAGAGTGTGTTTCTAAGTCAAGTGTCCTATGCCAAGGACAGAATGGATGACGTGCAAACCTCATTAATTTTGCGGATTCCTGATGCCGCTGCCCTGCTCAAAAGCCTTCCTTGGCTCCCCTTTGCAGGAACAAAACCAAACTCTTTCCTGGGGTCTCCAGTCCTCCATGACTGACTCCATTTGAGCTTTGCAGCTTCCTCTTCCTCCATGTCCCCCAGGCCCTAAATCAGGGTCCCCAGGCTGGCTTCTTGTTCTTCTGAAACAGTCATAATGGGGTTCGGAGCACACCTGTGGCTTCTCTCTCTTTTTTCCTGCTTGTTTTCTTCCCCCTTGTTGTTGTTTTTAAATGGAGGTACTGGGGAATGAACCCAGGACTTTGTGCATGCTAAGCATGTGCTCTGCCACTGAGCTATACCCACCACCGCCCCACCTCACTTCTCTTGATGCAAAACTTTATGGTCACCCTTAAGGCCCCGGTACGTCCTCTCCTCTGTAGTCTTCCCGGATCCCCACCTGTCCCCTGGGTCCCACTTTGTGCTGCTCTGCCCTTACGTGTTCATTAGAACGTCTCTCCACCAGGCTGGGAGCTCTGTGAGCCTAGTGCCCACCACACAGCTGGGGGCACGTGTCCCGTGGTGATGCTTTAGCCTGTTGTCACGCTGTTATCACGCTGTTATTACCGTCTAGAGAACTCCCTCCTACAGGCTGTCCCAGGCCCACGTTTGGGGAAATGATGGTGACTGGATATTGAGCATCACCTGGGTACCAGGCATTTCATCCCGTCTCTGCAAGGCAGGGATGACCAAACTCATTTTTTCAGGTGATGAAATGGAGACTCGGGGAGTCAAAGCAGCTGATTGTGGGTCATAGAAACCGGCAGTGACAGGGTTGGCATTTGAACCTAAGCCTCTGTCTCCAAAGTGCACGGCTCTTCTGCCACCAACCCCTACGCAGAGCCCCTCCTCCAGAGGCAGGGGCACTATAGGAAGTTACCTTGGTGTGCAGGCCTCAGCTCCCTGCTGAGCTGACAGGGGAAGATCACAAATTCCCACAGACCCAGGGATGGGCGAGTTGGGCAGGTGTCCCCCCCAGAACCTCCACCCAAAACAGCAGCGCTTCAAAATTTTTTTTTAAATTCAGACTTGTCACTGAATCTGGTTTTTCTTTCAAAGGGCTGAAAGCAATGAGGTTCCAAATTCTATAGAAATACGTGTGTGTATTTGTCTTGTTTTAGAAAGATGACAGTAGAATGGCTTATTGCATGCCAGCAGAGTGCCAGGAGCTCAGCAAGATGTCAGCTCTGGTATTAGATTGCCTCTAGTGTACAGTTGAGGACACTGGGGCTCAGAGAGGAACAGTCTCCTGCCCAGAGCCACACAGTACTGGGTCCAATGTCCTGGGGGTGAATTGTGGGTGAGAAGGTGAGAGAACAGAGAGTGGGAAGGGCTATGCCAGAGACAGGGCTGCAGAGAGTCTCAAATATAATAATCATGTAGAAATACTATTTTGGGGGCATCCTTGGTGCCAGACAGTGTGCTAAGCACTTTGCTTGCATTATCACTGGATCCTCCCAATGGCCTTATGATAATAATACTGTCTCCATCCCCATTTCATGGATGAGAAAACCGAGGCTGGGAAGAGTTAACATCCCCCAAGCCGGTCCTGAAGCCCAGCGCTCTGGACTCACCGTGCAGTGCTCTCCCTGTACAGGCACCCCTGATGCACCAGCGTGGACACTGTCAAGAGGAAGGTGCAGGCTGAGGGGTGGGCTCACAGCCCCCGAGCCTGTCACATCTGGGCAGCAGGCAGGCAGGGAGTGGCCCGGGGGGCGCACAGGGCTGCATCTGTCACAGGTCACTAGTCGCGTGGCCGCAGGCGCCAGGAGAAGGAGCCCCATTAGAGGCGCTCAGGCTGGGGTGAGGAAACTGCCCCATCCACCCTATGGACTTTGGCCCTAACACACCATCCTGGTGTCTCCTCCTTTGGGGCTGGGGAAGGACCCTGGAATGCAGCCCCCCCGCCCCATCCCCCACCCCGCCCCCAGCTCTCAGTAGCCTGGTCCCGGTGATGCCCTCGCTGCTTCGCCTCAGTGGAGCCCTCAGCCAGTTCTCAATCTAAATGACAGCTGCCCTCAGCCAAGTCAACTCCAATTAATTTCCGAGGCTTCCAGGGGCCTGGCTGAGCCTCTCACCAGACTGAGCTGCCCCAGCGGCTGGAATGAGGCCCCCTCTTCACCCTTGTGGGGCCTCCTGGTTGTTGGTGGGTGCCCCTCCCCGCCCCCCAGGAGCCCCCATGCGTGCCATGTGCTGCACCCCCGTCACATGGGGCTGACGTGGGACCACTCCACGGAGAAATCGCTGACTGGGGGCCTCGGACTTTGTCCTTGGCTGCTCCATCTCCGGCGTCTTCTCATCCCATCTGTGAGCTTCGGGACCCTTTCCCCAAAAGTGAGAGTGTTGATCCAGAGAGAGGTGGGGAGAGGGAGGTGGAAGGAGAGGGAGGGAGGGGAGAACAAGAGAAAAGAGAGATTGAGCAAGAGTGCAGGGAGGTGGGGACGAGAGAGAGAGACAGGGAGATGAGGAGGGAGGGGGTGTACCTGCTACTTGGCTGGGACATTGTACTTTTTCATGTGACTTTGGCATCAGACAGGCCTGGGAGTGACCCTGGCTCTGCCACTGGCCAGTTGTGTGACCATGGGCCAGGGAGGTCCCGTCCCTTAACCTCAGTTTCCTCCCCTGTAAGACGACCTCGAGTGTCAGGCCCTCTCTCCCTGGGTGTTGGGATGGTCCAGTGAGATGGGCTGAGGCCCGGCCACATAGGGAGCCCAGGATCAGTGTATCTTAGTGTCCCTTGCTTTGGGAGGGCACCTGCCTCAGCCTCCTGCCTTCATTGAATGTAAAATCTGATTGTGCCAAAGGGATAGAAAAAATCGGGAGGGTTGTACATCCACTCACCACCATTCAGAGAGGCCCAGAGAGGCCCAGAGATGGGGAGTGAATTGCCCAAGGTCATACAGCACGCAGGTGACGAGTTGGGATGGGAATGGGAACCATTCATTAAAATATTTCACCAGTCCTTTTCAGGTGCCTGGTGTGTGCCAGGGGCCAGCAGGCCAGCAGGGAGCCCCATGGGCTGTCTGCCCCCAGGGCCTCCATCCAGGCCAGGCTCCTTGGATCTTTGCTGGGGGAATGTTATCCCTTTCTACAGATGGGGAGACTGAGGCTTAGCAAGCTGAGCTCATCTGAGGTCATGGAGCTGGTGAAGGGTAGAGCTGAGACCCAGATGGAGGAGGTAGGATTTGAACGTAGGTTTCTGAGCACCCCAAAGCTGCCGAGCATGGGGAAGGAGAGGGGTGGGGATCTGGATTTCCCACCTTCTTGCTCGGCTGGTGGCTGTGTAGATGTTTTTGTGCCGCCAGACATCTGGCTTAGATTGGCTGTTCAGGCCCCTGAGGCTGGAGTCTGTGAGTCCCCCCAGACCCTGTCTGCCTCTCTGAAGGAGGGGACATGACCCGGGGACTGAGTGTGGACAGGCTGCCAAGGTGGGGTCCTCCTGGGGGTTGTGAGGCTCTAAGGCTTCCTGTTGGGGTGTGGGGACCAATTCCACTGGGGTTGGGTCCCCCACGACCCCAGTGGTGGGTTCCTGAAGATGGGCGTTAGTGCTGCATTAAGAAGCCTCGGACTGTACTCACCCCGGGACATGACTCTCTGCTCCTGCTCTGGTTGCTGGTGGCCTTTACCTGAGCACCTGCCATGTGCCAGGCACGACAGAACCTGATGTGACTCGGCAAGGCCAGGGTGCTGACCTGATCCTATTTCGTAGAGAAAGAAGCTGAGTCTCAGGGAGGAAGAGTGACTTGCCCAAGGCCAACCTGCCGGGAAAAGTGCCAGGGACCAAGACGCGGACCCTGGTCATCTGACTCCAAGTGCCCCCATGCCATTTTCCATCTTTGGTAGCCTGTTACTGAGGGGCTGGGATCTCAGGAGCCCCTCTGCCAGGGTGAGATGTGTCAACATGTCCCTGCAGCCAGTTTGGCAGTGGCTGGCAGTATCATTACTACTGTGGTGGCCGGGGGCGGGGATGCCATCTGCAAGCTGGGGATGGGGGCACAGACCTCAGAGTAGGGGCGCTGCAGAAACGTCACCACGAGGCTGACAGCCAGGTAGATGGAAGGAGTCAGCAGAGGTGAGGAGGGGAGGGTGTTCTAGGCAGAAGGAAGATCAGGAGCAGAGGGGCAGAGGTGGGGAGGGTCAGGGCTTCGTTGAGAGACTGTACAGTGGGCTCACTGACAGATGGGGCTGAAGGCCCAAGAAGGCAGCAGACCAGGTCAGGGGAAGCTGGGGACTTTATCTTGGGGGTACTGGCGAGCCATGGAAGGCTTAAGCAGAAGAGAGGCCTGCTCTGGTTGGTGCTTCAGAGTTTCCCACCCGGCTTGCAGGGGAAAGTGAACATGTGGGCCTAAGAGGAAGCAGAGAGAAGCAAGGTGGTTGCGGCAGGCAGGAGTGGGGGCCTGGATCAGGGTGGGGGCAATGGGGCAGGAGAGAAGTGGGTGGGTTTTGGAGGCAGCCTCTTCCCTCCCTGGTGCCTGGACTCCAGGACTGGGGAAGAGTGATGCGCAGAGCCAGCCTGCGTGCATTGGCCTGGACACTCTCAGAGTTGGGGAGTCGGAGCTAGGCGTGTCTGGGGGTACATGGATACATCTTGGGGGATCTAAGGGACTCCCAGGCTGCAGGACGGAGGTGCTGAGAGGAGGTGGCTCAGCCCTGTGGCTTCCACGCTGGCCTGCCTCTGCTTCCAGGCCCAGCGGCCCAGCCCCCAGCTGAGTGGCAGCTGTCACAGACACTGGCGTCTCCCCCTACCAGGTCCAAATAAAGGAAAAACCAAAATACATTTCCCTTTGTCGGAATCCGGAATCCGGGGAGGGTGAGCCGGGGCGAGAGGCATTCGCTATTGTGTTCTGGGGCCCACACTGCTCCTTACATAAGCTTTGAGTTAAAAATACGCACGGAATTCTAATTTGCCTGCTCTGCCTGGGATCGCACCCTGGGGGCCCCCCAGCCTCGGCAGGCAGGGGGCAGGGCAGGCCCCTGACACCCAGGGAGAAACTGCCCCACGGCCCAGGGCTGGCACGCGGCAGTGCTAGCTGTGATCGGCGCCTGAGCCCTGTGCTGCTGAAGCACAGGGAAGAGCATGAGGGCTCATTGTGTGTTAAATTTTTCACCCTTGTTATCTCACTTAATCCTCCTCGAAGCCTATGAAGGAGGTTCCCATTTTACAGCCCAGGTTAACACCTGGCTTAGGCCACACCCTGGATTAGCACTCAGGGATCCCCTGATCTGGGTGCTTTTGGGAGACCACCCTCGACCCCCATAGCTCTGGCCTTCTGGGGGACAGAGAGGAGGTGGCCAGGCAGGAGTCCCCTTCCTGAGGGTTCAAGGACAGAGCAGTGGCTGTGGGTACCGCGGAGGCAGCACTTTAGCTGCTGGTGGGAGGTGGCAGCTGGCCCCCCGCTGAAGCTCCAGACACCTGAGCACGTGGCTCACCCGAACTGGAACCCCAGTCCCGGGACAGAGCAAGACGGCAATAAGGCCTGTTTTGCTGACTCTACAAAAGAAAGAAAGACAAGGAAACTCAGCCGTCTCCGTGAAGCTAGCAATGAGAGGTCCCCAGGTAAACAAACTCACATCTTTTCCCTTCTCCCTTCACCCGAGCGGTGGCCAGCCGAAGGGTCACTCAGCTGTCCCCGTTAGCACTCCAGCCAGCCGTCCGGGCCCTCTGGGTCCCTGCAGGCTGGTCGGCAACCACACAGGCCAGTCCTCCTGGCGTTGGCAGGAGTGCGCTGTGTGCTAAGCACTTTACATGGATCATTTCACTTAATCCTCGTAACTGCCTCCATGACGCCCAGTCCTATTATTTCCCCCGTTTCCTAGGACTGAGGTTCTGGGAGCCGAAGCGATGTGTATGAAAGTCCCGTGCTCCGTAAATGGTAGGCGATCATTGTCAAACCCCGAAGGAAGAGTGGAATTCGTCTGTTATTCACGCGGTCACTTTTTTGGCACCGGGCTCGAGGTTCTCTCCTTCCCTTCATGGAATTTACTGCCCCCTTTGTGGACCGAGAAGGGTGGAAGACAAAAATCCTACGCGGTCTTGTGTTGGCAGGGGGGTGAGCCGGAAGCAGCTGGTACCCGGACAGTGTGATACCGAGTCTGTGGCATTCAGGGGAGGGGTGCTAGGAAGGGGCTGGATGGATCAGCCAGGGCTTGAGCACATGGAGGAAGGGTGGGAAGAGTCTTTGAGGGGAGGAAGAGTGGGGCACCCCAGCTCCAGGCCCTGCCCTTGTGCATGGGGAGTCCGGTGGTCCAGTTCTGGCCAATGGGGGGATGACCTTAAAAAGCACCCCACTGTCCATCCTTGCTGGGCAGGCACACCGTCCCATCCCATGAACCAGAAGACCCTCATCTCAGCCCCTGTGCTGTCCACATGGGGTGAGGCTAACATCCCTGCGTCAGGGATCAATCCCCACGTGCATGATGGCCTCAGCTCTTTCTCTTATATGGTCTCCCTGAACTGCCTTGAGCCACAAGGAATCACTGTCCCCACATTACAGATGAGGAAACTGAGGCCCTGCAGATAGGGGCAAGCTGTCCAGGATGGGGCATCTGGGATTCCATCTCGGCCTGACCTGCAGGGAATCCTGGGCTATAAGGAGAGGGCTGAACCCAAAGCAGATGACCTGGCCTCAGGTGACCCCTGGGCAGCTCCCTGCCCGTTGGAGCCTCCGTCTTCCCATCCATCAAATAGGGATGAGGGTCACTTGAGTCAGCACACAGGCCCCAGCTGAGCTGAACAGGCCAAACCCGCCTCCCCACCGTGCAGCCAGTCTGATGGGGGAGGCCGACAGCCAACAGTGGGAAACATGACAACACCCGTCGTGTTCTGCAGTGTCTGCCAGTGCCGGGCGCTGAGTAACTCCAGGGTCCCCCCCAGCCCTGGGAGCAGGGCGAGGGGGCGGTTTTATCTCTGGGTCCTGGTGTGGGGGCCGGCATGCCTGCCGCCCTGAGGAGCAGGGACCGAGGGCCCAGCCCGAGCTAGGGCAGGCCCCAACTTGAGGCGGCTCCTGTGGGACTGATTTATCGGCAGCCACTCGGCAGCCCAGGGGAGCCGCATCCCTAGGGCATGTTGGTTCCCCCCAGCTGGAATGAATCCGGCGGGAGGATGAGTTTGGTCATGCTTGGGTTGTCAAGAACTGAAGAGTAATATTCTCTCCTAAAAACATTTCCCGTGGATACCAGACTCACTTGCTTGTCCCAGGCAGAGGCTGGGGAATCCTGTGCCTGTGTTCTGTGACGTCAGGCAAGCCCCTCACCCTCTCTGAGCCCCTAGAGCCCCCTCTAACGTGGGGAGAAGGGTCGCCTGGCTGCTGGGCTTGCTGGGGGTTGGAGTTAGATAATACACTGAAGTGTTCAGCTGTGTGCCTGCCACACCCTCGTTAAATCCACCCCAAGTAAGACGCACAGCTGTCTCTGGTTTTGGTGCACGGCATGAGTGTGAGTTGTCTGTAACTTGGGATTAAAGCATCTTTAGGAAATTTGGCCATTTGGAGAAGTCTGGAACCATTACTGAGTAAACCCGGCTCCATAAGAGTTCTGGTCCCCCTCTGTCCCAGCACGTAGCTCAGGACACGCCAACTTTTCTCTACCTTCCTGGTGCTTCAGCCGCAGAGCAAGGGAGCTGGGTGTCAGGAGCTCACGGCTGGGTCTTATCTTTCTTTAGCTGTGCAAACTTTGGCAAGGGGCCTCAGTTTCCCACCTATAAAATGGGCACAGGCACTGCTGTGTCACCTCCTTGAGATAATGTGTGTAAGGTGAAGTAAGGAACCCCTTTCAGAACCTCTCTATGTCTGGTAGATGCTCCCCTCTCTGCAATCTGGATCTCACAAGGCTTGGAACAAAATTCCTTTTGGGGGTTATTAGGCCTAGCGTGTCACTGGGAGCAAGGCAAGCGTGGGCTCAGGAGCAGAGGTGAGAGGGCTGTGGATCTGCATTGCTGGAACCTAGGGCCCTCTGTGGGCGAGGGGGCCCTGAATCTGCTATCTTTAGCTTCTTGGGGTCACAGCATCCCAGCTTCACCACTACTAACCAACTTTGAAACCTCAGGCTCAGAACCTCAGCTTCTTCGTACACAAAATGGGCAGATACTCCAGTTTCATGGGCAGAAACATGGCCAGCTGGCCAGTCTCGAGGAAAGGACAAGGCTTGGAGGCTTCTAGATGGCTGCAAGGACTCCCCTCCCCAACCCTGGACACTCATGACAGTCCCAACAGCCCTGTCTGGGGATCTCTCTGTATGTTAGGATGTTACAAGGCCTCGAGGGAGACAACTTTACCAGTGAATAGAACTGAGACTCAGAGAGGGAAAGTGTCCACACATTGGTGGGGCTGGGATTCAAGCCCCAGTTTGTGACTCCAGAGTGATGTGCTATGACATTGTCTCCTGGCCTCACCATCAGATGCAGGAGGAGGTGGAAAACGGTGCCTTGTTTCCTGCTGGAATCTGCAGGCTTAGCACCGTGCCTGGAACACAGGAGGGACTCAGTGAAGGCTTATTCACTGAATGAAGGAAGGAAGGAGCAAAGGAGAGAATCTTCCTCCCCAGCCCCAGCTCCTCCCAAGAATGCAGGTCCCAAAGCTGGGTGTCTCTGGGGCTCCAGGGTGGGGGCCCCCAACCTAGTTAGTCATGGCCCGGCCTCGGCCGCCTGGGCCCATCCCTCTCGGAGGATTTTCTCTGCAGGCCGTGGCTCAGCTCCCGGGGGAGGCCTCCCCCCTGATCCCAGAGGGCAGGATGGGCGGGGTAACTCCTGCCTGGCACAGGGCCTTGGCTGGGCTTGCACAGTGTGTTGAGGAGGGCGGGCCGGTCATGGAGTTCAGTATCTGGGTGTGCTCCCTCTGCCAGAGCTGGGCCCCCACCCCCAATTCCAGCTTTTCTCATGTCCACTGAGTCAGAAATTCACTGTCAGCCCATCTTCAAACCCAGCTCTTCCCCTTCCTGGCTGTGTGACCTTGGACAGGTCACCTCGCCTCTCTGAGAGTCAGGCTCTGAAAAAGGAGTAAAGAGAATAATCACCAACATACATTAGGCCTCAGAACAGAACTATTGATCACTGTTATTGGTAAATTAACAGTCCTCTGAAATGACTGCTCCATTCTTTCCCTGCCTCAGAACTCCCAATTCTTGGTCTCTTCAAATCTAATTCATACTAAGGTGTGAATGGTTGTCAAATTTCTTTCCTCTTAAGTGTGTCTGACCCAAGCATTGCCATGATCTGTGATGTTTCTGGTGCTGTGTGAGTAAAAAGAAATGTAGGGGATTTTTATTG